>NC_090930.1:23738156-24338156 GCF_040938575.1 Ambystoma mexicanum
TGCTTGTCCCGAGCAAGCTGCTTTGAGGTGGTTTTGGCGCTGTTATTTGGACCGCTGGTCTACCACAGCCTTTTCATAGTCACGCCACCGTTCTCAATTCCTCTCTCTTGCTTGGGGCACCACGTGCTTCCTTTGTTAACGACATGAACAATGAACAACGTCTGGTCTCTCTCTGTTTCCCGTAACTGCAGAACACTGCGTGTCTTGCCTCTGCTTTGCTTGCCTCACTTTCCCCTCACTCTCGGGCTGGCTTCCCTTGGCCCTCCTCCTAGCCCCACCTGCGAGGCTAAGAACCTCGGGGTCATCTTGGAACCACACTTTCCTTCTCCGCCCACATCTCTGATGTCTCTAAAAAGTCAAACTTCCTACTGCACCTCCTCAGAGGTACTCTGCCTTTCCTCTCCTTCCCCCAGAAGCTCATGGTCTCCCAAGCTCTGGTTCTCTCTAGGTTGGACTATTGTAACAGCCTCTTTCTAAATCTACCTGCCTCTACTCTCCGCCCTCTGCAACTAATCCAGAACAGGAATGCGAGACTTGTCCTGGCCTCAAGCCCTGGGATCGTATCTCTCCAGCTCTGAAATCTGAAATCTCTCCATTGGCTCCCAGTGGATGCAAGGAATAAATACAAAACACTCTGCATTGTCCACAAGGCTTTCTGGGGTCTAGGTCCAAAATACCTTCAGCTATCCCTCCGCAAATACCTCCCCTCTCGAGCTCTTCGCTCCTCTACCTCCAACTCCCTCAGGGTCAGTCGTTTTTCAAAGAAACAAGCTGGGGGTAGAACCCAGTCTTCGGCTGGGGCCTCCCTCTGGAACAGCCTCCCTGCCACTCTAAAACTTGAGAAGAACCATCTCCAGTTCCGGAAGCACCTCAAGAGCTTCCTCTTTGCTTCTGCCTTCACTCCTCCTCTCCCCTGGCCACCCTCTGTCCTTTAGGCCCAGGTACCTGCTCACCCTGCCAACCTCCCACACTGGCTCCGGGCCACCCCCTGCACTGGGGTCTGTATCTGTTCCCATACAGCCCCCCCACTTTCTTCTTCCTGCACTTATCAGACCCACCCTGTCTGCTGCCTTAAACCCAGCACTTGCCAATTGCTGGCTGCACTACCACTGTTTGTTGTCTTTATTGTTTATTTATTATTATTTATGTTTCTCCTTTGTTCCGCACTCTCCACTTCTCCCCCTTCCATTTGCGCGCTCTCAATGTCACTGGGCCTAGTAAAATCGTTGTTTTGTTCTCCCTTGTTCCCCTCCCTTGCCTTGTCGCGCTCTGAAACACTTGTGTATGAGTACAATAGAAATTAAGTATCAATATCAATAACCAGATATTTTCCCTTTGGAAGTTTGCAGCCCTTCCTTCATTCCCCCAGGCTCTTCCTCCTTCCAGGCTGACGTAGACTTGGGGCTTCCCTTTTGCATGGGTTTGGGTCCCTTTTCTTTCTCAGGTCGGTTCTCTCCTCCATGCATCTTCTTCGTCCCAGTGGATTAGGATATGAAAGGGGGATCTTTCATGATAACTGTTTGGCAAGATTGTATGTAGTAATCTTGTGGGATACAGCACCAGCCTTGTCATCTTGGTAACAGTTAACCCAACCTGTGGTATAGGCCTGTACTATACAAGTTGGTAGAGTGACTGAGCAGCCAGGCATATCTCAAGACTTGAAATTTAAGGTCACCAGACCACTCCCCCTTCCCTTCCCCTCCCCTTTCCTCCTACTACCAGACCACAATACAAACTCTGGAATAGGGGTGTACCGAATAGTAGTTTTAAGTATTCGGCCGAATAGTTGGACAAGTATTCAGCCGGAACCGAATACGTAACCGAATAGTGGCCTTTTTAATAAATAAAGTTATGTAGACAAGAAAAACCTTTGTAAATTAAAAATACACTTCAAAATGTATATATCCATTCTTTTTTGCATTTCTTTTCTTTGTCTACAGAAGATGAAAGTCACTTTCAGTCCACAGGGGCACTACAGTTCTAGTATGTGCTAATCTTTTTTTTACTTATATAGCTCTTACACCAAGGAGCTGTACATAGCACATATTCACTTACAATTATCATCCCAACTGCAGTCGGTACACATGTATCGACCTAAAAAAATTGAAAGGTTTGGTTGTCCTGGTCAGGATCTGAAACCTGTGACCTGCAGATCCCATGCACATAACAACAGCAAGCGATAAACCCACTGAGCTATCTTGCCTCTTTAAGCAAGCTCCGCTATTAACTCCAGCGCATAAAATGCCTGCATGAAGCCTTGTCAGGGTTTTCCACCTGGGATTAAAAGTAACCCTTATATTGTGTATGGTGAAGAAGGGTAGCATGGAAGACAATGAAGAGCACAGGCATAGGGTAATGCTATTATGCACCTCCTCCATGTAGCATGTGGCTCTGATGCGAGGGAACCGTGATGCCAGCAAGCTTTTCGTGTTCTCTGCCTGCCAATGTCATGCCAACAGGAAGGTCAGAGAGTTCAGTCTCCTACTGATCTCTCCTGGTGGCCCCACTCATAGCCCTGCACTCCAAATGGGTCTGGATCAATACCACTCAGGGAGTCACTTCCGGGTGCTTAAGTGGGCACCCACAGTGCAGGCAGACCTGTGGTCTAGGGGGAGGGATGGGGCAATATTGAGAGCAGGAGGGAGTTGTCGAGACCGCCCAGGCACCAGAGGCATCTCATCTACCGTATAGAGTGGGTGAGCAAGGCCCATTTACTGACCACTATCCGGTTTTGTGCGCCAACTGCTATATCATATTATAAAGCAATGGGAACACATGGAGGCACACACAATTAGGGAAAGTAACTAAACACACACAGAAACTCTGACACGGTTCCCGGGCAAAACAGCAAAGCGCCCTAAATGCGTAAGAGTACATAAGCAATCTCTGTGGCACTGCAGCCCGACTGCATGCAATTGGTCAGCCTGAGCCCCGACTGTCCACATGTCGACCTTAAACATCTTTGTGGAAACAATGAAAAACACTTGCCACTCGAAATTAACAATTAAACTTTCAAAATCGGTAGTCAGCCCTCGAAGTCCAAGAAATAAATTCGGTCTCTTTTTCAGTCCAGTTAAGGAGGCTGAATCTCTTAATTTTTTTGGGAGTTCAGCAAGCTAAGTGTCAAAAGTTGAAACGCGCACTGAAAAAACTTAGTGAAAAGTCAAGTAGGGTGAAAGCAGTCAGAGGAAAACGCAGTACAGAGGGGCATGACTGTTTAATCTTGTGTTACTTATATAGCCGCCCCACCTCCCTGCCCCCAACCCCTAGTGCTTGGTTAACACAGTTGCCTCCATTCATAGTGAAACAAATCACTCCCCCGCCCCCCCCCCACGCTGCTACTGTTAAGTGTTAAGTGAAGCTCCTTACAGCTGAGTGTCGGCATTAGCATAAGGCGCGTTGACGCCCTGGTGGCCTGGAAAACATGTATCAAACACCAGCTGGAGTCTCACTCTAAAGGCTTGCTTCTTCTCTCAGGATGCAGAGGCCCATTGTTTTCCTTTGAATGGGTTTTGTTGCCGTACTCAAGGCTGTAGGTAGGCGAGGCTTGAACTTGAGAAGGGCAGTCCTGTGATTTTAAAGTCCCTGTTTTCTGATGCTGACTGCGGGATCGGCAAGGCTTGACCCAGAGAAGTGCAGCCATGCCGAATTTGAAGTCTTTTCTCTGAGGCTAATGCGAGGCTGCCGTGAGATCAATCACTCAGCCTTGCATGTGTTACAGGAATGGCCCTCTCCGACTTCCTGTCATCCCTGGTAAAGAATGATAACGGACCGCCTCGCTCAGGCTCTACCTGTTTTGCTAATGACATCAGCTTGTAGGCTGATGATGTATGGAACAGAGTCAACAACGGAGGCACTCCGACTCACCTTTACTGCCAATCCAGTTTACCATAAACGTGATGCAGGTCGGAAAACTTCATGCCGAATTCCTCTTGTTCAGCAAGTGGCCCAGAAGACAAATGCAATCAGCAAACTAGGTAGGGCATGTTCAGAACTTCGGCTTCGAGTAAATATTAGGTAAGATTTCGGCCGAAGCCGAATACTTGGTTTTAAGCCGAATTTCAGCCGAATACCTACTCGAAGCCGAAATTCGGTACACCCCTACTCTGGAACCCCCTTCACCATCCCCCACTCTCTCCCTCCTCCTTGTAAATTGTTCTACATTCTACATGTTGTTCTAATGACTTAACTCATGTTTGTAATATGCTTCTCTTACTCTTGTACCTGCTATATTGTAAAGCGCTTTGGCTTAAAGCGCTATATAAATTCAATAAACAAACAAACATAAGAGGGGTCAATGTGAGCTGTAGGTTTCACAGTGACAAGTATCCAAATAACACTTAAACTCAAGGTTTCTTGATAAAAATAATTATTTATTAATTTAACAGTCAGTTTTAAGTAAGTCTTCTTTAGAAGGGAGTAATTGGCAACAATAAAAATATACTTCAAAATGCACTCCTTCATTTCAAGAAAGTAAGTAGATACCCTTTTGGGATGGCACACATTTTCCTACACCTCGAGATTACTTCAATTACTAGGACACTGTGGATATTAATCACTTTTCACACTTAAATGATAACACTGAAGTTGTTGCAAAAAGGAAAAGGTTAGTGAGGGAAACAATGGTTAACAAGTTTCTCAAACAGGTAAGCACTTTTGAATCCCCCCCCCATGCAATGTAGATTAACCCTTTCCCAGCTATACAAGTAAAGAATGTAGGACTTTTTGGAGGGATAGTTAAACACAAAATCAGAGGTTAGACGAGTCTTCAGGGAGCCAGGACAGCCAATGTCAATTGAGCAAAGTCTAGGGGAGTTGAGGCACTTCTTGAACGTAAGTAAAAGTCTTGCACAATGTTATAGAGCGTTTGTTGAAAAAGAATCACTGTTGGGCCACAAGCTGGAAAGCTTGTGATGGGCAAAGCTGCAAGCAACTCTGCAAAAGGCAGCAATTGCAAGTTTCAACTGAGAGCAAGCAAGCAACACAACAAGAGGTAAGTACCCCTTAGTTCACAGTACCTTAGGTCTGAAGAAATGGTTGCAGCTGGCTTCTGTTCCTTTTGTAGTCCTGCAGATCCTGTTGTTCCTGGGACTAAGTTGTGGGGACAAGAGGGAGGACGTCTTGGAACTCCTGCACTACAATTCGCAGATCGGCAGCAGCAATGGGCAAAGTTCAGGTCGGCGGCACTTCGCAGTTTCAGCTTCTCACGAATAGCACCACCGCGGTTCTTGGACACCTTGTAGACTTTCCTTGCTTCTGGGTTCCAGCACTCTGTTGAGGTGGCTCAGGCTTGGTCAGCCCTGCTTTGAGAGAGTCCGGTGGATCTTCCTGGAGCTCGGTCCAGTTTAAAAAGGATGCACTCGATTCTGGTGTTCCTGTCCCCTGGCACTCAGTTCCTGAAGCAGCAATGGAAGTACAGCCATCAGAGAGAGCATTTCCAGTTGAGTTCGTCTTGAGTTCGATTGGTCCAACCAACCCAAGGAGAGAAGTCGTCCTTTGCAGGGCTTCTCTAGTCTAGGCGAATTCAGAGCTTCGGCACTGTGGCAGGGCTTCACCGGGCAAACCAACGGTCCAGGAGTTGCAGCAAGCTTCTCTTCCAAGTTCTTCTTTCGAATTCCTTCGTCCAGTGGTCGACTCTGCCTTCCTTGCAAAAGACCTCACCTTTTATGCAAGTCTCTCCCATTCATTCGCAGCCTAGCTGTCACTCAAACAGCAGGGTGGCTGTCCCAGCCAGCCGGCCAATCACCTTTGGGTACATACCTGTTGCCAAGGAGACTAAGCACAGGGAGTTTCGGGCACCTCCCTGGCTTCCTGCCCTGCCAGACACACCTGAGACAAAACGAACAAAGGGACCAAACCTGGCTTGGCATGCAGAGTAAATCTCAAGAAGGATCTTTACAACAGGAAATGGAATAGAAGAAATAGAAGGCCAGGGCCATTTTGACAAAATGGGCTCCCATGGGTGCCATACTGCAGCTGCGAACACAGTCCGCAGTAAAAACACACAATGGTGGGAAAAAATAAACCACTGCCACCAGCCATTAATTGTAGAAAGGGTAACATAAAAATATTACATGAGAAAATAGACTAGGGGGATACTAAGTAACCCCTCCAGCACTCTATGGAAGATAGTGTGTGCTGGGTCTACAAAGTTACAAAAGTTAAGTAAAGTCAATTTCACTTCACTGCTCTTGGAAACAGTAGTTCATCCAAGAGAAGGTATTTAAACCGATATCGCTGTGCCACTGCACTGAAGGTGCTGTGGGTCACACTGTAAAAAGATGATGCCTATGGAGTTTGTCAGACTACAAAACCAAAAGAAACAGTGTTCAAATCAAAGAAAAATACATGAGAGTGGGAAAAAGATATCATTCTCTCTAGGTTAGAAATTAAACAGTTCTAAAGTCCAGCAAAAGAGCTGGGTGTCTCTAAGGTAGAAGGGAATTAGCACATTGCTGAGAATTCTCCCTAACAATAAAACATATTTACCTTTTCTTCACAGAGGTCATCCTCAGAAAGGTTTACAGGAGTTTGTTTACTAGGTCGTTTAGGGAGTTCCTCCTCGGAACAGAAGGCCTTTTGCCCCAAATGGGGAGACTCTCCCGGTGAGGTCACACTTGCCTCTACCCCTAGGTAGGGTATTGCAGAGTGGGCTCACCTCCCTATTCCCCTCCCCCCAACCAACCCGACAATTTTCCCAGGCGACTTGATGGGTCAACTGGGGGTTGGTTTTCCTGCCGTTGGTTCCGGTGAGAGGTGCCCAGGAGCTGCGGGTGCATGGATTCATCTGGTAGGGACTAAGAACAGAGTGCAAAACCTGACGAAGGAATCACCAATGCAACCCTCTTAACTACACCTCGCAAGATGGGGGAAGTCGAGTTCTAATGACAGCCATGGTACACAGACGACGTCAGCATCCTTCCAGTCGTGGTTGCAGAAGTCCTTCCAGGACAGGATCCCTTGAGACTGGGATGCTGAAATTCATCAGGACAGCGACTTATACTACAAGCTGGCGTTCACCAAAGTTCCGGGTGCAAACGTGGAACAGCAACGGTTCAAGCGAGATAGCAGTCCACTGGGTGGTCCAGGGCCACTTCTGAAGACTCAGGGTGGCTGGATTGATGAGAACACATCGAGACTGAATAGGCCCACTAGTCTAGGGGTAGAAGCACTGCCCAGAGCCTTCGCAGATCAGGTAGTCGGACAGAGCTGCACTGGGCAGATGCAGGAAGGGATGCCAGGCCCCTCTGTCTATAGGGATTCTTGGCTCCAACGTTGACCTGAAGAAATGGCTGCAGTAGTCCTCTTTTTATCCAAAATCCAGTCTGGAAGGATCTGCACCATTAAAACAGGCAGCAATTGTCCAAACAGGGACAGCTATTGGTTTCACTCATGCCCCACACCTAGACTCTCTGGCACCACATATGTGTAGTGGGACCAGAAGTTCCATCCAGTTCCTGGGAGACACACAGATACATACCCTCCCCTCCACCCTCCTAGGATCTCCTGACCTGGTAACGCAGGAAAAAGGCCTAGCAACTATATGGACAAAGACCAAATCTCGTTGCAAGGTCATTTTAGGGGACTAGTCACATTTAGTAATCATATGCGGTAAACGCGAATGTGCACACTAATTTATTCATTTTATTTATTTTGCATTTGTAGAGCGCGCTGCAGCCCACTGGCATAGAGGCGCTGTCAAGGATACTTAAGAAGGCTTGCTTGAGGGTTACAATAAGCAGCCCAAAAAGTATATAACATTAGCTTTGGTTGGTACAGTTACATAACAGTATTATACAATGTATCATTCAGTGCGGGAGCATATGTCAGGGATCATACATGGGGAATCCCTCGAAAACAAAAAGCCTAGTTTTTAATGCCTTGCGGAAGGCAGCATGGGATTCGATTGATCTGATCTCATTTGGGAGGTTGTTCCAGAGAGAGGCTGCCATTGATGGGAAGCTCGAGCCCCCAGCACGCACTCTACGCGTGTGAGGAGTCAGGATGCGGTTGGCATAGGCGGCTCTAGAGGGTCTGGACGCTGTTTGTTTGTGAATCCTTTGTTCAAGATAGGGGGGTGCGAGTCCATGAAGACATTTGTGAGTTAGGGCAAGGGTTTTGAAGATCACCCTTTCTTTGATGGGTAGCCAGTGTGAATCTCTCCTGACCAAAGAGATGTGTTCTCTGCATGCAATGCCTGTTGCGGCCCTAAAGGGATTGTTCTGGGCGATCTGGAGTGTGGCCAGGTTTCTTTGGGAGGTACCGACGAAGAGGGCATTGCAATAGTCAAGTCTGGAGCCAATAATAGCTCTGGCTATGGTAATGCAGTTCTGTTGGGTGAGGAATGGCCTGATAGCATTGATCAGTTTGGAATGGTACGCTGCTGAAGAGGCTATAGCATTGACCTGCCTATCCATGGTCATGCTAGGTTCTAGGTATAAGCCCAGTGTCTTAATGGTTTGTGATACTGCGATGGGGGTGTTGTCTATATTGAAGGCCTGATACTCCTTGTCAAGTTTGCTCAGTGTGTCAAGGGACCGGATCAGCAGGAGTTCGGTTTTTTCACTGTTTAGACAAAGCCAGTTATCTGCCATCCAGGATTGAATGATGGAGTAGATGATGTTGAGGGTATCTGTATCAGTGCGATAGTCTCCCGATAGGGGTACGAGCACCTGGGTGTCATCTGCATAGTTGGTATATGAGATGCCCAGTGAGTCCAGAATACGGAACAGGGGTCTGGTGTAGAGGTTATATAGAGTGGGGGCAATGCAGGAGCCCTGGAGGACTCCACATTTGATCAGACTAGGTATGGCGTTGGAGGATTCTGAGAAAACCTTCATTACTCTCTCACGCAAGAACGAGTTGATCCAAGCACAAGCCTTTGGGGAGAAGTTCCCAGTGGTTGCGAGGTGATGGCATAGGGTTTTGTGCTCTACTAAGTCGAAGGCCGCAGAGAGGTCTAGGAGCAGAAGGAGCGCCGGTTTGCCTGAGTCTCTGATGTCGTCTATTTGATTTTTTAGGTCAAGTAGCGCAGTTTCAGTGCCATGACGAGGGCAAAATCCAAATTGGCGCAGGCCAGGAAGGTGGTTATCCTCAATGAATTTCTGAACTTGCAGATAAGCTGCTTTGTCCAAGATCTTTAAGAGGAAGGGGACAGTAGTAATGGGTCTGTAGTTGCCAGGTAACAGCGGGTCGAGAGATGTTTTTTTTTAGTAGAGATCGGACCCAGGCTTCTTTAAGGGAGCTGGGTACAGTGGGAGATTGGAAGGAGGAGTTAATGAAAGCAGTCACAAAGGGGGCGATGACTGGCGCACAATCTTTAATGATGTGAGCTGGGCAAGCGTCTCCCTTACAGTTAGAAGGCTTAACAGACTTAATGAGGGCAATGACTTCCGATTCGCTCATGGGAGAGAAATCAAATTTGGGTGCCTGGTTGAGTGTGTCCAGTGTAGGGGGTGCCGTTTGGGCTGCTAGTAGGGAGGAGACAGCCTTTTGATGGGCTAGGATTTTTGTGTGAAGGGAGTCAAGTTTGTCGAGCATAGCTTTTTGAATTTGGTTACACCAGGCCTCGTCTTTGACAATGCTGGGTGGTGGGGTTGAGGGGGATTCAAGTTCCCTGAAAATACCAAAGATTTCTTTAGTCCCGGAATCCGCATTATTAATTCTTGTGTTGTAGGATTCAGCTTTGGCCTGAGTAATAGCAATTATGTATTCTGTGGCAATGGCCTTGAAGGCGGTTTTGTTCGGTTCAGTGGGGTTTCTTTTCCATTTGACAAGTGAGGCCCTTTTTTTGGATCCAAGATCCATGAGCGCTTGGGTGAACCAGGCATTGGAATGCTTAGTTTTCTTGGCTTTTTTGGCTGTCAATGGAGCAATAGTATCTACTACAGTGGTTATGATATGGTTGAAGGTGTTGGCTAATATTACAGGATCATTGGGGAAAGGTGGTTGCAGGGCTAGAACCTGTAGGTGTGGGAGGAGGGTATCTTTCGTTCGTTTCTTAGAGCTCCTGGATAGTGTCGCGGGGAGCAGGATAGTGGGTTTCGATGGTTCAGTAGAGATGTCGATGTGAAAGTTAATGCAGGAATGGTCTGACCAAGGGATAGGGGATATGGTGGACTGGAGAATGGGGCAATTATGTTGCGCAACCCAGTCAAGGGTCCGACCTTTAGTGTGTGTGGGCTCAGTGATGGCTTGGACAAACCCTAAGGTGGTTAGTCCTTTTTGAAAGGCAGTGGCGTTGGCGTCGTGGGGGTCGTTGAGCTCTAGGTTGAAGTCACCCAGTACTACTACTTTGGTGGTTTTTTTCAGATTGTGGGACAGAGAATGGATGAGGGTTTCTTGGAAGTCGGTGGGAGGGCCTGGTGGGTGATACACGAGGTGAAAGGCAATGGTGGAATTGGGAGACGTTTTGAGTTTGATGAGGAGGTATTCGGCGTTGTGCCCTAGTTCCCCCTTGATTCTTCTGATGTCAAGGGTGTCCTTGGCTATGATGGCCACCCCTCTCCCCCCTTTGGCCTATCCGATCCTGCCTGAATATGGTTTAACCAGATGGGATGGCGAGCGAAAGTGCGGGTCCGGAGGTGTCTTGTAACCAGGTCTCACAGACAAAAAGAATGTCGAGATTTTCCCTGCTGATGAGATCATGTACATCAAGTGTGTGAGCTGGAATTGAGCGGGCGTTAACCAAGGCGCAAGTCAGGAATTTGGATGGAGGACTACAGGAGGAGGTTGAGGTAGGTTTTTGGTTGGGGGTTGTGGTTGGTACAGGTTTGGTGGTGTGGGGAGCATAAGCCTGCCTGTCATTGGCAATAAAGGCAGTCGGGGCTTCACTGACCAACAGGGCAGTGGGGGCATCAACATTGCATAGAATGTCAGTGGGGGCATCAGCATTGCATGTAATAGCAGTGAGGGCATCAACATTGCATGTAATAGCAGAGGGGGCACCATTGACCAACAGGGCAGTGGGGGCATCAACATTGCATGTAATAGCAGAGGGGCACCATTGACCAACAGGGCAGTGGGGGCATCAACATTGCATGTAATAGCAGAGGGGGCATCAACATTGCATGTAGTAGCAGTGAAGGCATCAAAATTGCATATACTGGCAGTGGGGGCACCATTGACCAACAGGGCAGTGGGGGCAACAACATTGCATATACTGGCAGTGGGGGTACCATTGCATAACAAAGCGGCGTGAGCAAGAGGAACATTTAAGTTTGTGCACAATGGACTTACATGTTGTGCTGCAGATAGTGCATCTGTAGGAAGCTCCAAGTCCTGAGCTCTTATGACCGCAAGGGGCGGTGGATCTGCACAGGCGGATGTCGTGGGGCGTGCCTTGCAGGTGCGATCTGCTCTACTAGCTTGATGGCATATGACGACGGTGGCATTCCGCGCAGCTGCGTAAGCCATACAGCACTGGGCATTATGAGGGTTATGGACAGATTGTGGGCTGTGTCGGGCAATCCATCAGGACTTTACGGTGAGGCAGCTGATGAGAGCGCTTGCACGGCGGTGTAAGCGGCTCTGTGCCGCGTATCTGGAGCGCAGGCAAGCATTCCTCACTGCGAGACTGGTCTGGTAGGCGGTGGGGTTCCGTGTGCCAGTGCGCAGCGAGAGGTTTCCATTTCTCCGACTGAGGTCCGGTGGGAGGGCCGTGGTAGCCGTGGAGCAGCCATTATTGGGGGTGCAGGCATGGATTCCTGCGGCTAGCAGCTCCGAGCAGCGGGGAGCTGCAGAGAGGGGCGACGGCCTTTCCTGTTGGCCTTCCCTCGGCGGCTTCGCCTCGCGGTGCGCCTCCCCTCCATTTAAAGCAGATGGGGAGGTCGGCGTGAGGTGTGGGACCCAATCGGGTCAGGCAGACTTTGTTGTTGCTGTGGTTTCCATGGCAACGGTTACGGCGGCGGCCATCTTAGAGGTCATACGCTCCTCGTGACGTGTAGTGGGCCGGGAGAGTGCACGGGCCGGCATCCGGAGGCTATGTTGCAGGCAAGACACCTGTGACTCCTTGCACATCCCCTCGCAGCGGAGCTGCAGAGAGGGGCGACGGCCTTTCCTGTTGGCCTTCCCTCGGCGGCTTCTAATAATGACTCAAACATGTAAACAATGTGTCTGCTGTCACTAGCTTGACTTTAAGCACATATAAAAATAACCAAACATCCCAAATGTAAAAAGATAGGCTGATACAAAAGTATCGCCATTGCACTGCATTGTGAAATGCTTTGTGCAATTTGTTAAAAAGTTACAAAAAGTAACAAGACAAAAAGGGAAACAGTTTCCCAGTACTGATAGTCTGAAGGCCTGATAGGTTTCCCCATAACAAATGAGCAAAAGGCAGGGGAAGTGAAGCTGAAGGCTTTCTTTTCCTCAGAACAGGTTAAAAAATAAGCAAAAAGATTGGTGGTCCGTAGAAACTATGAAGGGAACGTTGCCAAAAGAGAAATCTTTACTAACAGGGAACACGTCTTGGAGCTGCATATGTGACTGCAAATGGAAGAACGCCTGTCATCACCTGCAAAGGGGGACCGTCGCTAGAATTCTTCTTCCTCCATCCTGTAAGGTGTCCCGAAGAAGACTATTGCGAAAGTCTGCATTCTTCATCATAAACCTGCAAACCCTGCACACCCTTCACCCGAACAATGGACAGAAAAAAGTGTCCCCAGCGACTCCAAAAGGATTCATTGTGTGACCTGAGAAAAACCGAGTCAGCGGGATAAGTAAACAATTCAGTTACTGTCTCCCCCTGTCCTACACAGGAAAACATTGGGTGCAAAGCCCTTTGTCTCCTAATTCCTTCTTTAATTACTATGACTAATCAGAACAATTCGTCCCTTCTCCCAAGAGGGGAGCCACCCCCTTTGAGGTTAGGGAGGTGTGCCTGCTTAGCCAGACTCTCCATAGGGGGTCTGGGCAAGTGGGATCTCACCGGAAATGCTCCCCTCTTGGGGATACGCCGCTATCCACCCACAGCATGTCGAACAGATCACGCGGTGCCAACAAGGTGGGGGCTATGGACAAATGCACCAAGTCGACACCCAGGCCTGAGCAGGGATGCCCCTCCCTGAACCACGATGACATAGATCCACCGTCAGACCCCCCTCAGCCCGATCTAATGGCGATGATGGAGTCCATGGCAAAGAATGTTGCCTCATTCCATGAGAAGCTGGACGACATTAACGCGAACGTGGCATCCCTGAGAACAAAGTTAGACCAACACGGGACTAGATTAACTGAGGCGGATGCAAGAATTGGGGTCAACGAGGACGGGGTGCTCTCTCTACAGAACACAGTTACGGATCTGGTGCGTGATATGAAACAAGTGAAGCCCAAGTGTGATGAACACTATCCGCATCGTGGGTGTTCCGGAGTCCGCTCTCAAGGGTAAAATGGAATTGGCGGTCGAAAACCTCCTCAAGGACCTCCTAGATAACCCTCAGCTCTCCCCGTTCGAGCTAGCACACCGGGCGCTGGCCCCCAGCCCTAAACCGGGCGACTTTCCCAGACCAATAATTGCTAAGATTCTCAGCTACAGGGATAGGGATCACATACTATGGCTAGCATGGGAGAAAGGTGAACTGAGACTGGACTCGCAAGTCATCAGAATCTTCCCTGACTTTTCCGTGGGGGTCCAGATGGAGCACAGGCAGTTCAATGGTGTGAAGAAGATGCTTAAGGAAAGGAAAATTGAATATGCGATGCTATTACCGGCACGTTTGAAATTTACCCACCGCAATAAACTCTTTTTTATGGTTCCAGATGAAGCAGTGAAGTTCATCGAATCACAGATCCCGCTCCGGGAACCTACGGATGACCTAATGGATAATGACTAAGGCGATGGATGCTTGCTACTAGTGGTGGGGTCCATCGGGCGGAACCATGGTCACTGACAAAAGTCCTTCCTCCTCCTAAGCCGGCACCATGGTACACCAACTGTGTCATAACCATACTCGCATAAGGGCTGCCTTCGCCTCCCGACTCCCCTGGAGGCCCCTACTACCACTCATGCCGCAACTGACATGACATCATCCCTTGCCTGTTACAATGCATCATAATGTTTTGCTTGCAATCTAGATATAAATCATTGTTGAAAGTAATGTGGTGCTTTCGGCACCAAACTATTAGCTAAGTTGGGTACACTGCAGCAGCGACCCCCGCGGCAGATGCAATGGCAATTCTGGCGGTTTGTTATCAGCTGTGCCCCCGGTAGGGTAGGTGAGCAGGCACTGCCTAGTTGGGACCGGCATGCCTGCGCACGCTACTTGGGTGGGTGTCACTACACTGCTAGTTGGGGGAGGTTAGTGAGGGAGGGGGGTGGTAAAGTTGGGGGATGTTACATTGAAAATGGCAAGAGAGCTGTGGCTGAGGCTACGGAGGGGCACAACAGTGCGGCAGCAGTAAACGTACCGCAGAAAGGCGACGGATCTCACTGTTGGGATGTTCCATAATATTATACTATGACCATTAAACTAATGACGTCGAACGTCCGGGGGTTAAGCAACTTCACAAAAGCCTGCAGGATAACTGCATATGCCCAGAGACACGGAATTAAAATACTCCTCCTCCAAGAAACACATGCCCTTGGGCACCTCGCAGCATCCCTTGCACCGACTTGGGGCTCCAATAGGTTCTACACTATGTATTCCACCCAGTCCAGGGCAGTGCTGACCCTGGTCCACAAGTCAGTTGAATTTTCACTGCGCACTAGCTATATAGATTCGGGGCAGATATGTAATTCTAGACTGACTTCTAGCCAACACAGAGTGTCTACTGGTGAACACATACACCCCAAATATCGATGCCCCTGAATTCTTTGATGAAGTAACCACCCTTCTCATGAAATATATCGGGATCCCAATTATATGGGGGTGGGGGGAGACATGAACCTGATCCTAGATAATGACCT
This sequence comes from Ambystoma mexicanum, assembly GCF_040938575.1. Classification (NCBI taxonomy): domain Eukaryota; kingdom Metazoa; phylum Chordata; class Amphibia; order Caudata; family Ambystomatidae; genus Ambystoma; species Ambystoma mexicanum. Next base: position 23,753,062 of record NC_090930.1, read on the forward strand.
AAACAGATCGGGCACCGCCAGCAGAGCCATGTCCTGGGCCGCCAACCGCCTAAATACATACATGGACACACTGGGCTTACGGGATGCCTGGAGGGCACTTTACCCACTCACGAGACATTACACCTTTTACCAGTCTGTACATGACAGTCAATCTAGGATATACCTGTTGCTCTTATCAGACGAGTTAATGGGAAAGACCACAGACATACAGATACTGGCACGCACGCTCCCAGTGACACTACGGATCACGCTGGGGCCTGGCCCACCCACTCATTCCGCCTGGCGCTTCAAGTTAGAGGCACTGTGAGATATAGTCTTCAAGGCTGAAATCCTGGCTGACATTAACACCTTTTTCGACTGTACCAAACATCACGACACACCTGATGGTACCCGGTGGGAGGCATTCAAAGTCTTTATCAGAGGTATGTGCATCTCTAGGGAATCTGGGGTACTAAAGGATATAGAAAATAGCCTACAACGTTCGGAAACCAAATATAAAGAACTTGAGCGGGAATACACCTCCGCCCCTTCCCCAATCAAACTAGCACAGATAACATCAGAGTTGGAAACTTTCGAATCCCACACCCTTAGGGAAGTACAATACCATGCCCGACCCCTGGCTGCGCGGAAGTACGGCGAGGGGGACAGACCAGGGCGAACCCTGGCCAGGCTGGCCTTCATTGAAGGGGGTAGAACCTGAATCGATAACTTCAGGGATACGAGTGTTGGCCAACACTGGTCAGAACCGCACATCCTGGAGACTTTCGCGGAATTCTATGCGGCCCTGTATGCACCCAGCGCGAACACAACCCCCACGACATAAATCTCCTACTTGACCAAATTCCCATGACCTACATCTCTCGAGCCACCAGAGAGCAGCTGGACGCCCCTATCACCCCTGAGGAGATTGCTGAGGTTATTTCTGCCCTCCCTAAGGGCAGAGCTCCCGGCCCGGACGGGCTCTCCTCAGAACTTTATCAGGAACATGTTGCCATTTTGGTCCGAGATTACACGAAGTCTGGACCGAATCGCTCCGTCTCGCCACCCGCCCCCAATACCTGGGAGAAGCCCTTATAACTCTGCTCCCCACGCCGGGTAAGCCCCTGGATGATTGTGGCTCCTACAGACCCCTACCACTTATAAACACAGACACCAAAATATTTGACAAGGCAATAGCGAATAGATTCCTCCCCATAATGTCGCACCTGGTCCACCCAGACCAGAGCGGCTTCGTCCCCGCCCGCTCAACTGCCCTCAATATCCGACGGCTCTTTAATTTCATGTCTAGAATTTATCCTAAAGCCAATGCAGTAGCGGTTACCCTGGACGCCCGAAAGGCATTCGATATGGTCTCTTGGCAATATATGTGGGCAGTACAGCAAAAAATTGGAATCGGTCCATGCATGATATCCTATATCAAACTGCTATATACAAACACTGTGGCCAGAGTTCTGGTTAACTCCCTGACGTTGTCTCCCTTTACGCTCCATAGGGGTTCACGCCAGAGCTGCCCATTCTCCCCTATATTATTTGCGCTAGCTATTGAGCCCATAGCTGACAGTGTCAGAGATAAACATACTCGCAAGGTCATACGTTTGCGCGACACACCGGAAATAACATCACTATACGCTGACGACGTACTCCTTTACATCAGAGACCCTTCCGTACATCTAGACCCGATCATCCGTGATATAACAAAAATTGGCACATTCTCGGGCTTTACCATAAATTACTCCAAGTCCGAAATATTGCCACACACTACTGCAAACCTCCAACCGGCATGCAAATTCCCCCTTTGTTGGTGTTAGGCAGAATCCTGTGCAGTGCCCTTAGGGACCACCACACCTGATTAAGACTACAGGTGGCAATACAAGTTTTACCTTTGGTACAAGCCCGTACTACTAAGTTATAGTGGTAGCAGAGCAGCCAGGCTTATCTCAAGAGTATATGAGCAGTAGCAGAGATTTACACAAAGGGACCACAATTACTTTGACTCAAGCAGACACTGACTCAAGGTTTCAGGTAAAAAAATATAAGTACATTCATTTTTAAACCATCAGTTATAAACACAACACCTCTATTAAACGTTAAACAAAACCACACGTTAAATATACTACAACTAACCAATTTACTTTGTACAGTAAGTCTCAAGGTAAGTATCCTGTGTTTGAATGAACCGGTGTTATGAACAAAACATGATACCGCGGATACAGTTGCGATCACTTTTTGACAGTTCGGTCTACTAAATAAATGCATATCCGTGACATGAAATGCTACCGGGGCAAAAACACACTTAGCACCTGAGATACCCAGAGGGAGTTGGAGGCAAAAATCACAGGCAATATTTAGGTTAGGCATACAGTATCGAGAAACACTCAGAAACAGGAGTTCAAAAGTCAAAGGGTCGGAGCCAGGTTTAGGTGACACCGGAGGCCTGTGCCGAAGATCACACCGTTAGACAGTTCATGATTCCGTGTAGCCAAAAAGTACTTGAATATTGTCAATGTTGGGAAGCAAAAGTTATAAGAAGGAGGGAAGACAAGGACGAGCCTTGAGGATGAAGAAAAGGGATTCACCCAGTTTCCTCGAGTAGGACACAGTACCTTATTTCCACGATGCAGCTGGTGCCCTGGCAGTTGTTCCTGTTGGTTTCCCGCAGACCCACGATTCCTGAAGCTTCGTTGTGAAGGAGGACATCTGAAGGGGGTCTGCACCACACAGGGATGAAGCCGACAGCAGCGACAACGCAAAGGTGTGCTCCTTAAAAAAACAGGAGAGGCTCAGCAGGTGGCTATCCAGACCACTACAGCAGTGTGCAGCGATTTCGACCACGGCGGAGATCTCTGGCTGAAGATGATGAGCTGGTTATCCCCACCAGGCTCAAGGGAATAAGACTCTGGACTGGATCTTCTCTTAGTCGTCAAAGGGAAGATAGCTCAGGACTGCAGGAGGGCTTCACCGGGACGGGGTAGTTGCAGCAGCCGTCATTCTCTCCGCTTCTCTTCGGTTCCTTGTAGTTCCAGAGACGACTGACTTCTAGCCCAAGAGACCTGCCTTTTATGCGCAAAACCCCCATTCACACAGCCTGGCTGTCAATCACGCAGCAGGGGGGTTGTCCAGCCGAGACAACCACCTCAGCCAATCATGGCAAAGTGCGACTTGGGTTTCCTAGGATACCTTGTGCAGGGGGTGACTACACCCCTTCCCCACATTCAGTCTACCTAGACACCCAGGCGCCAAGAGGAGGGCCTCTCTGCAGAAGCCCGCCAAAAGACGGTGAACAAAGAAGGCAAACCTAGTTTGCAGCGCAAAGTAAAACACAAGAAGGACTTTAACAAAAAGAAATGGCGAATAAACCCAACCGGAGCCAAAAGAAAGACGATTTGGTCAAGCGGGTTTATGTTCGAGGCTAATATAATAGTCAAGAACAGTACCACGTTTATCTAATATAATCGCGGTAGAAAAGTTACGGTAATACCACTGCCACCAACCAAGTCTAAATGTTAAAAGAGCAAAACAATGCTCAGGGAGGTACAGGCAGAAAAGGGGTACAGATTAGCCCTTTCCAGCACTCCATGTAAGATGGGGTGTACTGGGTCTGTGGTAAAAATGACTCTGTAAAGTAAATGGCAACTTTACCTTTCTCTGGGGGACAGTAGTCAGCCCCAGCGAAATGGAGTCAGAGGGAAGTCTAAAAGACAACCCTGGGTTACTACACTGAAGGTGCTGTGTAACCCATACAAGAACAGGGGCACTTGGAGTGGTGTGCTCCAGTGTCCAAGATCACACAATGAGTAACAACACATAGGCCAAAACACATGTAAGAGTGGAAAAAGGATGTACACTCTTACCAGGTGGAATAAATAAACTCCAGAAATCCAGCAAAGCTGCTGGGGGACTCACTAGGTGAGTGAAATTAGCCCGAGAAGGAGAATTCTCCCTAACAGTTGGTCCCCAGGAGGCATCAGATACCTCAGGGTTCAGGTATACCTACTTAGATCCTCGCTACTGCCCGACAATTAAACTGCTACTGCGCAACTCGTGGAGTTCTGGAGGTTACGCCAGCTTGACATCTTGCTCTCCTTATCGGGCAAGCTGTCCCTGATCCAAATGATAGTAGTCCCCAATCTTCACTATATTTTTGCGAATGTCCCGATTTGGCCGGGGAAAAATTACTTCACATATTTGCTCTCTGGATGTGCCCAATTCCTATGGCACTCTGGCGCGGTTCGCAAGAAGTGGCAACACATGACTTTACCTTACGAGAAAGAGGGCTTCAATGCCCCTGACCTTACCCGATATTGGATTGCCGCACAAGCCCAACATGCCACACACTGGTATAATCACCTAGACCCATCCCCCCACATGAAACTTGAGAACTTCGCTAGTGAGGAGGTAAATATTATGTCCCTAATTCTTCATCGTTCGTACCAGACTGATGCCCCGGCTGACCACGTAGCCACCACAACCATGGTATGGAGACGACTCCTGCAATCCCACCCCGAACATCACCCATATTATAAGTGGTTACCTATTTGGCTCTTTCCGGGTCTCACCCCCACACATGACAAACTCCTCATGCGACACTGGCTTGACCTAGGGTATCGGGCGCTCTCGGATCTATTCCCCGAAGGGAAATTCATCACCCCACAGACAGGACGATCTGGTCACTCAGGATCAGCTCTGGAGCTGCTACAATATTTTAGACTAAGAGCGGCAGTTCGTGCCATTTGGCCCTCCTACCCTGACAAGCCCCCGACTCTCCCAAGATCTGCTATATATTCAACTCGGCCAGCGGTAGGGTTATAGCATCCTCCCTATACAAAATGCTGATGGCTAAGTCGGTAGACGCACCCCAGAAACCGCGGGACACATGGAGCAATGAACTGGGTTTGGCAATTACAGACGCCATGTGGGGCAAAATGTGCTTACACACACGCAAAGGTCTCCCTCAATTCTAGATTCAGATGTATGCAATATAAGCTTCTCAACCAGCTATACTACATGCCCCACAGGGTGGAGAAATTTGCTCAGAACCAGTCCCACGGTTGCCCGAGATGCAGATCTATGCAGGCCGACCAAACCCACATGTTTTGGACCTGCAGCGCGCTGGCCCCGTTCTGGGAGGCAGTGACTGAAGCCCTGTCAGAGATAGTGGCGATCCCTATCGGCCCTGATCCTCTTGCTATACTGTTCGGGTTGTGGGATGGGGCTGGGGCGAAGAAAGTGTCCAGGTTTCTGAATGTGGGGGCCATGGTGGCCAAAGAACAAGTTACTTTCTTACCTGGTAACGTTCTTTCGATGGGATGGTCCGACGACGTATTCCATATCTATGACATGTAATCACCACAGCTGTGCTGCTTCGGAAACTTTTATCGGCGTCTGCGTCCTGCGTCGATGCGCCGTCGTCGAGGGCCTCCTCCGACGTCCGACGTCATCCGATGTGATAAGTAGGACGCACGACGCCCGTAGCCTCAGTTGTAGTTTTTTCCCCCAGAACGTGTGACACTAGTCAACTGCCAGTCAGACACAAAGCCTTGCGGAACGTAAGCTGCAATCACAAAAGAAATTCTGCAGCGGGGAAGGCAGGGCGGGAGCGATATGGAATACGTCGTCGGACCATCCCATCGAAAGAACGTTACCAGGTAAGAAAGTAACTTGTTCTTCGAGGGGATTGGGTCCTCCGACGTATTCCATATCTATGACAGACTCCCAAAGCAGTACCAGAGCAAGGAGGAGGGAAAGAATTTAGAATCAAAATTTAGAATAGCCAATCAAATAGCAGAGCAAAGGACCGCCTTGCCAAAGGCCAGATCCTGTGCTCGGATGGAATCAAGGGAATAGTGACATACAAATGTATGTACTGAAGCCCAGGTGGCTGCATCACAGATGTTGCGAATAGGAACACCCCTCTGCAGGGCAGTAGATGCAGCCATACCCCTGGTAGAATTGGCCCGCAAGCCAGCCGGTGGGTCCCTACCCGCCAAGCGGTAGCACTCCGAGATGGCCAAAATAACCCAGCGAGACAAAGTCTGGTTCGTCACAGCTTGCCCCAAACGCTTTCCAGCGTAACCAATAAAGAGTGGATCGTCCACTCTGACCGGGGACATGCGTGAAACATAAAAGCTTAAAGCTCTCCTAGGATCAAGCCTATGGAGCCTCTCCTCTTCCTTACCAGGATGCGGAGGAGGATAGAATGCCGGAAGAACAACCTTCTGGGCCAAATGAAATTCCGTCACTACCTTCGGAAGAAAAGAAGGACGAACTCTAAGGACAACCCTGTCCTTGTGAAATACAGTGAAGGGTGGCTTAACTGAAAGTGCCTGTAACTCACTCACTCTGCGAGCGGAAGTAACCGCAACTAAAAACACAGTTTTCAGAGTTAACAGCCTCAAAGGGCAAGAATGTAAAGGCTCAAACGGAGCACCCATAAGAAACTTAAGAACAAGGTTTAAATACCAACCGGGCACCAGGAAAGGTGACCGAGGGAACACATTAGTGAGCCCTTTCAGAAACTGTGAAATTAAAGGGATTTTAAAGTAAGAACACTCTTCAGACGAGCGCTTAAAGATGGACAGCGCCGCCAGGTAACCTTTAATGGTACCCACTTGCAAGCCCCTGTGGGCCAAAGAAAGTAAAAAGGACAGAACCATGGGGATGTCACATGCAAAAGGAACCACATTCTGAACTCTGCACCAGTCGCAGAACTTACGCCAACGGCAACGGTACAGAGACTTTGTTGCTGGCCTTCGGGCCGAAAGCAACACCTCCATCACGTCTTCAGGGAGGTCCCAATCCCTATACCTCAACCTTTCAGAAGCCAAGCGTGAAGGTTGAGGGATCTGACCTCTGGATGGAGAACCTGACCCCCCCCCTCCCGTGAGAGCAGATCGTCTCGGTAGGGAAGATGACGCGGAGGGCAGATGGACAAGTCGAGAAGGTCCGGGTACCACGTCCTCCGAGCCCACGCCGGAGCAATGAGGATCATCCGGGAACCGAACTTCCGTAACCTCCGCAGCACTTGCGGGATGACGGGGACTGGAAGAAACGCATACAGCAGCGGGAATGACCACTCCACCACGAACGCGTCTCCTAAGGCTCCTTTTGGAGGAAATTCCCGCGAGCAAAACCTTTCGCACTTCCGGTTGACACTGGAGGCGAAGAGATCCACTTGAGGGGTCCCCCAAAGGGCGAAGATCTCCAGGAGAATCTCCTGAGCCAACTCCCACTCGTGAGAGATCGTGCTCTGCCTGCTCAGAGCGTCCGCCGTCACGTTTTCGTCTCCGGCCAGATGAACTGCCGAGATCGAAACTTCCTGCTGGATGGCCCAGAACTCGAGCTGCATCGCCTCCCTGCACAGAGGAAGTGACCCTGCCCCCCCCTTTTTGTTGAGGTAGTGCATGGCCACTGTGTTGTTCGTCAGGATCAGGACACTCTTTCCTCGCACAGTCGGCAGAAAAGCCTTCAGGGCAAGCCTGACGGCCCTCAGCTCCAACAGATTGATATGGAGTCTGGACTCCGACGGAGACGAACGACCGCTGACTGTCAGCCCGTTGGCATGAGCTCCCCAACCCGTGAGGGATGCATCCGTCACGATCGTCACCTCCAGCCAGGGAAGTCAAAATGGAGCCCCCTTCATCAAGTTGCCTTCGACGGCCCACCACAGAAGGTCCAGGGCGACCGAGGGCGGCACCTGAACCGGGTCCGACATCCTGCCGGAGGACTGCGACCATTGCGTCTTGAGCGCCCACTGCAAAGATCTCATCCGCAGGCGAGCCTCTGGCACCAGAAGAATGCAGGATGCCATGAGGCCGAGCAACCTCAAGAACTCGAACGCGGGGAGCGTCTGGGCATGCTGAAACTTGTGCACCATCTGCTGAATGTGAAGAGCCCTCACCTGGGGAGGAAAACACTGCCCCAGGGAAGTGTCGAGCACTGCTCCGATGTACTGGAGCCGCTGTGTTGGCGTCAAATGGGACTTCTTTAAATTGAGGGAGAAGCCCAGCCTGTGAAGGGAGTGGCAGGTGACGGACAGATGATCCAGGACTTGCTCGGGAGAGCTCCCCCTGATCAACCAATCGTCCAGGTAGGGGTAGACGTGAATCCCCCCTTGCCTGAGATGCGCTGCCACCACCACCATGAGCTTGGTGAAAACCCTCGGGGCGGAGGTCAATCCGAACGGCAGGACCTGAAACTGAAAGTGCGAGTCGCCAACCGCGAACCTCAGGTACTTCTTGTGCTTGGGATGGATCGGCACATGGAATTAAGCATCCTTGAGGTCGAGTGACACCAACCAGTCCTGAAGCTGAAGGGCCTGGAGGACTTGAGAGAGAGTAACCATCTTGAACGTGTCCTTCCTGAGGAGTTTGTTCAAACCGCGCAAGTCCATGATGGGTCTCAATCCCCCGTCTTTCTTCGAAATCAAAAAATAAGGGGAATACCATCCCTTGTTCCTCTCCGCTACAGGCACCAGTTCTATGGCGCCTTTCTCCAGCAGGGCTTGAATTTCCTGCGCAAGGAGCGGATCCGGACTCTGCAAAGAGAGTCCCCGGTGGATTGTCGCGAGGCCTGTGCCGAAAGGGAAAACAGTAGCCGTGGGTTATGATCTCCAGAACCCACACATCTGAAGTAATGTCTTGCCACTCTACAAGATGCTGCGCCAGCCTTCCCCCAACCGGCGAACCATGGGACATGGCCTCATGACTGAATGGGAGCGGCCGCGGCTTTACCTGAGGGCAAAGAGGCAACTGCCCGAGCGGCCTTGGCACCATGGCTACCCTGTCGTCCACCTCTGGTACCCCTGCGTTGGCCTCTTTGACTGCCAGCTCCTCTCGCTTTACTGAAGGAGTAATAGCGAAAGGAACTACCCCTCCAATGCTGTCCCCTAGGACGAAAAAGCGTAGGTTGGCGAACTGCAGCGCCCAACGACTTCGCTGCAGCTTTTGAGGTCTGCAACCTCTCAAGGCTCTCGTCAGCCTTGCTGCCAAAAAGGTGTTCACCGTCAAAGGGCATGTTGAGGAGCCGGGACTGCACATCAGGAGCAAACCCAGACTTCCGCAACCAGGCAAACCTGCGTATTACGGTGCTCGCCGCCATGGACCTACTGACGCATTCAGCTAAGTCCAAACCCGACTGAACGGACTCACACATGGCATCCTTACCATCCTGGACCATCGCAAGGAAACCATCCCGTTCGTCCCCTTCGGGAATATGTTCAGCCGCTAATGCAACACAGTTCCACAGAGTGTGTGTGAAACAAGACAAGGCACAAATGGAGTTGGCCGCCTGAAGCGCCATACCACCAGAAGAAAACACTTTCTTCGCCCAGCCATCAAAACGTTTGTCGTCCCTATCAGGAGGGATGGTAGGGTACGACGCCTGCTTTGCCGGGGCCGTGGCCGCCTGCACCACCAAACTCTCCGGAGTGGGGTGCCTGGTCAAGTAGCAGGGGTCGCTACTGGCTGGACGGTATTTTCGCGACAAGGATCTGCCCACCGCCGGGAGACTCTCCGGAGCAGTCCAAGCCGCCGCCACCCTTCTCTGTAAAGCCATATGGAACGGCAGTACCGGATCAGTTGGGGGACCAACATCAAGGATGTCCGTCAGATCATCCTGCACAAACTCCCCTGGGGGAGCAGACCATCCCAAGTACTCAGAAACCCTAGCCATAAGGCACCGGTACGAGGAATCGGCATGAGAGCCAGGCTCAGGCCTACAAAACTCCACCTCCAGAGAGGTGTCCAGTCCACTGGCATCATGCAGTGACTGTCTCAAATCGTCAAACTGACTATGGCCCGAGACAATTTCATCTGGAACCTGACTAGGAGCCAGGCCATCAGAATCCTCATCTGCCTCTGAAATATAGTCCAGGTGGCGAAAAGAAGGCACCCGAGAGTGCTTGCTCTTAACCAGAGCCTTCCTAGGGGGTTCTCCCGTGCCACGGGGTACCTCCGACACGAAAGGCGTCGAGCGAATCGGCGCCGGCGTCGAGAGAACCGGCATCGGCGCCGAGAGGATCGGCGTCGAGGAAATCGGCGTCGAGGAAATCGGCGTCGACGTCAGATGCAGCGCCTCCAGTATCGGCGGCGTCGACACAGCCCTCGAGGCCGGAGCCCCGAGCGTGTCCCTCGACGACCTGAGCGTCGACGGCTTCGACGACTTCCTCGGAGCCGGAGCCTCGAGAAAGCCTGTCGACGCCCTCGACGCCTCAGACGTCGATGTCTTCCTCGAAGACCTCACAGGTGCACACGGTCTCGAACGCGTCGAGGACCGGGACCTGGAACGGGTACGTCGAGAACGAGTCTCCTTGTCCGAACGGGACCTCGCCCGTGACTCGTACTGACCACTCTTGCGAGCGGTGTCTCTCGACCTCTCACGATCGACCCCACTCGGGGGCGCGTACGGCTTAGTACCCTGCGACTCAAGAATCGCCAGCATTTTCTTCCCAAAGGAAGCCCATTCCTCCGGCGTCGCACGGCTGGTGGGGTAAGCGACGTGCCGGGCAGAGTCCTCCGAAGAGGACCTGGAAGACGACCGGTGTCGGCGCTTCCGAGAATGCCTCGATGAGGCTGAGGAGTGGCGAGACAGACTCCTAGAAGGAGACCCACGAGACTTCCGACGATGACGCGGAGAGTCACCCCTCGAATCATCCGTCGAAAGCCCCGCAGACTTCGACTTCCTGGGCTTGGACACCCGACCTACCGACAACTTCTTCTTACGTTCGCGTAAGGCTTTGGACGTGAGCGACTGGCAGTCGATAGTCATCCGTGTCGTGGGCCTCCCCGAGGCACCAGAGGCAGGCGTCGTGCGAGTCCGTCACCGACATCTTGGACCCACACTCCCCGCACTTCTTGAAACCCGGACGGGGGGTCGAAGACGAAGTAGAAGACATCTTCACACGAAGGATTTTCACAAAACGAACAGGTTCGAAGAACCGAGAAGAACAGAACTCCAAAGAGTCAAGGCGTTAACCGAGATTCACGAAGCAACACGTTCGCGGAAAAAACGGAACTGAGGCTACGGGCGTCGTGCGTCCTACTTATCACATCGGATGACTTCGGACGTCGGAGGAGGCCCTCGACGACGGCGCATCGACGTCATCGATGCAGGACGCAGACGCCGAAAAAAGTTTCCGAAGCAACACAGCTGTGGTGATTACATGTCATAGATATGGAATACGTCGGAGGACCCAATCCCCTCGAAAAATGCATACTACAGTGCTGGAAGCGATGACCGCCCCCCCCTCCCGAGATGTGGTTGAAGGCCCTTACTTGGACTCAAATGTGCGAGGAAGACTACATCAATTCCCTCCCCACGAACTCCCGCCCGAAAAATGTGTGGCGAGATTTCTGTAGCTATTTGAACAGTAAAGACGACATAGAACTGCTCGCTTCTCCCCTGTCAGACGCACAGTCTGAAGCATAACCTCGGACTGGGAAAATCTAATGGGCTGTAAATCTGTCCCCCCTCTGTAAATCCCCTGTATGTATCATGCATTGCTAATCCTAAATATGTAACAATAATTGCTGATGTACTGTGTTGTGTGCCTGCTACTGTTCCTTGCCAATAAAGAAAAGTAAAAAAACAAAATTCTAATGGATGAATTAAAAGATAAAGGAAATCTGGCCATCCTCCTCCTGCTCGATTGATCAGCGTCTTTTGATTTAGACGACCACAAAATCCTCACTAGACACTTGACATCAGCAGCCTCCTTCTCTGCGAAGACCGCTGCCTGGATACAGTCTTTCCTAGCGGACAGGACCAGGAGGGCTTTCGCACCAACACCCTCGGCTGAATCTGCCCCAATCTCTTGTGGAGTTCCACAGGGTTCCTGTGTCTCCCCTACGCTATATAATATCTTCACCAAGTATTATTTGACCACTTGGACAATTTAGGTGTCACCTACACTAATTATGCAGATGACACGCAAATCCTCATCACTCTGACAGGCTCCTATGACAAAGACACCAAACCTTTGAAATAAATAAACATAATAATTCAGGCATGGATGGTCACCCATGGCCTCTGCCTGAATGACAAGACTAAGCTACTTCTTATTGGCTGACGGTCACGTCTAAACAAATTAGACAACCAATACAACTCCTTCAATATTGACGGTAAAAACATCAAAGTCTCAATCAAACCTAAAACTCTAAGCATATATCTGGACTCTAGCCTCTGCCTTACCAGGCAAGTAAATGCCACGGCTTCAGCAAAAACATACACATCCAAACTGATTAATGCTTGCAAGCCCTTCCTGTCCATCATCACCTTGGCCAGAGCAATGCTCTACACCTAAGCCTAATAAACAAAACTTGAATAAATTACAAGTTCTTCAAAACAATGCGCTAAGAACGGCCCTAAACATCCCGAGAGCCAACCACATATCCTCAGCAAGACGCAATGCCTTTTGGCTCCCAGTGCAAGACAGAATTGCATTCAAAACATTAGTGATCACTCACAAATGCCTCTCGAATTCTGCCCCAAAAATGTTGGTCAACAAATTCACCAGAAGCCAATCTATCAGGCCCACCAGGTCTCAATACAAACATTGTTTAAATATTTCCAGATACAAATCACAAAAAGCAGGTGGGATCAGCTTCCCAGTTCTTGAAGCTAAGCTCTGGAAATCCCTACCCATAGCACTAAGAACTGAACCTTCATTCTGGATTTTTAGAAAAAATTTAAAATCTTGGCTCTTTGCCCAGCATAGTTAAGGTTGCCAATTATCTCTACAAATGTCACATGCACTGTTCGGATAGCTGCCTAGATCTGTAACACTAGCCAATTGTCATGCATTCTCCCTGTTTACACTATTGTGCATAACTCTGTCTGGTATGTTGGCTCGATCTGTAACACAAGTCAACTGCCAATTGTACTCTTTGTATGCAACTACTGTGGATCCCTAAGCAAAAGCGCCCAGATACCCACGGGTTATGTGTGCTCTATAAATAAAATAAAGCAAAGGATGGAAAACATCAGCTCAAGAAAAGATGTGTAAACCCCTGAAAGTATTGATACAAGTAGCCACTAGACACTATTTAAAAATAACATTGGCTTCATCCTTTGACAGATCATTTTGAATCTTTACATGGAGCCTCTGGGTACACTTCTCAAAGACCCTGATTTAGCCATACTCGAATACACGGACGATACTCAGTTGTACATGAGAACACAAATCCTACAGGACATCAGTTGTCTCCATGATTTACCTAACCATCATCCATTCCTGGATGATGACTGCCTACCTCAAACGTAAGACAGCAGGAACCGAATTCTTCCTCATCGGTCCCCCCGCTAAACAACTTGTCCAACAATGGTTCAATGATATGCACCTAGAAGGATGTAATCCCTAACTCTCTGATTCATCAACATACTTGGGCTTCGCCATTGACAGCAGCCTGTGTCCTTCGAGAAACACACAGCCAAGACTGCCTCCAAATCCCCACCCTTTGCAAAGTCAAACCCTTAATTCCGCAACAGGACATCTGGCTCTTTAATACAGGCCCTTGTTCTCTTGCACATCGATGGGTGAAATGCACTCCTGACAGGGATCCCAGCCACTCACTCGGCTTCCTGACAAGAGGTTTGACCAAATCACCCTTCCCCTAAGCAAAATACATTGGCTTCATCTCCAGGCCAGGATACAGTTCAAGGTTATGTGCATCATCTCATCATCTACAAAGTAGTCTCGGGTAGCACAGCCGCATACCTGGCAGCTAAGCTCCACATATATGATGGCACATGCTCCTTGAGCAGTAAATCAACCAACCGCCTTGTATCACAACTAGTCTGTAAAGAGAGGACCCGCAAACAATACTTTTCTTGTCACACACCCATTCTCTGGAACTCGGTCCCAGTATGGAGTCGGAATGCCCCCACAATTTTTCAATTTCCCAATGGATGCAGAGATCGCAACTCACAGTACTGCACTAAGATGCCAGCCCAAATGCTGGCTTCCCAAACCTTGTACAGCGCTCCACTGCTATCAAGCTAAGACCGCACTTTAAAGAAAATAAGATCCATACTGGGAGACACCTTGGGATCCAATCCAAACAGGCAGCAGCTCTGGATGTGGATGCACTCTGGAATAATCATTTGGATCCAGTATACACAGAGCTACTGAGCTATCCAGCACACACAGACAGCAGAAACCTTGGGATCCAATGCACACAGGGAGCTGTTCAGCTATCCGATCCACACAGGCAGCAGCTCTGGTATGTCATCGGGTACACAACACAGAGAGAGCAGCCCTGGCATCAGAAAGTCGATTTACCTGTTCGTTTGAAATCTGCACACAGCTTCAGACGCTTGCGTATACTGCTCTCAGAATGGGACGGGAAAGCCTTCTTGATGTCCTCCATGCGTATCCTTCGTGGCCGATCCTTACTCTTCCAAAATAAACGATAAATAAATACCTGCAAAACAAACCATTTAATTAACCTACACATGCCAAGAAGTAAAAGTTGTTACCTTATTCTGAGAACAGACATCTGAACATTCCACCACAAGCCTCACTAGAGTAGCCCGCTCTATGAAGGTCTCATCCAAACAGGTCTCTCCCTGTTCTTCCAGAACTATCAAGGACATCTGCTCCCTCGCACCAGCTCTCGCTAATTCCTGCAACCACTCTCCTGCCTCTGGTTCTTTACCTTCCTCGCTCAAGCACACTCCTTGTGCACCCCCTCCTAAAAAAAATTAAAAAAAAACTCTGCCCACCCCTCTTGTCCAGCCAACTATCGTCCCATCTCTACCACTCCCTTCCTTGGAAAACCCCTGGAGAAGTTGCTCTTCCCCCAACTGACCAAACACCCTGAGTTCGTTAGTTGCTTGCATGACCATCAATCTGGATTCCGAGCGTCCAGAGGGACAGAAACTGCTCTCCTGAACAGCCGTGAAGAATTGCTTGCCAATCTTGACTCCAACGTCCCGTTGTTCTCACTATCCTTGACCTCTCTTCTGCCTTCGACACGATCAACCAATCCATCCTCATAAAGCAGCCCCAAGATACTCTTGGTGTCTCAGACTGGGCACTGAATTGGTTGACCTCCTTCCCCACTCACTGCCTCTTCAGGTGATCCTGGGCTCCTTCTCCTCCACTTCTATCTGTACTTGTGGTGTTCCCCAGAGCTCTATCCTCTCGCCTTGGCTCTTCAACATCTGCCTCACTCCTTTGCTCACCTGATCCCCACCTTCTCCCCACATTTCCAGTGTTATGCAGTTGACACACAACTTCTTCAAAGTCCCTTCTTCCTCTCTCTTCTCCTCCTCCGTCATCCCGGACTGCCTGTCCGCTATCCAGTCTTAGTGCACTTCTAATGATCTCTGAATGAAGGCAAGCAAGACTGAGATCCGTCCTATCGGGGCCCCTGCTCCCTGCTTCTTCCTTGCACTCTGGCCACCCTCTATGGTGTCCCCCACCCTCTCCTTCCTCTAAAGCTAGAAACCTCAGGGTCATCTTCGACACCTCTAGCCCCTTCATTCCTCACATCTTGGACCTTGCCAAGAAGGCCCACTTTCAACTTCACCTCCTTAGAGGCATTCTCCCTTTCCTCACCTTCTCCCATAAGCTCAATGTCGCCAGAGCTTTGGTCCTCTCTAGGCTGGATTACTGCAACAGCCTCTTCCTCAACCTACCTTCTCATTCCCTCTGCCCCCTCCAACTTATCCAGAATAGGGCTGCAAGACTTATTCTTGGCCTCAAGCACAGGGACCCAGCTTTCCAGCCCTAAAATCACTCCACTAAATACTCTCCTCCAAGAACCCTTCGATCATCCGGCTCCAACTCTCTGCTGGTCAAACGCTACTCAAAGCAGAGAGCTGGTGGCAGATCTATTTCCTCGGCTGGCCCCGTCCTCTGCAACAGCCTCCCTCTCTCTCTCCATCTTGAACTGGATCTCCCAAAGTTCTGCAAGCAACTCAAGACTTTCCTCTTCTCCTCTTCTTTCCCTCTGTCCCTCCTGCGCCAACCATCCCCACAGATGCTGCGATTGCCAGCCAGGTCCCTTAAGAGTCCAATTGGGTCCTGGCCTTCTGCTCGATCGCCACCAGCATTCACACTCCCTTGCACTAGCCCTCGGGCCCACACTTGCCTGCGGTGTTGTCTCTGGTCTGCACATACTTGGTGAGCGGCTGACCTCCCTCTCACCAGGGCTGTCATCGCCTTTGCACTTATCTGTTGCCTACATGAGTTCACTATGAGTTATCTACATCCTCACTCTAGCAAATAAGAAGCATATGTGGCACTCCCCACAGGCATGCTCATCTACATTATTTAGCTATAATTCACAACACAAGGCCAATGTAGGTATAGTTGACAAGTGATGGGTAGTTAGGGCTTTGAAACGGCCAGCTAGGGTTAGCAAGGCTCTCACATTCCCAGATCAGCTAAACCACTCACATGAGTAGCATACACCAAGCAGTAAGAATGAACTAAAGACGAAGGGGGCAGTTAACACTTTACAGAAATAGTAAATGAAACGGTAAGCACAAAAATAACTAATTTATTATAGTACTAGACTAAGGAACATATTGAATATTGTTATTAATGCCAGGAAATTCATCCTTTCTGTAATGAACTCAGGGTGGCAACAGTAAAGACAGACACAAGTGATCACAGTTCAAGGGTGTTTATTATACTATATAAATGGGTGAGAAAACGCCTGATCTAAACCTAAATCTAAGATGGGAGCAAACTACGACCCTCAAATAATAATAAGGCAAAATAAAAAGGGCCTATACTAAAAAAAACAATTGCCAATCCTAACCGCTAAGTTACAAAATAATGTGGGATAATGTTCACCAGAAAAGAAAGAAATATCCACAAAACGATAAGTCAGGGTGATATAACTAGGGTCTCCCCCACGTTTTTAGTACGGGACAAGGCGGGACTCTCGAGCACAGCACACTCCTGGGTTTCTCCAGCACAAGCTCACAGTTTTCAAAATAATAATAACAATAATAATAATCATTTTGCATTTATATAGCGCTACGAACCCTCAGATATCTGAGCGCTGGTTATTATTAATACCCACAGGGTGTGGTGCTCATTTATCATCCTCGGAAGGATGAAAGGCTGAGTTTGGCCCTGCCGGGATTTGAACCTGCGTCAGCAGGCTCTTCACTGATGTCAAAGCGAGCAATCTACTCACTTTGACATCTGTGCGGAGGCCTGCAAAATATCAGGGCCTTCTGTGGTCTCTTTTACACCAAATCTCTTGCTTCAGAGCGCCCGATGTGCTATAAACAACAAAACAAAAGTTCCTTTCAGTAATCTTCCCGTCGGGTGATTTCCTTTCACCCGTGTATCCCCCTCAACCGGGCTCTGATCCTTGTTGCAATGTTGGCCTCCCTCAGTCGGGTTCCCATTTGCCAGTTTAACACAGTTCACTTAGTTGTAACACCTTGAGGGTTTCACTTCCCTTCGCTTTTTCCAGCCCCCAGTCAGGCTTCACACATTTACTGTTTGCACTGCGTTTCCCTCAGCCAGGCGCACACGCCCGTTTCACAATTTAAAAACTTTTGTAATGGGTTAAGGACTTTCGATTGTACAAGAGATTTAGCTCGACCCTTGTATGACCACCTTAACTCTCTATGCTGGCCTTTCCTGTGGCCTCTTGGTACTATAATGTTTACAAGAAAAGGGGACCAGCCAGAGTCTTTTGAATGGGCGCCAACGTGGTGCCAGACCTCTCTATAGCTGGTCTTTCCCTGGGCTTTCAAAGCTCAGTAGCACACAAGTTCTTTGTTCATATAATGTCAGCTGCAGTTCTCGGCCTTATGATTCCTTTAACTGAGGCTTTGCGGTCCTGGGTCGAAAAGGGCAAGGGCACTTCCCTCCTTGTTGTCCTTTCCGGTCTCGCCGACCTTCTTCTCCGTTTGAACTGCCGTCCTGGAATTGCTGCTTCCTCGTGCGTTTGTCCTTGCTCAAAGTGTGCTCTCGTGCTCTGCCTTTTATCCCTGTGGGGAAGCGAAAGGGCTGTCGAGTGTGTGTAGTTATTGTCAACTGCCTGACTCAGCCTGACCCTTGTGTTGGAACATGTCAGGTAAACGTGTCTGGTGTTAGTCTGTCTTTCACGGTGTAAGAAAGTGTTTGTGTCGGAAAGGCAGTGGGGGAGGGTAGAGCTTCCAAGTATACTACAGGGTAGGATGTAAAAAAGGTGTTATAAGAAAGGGGATACCGCGTCTCACCCATCAGTGTCCCACTTCCACTCCCCGAAGACACCCCCCCCCCCATCCAGGTGATCCTCCCCCACTGGTCCACCCCCAGGAACTGGATCCAATAGCGATGGCTAAGTCCTGCCACCTGCATGACAGATGTCTGGGGACAAGCGGGTGAGACAACTTCAGGTTTCTCACACTTCTCCCCAAGGGAGAGTCACCACCTTTTGGACTTCGAAAGAGTCCACTACACTCAACATTCCCTAGGAGACAGGGTTAAACAGTGTGGGTGAATTCCCCTTAGGAAACAAGGAATTCCCAAATAAGGGTTTTACACCACCTTCGTTTACTTCGGAATCCCAAGTGTGAGTTGGTTATATGGGAATTGAATAGGGCCGTCATGTACAGGGCTTGGTTTCTTTTGTTGCAGCCATTTCATGGATACTCCCATTTCTTTCCAGGGAGGAACATAAAGGACTGTGCAAGCAAACAAAGGAGGAGGTGAGAACCCGACGGAGAGTCAGAAACCCCAGCTTCTGCAGCCACGCAGACAAGGGTGTCTCACCCTCACAGGAGCAGACACGCAGTTGACGTGGTGGGTAGAGACACAAGGCAGCCCACAGAATGCTGCCTCTTCAACGAAGGCAGGCAGTCTGAGGAGCTCAGAGCTGCAGAGGAAAGAAAGAGCCACGCCAGAAGAGGAGTACCAGCATCCTGCCTATTTGACGCCGAAGTCCCATCAGTCCAGGATGGGAAGAAGTGACGCGACAGGCCCGACTACGCAGACTTGACCAAGGTGGAGCGCATGGGTCCACACGGCCAGAGAGACCACCCTCCCTATCAAGCACAGCCACTGGAAAGCAGGTATGTGGAATCGAATAAGGAGCGGGTGAAGACCAGCCACAACAGAGTCCACAAAGGGATGAGCATCTGCATACCCCATGAGGGGGTGGAAGAACTAGCAAGCAGAGTCATGCTGAGAGAGCTCCTAGCCCACTCCAGACTGAGATTACAAAGACCCCTGGAAGGGGTGAGAAAACTGAGCAGCAAAGCAGAACTAAAAAAGTCTGTAGCCCACTCCGGGCTAAGAATGTGAATACCGCACAGGGGGGTGAGGAAACAAAGCAGCGAAGCAGGGCGGGGAAAACAGGGCTGAAAATCAAAATACCACACGACGGGGGTGAGAAAAGCGGCAAACAGGGCAGGTTGAGCATAACACAAGCCCATGCAGCGCTGAGAACACAAATGCCCCACGAGGGGGTGAGAGAATCGACCCACAAAAAGAGGCTTAAGAGCTGTTAGACGAATGTTCATTTTTATGTGAAATCCCCTTCACATGCGAGTCCCCCAGCACTTTCTGCTGGACTAGTGGATCTTTGTCAGTTCGCCTGAGTGAATGGCAACCTTTTCCACACTCACTCATTCTTTTACCCTAGCTTTGGGATACTTTTGCATTTCTTTTCATACCTTTTTCTTTGCTTTCCTCCAAGTTTTATGGCATCTGTCTAACTTTTGCAGCAGACAACACTCTCTGTGCAGTGTTGCTGCAGGTTCAATTTTTTGTATTTTCTGTTTTTTCCCTTGTGGGAACACATGTTCCCAAGGGCAGGGGGATTTGTAGTATCCTTCATATCTTTTCTATTGTGAGATCTGTACACCCCGCCTTAGGTGGAGTGCTGAAGTGCTGCACTGTATCCCCTTTCTCACTGCTCCTGTAACCTTTTGGTTACAGTGATAAGCTAATCTGAATGGCTGGTGGCAGTGGTTTTATCCTAACATTTGTGCAATTTTGACTCCCAGGCTGTACTCTCAGCCGCGGTAGTGCCCTGAAGAGTCACCATTGACCCAAAATGGTGACAGTGTTCTTTTGTCGCCAGTTCAAGATGGCCTGTCCCTTCTTGATCCTTCTGCCGCGCAGGGAAGGAGAGGTCCTGGTTTGACTTTTGTCTTCAGCGGGATCAGTTTGAGAAGCCCGCCAAGGCGTAGGTGTGTTTGTGAGGACAGGAAGTAGGGGAGGACTACCAAACTCTGTGTTAGGCAAGAATTGATGTAGTAACCCTGTGTGAGACTAAACAACCCTTGTCCTCTTAGTATTAGGTGACCCACCTATTGATATAGGCCTGTACTTCACAGGTTAGTAGTGTAACTGAGCAGCCAGGCCTATCTCAAGAGGGGTCAATATGAGCTGTAGAGATGCAATCAGTCAATACAATTAGCCAAGTAACATTTATACTCAAGGTTTCAGTCATAAATAGTTATTTATTTAACATCAGTTTTTAAATAAGCATTCTTTAAAAAGGGCAATATATGTAACAATCAAATATACTTTAAAATACTTTTCCAGAAACAGCACAAGCCAAGTAGATACTCTTAAGAGATGCGTTTTACACACTTTCTCTACCGGGAGGTGACTTCATTCACAAGGACAGTCATGGCCTTTATAGATCACTGGTCCACTTTACAGATTCTGAGGTTTGCAGAAAGGAAAGGTTAAAGAAAGGAAAAAGGTTAAATAGGTTCTCAAGGCATGTCAATATACTTAAATGTTCTAATAAAGTCTAGACATAACCTTTCCCAGCAATAACAGGCTAAAACACAAGTTATCACCGCTGAGGGACAGAAAATATTAAAATTCAATGGACTAGGAGAGTCTGCAGGGAGCCAGGACAGCCAAAGTCGATTGGAGCACAGTCTATGGAGCTGAGGCACTTCTTAGATAAAATGTCTTGCACAAAGCAGAGAGTTTGTAGAAATACACTGTAGGGACACAAACTGTTACACTTGTGAAGGGTAGAGCTGAGATCAACTCTAGCAAAGTAGCTTCTGCAAGTCTCAACGGTGAAGAGCAAAGCTACAGACACTGAGGTAAGTACCCCAAGTCTAAACAGTACCTCTGGTTAGAAGAAGAGTAGTCCATCTGGCTTCTGTCGGGTTACAGCAATGCAGATCCTGGAGGTAGGCCACAGCTACGGGCTCTTCATCAGCGGCACTTCACGGTTTCAGCGCACGACATACAGCACCACCGCGGATCTTGGATACTGGTTGGGCTTCTTTTACTCCTTGAGTCCTGCACTCCGGTGAGGGGATTCAAGCTCTCCTAAGGACCCTCCAGAAGGAGGGCGACCAGACTCCTGGAGCTTCTGGCTGGATTGCAGAAGTTTCACTAGACTACGGATTTCTCGACCCCTGGCACTCGGTTCCTGCAGCAGCAAAGAAGTACAGCCAGTCAGGGAATATGGTCCAGTGGAGTTAGTCTCGGGATTAGTTGGTCCCACTAACCCAAGGGAAGAAGTCGTCCCTTCCGGAGCTTCTCTTGTCAATCAGAAAAAGGAGTTTCAGCACAGCAGCAGGGCTTCACCGGGCAATTCAAAAGTTCAGGAGGATGCAGCAAGCTCCGTTCACAATTTCTTCGTCAGGTCTTATTCCCAGTGGTCGACTCTGCCTCTAGCCCCAAAACCCTGGCCTTTTAAAGCAGGTTTCTCACATTCAGGCACAGCCTAGGCTGTCACTGAAACAGCAGGGTGGCTTTCCTGAAAGGACAGCCAGCCAATCAGGATTGGTTGCATTCATGCACTCTTATAGACAAAGGACAGGGGAGTTTCGGGTACCTCCCTCACTTCCTGCCCTTCCATAAACACTGGAGCCAGAGGCGGGTTTGAGGACTGAAGCCCACAAAGGCAAAACAAACAAAGGGCTTAAACCTGGCTTGGCACGCAGAGTAAATCCCAAGAAAGACCTCACAAACAGTAAATGACGAAAAAAGAAGACCCGGACCATTTCGACAAAATGGTCACCCATGAGTGCTATACTGCAGCTGAGGATTCACCCTGCGGTAGAAAAGCACAATGGTAAGAAAATTAAACCACTGCCAACAGCCATTTAGAGTAGTGAGGGTAACATAAAATGTTTTACATGTGTAGGTAGGATAAGGGGCTACTAGGTAAACCCCCAGCACTCAACATAAGATGGGGCGTGCTGGACCCACAAAGAGAAAAGGTAAGTAAAGTAAATTTCACTTTACTACTCTTGGGAACAGTAGTTTATCCAAGAGAAGGTATTTAAACCTTATGAGAAATCGAAAGGATTTCTCTGTGACATTGCACTGTACCTCCTTACATCCCTTCCTCCCTCCTAAAATAAGCCTGGCTCGTCAGCCATTGCTACCAACAAAACGTGTGTGGTTCAGGCCTACACTAAGAGTTGGAGCCCTGTGTCCCAAGTGTGGGTCTTCTGAAGTACTACTGTTAGGGAGAATTCTCATTCATTTCTGTGCTAATTCCGTTCTACCCTAGAGACCCCCGGCACTTTTTTTTTTTTTAAACTGTAGTTTTTATTGGCATTTTTAACTTTACAAACAAGTAAGAAATAACTGTGAAACCCCTTACCCCCCTCCCGGCCAACCCGCCCCACCCCTGGGTCCCTCCCCTCCCCCGTGTCCAGTTCAGTGTGTCCGCCATGGGAGACTCACGGTGTTACCTCCGTCTCCCTTATCTCGGAGATGTTGAGATGCGTGGCCGTATCATCAGTTGACTTGCTGCCGCCGTTCCCCAGGTCTTGGGGTCCCAAGTCTGGCTGACCTGCGTAGTGGGGTTAATCCCGTCATCTCCGGGGCGGGATTTCTTCTGTGGGTTCAGTGAACGTCCCATCCCCAGGATTGCTGTACTCCAAACCAGTCTGAGGAAAGAGCTAGTATCGTTGTTCACCATGGCTGTCAATTTATCCATCAAAAACATATTTTTCACTTCTTTCAGCCAGTCCTCCTTCGAGGGAGCCTCAGGACTTTTCCATTTCTGGGCCAATGCCACTCTTCCCGCCCTTAGCATGGTTTCCCACATCCTTGGATATCGGTGCAACTCTGTGTCCTCCGGGGGGAGGCCCAACAACATCGCCAGGGGATTAAGTGGTAGACGGTCTTCAGTCACTTCCGCTATGCAGTCCCTCGCTTGTTCCCAGTATGTTTGAACCTTCGGACAGTGCCACCACATGTGGCCTCTAGACCCCATCTCCCCGCATCCCCTCGGGCACCTTGGCGACACCCCCGGGAACATCTTTGACAGTTTTACGGGGTCTCTGTGCTACCCCTGTAATATCTTTTGTGCTCCATGTCTCCGGTGAAAAGGTTTCCGTGAAATGCGATTTTGAATATTCTGGCCCAGTCATCTTCAGATTTCAGCACCTGCCAGGTCATCCCAGAACAAGCGGAAGCTCCTCCTGCCTTGAAGGTTGTACGTATTTAGAACCCTGTACATACTTGAAACCGCCCCCTTCCTGGAGGCCGCTGAGTCGAGGAGTTTCTCGAAAGGGGTCAACTGTCTTCTCAGATTGGTTCCCTATGATTGGTCGCAAAGGATGCCCTTTAGGCAGAGGTATTCGAAGATGGATATTGAATCACGACCTAGTGCTTCCCTGAGGTCTTCGTAAGATAGGAATTCGCCGTCCCTGAACATCTGCCCCGCCCATTCCATCCCCATGTCTGACCAGTTCTGGGAGTGTCTGAACCCTCTCCCTCCCAGGTTGATGGGGTGGCCCCAGAGAGATGACATCGGAGACGGCCATGTGGTGAGGTGAGCAGTTTGGGGGCCTTCTTTCCAAATGTCCCATAGGACTCCCAGGGTTGGGTGAGATCGTAAGTGTGTCGGGATCTCCCTGCGAGGCGCCCATAGGAGGTAGCGGACCTTCTGGGGGTGGCATCCATTTCCTCCAGGTAAGACCAATACGTTCTCAGGCCCTCTTTCATGTGCTCCAGGAGGACGCGCAGTTGGGCAGCACAGAAGTAAAGGTGAAAGTCTGGCAGCCCGAATCCCCCCTCCTCCCTTGGTAGGGGTCAAGGTGGCCTTTCCAGTTCTCGGGGTCTTCCCTTGCCATACAAAGTCGCGGACCCCATTTTGTAAGTCTCTGAAGTTCTGCGCTGGGACTCTGGTCGGGAGTGCCGTGAACAGGTACAGGAGTCGTGGCAGAATGTTCATTTTGACAGCCGTCATTCGGCCATACCACGAGAGGATCATTTTGCCCCATCTCCTCATATCGGAAGTGATCTCCGCCATCATGGGGCCGTAATTGGCGGGGCCAAGATTCGAAATGTTTCTGGTGAGGAGTACCCCCAAGTATCGTATGGCGACCTTCTCCACTTCAATCCGATGGAACCTGGCTCAGAGGGTCAAGCACTGGGTCCGTTGTTCGCATTGGGAGCAGGACAGATTTTGCCGTGTTTATTTTTAGGCCAGAGAAGCGACTAAATTCTGACACCAGGGTCAGGGGGGGGGGGGGGGGGGTGGGGGGGGAGGAGCCCGGGTCTACCAGGTAGGCCAGAATGTCATCCGCAAACAGGGAAAGCTTGAATTCGATCTCCCCTCTTATTCCCTTAATGTCTGGGTGAGCTCTGACCGTTATTGCCAAAGCCTCCATTGTGAGGACATATATTAGGGGGGAGAGTGGGCACCCCTGCCTCGTCCCTCGGGAGAGGGGGAATGACCCGGACAGCGTCCCGTTCACCTGTACCCTAGCCGTGGGAGCTCTGTAGAGTGCAGTTACCCAGCTCATGATGTGGGTCCCAAGGCCCATTCTGTGAAGGAGAATCTCCATGTAACGCCACTCGACCCGTCAAAGGCCTTCTCCGAGTCCAGTGAGAGGACACATGCGTAGAGTTCCGATGTTTGGGCAAAGTGGACCAGGTCCAGTGTTTTGCGGATGTTATCAGACCCCCGTCTTCCGCTTATGAAGCCCACCTGATCCCCATGGATTAACTTCGGCATTATACCTTCCAGCCGCTTCCCCACAACCTTGGCCAAGATCTTAACATCGATGTTTAACAATGATATGGGCCGATAGGAGGAACATTCCGATGGATCCTTTCCCTCTTTGGACAAGACTGCTATCACGGCTCCCATCATGGACTCGGGGAGTATGCCCCCCTCCAATACCCCATTAAAGACCCTCACCAAGTATGGGATCAGGGAGGACCGGAATTTTTTGTAAAAGAAGACTGTGAAGCCATCCTCCCCGGGGGAAGTTCCCACCTTCATTCCACTAATCACCTTGTCCACTTCATCTTCGGTTACCGGGCCCTCTATCCCCTCTGCCATTTCCCTCGAAAGGGATGGGATCTGTATCAAATTAAGGAAGCTTTCTATCTGGGCATCATCCCCATCATATTCAGAGGAGTAGAGGGCTTTATAATATTGGCGGAAAACCTCGCCGATATGGGGGGAGTCGTTGCCAAGGAGCCCCTGAGCGTCCCTCACTTCCTTCACCCTCCTGCTTCTCTGAACCTCCCTCAACTTCCAGGCTAAGATCCGATCTGCCCTGTCCCCTTTCTCGTAATATTTTTGTTTAACCATTTGGAGTCTCCTTTCTGTTTTGTGTAAAAAATAGATCTTTTAGCTGTAGCCTGCAGTCTTCCAGAGCGGCCACCCGGTCACGCTCTAATGGATGCCCCGGGGAGCTCACCGGTTGGAGACGAGCTATTCTTTCTCTCAGAGTTTTCTCCTGGATCTCCCTCTCCCTTTTCCTTTGGGCCCCTATTTTTATGAGGACCCCTCACAGGGTAGCCTTGAAGGCGTCCCAGAGCGTGTGAGTGGCGACCTCCCCGTTATCGTTAAGCTCAAAGAACTCTGTTATGGAGTCCAAGACCTCCTGAGCAAGGACCTCATCTTTTAATAGGGCATTGTTACACTTCCAGCGCCCTCTGCGTTCTCTGCACCACCCCATCGCTACGGTAACTCTGGCCATGTCGTGATCTGACCAGGGAACTGGGTCTATCCTATAGCCTGACACATATGGTTGGAGTGTATCATCTACCAGTCTATTCTAGTCCCAGGTCCTCATTTACCCTCTGGAAAGACTGTGCCATGGCTTCTTCTGCTGCTCTGGGAGTAAGGGGGTCTACCCTTTTCCTGTCCATGGTTGGGTCAAGGACCACGCTGAAGTCTCCCCCCACAACCAGCGGGCCTTGCATGAATAGTCTGATCCTATCTCTTACTTCTTCTCAAAATAGGGCCTGTCCTTCGTTCGGGCCATACACTACAGCCAGAGTAAGGAGGGAGCCCTGTAGGGTGCCCCGAACCAACAAATATCGCCCCTCCGGGTCTTTTAAGATGTCTTCCTTCTCAAACCCCACGTCCCTTGCCACCAAGATGGCCACCCCTCTTTTTTTAGTCCTGTGGGATGCATGAAAGACCTCCTCGATACCCCCCCCCCCCCCCGCAACCTGGGCTACTTTCTATTTTAGCCCTCCTAAACTCCCTGCAGATCAGGGACCTTTTCATAGGGGTATTCAGACCCCGCACGTTCAGGGTACCCACTCCCAGGGCCGGCAAGCCATCAGCCATAGTCTATGATTCCCGTTCTAATGGTCAGGCGATTACCCCTCAGAGTCATTCCGTTCCCCCTCTTTTGCTGGGGAGGGCGTGTTCATCCTCCTAAATTTCCTTGCTCCTGATTTCTTCCGTCTTTCACCCGGTGGGCCTGGGCCACCCGATCCACCCCTGGCCGGCCCCAACAGTCCTCGTCGGGGTGTTGGGTCAGACACATAGTCCTGGATGGCTCCCTTGATATCTTCCTCCGAGATCAGTGTCGTTCGCTGGCCTAGGTATTCGAATGTTAGGGAGAAGGGGTAGCCCCATCTATATCGCACTCCCTTCTCTTTCAGCAGCTGTGTGAGGGGGCGGCACATCCTGCGTTTAGCCAGGGTGTATGCCGAAAGGTCCTGGAAAATGGAGATTTGGGAGTTGTTATACGTGATCTCCTGGACTTTCCTGGAGGCCTCCAACACCCGCGTCTTTTCCAGGTAGTAATGGAACCGGACTAGGATCGACCGGGGGCCCCCTGCTCGTCCTCCCGCTCTATGCACCCGATCAAATGTGAGTTCAGTGGTCATCTCTTCTTCAAAGAGGAGGGCGATTATGTTACGCACCACTCGGGTCAGCTCTCCCTCCGTCTCCGGAACCCCAAAAATCCTGAGGTTGTTTCTCCGCTCCATATTCTCGAAATCATCCATCTGTCTTGACCTCTCCTCCTCTCTTTTTTCAAGGGCAGCTAGCCTCATGTCTACCTCTACTTCAAGGGTTGCCGATGAAGATTGGTTGGATTCAACCTGAAGGAGTCTGTCCTCAACTTTGTCGACCCGTTGGTCCATTTTTTAAAATTTTTGGGCAATGTCCGCACGAATATCTCGAATTTCTTGCAAGATGGAAGCGAAGCCCCGCTCCATTGCGGCCGTTGAGGGTGCTGAGGATTCCGGATGGGCCATTACCTTACCGTGGGGCGGTTCTTTTGCAGGGGGGTCCGGGTCTTGGTAACGATATTTTTGCAAATTCCTTTGCCAGTCCATCAGGTTGCCCCCCCGGGCTCTCTGTCAAAAGGTACCTCACATCCTAGTGGGCCACAAGCACACCTCGCGGGTCCGTTGGTGTCTCTTCGGTGGAGGCGCTCTTCAGGGGTTGGAGGCGGAGGCCACCCCCTAACACTTCAATGTGACTCTGCTGGATCTTAGTAGTTGCCCCCGGGCGGGCACACGCCCCACCAGCCTCAAGCGGGGGCCTCACACCCAGGGCGGCAGCAACTGCAGTGCCTCTGGTGCCCCTTTTTATCCACTGGGGTGGGGGAGGGGTGCTTTTTGCCACCACGGGGTGGTGGACTGCTGGCCTTGATGTGATGTTGGGGGCCCCTCTTGTCAGGGTACACTCTTGTCAGGGTACACTTTCCTCCCCCAGGGATAACCCCCCCACCGCTGATCGGGCTCCAGCAGGGGGGGGGGGAATGGGCACCTCTCTTGCAGGCAGGGGGGGCCTCTCCAGGGAGCGCTCCGGGGTGCATCTCCTTCCCCAGTGGTGGCGTGTTTCTACCGCGGCCTGTGCTGGCCTCCGCGGGTGGTGAAGGGAGGCTGCCTCGTCAGTCCGCTTCGGCGGGCCCGACCGCCCTCCCTCCGAGTCCCGTACCTGGCGGGCCGCGGCCCCGAGTCTGGCCTCGCGGATTCCTCCGGCGATCCTCCGGCGATCCTGCTGTGGCGGGGGGGTCTCTCCGGGGACCGGTCCGGGTGAGCGTCCCCTCCCCCAGTGGCAGTACGCTGTTCCCGCGGCCTGTGCTGCCTTAAGCGGGAGGCGAAGGGAGGCCGTTTCCTCCGCCGGCTCCGACGGGCCTGCTCGCTCCTCCCCGAAATCCACACTGGGTGATCTTACGGCCTCCTTCGGCGATCCCGCTGCGGCAGCCGCGTCTTAGGTTCTCTGCCTTCCTGAGGTCTTCAGACCCCGTTGTTTCGCTCGGTGGGGGCCCTGGGGGGGTCACAACATGATCCGGCCCACTTGCGCACCGTGGGGGGGTTTCGGGGGGGGGCTCAGACCCCGCTACGACCTGGTCTCGGGAAGAGCTCGCAAATCAGGCAGCCATTGCCTCAAAGCAGGGCTGACCAAGCCTGAGCCACCTCAATAGAGTACTGGACCCCAGAAGCAAGGTGTCCAAGAACTGCGGTGGTGCTATTTGCGAGAAGCTGAAACCGCAAAGTGCTGCTGATCTGAATTCCAACCATTGCTGCCGCCGACCTTCGAACCGTAGTACAGGAGTGCCCAGACGTCCTCCCTCTTGTCCCCACGACTGAGGCCCAGGAACAACAGGATCTGCAGGACTACAACAGGAACAGAAGCCAGCTGGAACCTTTTCTTCAGACTCAAGGTGCTGTGAATTAAGGGGTACTTACCTCTTGTGTGTAGCTTGTGTAGAGAAGGAGCCAAGTACCCCCACCTCAACCACTTCGCCCATGTTGCCTATATGTTGGAAACCAGAATGTGAGACACGTGCAGCACCATTGAAACTACAGATACCAAGGAAAAAGCCATACATGCATACAAGACAGTATGATGAAATCCCAGAAGAAGCAGGACCAATGAATGAACGAGAAGAATGGTGACGTCACACACGAAGCAAGGCTGATGTACATAGAAGAGATGCAGAGACAACAGAATGCAGATGTACTATAAAGCATCAAGAAAGTATCAAAGATAAGTGATGTCTTGGGCTCAAGATGAAGAAACGTATGCTACCGATACAATGAAGATATCAAGTCATTTTACAAGTGTAAATATGCAAAGAAACGCAAGTAGACAAAGTATTGTTGAGGCTAGCTTTATAATGAATAGATTGTGGCAGGCACACACACACATATATATATATATATATATACGAATGAGTAAAGAAATTGATGTTTCCACTACGAATGATAGCAGTGCAGGACAAGAAAGGAAGGCCTTTCCAGTGTGTCGCAGTTGTAAAAGAAATTGGATTAACAGAAGTGAAACGGAGAAAGGCGAGGCTGGATGAGCCCCAAGAAATCAAGGTCGTATAGGTGGAAATGTACTGACGGATATAAGAGTGCCAACCAATTGTAGGGGGCTGCGTTGATTAAGGGTCCTATAGTTTGTGTAACCAAGGGGACGTTGTGTATTTAGTGTGTATTTAGTGACGGGCTTAGTTGCCCCACCTGATGTTAAGGAGCCTATTACACTCTTAGGCTAGTATGGAATGTATACTTAGATGTTTCTTAAGACCTAATCACAATTACCACTAGGTTTTTGTAGTTTGCCATGTAGGAAGATGTTAGTAGGTACGTAGGTTGACATCATCAATTACGAGTTTTTGCTATATAAAGAATGTTTTTCTGAAGCAAATTGAGAAATCATGCGCTGAGACGTATTTAGTATTTATTTTATTTATATAGCGCACCAGGCCACAGGGCATCCGGGCGCATCACTTAGTTACAGGCATAGAAACAAGACAGTGATTTATGTACAGTCATTACATTGGGAGAGAAAATACAAAATATTACAAGTTATACAAAATATACATGAGGAATACAATATATAGGCATTGTATAAGGATAAAGAATACACATTAAGCAAATTGTGCAAGTTATAGACGAGATACCGTATATATACAGATTACAGTAAAGGAAGTACCAGAGGGCTGTTAGCAGAGAATTGTCGCTCATGTGCTAAGGATCACAGTCCAGGCGGGTCTTGGGCAGACAACCAGGTTTTGACTTTGCGCTTTAAGGCTCTGAGAGGATTAGGTAGTGAGTTCCAAAGTTTTGAAGCTAGGACAGGGAAACTGCGACCACCAGATCTCTGGAGGTTGAAGCGTGGAATAGCAAGGTAAATGGTTTGAGCACTTCTTAGAGGTCTTGCAGATGTGTGTGGGGTAAATCTGCTGGATAGGTAGCTAGGGGCTTGGTTGGCGAGGCTTTTGTGAGTGAGTGCAAGTGCTTTAAAAGAGATTCTTTGGGAGACTGAAAGCCATCGAAGACTACGTCTGATGTCAGAAATATGGAGGTTCCTGGGCAAGTTCAGAGCCGCTCTGATAGCATTGTTCTGAATGATTTGTAACTTTTTAATGTTACATTGGTTGGTGCCCAGGTAGAGGGCATTACAATAGTCATTTTTGGATAGGACCAAGGTCCTAGCTAGTGTAGTGCAGTTGGCTGGAGATAGGAAGGGACAGCATGCTGTGATAAGCTTGCATGTTTAAGAGGCAGCCGATGATACTGCATTGGTTTGCCTCGCTAGTGAAAGGGTAGAGTCGATGTAGATGGTGTTACCATCAATAGTGAAAGATTTAAACGATGCGTCTAGTTTACTGAGTCTTTGGTGGGAGCCAAGGATGAGAAGCTCAGTCTTTTTGTCATTTAAACACAGTTCGTGTTGGGCCATCCAGGCCTGGATGACTTGATAAATGGCATTAATGGCTAGAGAGTCGGCTTTATGGTCGCCTGTGATAGGGATAAGTATATGGGCGTCATCGGCGTAGTTAGTATAAGTGATACTCAGATAATCCAAAATGGCAAAAAGGGGTTTTGTAAACACATTGTAGAGTGTCGATGACACGCATGATCCTTGAGGGACTCCACAAGTGACTGGTGAAGGCTCAACAGTAGCGGTGGGGGAAAAGACCCTCATGGATCTATTAGCAAGGAAGGAAGTAATCCAGGCTGTGGCTTTGTCCGAAAAGTGGGCTGCGGTTTTGAGGTGGAGCCATAGGATTTGGTGATTTACTAAATCGAAAGCCACAGAGAGATCTAAGAGAAGAGAGCCAGTTTACCCTTGTCTTTTAGGTCTTCAATCTGGGTTTTGAGGTCTAAAAGAGCTGTTTCAGTTCCGTATTGTAGACGGAAGCCCGATTGCCTCAGTCCCAGGAGTTTATTAGTTTCCAGGTAATCTTGGATCTGTAAGTAAGCAGCACAATCCAGAATTTTTAAAAGGAAAGGGACCGTGGTGATCAGTCTGTAATTAGTGGGTGTATTAGCATCCAGGGTGGGTTTTTTGAGGAGAGGGATAACCCAGGCCTCCTTAAGGTTGTCCGGGACAATCCCTGAGCTGAATGAGGAGTTTATGAGTGTGGTGATAAAGGGCGCTAAGTTATGCAAAGCCTTTGATAATGGAGGCAGGGCATGAGTCACCCTGACAATTGGAAGGTTTAAGGTTATTAATAATGTGTTCAACTTCGATGATGGAGAGTGGCGCGAAGCTGAATGGTTTCACGGATTCAGGGTTGGCGTTAATGTTAACCAGGGGTGTATTATGGTGCAGGCTTTCCTGCAGACTGATTTTTTTTATCATTGATTTTAGTTTGGAGGGTGGCGATTTTTCCAAGGAGGGCCTTTTGAATGTTTGCACACCAAGTGCTGTCTTTGGGGCAGGTGACAGGTGGAGTGGCAGGGGATTCAAGTTCCTTTAAGATTCTGAATAGCTCCTTAGTGTTAGATTGGTATGTTTCAATACGTTTATTGTATGTCTTTATTTTACCCTGGAGTATGGCTTCTTTGTAATTTAGAGTAGCTATGGTAATACAAGCTTTGTTAGCTTCCGTTGGATTACTTTTCCAACGAGCTTCGAGAGTCCTTTTTTCCTTGAGTAAGGTTCTCAGCTGTGATATTAAAAGTTAACCTTTTTGCCAAAAACCTGAGTCGTTTCGATTATTGATGTTTGAGTAACTTCTGCATCCCCATTCATCTCCAGGGTATTGTTACCTCGTCTTAAAGGTCTGGATGGGCCACCAGTTCACGTGGTAGCAGAGGATGGTTAAAAATCCATTGAGATAGTAGGCTTTGGGGTCCCAGAAATATCATACGTCCTCTGCCATTTAGCTGAAAGGATGTGAAGCTCCCTGTAGATAGCAGTACCAATTTAACACTAGACTTGCAAGCAAGGGTGAGACGGGAGCCCCGGTTTCCATGAAATAGCCTCCCGGCATCTACAGGAAGCTGAACGAACGGAAGGTTGAAGCGGCTGATAAAGAGGCATCGATCCCAATAATCGGAAGTCGAAAAAGCTAATGGTGAGAAAATGAGGTGTCAAAATTGTGAATGGGTACTGAGTAGAGAAAATGATAAAGGGAAAAATGAGTAACGAGGGAGAGGCCAAGCAATTAAGAGAAAAAAGCCACAATAAAGATTACGTCCAGTGTCCTGCTTCGTTAAGACGTAACAGAAGGGACCGTATCTAGAGCCCTATGTACGGGTGACGTAGGCTACAGATTTGTTTAAAGACAATCCAAAGAGAACGGGTCACATCCCAATCAGGGTATTTTTAGGGGTAGGTTAAGTCTTGAGGATAAGACTGAGATTTATGTGGCCGGTCGAGTGTGCCGTTTGTCTGTTAGTTTTATGTGATTGTATATGGTTGTAATGCTAGTGTGAAAAATGCGAGCCAGAATAATATGGCGTCGATGCACTGCGTTTCCGCGGGCCTCACAGAATAAGCAAGTAGCAGGGAAAACAGAGCAAGGTCACGGAAATATTATGCGAGCGGACTAACTGCGGAGAATAGTTATTGTATTGTCCATGGAAGGACAAATACAGAAGGGGAGTCAGAGCGCACAGCAGGTGCATGATAAGGGGTCCAGGAATGCATGCGAGAGAGGGGCGCTGGGTTTTTCCACTTCTATCTGGATTTTTCCACCCTCTGTCTCTTCGGCTGGTGATCTACTTTTCGCCCGAGGGCAGAAAGCAATTGGGGTGAACCCCGGGTGTTGCAGTCTCGCTGGAAGGGAGGGCGCTCCTCTTCAGACCCCGTTGGATGCAGTAATCTCTTTGCCTGCCTGCTGAGGGATTAAGCAGTGTTGCTGGTGGCCAAGATGAAGTTTTCTTCTGCTTTCTTTCTGAATCTCTCTCTCTCTCTAATTATATATATATATATATATATATATATATATATATATATATATATATATATATATATATATATATATATATATATATCTTTGAAGCACTGAAAAGACATCAGGCTGGATGAGTAGCACTCTTCATAGTTTTGAAAATCAACAAAGTCCGGACATCCAAATTGAAAAGATATATTCTTTATTCATGCCTTGCAAAGTGGCAAAATATAATTAAAAAGCCCTAAAGATCAGGCTCTCCCAAAGTGCAAAAATATGCGCGTTTAGGAACGTTGACGCGTTTCGCGGCTTTCCTCGCCGCTTGATCACAACAATGCATTCCTCGTAAACCATCGAGTTTTAAAACATTAGGCAGAGCGGACGGCAATCTTTTGTGCCGACATAGAAAGGGGACTCCACTTCAAAACTCAACCCATACGAAGCTACCTCATGGCGGCCATCTTATAGTTGTTAATACTACGCTAAATTGCATGATTTAACATACCACATCCACCTAATTGGAGTGGTTCTCTCATTAAGAGTATAAGATCTAGGATTGAGACTATGTGTGCTTCGAACTCAATATTAATCCGCCGTGGTCTGCCTCGAAGGGTAGGAGTTTCCCCATGGAGCCCCGTTGTGTGCCATGTGCCTGTTAAGAATCCAGTGCATGTATTAGCTGCCCTCAATTGTATAAGGTCTTGTTGTCGGAGTACCTCTATGAAATGCATACAATCATTTTAAAGTGCTTAGTGCAAACAACAAAATAAAGTGCATCGATCTATAAATGTGCAAAAGTCACTATAAAGTGCAAAATGCAAATATATTCATTAATATATCAACTACTGTTGACAATCTGATTATTCTTGATCCAAATAATCGTATGTTGAATCTCATCATTGAGATATCTTGGTAGGATACCAGGATCATTATAAAGTGCATAGTGCCAGCAGCGTATTAAACTACAACCAAATCTTTAAGGTACAGTAATCACTAAAAATTGCACCGATCTCTTTAGAATGCAGCAGTCAATGTAAAATGCATTATATAAGTCTATTTGCCAATGCAAAGTACCAAATTAAGACTCATCCGAATTATCTGAAGTACTACCATATTATCTATTTCGGCATATTAGCTTGACAATTAATTGTTCAGTCTCCGCTCTAACAATTGTGTGTAAAACTCTGGTTTATAAAAACAAGGGGGAGGGCGCAACTACATCCCACACATGTGTAAACAAAATCAATAGAAGAAGAGAAAGAAGCAACCACCTAAAAGTTAAAATCGTATCCTGTACGAATTAAAACATTGTGGAATTGCGATTGTTTAACATGTGTTGATGATGATCACGGGGCAAGTATTGATGACCAACATTCTTATCCTTTCCTTTTTCCTTCCCCCTAATTCCACAAAGAAGATTTGAGAATCCTACATTTGTTCTTTTCGTAATACCGTATTAGAAAACTGGAAAAAATAGATGGAAAATAAGATATAAGATATAACAATATAGAAATATAAGAATCTGAGATTTAAGAGTTAGGACGATAAGGGACAGACCCCCACATTCAAAAAAAAGAGTAGATTTGAATACATCTTTTTCTGACAATTTGTCACTGGCCTAAGAAGGTATACAGTTCCTCATCTATATTGTGTCCGCTAGGGGTTTTGCTCTCAAAGTCCAATATGTAGCAAGTCTCTTTCTGTCTCAGGAGTTTCTCTTTATCACCTCCTCTGGGTCCTGTCTCTATTTTGTGCACCCCAAAAAACCCAAAGCTATCCATCTTCTTGTCATGGAACTCTGCGAAATGTTTGGCCATTGGATAATTAACATCATTGTTGATGATAGCCCGTACATGCTGTTGTATCCGTGTCTTTAATTTACATTTGGTGCTTCCTATGTACCACTTGTTACACGCACAGGTCAGCACATAGACAACGTATTCCGTTTCGCAGGTAATTTTTCCCAATA
The DNA here is from genome assembly GCF_040938575.1 of Ambystoma mexicanum. Classification (NCBI taxonomy): domain Eukaryota; kingdom Metazoa; phylum Chordata; class Amphibia; order Caudata; family Ambystomatidae; genus Ambystoma; species Ambystoma mexicanum. The sequence goes on from NC_090930.1 coordinate 23,788,328, forward strand.
TGTTGACAATTTGATCAGTGATGGGATGTTTAAAAGAGCTCCTGGGTTTGGCATATTTGCAAATGTTACAGTGGGTGCATTTAAAAAAGCCCTCTTTTTTTGTTACTGGATAACCAATTAGTTTCGTTGATTTCATTTTCCTGGGTCATGTAACTTTTCACCAAGGTGTCTCTTATTGATCGATTTTTTCTAAAGGTTATCTGTGGGCGATTTCTGAGGTTTCTATTGAGATCTTGATCTGCCATGAGGATTCTCCAGTGATTATTTAGAATACGCCTGATTTTTGGTGCTTGAGTGTCAAATGTTAAGATTAATCGAGTAGTGTCCTTCTCCATGTTCTTTCTATCATTGTCTCCTGTTCCTGTTAAGAGAGTAGAACGTTCCTTTGCTCTTGCTTTCAGGTATGCCCTTTCAACCACTCTTTTAGGGTACCTTTGTCTGGCGAAGGCTTGTGCGGTTATTCTACTCTCTGTGTCATAGGATTCCAAACTACTATTGTTTCTTCGTAACCGAATAAACTCTCCGTAAGGGACGCTCCATATCAAATTTTTCGGATGTCCACTGTGTGCGTGGAGCGGGGCATTTGTTCCTGTAATTTTTCTATGTAGTTCGCTGGTTATATTGTTGTTTACTATCCTTATGTTGACATCCAGGAAAGTAATCAAAGTGCGACTGTGTGTTTCTGTAAATCGGAGATTATTATTGTTAGAATTGAGTCGGTTAACGAAGTCTGTCCATCCTTGCTCGGTTCCTTTCCATATGATGAAGAGGTCATCGATGTATCTCAACCAGAGAATGATGTTGTTGGTGTACTCAAGGTTTGTTTCTGTCCAAACTTCTCGTTCTTCCCATGCCCCCATGGTTAAATTGGCATAGGACGGCGCAAAAGTGGTGCCCATGGCAGTTCCTTGCAGTTGTTTGAAATATTCGTTATTGAAGAGAAAGATGTTGTTTGTCAGACATAAGTCTATCATTGAGAGTACCATTTGTGAATGTTCCAGATAATTCAAAGATCGAGTCTGTAAAAAATGTTGGCAAGCCTGTTTCCCATATTCATGGCCAATCGATGTATATAATGAAACCACATCCATGCTGGCAAGTAGATATTCTTTCTCCCAGGGAATGTCTTCTATTTTTGATAGGAAATCTGTCGTGTCTCTTAGGTAAGATGGTAATGTTAACACAAATGGAAAAAGAACTTCATCTATGTATTTCGACATGTTTTCCAATGCAGAACCTATCAAACAGACAATTGGTCTTCCTGGGGGTTTCTTCATGTTTTTGTGTATCTTGGGAAGGAAATATATGGTGGGTGTGATAGAGTGAGAGACGGTTAGAAATTTACGGCTTTCTTCTGACAGTAGGCCCTTGGATTCCCATTCTGCAAGTAGCATATTGATTTTGCTTTCAAGTTCTTTAATGGGATTCTGATGGATTTTCTTGTAGCATTTGCTATCATTCAGTTGCTTGTAAGCTTCTTTAATATAGTCATTCCTATTTTGTAAGACTATATTACGCCCCTTATCTGATGGCTTGATGATGCAATTTTTTAGTTTGTGCAACTCTTGTAATGCCTGTCTGTCACCGAATGATAAATTGTCATTCCATATCCTTTTCCGTCCCTTTCTTCTGAGTTTTTTTAGGTCTTCAATTACTAAGCATTGAAATGCCTCTATGTTGTTTCCCAGGTTAGTCACTGGATTAAATTTTGACTTAGATTTTAATTGACTTTTGGTGGTCCAGTCTGTTCTGATGTTCAATTCTTCAAAGTCTAGGGGTTCACTTTCTACCCCTACTGCTGTTCCCTTCTCCAGACTGACCAGATCTGTTAAAGTGCTTAGCTCCTTGATTTGAACCTCTGTTTGACCCATCTCCTTCTCTTTAGGGCGTTTTTTATACTCGTTTATTGCGAAGAATTTTTTGAGACGTATTTTGCGTATATATTGATCAAAGTCAATTCTTGTTTGTACGTAGTCATTCTTTGCTTTCGGGCAGAAGTTTAGGCCCAGATTAAGTACTTTTATCTGGTTGGGGGTGAGGACATGATCGGATAAATTAATTATTCTTAGGTTTGTTTCGTCCTCAGCATTCTTCTCTGTTACTTTCCAGAGCGTAGCTGTCTGGCCGGGGTATTGCTCATTGCATTGCCTGCTCCTCTTCCCCCTCCTCGTGGTTTTCGGCCGCCTCTGCCTCTCCCCCGACTTTGATTTCCACCTCTTTGTGACTTGTTTTTTCTGCCGTCTTGGCGTAGTAAACGCATTTCGTCTAAAAAATTCATCCGAACATTCGGTTCATCAGTTTCGCTACTTGTTAGATCTGATTCAGAGGTTAATGTGTTGTCACTTGAAAGTTCTTCATTATTTTCAGTTGATCTGCTTGGTCTGGATAGGGATGCTTGTCTCATCTGGTCAAATCTTTTTGCAAATGTGTAAACCCTTCCTCTTTCGTAGTCTTCTTTGTCTCTGAGGAACTTTCTTTGTTTCCTCTGCTTTATTTCCTCCTCGTATTCAGCCAGGCTCTTATCCATAACACTCCTTAGCGTCCTGCCCTCCTCAGTTTCAGGTATCTTTTTTAATTGTTTTTCTATTTCTTTAATCTTTTCCAATGTTAGTGTGCGGTCCGCACCAGCATACTTTACCAATAATTGCAAGAATGTTTTTGAACATCCATTCGTGGCGACGCTCCATTCCTGTAACATTTGTGGGTCTAATTCCTCAAAAGAAGGAATGGTCAGAATTCTCAAACCTCGGGGAATTCTGCCCACTTCTATATAGTTTTGAAGTGAGTGTTCTTCCCACCACTTGCTTAGTTCCCTACGTTGGAGTTTCTCCAGTTCCTTGAGTAGACCCAATTCGCTGTCACTCTTGGGTGCCGAAGTGGTGGGTGTGCTGTTGCTTCTGACTTGTAGGGTCTCGTTGAACAATGTTATGGCTTGTGCCTTTCTGATTGCCTCTTTGTTGCTTTGGGAGTTGGCCATTTCGCAAGGTTAGCAGAAAAAATTCTGTAACTGGTCCGGTGCCTGGAGTGTGCCTGCTTCGATAAAATCGAACCAATGAAACAGCACACTATGAAAACTATGTGACTGTTCAACACGGTATTGATATATCCGTGTAGGTCGTGGGCTGAAAGGGAGGTCGTGATTGGGTATGGTACCAGTTCAATCGAAATGAAACGCAGTTATTGCCCAACATCAGTACTCACCCCGCTTCGTTCTGCTGTTCGTCCTCCGACGTACAGCTTCACTCCACTCCGGGTTTTCCTTAGTGCCGTGCTAGATCTGCTTCCTGAGTTTGTCTCCTTTGGTACGGCCTGAGCTGCAACGGGACAGTCAAGTCTTCCCAACGTGCAGTTGCCGTGCGCTCAATTTCAGAAAAAGTTCCCACCGGTGCTCAAACTCCGCGCTTCCACGTTGCAGCGTGTAGATATCTTTGAAGCACTATATATATATATATATTTGACAGAAAAGGGGGTGAGGAACAAACACCTGAACAGACTGCCTCCCTGATGATTGCAAGAGGCAAGAAAGCGCTAGGCGCTAGGAGGAGGAGATCAACTGGACTGTGGAAAGGTACACCTAGCTGGGAACCAGAGTGCGCCCCTCATCCCCTTTTCTGTCAAATGTTTTTTGGGAGTCCCGGGCTCCAGAAGTGGCGGCACCGGGGTGACATGCCCCTACTAAAGAGAGCCACACTGTTGGTTTTCCCCCCTCCCCCCAACTGGGGTTTTACACTTTGTAATTGGAGGGTAAGTTGGTTCCTGACTACTTGAATGACTACAGCAACCAGAATTCCCTGAGGCCATCACTGGTAGTAACCATCAACACCTGAACAAACACCTGAACAGACTGCCTCCCTGATGATGGCAAGAGGCAAGAAAGAGCTAGGAGGAGAAGATCAACTGGACTGTGGCTAGGTACACCTAGCTGGGAACCAGAGTGCGCCCCTCACCCATATATATATATATATATATACACATATACATATACATATATACATACATACTACATACATACAAACTTTTGTTTATGTTTATTGGTGTTTGTATAGTCATATGGTATAAATAAAGGGCCTATAATGAGCCGTTTTATAACTGTATATGATGTATGTGTGTTTCTTCTGCTAGTCTGAGTCCAATTACTTATTTTTTGCGAAAGGGGCCGGGGAGACGTAAGTGTTCGTGTTTTCCCCTTTAGGGCCAAACAGACGCAAAACAATGGTGATGAAATAATAGAGAAATTGAGAAACGTGAAAGAGAAAACACGAGATTCAAGATTTATTTATTTGCTGGAATTGAATTGATGGTGTTTAATGAAATAAGTAGATTACAGTAAAAACGTGATATAGAAGGTTGGAGCCTGCGACGATTGGTGCAGCATGCTCATATCGTTTTATTTTTCTGAAATTTATTTTTTGATTGCAGCGTAAAGGTGAGTATTGAAAGTCAAGTGTGACGAGTCAAAATGGAGGATATTACTCCACTTACACACCTCTGCAAAAAGTTGGCCCAACACACCCAAACTTGAGCAGTACAGTGCAGAATGATGGGTTAAAGGCACAGCAGATAAGATGTTCATGCCATGGCCACAAGGGGATCACTATCGAAGGCAGTTTTGCAACATATGACGACATATTTGCATGCAGAATACACAGGCAAAAAGTAAGCTAAACGATTAGCGAGCTACGAGCTCTGGAAAATGTACCAGGAGGAAAGAGAAGAGCCGCCTCTTGAGGATTGGATATTGAATATATGCAAAGAGGGGGGTGAGGAGCCATCTGCTCCCCCTGCTGCACCTGAAGCGATAGTAAGAAAGATGACGGTTTGTACCCATTAAGAGAGCTTAAGGCAGCGACAGTGTACATCAATCCGGAATATGAGTCGCCTGCGCAAGACAGCGATGAGGTTGCAGAGAAAATTCATGAGGGACAAGGAGAGACACGATAAGGAGGGAAGTGATAGACCAAGTACATCCTTAGAGATAGGACGAGAAATAAAGAGATGGAAAGGATAAGGCTGATGAGTTAGCACTAATACAGAATGAATGGATGGGTGGGTGGTCAGATTTTCCTCAAACTCGATGGGAAGATCATCGAGGACGTGAAGTAAAGGGAAGATCGAGACGAACAGGACAAAAAGGATAGAGAAAGAGGAACGATTGAAAGAAGATGGGGCGAAAAGGAAAGATAGACAAAGACGGGAACAGTTGTATCAGGAGGCACAACTGAAAAAATAGGAACGAGCAGAGGAGCAAAGAAAGTATGACAACAGACAAAGGGCAATCAAAGAACGAGAAAGAAAGAGGAAGAGAAGGAACAGAAGTTAAGGGATAAAAGAATGCAAAGACAAAGAGATGAAGAGATACGAACGACAAATGAAAGAAGAGATATGAAAAGAAAGGAGGAAGACAGGATAAGAGAGGAAGCAAGGAAGCAGAGAGAGTTAGATGAAATAGAACGAAAGAAGAGAAAGAGCACACAAACTTGAACGTATGGAAAAGGAATTAATGGATCCTAATCCAGTAGTGGCATGGGAGGACATAGAAGAATTCTTCACAGCACATGAACCAATGGCAGGTCCGTCTAGAGAAAGTCTAGAGGATGAGTTTGACTCCAGAAGAATTGGGGATGCAATCGATAAAGTCAATCATGATAGGAGGACTAAGAAAGTACTGCAGGGTAAGGGTAAAAACAATTGACTCAAGAGTGCACAGTTGTACGATAAAGAGGCAGCCTCATGTAGTTTTGAGCCCAAAGAGCTGTCTTTAGATAGACTGACTCTGAATAGAGACAAAGAGGAGAGAAGCCACACATGTTGGGAACAGGATGTCAGACGAAGATAGTGAAACATTCCAGGAGGAGGAGGGCAATGCATGTGGCCATGAAGGGTGTTATTCGATGGACAAGGAAGTGAAGTGGTCGGATCTAGACCTACCCAAATCACGGACATCAGAATCCCTGACAAGGCAAGATCAACCTAGAGGGCGATCCCATGGTGAGAGGGGGGGACTCGCCACCTTATGTGTGTAGATTAAGGTTGCTGCCAGTGAGAAGCGGTGTAGATCCATTACACCTGTTATGAACAGACAGACGATGGCGGACGAGTCTGAGTTTGGGTTTCACAGTTTTCTGTATTAGAGAAAGTAGTAGCCAGGCCACAGTATATACCTTGGCAACAAATGGATAAGGATAATTTAAGGTGTAAACTCCTGAGTTTAACTTCTGGTGCTGGGAAATGGATACATGAGTAAGAGAAAATGACAGGAGGAAACACATTAGCTATAGGGGACATAAAAGGTATCCTAATCGCTATGCTTGTAGAGAGAGCTGATGATGTTTGGTCGAGAGCAAGATACTCGAGTGTTACTATGTTGAACACTGCTCATGATGGAGCACTGTTCAATAATTGTAGGGCGGCGGTCTGGAAAGCGCTTACAGTATTGTATCCAGACATGTCAGATATGGGTGCTATAATGGCGAAAAATATGCAGGAAGGGGTTGATCCTATTGTTTACATTCAGAATTTCCAGGAGCAGTGGGCTTTGGAGACACGTGAGGCTTGAGGGAAATCAATACCTATATCAATACCTGAATTTTACCATATATTGTGCCAAGGGCTGCCAGAAGCAGTACCAAAGCAACTCAAGAAATTGGTGGGCATAGAAGCAAAGCCATGGTCAAATTACAGCGGACCATCGCGCTCTATTGCAGGTTATTGCAAGAGAAGAATTGAAAAAAAGATGATGCTAGGAAAGGTGAAGAGGCAAAGTTAGTACAGAAAAAGTTATCAACGTACGCCATTGAAGGGCCGATGTTGACTAGCGGAGAAGGATAATGATGATATATGATATGATATGATATTTTATTTGTATTGCGCTCGTACACAGATGTTTCAGACCGCGACTAGGCAAGGGAGGGGAACATGGGAGAACAAAAACGATCTTACTAGGCCCAGTGACATTGAGAACGTGCAAGTGCATGGGAAAGGGAAAAGGGGGAAAAGTGCATGGAAGGGGGAGAGAGGAAAATGCAGAGGAGAGCAGATAAATAATAAATACGAAAATAAAAGGAAAATATGAGGCAATAAACGGTGGTAGTGCAGCCAAGCAAGTGGAAAGTGCTGTGTTTAAGGCAGTAGATTGAGTAAGTCCGATAAGTGCAGAAAAATGAGAAAATGGGGCTGGGGTCTGTATGGGTACATATACAGTCCCCAGTGCAAGGGGTAGCCAGGAGGCAGTACAGGAGGGTGGCAGGGTGAGCAGGTACCTGGGCCCAGGGGAGAGAGGGTGGCCAGGTGCACAGTGCCAAGAGAGAGCAGATCAGAAGGGGAGCGAAGGCAGAAGCCAAGAGGAAGGTCTTGAGGTGCATCTGGAACCAGAGATAGTTCTCCTCAAGTTTTAGAGTGGCAGAGAGGCTGTTCCAGAGGGAGGCCCCAGCCGAAGATAGAGATCTACCCCCAGCTCGATTCTTTGAAAAACGATTGACCTGGAGGGAGGTAGAGAAGCGAAGAGCTCGAGAGGGGAGGTATTTGTGGAGGGATAGCTGAAGGTATTTTGGACCCAGGCCCCAGAAAGCCTTGTGGGCAATGCAGAGGGTTTTGAATTTAATCCTTGCATCCACTGGGAGCCAATGGAGAGATTTCATAGCTGGAGAGATATGATCCCAGGGCTTGAGGCCAAGGACAAGTCTCGCAGTCCTGTTCTGGATAAGTTGCAGAGGTCGGAGAGTAGAGGTAGGTAGATTTAGAAAGAGGCTGTTACAGTAGTCCAACTTAGAGAGAACCAGAGCTTGGGAGACAGTGAGCTTCTGAGGGAAGGAGAGGAAAGGCAGAGTACCTCTGAGGAGGTGCAGTAGGAAGTTTGACTTTTTAGAGACCTCAGAGATATGGGCGGCAAAGGAAAGTGTGGAATCAAAGATGACCCCGAGGTTCTTAGCCTCGCAGGTAGGGGTGGGAGGAGGGCCAAGGGAAGCTGGCCAGAGAGTAAGGGAAAAGGATGGAGATGGTGTGACGATGAGGAGGATCTCGGTCTTGCTGGCATTCAGACAAAGATCATTGGCGGCACACCAATCTTGAATGGCAGTTAGGCAGTCAGAGATGAGAGAGGGAGAGGAGATGGCCGAGGGCAGTCGGAAAATGAGTTGAGTGTCATCAGCGTAGCACTGGAAATATGAGCAGAAAATGGTAATACAGTTGGCGAGAGTTGCCAGGTATTGGTTGAAGAGCCAGGGTGAGAGATTAGACCCCTGGGGAACCCCACAGGTAGAGAGGAAGATAGATGATAGGAAGGACCCCAATTGGACCTAGGAGGGTCGATCAGAGAGGAAAGAGGTCAGCCAGGCCAGAGCCTGATCAGTGATACCCAGATTATCACAGAGACGGTTGAGCAGGATGGTGTGGTTGACCGTGTTGAAGGCAGAAGAGAAATCAAGAAGGATGAGGACAGAGGGAATGTTGGAGTCCAGGTTGGAGAGCAGATCTTCACGGATGTTCAGGAGAGCAGTTTCCATGCTTCTGGCCACTCTGAAGCCAGACTGGTGGTCATGGAGACAGCCAACGGAATCTGAATGAAGGTTAAGCTGAGAGATCGGCAGCTTTTCAAGGAGTTTGCCCAGAAAGGGGGTAATGGAAATTGGGCGATAGTTGGACAAGAAGGATCAGCTGTGGGTTTCTTGAGAATAGGATGCACAAGGGAGTGCTTCAGAGGGGAGTGGAAGGATCGTGAGGCAAAGGAGTGGTTGCAAAAATCGGCCAGGCCCGGAGCAAGGGTGTCAATGTGGTCCTTGATGGTTTTAGAGGAGCTGGTATCAACCTGTTTTGACAAGGCTTTCACAGATCAGACTTGCTAGTAACCTTGTTAGGGGAGAAAATAGGAAAGGAAGAGAAGGACGGTGGGGGGGGTGGTTAAAGGGGGGTCTACAAGCACAGACTGAGAGGGAATAGGGGGGTAGGGGAGGAGAGGGAGGACAAGCTGTCCTGGGTTTTTGAGATAATGTGCGAGACAAAGGCATTGTAGAGAGCCTGGGAGGCAAGAGGAGGGGTGGAGACTGCTGCGGGGTTGGCAAGCTCCTTGCAGATCTTAAAGAGTTCTGCAGAGTTGTTAGATGCTGCAGAGACACGGCCTTGAATGTGGGCTCTATTCTTAGTGCGGACAGAGCGTCGGTATTGCCTTTGGAACAAACGACAGGCCAGTTTGTCAGAGGATGAGCAGGAAGCCCTCAATTTCCTCTCAGCCACCCTACACTTACGTTTAAGTGTAGCTAGGTCGGAGTCATACCAGAAATTGCACTTGGCTTTGGACTTCAAGCGGATCCTCATGACAGGGGCAAGAGCATCAAGAGTGTCAGAGATAGAAGAGTAGAGAAGGGACAGGGTTGTGTCGGGATGCGAGTCAGCCAGAGGAGGAGGAGGAGAGAAGGTGGCAGCCAAAGCCTCAGCGGATACACGCTTCATAGGTCGGATATCCAAGAAACTAAGTGGCAGTGTTGGGGTGGGGTTGGCTGGGGGGGAAGAGAATGACAGAAGGCAGTGGTCACTCCAGGAGAGAGGAGTGGTCAGAGGGATAGAGAGGGGGAGGCCAGGGGAGATCAAGACATCAAGTGTGTGACTTGCAGATTGCGTCGGGCCGGAGGGGAGGATAGAGGGAGAGGAAATCACAGAGGTTGCGAAAGAGCAGGGATGAGGGACACAGAGAATCGAGGTGTATGTTGAGGTCACCAAGGAGGAGGAGTTGAGTGGTTGAGGCCAGGAGGGAGGAGGAGAGGTCAGCCCACTCAGAGAGAAAAGCGGTGATATTATCTGGGGGCCGGTAAAGAGTAGAAACAGTAAGAGAATGGCTAGGAGAGATTGAGAGCCTGCAGACAAGGCTTTCAAAAGAGGAGTAAAGCCGAGTGGGAATGATAGTGGCAGGAGTCCATCCAGGAAAGATCAGGGCTACGCCCCCTCCATGTCGAGAGGATCTGGGTGCAGAGAGGATCTTGTTGCCATCAGGGAGTAGAGTGTCAAAGCTTGTGACAGAGCTGGCCGTGAACCATGTCTCTGTAAGACCGGGGACATCAAGGTCCAGTTCTTCAAGGAGATGGCAGATGTCAGAGGAGTGTTTGACAGCAGAGCGAGAGTTGAGAGTGGCAAGATGAAGAAGGTTGCCAGCCTTAAACATCTTCCGGGGAGGGGTACAAATCAGAGGTACGCCCTGCGGAGTTGTGAAGGTAGATGTAGCCTGAAGAGTGGCAGAGGAGAAGGAAGAAGTTGTCAAGGTAGCCAAGGAGTGAGAGGAGGGGACAGCTGGAGATGAGAGGAAGTTGAGAGGCGAGGGAAAAGCCTATCGAAGAGGAGGAGATTGGCCTGAGGACCTTGGACCATGACAGTGCCATTTAGGTAGACATTAAGGATGACTCTGGAGGAGTCGAAAGAAGCCATGAGGACATCCCAGCGAGTGCCACCATTAATGGGAGAGGAGGAGACAGGACAAAGCACAGAGATCATATGGGGAGTCCATAGATCCGGCGAAGGAACAACAAAGAGGATGTCAGTGAGGGTCTGTCTGGAAGAGGTGCTGGTATAGGTATCAGCGATAGGGAGACCAGGGTTGGAAGACAAGATATCCTTTTTAAATTTCTTTTTTCCAGACTTAAGTTTTACTTTCACCTAAATGCACAAATAAATCTAAGTTTGACTTTGAATTAAATGCAAGTTCACAGCAAGCAGCAGGTGAATAACCAAAGGCAATTCGATCAAGGTAATAATGGATTTCTACCACGAGGAAGGGGCGGCTTAGAGGCAGAGGCTTTCAGAATAATCAGGGATATTTCCAGAGTAACCATGGTGGGTTTCAAAACACGCAGAACAGTAGTCAAGGCATGCAGGAGGGGCAGATTAGGAGACCTCCGGTATGTTGGACATGTGGTATGTCAGGGCATTATGCTTGCACGTGTAGAAGTCAAGGATTCATGCAAAATGGGCAATTCTTGAGAGGGGGGGTGGGGACTACAAACCTGCCTGCATATTCGCAACAGAATGGAGATGGGTTTGCTCGAAATTAGACAGTGCAGAAAACACAAGCGCCGAGAATGCAGCAAGATTTACAAACACATCAGGTAACAGTGAATCCACCGCAAGGGCAGTCACAGCAATCACCAATGCAAATTCAGCAAGGCACAAGCACAGGACAGTTAATGACTCCTAGAATAGGGGGTATCACTGTCGATGGAGGGAGTCCTTTCAAAGGTACAGGGATGAGAATGTATCTACAATAGGACAGCTCACTGGGAGACTTGGTGTGTTCAATACTATCTGGGACGCCCAATCCTAAAGAGGACCCGAGGGTTGACATCAACATAGGAGGCAAATCTTTTTCTTTTTTAGTACAGACGGGTGCAACACGCTCATGTATACGAGAGGGGAAATGTACAATGTCTGGAAATACCATGAATACTCAAGGTTTCACAAGAGCTACAAATAGAGTTCCTTTTACTGAAGAATTACCAGTCTCTATAGAAGAGTGTCACATCACTGTGCCATTATTATATTCAAGGCAGACACCTGTCAATATATTAGGTTGAGATCTAATGACTAAGTTGAACATGGCGATTTCGTTCACTGATGAATTTATAGTGTGTTCAACAACAGGAATGCATTATTTAAACGTGAGTCAATTTATTATGGTATTTTCAAAATAAGTGACCATATGAGGAGTACTGTTAGAACCAGACGTTTTTCACTATGGGGCCTGCATTTTGTTAACATGTTTGCCAAGCTTAGTGGGTAGAACTATGAGAATACCTGATAAGTATTTATTTAGGCCAAAGATACCTATGGATGAAGAGGAAGGACGATTCTTTCCTTTAGAATTACAGGCAGCTATAGTGCGAGGACAAATGGCCTTCCTTGATGGAAATGATTATGAAGGCAGACGATTGAGCACAGTGATTGCCATTGGGGAAGGTCACAGATTGACGTCACTGATGAGGATATGTTTGGAGACCATCCGTCAGATGACAGTGATATTTGAGATGAGTATTACTTATTGGGTATAAGCCATTAAACGTGAGGTATCTCAGAAAATTATGTTGGCACAGAAACACCCCGGGTATTTCGATGAAGACATGGCGAAAGTGCCAGTTTCATTATGGATACCAGGCTATTATGACGTAGGCCTATCGAAATGGGCTGGAGAAGAAAAGATTAAATTGCAACCAGGAGCAATTTTACCTCTAGCACAACAGTATCCCATGTCTTGAGAAGCAGATAAAGGTATTTTCAAAACGATATCTGCCAAGATGGAACAGGGTATCTAAGTGACGTCAGAGTCACTGGGTAATACTGCGGTTTATCCTGTGCAAAACAGTAAAGGTGGGTTGTGGCGTCTAATTCAATATATGAGGCCAATTAATCCGACTGTAGAGGCCAAGTTCCCTCTAGTTCCTAATCCTGTGACAATCTTATATAATATCCCTGTTGAGGCACGATATTTCACTGCGATTGATTTAAAAAATTAGTTTTTTTCAATCCCATTGCACAAAGACTCACAAGATCTGACATCATTTATGTTCAGAAAAACTTGTCTGAAAAGTACTTGTCTGCCCCAGGGGTACTGTGAGTCGCCATCGATTATCAATAGAGTCATGCAGATGGACGTAAGCAATATTGATTTGATAAGTGTTGTTTTGCAATACGTGGATGACATATTGGTCTGTAGCACCCCAGAGGAAGAGTGCAGGCGTGATTCAGTTCAGTTAATGATTATTCTGGCAGAAAAAGCATATAAAGTAGACAAGGAGAAGTTGCAGTATTGTCAAGTAGAAGTACTGCATATAGGCCAGCTAATTTCACATGAGGGAAAAAAGATTACTCCTGAAAGGGCTGAGGCTATTTTAAAAACAGCAAAGCCACACACGATAAAGCACATGCAGAGATTTATGGGACTATGTAATTATGTGAGGGCATGGGTCTTTAATTACAGTTCATACATAAGGGCCTTGTTGCAAGCTCTGAAAAAAGCACAGGCAACTCAAGAAAAAATAGTCTGGACTGAAGAAATGGAAGAAGGGTTTGACGAGTTGAATAAAGGCAATTTGCACAGCTCCCGTTTTAGGGATTCACAATTATGCGGAGGATATATATTTATATTTCTTTTTTCGCACATGACTACTACTGTTATGACAGCTGTACTTACGCAGAGAGCCACGTTGGGGTACAAGCCCCTTTCCCATTACAGTGGGATTCTAGACCCAGTAATCAGGGGTCATTTTCCTTGTGAACAATCTTTGGAAGCAGCCGCATTCACCATTGAGAAGGCTGCCAGCATAGTAATGGGGTGTTCCATGACGTTATTTGTTGAACACGCATTGTTTGCCATTTCAGAAGAACCTAAAGGCACGTTGACATCTCAAAGGGCTTTTGCCTATGAGGTGGTTATATCAAATTCAGCGATTAAAATAGTTTGATGCAGAATAGTGAATCCTGCCATGTTTGTAGCAGAGCCACTGGCAGAAGACAAGCATGCACACGATTGATCGAATTATGAGGAATTCTACGATGAACTCCCGAGGGTAAAGGAAAATGCGTTGGCAGCTGGAGAGATTCTTTTTATTGACTGTTCTTCTAGAATCGATCAAAATGAAGGACATGGACAATGGAGAGTTTGAAGTATTGTTAAGTGCACGACTACCGTCTCACTTTCCAGCACAGGCTGCAGAATCACACAGACCAGGAAGTAACAGTGTATAGTGACTCCGCCTATTATGTGACGTCAACGGTGCATGCAGGGCTAGCACATTGGAAAAGGAGGGGCTACCTCCGAGCAGACGGCAGTACAACACACAGCCTTACTGGACAAACTCAAAAGCACTACAATTCCCAGTAGCCATTGCAGTTATTAAGTGTGCAGCACACACTAAAAGAGCAGACTTTATCTCACGTGGGAATCAAGCAGCAGACAATGAAGTAAAACTTGTTGCATGTTCAGAAAACATTATGACATTTGATACACCTGATGTGAATGAAACTATGGTAGTAATGATGAGTGTGTCTGATTGTTCAGTGAACCCTTCCGAAGCATTGTGGCGACAAGACAGCACTGGTAAACCGGTGATGCCTGTAGCCTTAAGGGTGGCGTTAGAACAGCTACACTGCCCTGCGCATGTCTCTAGAGAGAGCCTCGCCGAAACTATTGCGGAGGATTTGTTTGTTCCAAATTTGGTAGAACATGTTGTATTTTAGTAAACTGCATCGTATGTCAACAATTTACCGCTGGGCACACACTGCGCAGTTAGGGGAGTCATTCCAAGACTTAATGGTCCCTTTCAGCATTTACATATCGACTATGCTGAAAGTATGCAATGGATATAGATATAGGATTGTATTGGTATGTCCCTTTTCCAGGTGGATTGAGGCTGGTCCATGTACACACCCAGATTCCACCTGTGCAGCAAACTATTTTGTATGAGAAGTGTTTCCTAGATGGGGAATATGAAGTATTAAGATCAGATAATGGCCTTCATTTTGTTAATGAAGTCTTTGAACAGATACGCTTGTTGCTTCGTATAAAGCACAAGTTTTCATCTGCTTATCACCCGAGAGTGAATGTAATCTGTGAGAAACTCAATGGCCTGCTTAATGAAAAAATAGCCAAATTGAAGCTTACCTTGAAGAAATTATGGTTGCATTGTCTACCACTGGCATTGTATGCATTGAAATATCAACCAGGTTCCGACCACTATTTTAGCCCGCATGAAATAGTGACAGCGAGGCGAATGAGGACACCTCTCACACTTCCGACTAGAAGTGATGCCCAGACAACAGCAGAATTGATAGGAAAGGAGTTACGTGATTACTTAATATGCATGACTTCAAGTATCTCTGTCATTTCAGATCAGCTCAAGCGGAAGGCATGTGGGGCACAGAAGACAGACGGAGATGCTAAAACAACCAAAGTTGAAGAACTACGTCTTCCCAAACTTTTCCCAGGTGATTCGATCTTGATTTGCAACTTCACGAGGAGATAGCACAAACCACGTTTTAACTATCCATTCATCGTGGAATATGTGACCCCGTGCAAGGCAGATGCGCTTGGATATTTCTCGGAGACGTGAAGATCTATGCTGGAGAAACCCCTTCACCCCCACCCGGGTCGGAAGCAAGCATTGGGGAAATAACCTCAGCACGTGCAGACTAGATCCATGATGAGGAAGAAGGCCGCAGAAGCTGTCGAATAAATAGATAAAATGAATATATTGGACTGTGGCTAGTTTTCGGGACACTCTTTAGAGCTACTAAAAAAGGAGTTAAGGAAAGCTCTTTTTTCTTGAGCCACAGGAATTTGTTGACATTGGACTGAGACATATTTAAGTCTTGATCGAGAAGGAAAGCATGCCAGATTTGGAGTTCCTTTGATGATTGGAAAAAAGAGCAGTTACCAGATTCCTTTCTCACTGAATTTCTTTTCAGAGGTGCCCGTGGTGGTGCCCAATGAAAACGTCTCACGGATCGTTCTTGCAGTTTTTCTGTTGATTTTGTTGCGCATACCCTGGACTTGTGGTGAGAACTATTAGCGTTTATCTGCTCCTGCAAGATCTCAAGTCTGATCCAATTGTGAGGAGATTGCTCAAAGCTATAATAGAGAAAGTTCTTCAGCTTCCAGAGTACAGTGGGGAAAACACAAATGCCCCCATCAGATGATAATATGCATAGCCTGGTTGGCTTGGTGTTCTACTACCTGATTGAGGAATGCCAGCATCTTGTTGGAAGACAAACTGATGCCCGCACCTTCCTGATACACCCAAGGAATAACACAGCACTTAATGAGATGTTACGAGATATAATAACACAAGTCAACCTGTATTCAGAGAGAACACGGAGAACTGAATAAGTGTCACGACCCTCGCCCAAAACCCCCTCTGGCAATCCAGAGGCCAGGTGGAGTTAGGACTCGGGCCTCTAGAGCCTGGCATCCTCTTCAAAAGCCCTCATGGGGCCAGTCCTGGACCCTATGGCGCCAGGCTCATACACCATGAACAACAATGTGCTTGGGAACTACTTTATTGTATTGTCAACCAACATGGAGGCATCCACATAGCTTGGTTCCTAAGATCCAAGCTATGCGGTCTAGTGTTTTGGGTGTGGCAGGCCTGGAACTACTTTCTGTGGTACTACTTTACCTGGGCTATATAAACAACACCATAACTGCAGAACATGCTTCGTGTTACTTTGCAGCTTGCAACATGACGCTCACAGTCCAGCTATTCCCTCGAACATCGGAGAAGCAGAACCTGCAAGGAGACAAAAGGAACACCATTAGCAGCAGCATCTTACCTGCATCTTCATCTCTAAACACTCGCAGCTACTGAGAACAGCTTCCTCGAATCTGCATGCCTCCCGGACAGAACGACCTGAAAGAGGAAGATAGAGGCAACATTAAAGAAATCTGTAGAGACATTTACAAATTACGAACTGCTCAAAAGGCTTACCTGGCTGGTCGCCTCTCGGCTGGCACCACTCCGGACATTCCACTTGTGCTGAAGAACACAGCGACCTGCAAGGAAGGAAAACACAGGTTAGCAAAGGCAATACTTTGCAGCGCTGTGCATAGCGCTTACTTACCGCATCATAGCGCTCTTAATGCGCCATCATTTACCAGCGGGGCTCAACCAAGCCAGTTCGCCATGCTGAAGCTCTGCATACCTAAGGGAGAAAAAAGACATTTTAAACAAAGAAAGGCATGCGGGATAGTAACAAAACTAAAGAACAGCAATAAGACCTACCTGAACAATATCAAATGGGCCGGCGTCAGTGAAGTAACTGGACCGCACTCGCCCATGAAAGACAATGCACCCCTGAAAAGAAAGCAGGACGGAGAGCATGCCTAATTCTACCACAAGGTGAGGAGAGGGCGCCAGAGGGACTGAAAGCATACAAGGGTGGAGGGAGGATACTTACCCCAATCAGTCAGTCTTGAACACAGTCTTCCTGTATTTTCAGGCAGAACCTCCCCCGCAGACCACATCAGGGCAAAGCTGAGAAGCATACCAGCGAGTAACCCAGCTGGGTGGCGTCCCTGTGGCTACCAGGTGAGCGTAACAATAAGACTTTCGAGGGAAGAGATCCAAGAGTCTACTGATTAAAGTACTTTGTTTCCTGCTGGAGGAGAATTCGCATTTTCGTCTGGTGAAAGGAAGATTCCTTTTTCTTCATTGGGAACTTTGTTCACCGTCCAGCAGCAGCCAGCTGATCGAAGAACGTGTGGAGCAGACTCAGGAGACTCCAGAGTACTGCATGATGTTGCCCGATTAAAATTCCTTTTTTTCGTTCCTTAAAAAAAAAGAGTAAGAATGGGCAGCGTCAATAGAAACATTATGGCAGATGACGAGAGACGTCCATGATGTGCAAGAAGCTACTGTTGTAAAAAGTGGGCCTACTTGTACGTAATTTACACATGCATTCTGTTTATAGTGATACTGCTCGCACTTACAGCACACACTGCATCCAATTTAGAGCCAAATAGAGCAAGGATTCCTGTGTATCCTCCTATGCAGAAGGAGGGTACAGATGTGGCAACTACAAAGCAACGCAGACCTTATGTAATCATCCCTATTCCAGTAGGCAGTGCAAAACTACCTAGTTCTGTGACAAATGTCGCTAGACATCTTTCCTTAGAAAAAGGTGTTGTAGAGATAGTTCATGAGCACCAGAAACAGGCCCGAAAGGAAAGAAAGATTGTTTAAAAGCAAGCCTACACAGGTAGTACATGTAAAAACACCCAGCACACTGACAAATGCTCCTATGATTGGTCCAGTAAGAAGGAATTATGGTGACGTACTTCATGAGATGATTATAGAAGCCCATAAGAAAAGAATGAGGCCTAGGAGAAGTGCTAGAGAGAATGATCATGAGTTGAATGATTACCTGCACAGTACAGCACACTTGGGGAATAACCTTTGGGTGCACTACAACAACTCTGACCTTCTGGCAATAGGAACCCAACCTTAGGTATAAGTCTGAACTACACAGGTTGGTAGTGTGTTGAGCAGCCAGGCTCATCTCAAGAGGGGTCAATGTGAGCTGTAGGGGAGTCACACAGAGAGTCATAGTGACAAGTATTCAAATAAACCTTTACACACAAGGTTTCTTGATTGAGCAAATATTAATTTATTTAATAGTCAGTTAGAGTAAGCCTTCTTCAGAAGGGGGCAATATAATAGTAACACACAAATACACTCCGAAATCCACACTCTTAATATTTCTAAACCAGTAAGTACCCTTTTGGGATGGCACACTGACACTTCCTACACCCTCAGATGACTTTAGTAACTAGGACACTGTGGACATTAATATACCAATGATTGCATTTAGAATCAGACTAAAGAGTTTGGCAAAGAAAAAGGTAATTAGAACAGAACAAGAGATCACACAAATATTCTGAAGCAGGCAAGTACTTTTGGTAACCCTCCAATGCAAAGTTAGTTAACCTCTTCCTGGAAGGAGGACAAAATACAATGTCAGAGGGCAGAAGAGTCATTCAGAGAGCCAGGCTAGGCCAAAGTCAATTGGGCAAAAGTCTAGGTGAGCTGAAGCACTTCCTGCAGGTAAGTAAAAGTCTTGCACAGTGTTTTAGAAGTCTTTCTGGAAAAGACTACTTAAAAGTAGGGCCACAAGCTGTTTATACTTGTGAAGTAAAGAAGCTATCAGCAACTCTACAGAGCAACCACAACAGGTCTCACCAACAGAGAACAAGTGCAGCTACACGACAAGAGATAAGTTCTCTTAGACTACCTTTAGGTTTAAGAAAAAGGGCAGCAGATGACTTCAGTGCCTGTACAGCTCTGCAGATCCTGGTGTTCCTGGGCTTCAGTCGTGGGGACAAGAAGAAGGACATCTGGCGACTCCTGCACTGCAATGGGACAGTCACCGACCGCAACCAGCAATCTTCAAACAAGTGGCACTGCGGTGTTTCAGCTCCTCGCGTCTACCGCAAATAGCAATACTGTGGTTCCTGGCTGTCGAGATGGGCTTTCCTTGCATCTGGGGTGCAGCACTCTGTTGAGGTGGCTCAGGCTTGGTCAGTCCTGCTTCCTGGGAGTCCGGAGGATCTTCGTGGAGCTCTTGGTCAGCTTAAAAGCAATGTATACGATCTGGTGTTCCTCTCCCTGGCTATTCAGTTCCAGCAGCAACTGCAGTGGAATTTCAACCAGTTCCGAGATGATGTCAAGGTGGCTTACTTTGGAGCCGATTGGTCCCACCAACTCAAAGGGAGAAGTCGTCCTTGCAGGGGCTTCTCTGTCGATATGAATTTGGAGTTTCAGCACAGCAGCACGGCTTCACTGGGCAAACCAATAGTCCAGGAGTTGCAGAAGGTGTCTTCTTCAAGTTCTTCTTCGGATTCCTTTGTCCAGTGGTCGACTCGGCCTTCCAAGCCAAAAAGCCTTGCCTTTTATGCAGGTTTCTCCCATTCATTCCAGCCTAGCAGTCAGTCACCCAGCAGGGTGGCTGTCCTTGCCGGACAGCCAGCCGGCCAATTAAGAGTGCATTCCTTTTTTTGAGCAAACATTTTATTGAGTTTTCGTACAAGATTAAGTAGACATTACAACAACTGGGAGAGCTGTATAGGAAGCTTTCAAGGCTCAACATTCAAAACTAACCACAAAGAAAAGGAAAAGGAAAAGAACGGGTCACTGTAAAACATAAGCAAGCATCTTTGGTGTGTGTCGACACAGTAGTCTCTGGACAGTTAACATGTATTCCCAGACTCGGGTCGATTGGTAGGAGAGGGACGTTATCGATAGTCCTCCCATTTCTGCCAGATTTTCTTTACTTTTTCACGGCAACCTCTTGCAGCGTAAACTCTGTATTCCATTGCAATACATATGTCTATGTCCGTGGGCCATTGTTCAAGGGCGGGTGCCACTTCCGAGCCCCATAAATGTGCTATGTTTCTCTTCGTTACTGCTGTGGCGGTAGACATGCATAGTTTCTCATATCTTGACAATTCAATTTCGTCCTCTATCCCAAGCAGCAAAAGCTTTGGTTCCCTGGCGACTGTTTTGCCTAGAATATTTGACAGTTCATCGCAACATGCTTGCCAGTAGTGTTGAATATGCTCGTATTCCCATAGAATATGGAAGAAGGTGCCTTCTTCATGCTTGCAGTGCAAGCAGTGTGAGTCTGGGGTAGTAAACTTGGTGGAGGATTTTAAGCTGAATGAGTGAGTCTAGATGAGATCGCTATCTCCCGGGGGTACATCAGAGCAGCTATCCACTCGTGCGCCTGAATTGCCCCCACGTCCTGCTCCCATTTGGCCTTTAGGCTTGCCAATTTAGTTGTGGGGAAAGAGGTGATGGCATCATACATGACAGAGGTGACCTTGTGTTTGATTTGTTCGGAAAACTACGTTGCGTTCCATCGGGGTGTATTCAGGCATATCGCACATGGCAGGTAAGTGGGTTAAAAGTGCATGGTTTAACTGAATAGTGGTATCGTTTTGTAGGTGGAGAGAGAGAAACGAGACACCAAGGTGTCGAATGGAATCATTTCCCCCCTCTCGTATCACATCTCCAATTTTGCTATCCCATGCAGTGACCAGTTCGGCCATCTGGGGAGTTTGCTTACTTCTGGGAGGTTCCTGTTATTTCACAGCGATTGTATGGGTGTTAGCTTGTTCCCCCAACCCATGTATTCATGTGTTTCTGCCCATACTCGCGGTATGTGTGCTAGCATGGTTGGAGGGGTCGCTCGGCCCTCCTTGCGATATAAGTGTTCCAGGGGAGGTTTGGTGGGATCGCCTGTGATTATCGCTCTGATATGTGGTAATGACGTGTCCCTGTGCAACATATCATTCACGATTGCCATTTGACTGGACCAGTAGTATGTCTGCAGTCTGGGGAGGCCTATACCACCCTCCCATATAGATCTTTGGAGCGTAGCAAGTGCTATGCGTGGGTGGTCTCCACCCCATAGCAATTTTCGAAGGATGCAATCAATTTTGTGGAATTCACGCCATGGGACATGTAGTGGGACATTTTGCAATATATACAAGAAGCGTGGGAGGGCCATAATTTTAAAAAGGGCTGCTCTGCCCAGTAGGGTTAATGGTAGGAAGACCTAGTGGTGGACGTCTTCTGCGAATCGCGTTATGACCGGGTATAGGTTTGTGGGTGTGTATTCACTCAGGTCTTTTGTGATTTGTATACCAAGATATCTGAATTGTTTCAGTTCAATATGATAGGGGCAGTTTGTTGGTACTGTTTCGTTCGCCTTACCTAATGGGAACAGTATGGACTTAGTCCAGTTAACACGTAGGCCGCTGAAGGTACCGTATCATTCTAACAAGCGTGTCACTACAGCACAGGAGTTAATCGGGTCTTTTAAATATATGAGCAGGTCGTTTGCATATAATGAGACTATCCTCCCAGTCATCTACGCAGTGAAAGCCACTCCATGTCTCTGTGGTTCGCAGCAGTACTGCGAGGGGTTCGATCGCTAAGGCGAAGATCATTGCCGACAAAGGGCAGCCCTGTCTTGTTCCCTTGCCTTGTTCAAAGGGGTCTGAGTGCCAGCCGTTCACCTTCACTGCGGCCCTCGGAAGTCTGTAGAGGAGTTTAACCCATTTTATAAAGTGAGGGCCAAAGCCCATGCGGTGCATAATTTCCCAGATCGCCTCCCAATTGCCTGAGTCGATTGCCTTTTCAAAGTCAATGGCTAGTAGGGCGAGGGGGCTCTGAAGGAAAGCCAGGGCCGAGTGTAGTCTATGGATATTCATGCGGGTTGATCTTTGTGGCATGAAGCTGCATTGATCCGGATGGATTACAGACGGGATGACTTGTTTTAATCGGTCAGCTGGCACTTAGGATCTTGGTTTCGCTGTTTATAAGAGAGCTAGGTCTGTAGGAGGTGCATTTGTCGGGGGGCTTTGCCTGCTTTGGGAATTACTATTATGGTGGCTTCTCTGAGGTCGGGAGTTAGAGATCCCTGGTCATAGGCACTTTGGTACATGCGTAACATATGTGGAGCTAGCTCCCCTGTGCCTATTTTCTTCCATAGTTCTACAGGGAAGCCGTTCGGGCCTGGTGTCTTCCCTGATTGAAGCCTTGACATGGCTGCCACGACCTCTTCTTCCGAAATCTCCTTTTCAAGGAATTCTCGTTCTTCGTTATTCAGGGTACGGAGAGTGACTTCAGCTAGAATCGTATTCTCTGCGGGGGAATCAGGTGTCCTGTAGAGGTTGGCGTAGAAGGTGTCGAAGCCACCCGCTTATTCCTGATCTGTCAGCAGAGGGTCAGAGTCTTCCGGGCTGAGTCGTCTAACTCGGTCGTACTCCTCGTCCCTTTGCTACAGCCAGGCCAGCATCTTGCTGGCCTTGTCTCCAGTTTCATAAACCCTGGCGCGCATTGCTCTGTGCGCTTATCTGGCATTGTCTAGGGCTATATTTTGAAGGCGCTTCTGAGCAAGCAAGCAAGAGTGCCCGATCTGCCCGTTGTGTTTCGGGCAGATCCTGCGACAGATGGTCCTTTTCTGCATGTTTTACCCGTCTCTCGGCATCGTGTAATGTGGCGAGGTGTTCCTTTTTATGGGCAGTGGTCCAGGAGATGATTTCCCCTCTCAGCACTGCCTTGTATGCCTCCCATAACACTCCCGGATCGTCAACCGTTCCTGTGTTTGTTTTTCGAAATAGGATTTCGTGGCTGTTTGGATCTGTTCTACTAGATCCGGGAACCCCAGGTAGTAGTTATTGAGACACCAACGCGCGGGAGGGGGGGTGTCGGTCTGGAGTTCTAACAACACGGGGGAGTGGTCCGAGATCCCTCTAGGTAGTAGGCATGCCTTATTAGCCTTGTGTTTGTCCACCAGTGGGAGGAAAAAGTAGTCTAATCTTGAAATCGAGGCATGCGCCCCAGAGTGGAAGGAGTATTCTCTGCTATCAGGGTGTAGCTCTTGCCATAAGTCCCGTAGTCCCAGGGCATGTGCGAAGGTGGCTAGCTTAGTGCGTATGCTGGTGTTTCTGCCTCGCAAGTGTGTGCGGTCCATTTCTACATTCATGACTTCGTTAAAGTCGCCTCCCACAATCATGATATCAGATGTGTCCTCGGTGATCAGGGGTGAGATATCAGTGAGCAGTGGGGCTAGCAGGGCCGGTGGTGCGTAGATTGCTATCATTGCAATGGATTGTTCCCATAGCGACCCCATAATGTATACATATCTGCCTCCTGTGTCCTGAGTGATGCTGGACAGATGGAGCAGGAGTGCTTTATGTATTATTATAAGCACGCCCCTTGAACCCATAGTAAAGCCGGAGTGTATTGCAATCCGATAATTTATTACGCTTGAACAGATTGCATACTGTGCCCGATTGGTGCGTTTCAGTTAGGAATACTGCATCTGGCTTGTGTCTGTTTAGGAATTGCATGACTAAACGTCTCTTTATACCATTACCTAGTCCATAGTCCATTGACATTCCATGTCATGAACCGGAGCGTTCTGGTGATGTTATGTGAGGCCATGACAATGGAGTGGGAATGTCACACACCGTAACATGCACCGTGGGTGACTCGTGTCGTCTAGCTACTGCTGTCGACTGTTCGAACATGAGGAGGCTAGGGGTTCGATTACAGGATGCATTATCCCCAGTGGGACCGTGTTTGTGTTGCCCTTGTGTGTTTTCCTCCCTTTGAGGAGTTGTGCCTTGCTCGGTGGACCCATAAATAACAGAACTAAGAAAAAAAGACCAACATACCCCCCACCCGACTTGAAGTATCTGTCGCCCGAACAACATATAGCAGCTGTCAAATCGACAACTTGCCCACACTAAAAAATAAGTTCTCATTACAGACCGGAATGTTTAATTGTCTGGAGGGGAGAGCGGGGGGGGGGGGGGGGGAAATCTCCCTACACCCTGGGCCTCTCAATCTGAAGTCTATACGTGGAGCTAGGAACTGCATATTGTGTCTTTTTATTGAGCCATCAGATCGTTGTAAACTTATTCGCACCAGATTAGAATGATACCTTTTTCTTTTTTGTTCTTTCAGCAGTCTTCAATCGGCGGTGGCGTTGGGTCAGGATCTCGTTCTATTGGAAGCGGGGCAGGCAAACCCCGATCGGGCGGCGTGGGTGTTTCTTGAGTTGGTCAAAAGATTGTCTTGCCTTCTGGACCTCCCTAGTGTAGTCCATAAAGAAGGCGATGCGGGATCCGTTGTGTGCGATTGTTCCCTTCGAGCGGGCCATTTGCAGAAATGCGTTTCGATCCCTGTAATTCAACAGTTTCGCAATCACCGTGCGCGGCGGTGAGCCCGGTGTAGGTGGTCCAGATGGCATGTGATAGGCCCGTTCGATGGAGAAAAATTTGGAGAATGATTTGGGTTCGAACAGGTCAGATAGCCATTGGTCTAAGAATAGTTCCATGCACGGCCCTTCTGCTTTTTCTGGTAGGCCCAGTATGCGGACATTGTTGCGCCTAGATCGACCCTCATCAACTCTCTCCTCTAATGTTTTAATACGGGTCATGGCCTGGGTCATGCGCTGTTCCATGTTACATAGCCCGTCTTGTGCTCCGCAAATGCGCTGTTCAGCTTCCCCTGTACGTGATGTCAATTTTTGCAGGTCATGTCAGAGAAGGGAGACGTCATGCTAATACGATCCATTTATTGCAGCCATGACATCCTTCAGGGATATAGAGCTCTCAGCCTCAGTCATGATGTGCAGCCGATCCTGGTCTGAGGAGGAGGCTGCTGGTGTTGTAGTGTATTGGTCGATTCTGCTTTGGGTAACTGTCTTTCTAACTTTGTCTTTGCCCATTATGTGTTCGACTGGCACCAACCAATGCAGAGGGTTGTTTCCTTTGCGTGCAGTCGCCACGGCGGTTGTTGATCCACAGCAAGTGTAGACTGCGCCCAGCCACGGCACACCAGTCTTCACCACGCGACCGCAGCAGCGAGGCAGCAAATTTAGTATGTTTGAGGTGATTTGGTACCAATCAGGTCAGGGTCCCACGGCTACCTTGCTGTCGTCGCTTTTGCTAGCATTCACTCCGGATTATAGGGGTCTGCTTAGAGGAGGGGATAGGCAGAGGGCTGACACCCGTGTACACACCATGGGGTGGTTGATTCAGTTATTGTGTTTTGTACCCCAACTGACCACGGTGTTGTGCAGTCAGACCGGGAGTGACCGACTTCATGCCTGCACCCCCACAGTACCTTGGCGCAATGGGGGGCGCCTACTTGTCCTATGTGTGCCCCAGCGGGGTCGCTTCTGGTTTGCCCGCAATCACCTCCGGGTCCAGAGTTGGGTATCACGGTCCTTATGGCGAGGAAGCCTGTTTACTCATGGCTCGAAGCCAGGGCACAGCTTATTTCATGGGAACTTGGGCCCGAGGGCGTAGACAGAGATGAAATAATGTGTCTGTGTCCTTATTCAGGCCGGTGCGACAATGCATTGCTGTTTGCTGCGTGTTGATGCACCCCCACAGGATGAAGTACCCACCAGGGCGATGGTTGTGCTGCTTCTTGGTTCGCTCTGCGCCGCGGGTGATTGAGGTAGCTCGGTAGTGCTGCGACCCTGGGCCCGTTAGATAAACGTTGCTGCAGCATGGTCACACTGTCTGCAGGGGAGCGTGAAGCATGGAGGGCGCAACTCGTTACTCGCTGCAGGTTCCAGGTTGTGGCTGCAGGGGTACAGCGGTCTCTTGGGGTACCGCAGGGGGGTGGGGAGGAGAGCACAGCCTTTCTCCACACTATTCCGTGCCACCCACACCCCGGCGCACACGGTTCTCAGAGCCGTGTCGACGAGTGTTCTGCTCTCCGAGAGACAACCCCGCTCCCAGCCCGGGTCGGGGTGCGAGCGGCCCTGGTGGCACAGGTCCAATCCGGAGGTAATGGGTAGGGTTTATGGTGGGCTGCCCGTAAGAACAGGGTGCTCTAGACACAGCCCTACATAGTATCCAGTCGGGGCTTGCCCTGCTGGGTCCCCTCGATCGACTGCACTAATGGATGTCACGGCCGGGGGCAGTCGTAGGTTTGCACGCGCACTGCGCTGTACCTTAAGCTGTGCGGGCACGGCGATGTTGGAGGCGCAGCTCCTCTACAATGTGCCTCTACCGCACACCGGTTTGTGGCGTAGATGTTTTCGGGGGTGCACACAGGCAGGGATACCGCTCCTCCCCGGGTCCTCACACGGCAGGTAGTGGGTGGTTCGATCACCCGTAGAGGTTCTTTATTGTAGGCCTTCTCTGACACGGCAGAGGCTGTGTCGTAATACAGCGTCTCTCCCTCACACAGCGTCGCAGGCTCCGGACAGGGACCGCGGAAATCTTGCCTTTCTCTCACCAACACCGCTACACATCTATAAATAACTCCTGCCAGTCTGGTTTGGTTCCGCCGGAACTCAAATCTGCTAGGGTTATTCCCCTGCTTAAGAAGCCGTCTCTTGATCCCACTATCCCTTCTAATTTTCGCCCCATATCCCTGCTCCTGTTCTTGTCTAAACTCTTGGAATCTTTGGTCACGCCCCTTCTGTCCTCCTTTCTGGAATCTTCTAAGATCTTTAACCCTGCCCAGGCAGGCTTTAGGCCAGGAAGAGGGACGGAGAGTGTGCTTGTCTCAGTGCAAGACGATATGTCCAGACTTGCGGACGCAGGTGGAGTTGGAGCTTTGATCTTGCTGGATCTGTCCGCCGCATTTGATACGGTGGACCATCCTATCCTCCTCTCACGTCTAGCACAAATCGGGATTTCTGGATCAGTCCTGGCTTGGTTTACCTCTTTTCTTGCAGACCGCACTCAGACCCTTGCTATGCCCCCTTTCCTCTCTGTCCCTTGTGCCCTCACCTGTGGTGTCCCCCAGGGATCCTCTCTTTCCCCTATCTTATTCAATATTTATATATGGGCACTGGTCTGCCTTATCCGCTCGTATGGACTTAATTGTTATTCCTACGCGGATGATACTCAAATCCTGATCCGTTTGGATCAGGATCATACCAAGGTCTCAGCTTCTCTTCACGACTGTCTGACATCAGTCGGTGGCTGGATGGACCAAAACTGGCTCAAGCTCAATGGCGATAAAACTGAGGTGATGCTGGTGGGTTGTCCTCCCAGCCCATCATTATGGACCCCTGCTTTTTGGCCTACTTCACTGGGCCCCCTGCCCTGCCCAGTGGACAAAGTAAAGAACTTAGGGGTCATTCTTTCCACCTCCCTGTCCATGACAAATCAGGTCTCAACGGTCTGCCAATCCGCCCACCACCAGATTAGGGTACTTAAGTGGGTCCTCCCTATGATCCCAGAGGCTATGCGCCCTCCTGTGGTGGCTGCATTAGTCCTCTCCCGGTTGGACTATTGTAACTCCCTATACCTCGCCCAGCCGGCGGGCCTTCTCCAACGTCTCCAACGCATGCAGAACCTGGCAGCCAGACTAGCCACAGGTTCTCCCTATGGAGCACATATCTCGCCAGTGCTTCGCCAACTCCACTGGCTCCCAGTGACCCAGCGAGTTAAGTTCAAGTCACTGTGTATTGTCCACCGAGCAATCCAGGGCCTAGGCGCCGTGTTTCTTCAAACCAAATTTGTCCGTTATATCCCGGAACGTAATCTTCGTTCCCTGAACACCAACCTCTTGGCGGTTCCCAGGTATAACCGGGAAAGACTCGGTGGCAGAGCCTTTTCCATTGCCGCGGCCAGGCTGTGGAACACCCTCCCACTACCACTCAAGTCTACCTCTAACCATTTGGCTTTCAGGAAAGCTCTGAAAACTACTTTATTTTAGCTTTTTGACTATTACTGTTCTTTCTGTTTGGTAGCTTTCCTCAACCAGCGCCATGATGCCCTTGGGCGACCGTGCGCTCTACAAGTTCAGGTAACATAACATAACATCTTTCTCAGCGGTTTAACACAGTTAGGAGGAAGATTCCGAGCTTTGTGTGCGTTCCATCTGATCTCTGGGTGTATGGCTCTCAGCAGGGTTATTTTTCTTCAGTAACAACACGGATAGCAGGCTGTTTGATCAGGATTTGTGCGGCGGTCCCGGGAGCTTCAGGGACTCACATCCGTATTGCACAGCAGCTGGCCACGCCCCCCTGACCCCCAAGAGTGCATTCCTGTCACCTAGGAGGCTAAGCACAGGGAGGTTCGGGCACCTCCCTCGCTTCCTGCCCCTGCCAGAGACCCTGGAGCCAAAGGCGGGCTACACTTGTGAATCCCACCAAAGACAAAACAAAGGGACAAAACCTGGATTGGTGCGCAGAGTACATCTCAAGAAGGACCTTTCCACAAAGAAATGGTGAAAAAAAAGAAGACCAGGGCCATTTTTATCAAAAATTGTACCCTTGGGTGCTTTACTGCAGCTGCGACTGCAGCCCGCGGTAAATGCACACCATGGTAGTTAAAAGTAAACCACTGCCACCAGCTATTCATCGAGGAAAGGGTAACATAAAAAGGTCACATGAGAAGCTAGCCAAAGGGGATACTAAGTAACCCCTCCATCACCCTATTGTAAGATAGTGTGTGCTGGGTCTAGAAAGTCACAAGCGTAAGCAAAGTCAATTTCACCTCACTGCTCTTGGAAACAGTAGTTTATCCAAGAGAAGGTATTTAAACATTTGGGAAATCTGGAAGACTTCCCTGTGTCACTGAACAGAAGAAAGAAACACAGAGTTCAAAATCACATTAAAATACATGAGAGAGTGGGAAAGAAAGGGTCTCACTCTCTCCAGGCAATAAATGTAAGCTCTAGAGTCCAGCAAAAGAGTTGGGGGTCTCTAAGGTAGAGAGGAATTAGCATATTTCTGATCATTCTCCCTAACAATGGGGGGAAGTCTAAGATCTTCATAGCTATTGAAATAGACGTCCTGACTGCACACTGTATGTCACACCTTGCATTCTATCTAACAAGAGGCAAGTTCATGGGTCGAACAGCCTATCTCAAATGGGCAACTGAATGGACAGATCCAGATGAAGACGACTATGTCCAAGATACAAAGACAAGGCTAACAGCTCATACTAAAAATCACATGATCAGATCCGAAATGCCTGAAGTGAAAGGAGCCGAAACCAGATGGGAAGTTAACAGAAGACTTGAGAGTCCAGGAAAATCTGCAGATGAAATTTGTAAATGGAAGAATAGGGGCCAGATGCAAATTTGGAGATCAGCGTGATCACCAGATGGTTGGGAAGAAGGTGTGGTGATCTGCAGAGACTGGGTAATAATGGGTTACTACCAGCCAACTATTGCAAATGCACAAATGTGGTTCAAGCCTTTGTGGTCGAAACTCACTAAACTACTGACCTGGGTCGAAGATAGAGGAGTACCCTTGCAAATAGTGCATTTGGACAGTGCAAAGCTGTGCTTCAGAAACAATGGCACAAGAAAAGTTGGAGAGAATCAGAACTGTGGTCGAATCTTTGAGGCACAAGGAATGAACATTGGAACAGCAGTAATCATGGATCACTACTGGGCTTGTGGATACAGAGCTTATATGAAGCTACCCAAAGACTGGGGAGGACGATGCTCACTAGTGAATGTCCATGTTCCAGCATTGGTGATTCCTAAAAGTGATTTGAGCCTCGAGACAGTTTCCCAAAAACAGATGCTCAGCTGAGGAAGAAGAGATATGTAGAGGTGATAAATCGAGTAAAGAGAGAGAACTATTTCTCTGCCAAGTCAATACGAGCTTCGGATGCCATCCCATTTGAACACAGGTTATTCAGCGAGACTTCGCCGGTATTCACATTAATCTTAATGCGGAGTATCCAGGTTGGAGCAAATACTAAATGGCTGCAGATTACCAGATGGGAATTGCTGCAGACGATCAACACTACCATAAAGGGATTCAATGCCATCAGGGAAGAGCTGAGAGCCATACGACTGATGACTGTTCAGAACATATACGTCCTGGATATGTTAACAGCCATGGATGGAGGTGTTTGTGCAAAAATCAGAGAATCATGTTGCACATTCATACCTTCTCATGACGACAAGAATGGCACCTTGACAGAGGCCATAGAGATGTTGACAAAGCTACACGTCCATATAGACGAAGTAGAAGGCATTGCTCATGATAGCTGGTTTGGATCGCTCTTTTCTTGGGATCCACAGTGGATGGCAGACATATTCAAGTTCCTTCGAGCCCTGATCGTGATGGTATTGCTTGGATTCTGTGTGATCCAAATAATCATCTCACAATGCAAGAAGATAGCAAAGAAAGCCATAGGGATGAAAATCATGATCGATGTTGAATCAGGATGGAAGGCCAGGGATTTGACAGATGAAGAAATCAGAGACTTTGTGAAGGCCAGTATTCATGCACCTGAGGGAGCAAAGTTCCAGTATCCAAAGAATCATAAGACGTTTGTGGGAAAATTGATCTATTGCAGCCCAAGTGGACAGTGCATGGCCATAACTTGGAGCAAGGATGAGCATGTAAAATCAGCTGGATGCCTGAACGGAGTCAGAAGGATATGGATCCCAAAGAGGCATTTCTTCAGACGAGGATGTCTAGGTGTCACGAATGATGGGAGTGGTCAATGAATCACCTAGAGGGGGAATATAGAGAAGGAGTCAAGTACCCCCACCTCAACCACTTCGCCCATGTTGCCTATATGTTAGGAACCAGAGTGTGAGACATGTACAGCACCATTGAAGCTGCAGATTCCAAGGAGAATCCAGGAAGCAAGGTTCCCATTGACAAAGCCAAATCTGCATAAATGACAGTATGAAGGCCATTTGAATGAAATCCCAGAAGAGGCAGGACCAATGAATGAACGAGAAGAATGGTGACGTCACACACGAAGCAAGGCTGACGTACATAGAAGAGATGCCGAGACAAGAAAATACAGATATTCTATAAGGCATCAAGAAAGTATCAAAGATAAGTGACATCTTGGGCTCGAGAAATTTATGCTACAGAAACGATGAAGATATCAAGTCATTTTACATGAGTAACTATGCAAAGAAACGCAAGTAGACAAAGTATTCTTGAGGCTAGCTTTATAGTAAATAACTCGCGGCATGTGCCAATTTATACATATATATATAGGATTGAGTAAAGAATGGATGTTTCCACTATGTATTATAGCAGTGCTGAAAAAGAAAGTAAGGCTTTTCCAGTATGTCGCAGTTGTTAAAAAAATTGGATTAACAGGAGTGAAACTCAGAAAGGCGAGGCTGGATGAGCCCCAAGAAAACAAGGTCGTATCAGACTGGGATGAACAGACATTGGATACAAATTGTGTGAAAGAATGGAACTCCTGTTCAGAAGGCATGGACAAAAACAAGGAAGACGTCGGAGGTCGATTAGAAAATAGTATTTTAAATACGCTAGAGCTCAATTTTGTGGTTTTAAGTCACATGGAAGGATGAAGTTGGACAAACATGACGACCACACCTACGTATGATGACAGAGCGTGCCTTCTATCCCCTGAATTCTCCAGAGCAAACGACACTCCCAAGGACAAGTTCAAAGCATTAATTGACAGCAAACCACTGAGGTGATGATATGCTAATTGGTGGGAAGCTATGGTTATGATCAACCCACCAGCACCTGGAAGCCCAGCCTGCGTGCTGCTAGCGTAGGTGGAAAAGTACTGACGGATGTAAGAGTGCCAACCAATTGTAGGGGGCCACATGATTAAGGGTCCTATAGTTTATGTAACCAATGGGACGTTGTGTATTTAGTGACATTCATAGTGACTTGTTTTAGGGAAGGGCTTAGTTGCCCCACCTGATGTTAAGGAGCCTATTACTCTCTTAGACTAGTATGGAACGTATACTTAGATGTTTCTTAAGACCCAATCACAATTGCCACTAGGTTTTTGTAGTTTGTCACGTAGGATGACATTAGTAGGTACGTAGGTTGACGGCAGGCTTACCAGCACCGTTGTTACCTGACCAGCAAAGTACAAGTTTGCGGGCGGGATGCCCTTCCGGCCGCCAGGTCTGGACTGGCGGGCGCAATGGCACCCTCCTGCAGACTTTGACGGATGCACCGGCACTGTTGCACACAGTGCCGGTGCTTCCGTCCTCCCCATTGAGTCCTATGGGACTCAATGGGAATGGGGAGTCACTTTTTCCGGCACCTGACTATAGGGACCACTGTGGCTGTAATGCCCCGGTGATTCTCCATTGCCAGGCGCTGGAAAAAAACGACTCCAACGGCAGCCGTGCTGTTTTTACCAGCACAGCTACCGCCGGGACGTAATTACCCCCCTGTGTCCCTTTTCACTCTATCTTGAGTTTAGCATGTAAAGGTCAGGTTGCGATTTGGACACAGACACAGAACTTTACTTTGGACATTCTGACACAAATATCCTTTTAATTTTTTAAGGCAGGGAAACCCCTCCTAGAGGTAGGGCGAGATAGGACTTCATCCAACCCTCTTTTTACTTTTATTAAAAACCTTTGCCAACCACCTGTAGGGAAGGCATGGTATCAACAGTATGACACTGACACAATCGGTGAAATTTGTAAAGACTTTATTGAAATCGTTGGGATTGGAGAAACTCCTATTTTGCCCTATAATAAAGATGGGAGTAGTCTTGACCATCAAATAATAAATACCGCAGTCCTAGTGGAGTCTGTCAAATCAAAATGTTGTATGCTATAAAAAAAAAAGAATGCCTGCCCTATATCTTTGTGATAAGTTCCGCACCCAGATTCCTTTCTCGCCCCCTTCCTTCACACTCTCCTCACCTGAACTGCAGGAATCGTTGTCTGTGTCTTGTAGGTGTCTTCGGGCTAGGTAGTCTCTCTCCTTCTTCCGGTGAGCGTGCCTGTCATGGAGGGAGGCCACAGTAACCGCTGATAGACAGCTGTCCCGGGACCTCCCTTCCGGAATCAAGCTGGAATAAGGAAATACCCCAGTTCGGAAAAAACACTTGATGACTTGTAGACTCCTCTATTCTTTTGCAGGGAAGGTGGAGCACAGACTGGAATGCGAGGTAGCAGGAAGGCTGAAGATGCTTTGCTGAACCGTGGATCCGAGGGAATGGTAATGAAGAACAGCTAGATGCCAGAGGTTGAGAGCTCCGCCGGTATTGGTGTGGAGAGTCCGTGGGCTGGACGGAACACAGGAGAGCCCAGCCAGCCAAGCCAAAGGATGGTAAGAGGGACAAGAAGTCCAAAGAAGCAAACAGAAGGGGAAATAATGAGAAGCGAGAGAAAGGGGGCAGAGCCACGTCCACAGGGACGGAACCGCCGTAAGCTAAGGATATAGAACCACCCATGAGGCGGAAAGACGGAGAGGAGAGAAAGCTTTGCTAAGAAAGGCGAAGCCAGGAAACACTGCTGACAATCCGAGGAAAGGAGCGACAGCTGAAAAGAGCGAGGGAACCCGGAAGCAGAGAGCATCCAAGAGGGTTGCAACGCGAGGTCCGCTGGGACAGGAGGGAATATATACTCCCAGCGACACCGCGCTACTTTGGGAGGAATGGTGGCATGAACACAAAGAAGGGACTAAAACGTCCTACCTCTGCGCATCCATCCCCAACACAGAAGAATCCGTCACTCTGGACTTCTGCGGATGACAATCTTATACAAAAAGTGTAAAAAGGAGAAATATATGCACAAAAAAAAAATCAGTGTTCAATATTGTCATAAATCACCAATGTATCAACTGAAAAGGATACGGTAACCAAAAAAGGATACAATTTGGTAGGGCTCTTCCGGATCCTATTTTCACACGACTTGATTGTAGGTAGGTCAAATTAGACCTTCCAAATGATACAACTCTCATACTGAATGAAACAGGCAGAGAGATGGATCACTGGAAAGGGCGTGGGAATTGTGTAGGAAGTATGCCTAAGATAGATAAAGTATCATAAGAAACTGTCCCAATCGAATTACTAAGATAACACAGTATTAGCATTAATTCAGACACTGACCTTATGGCAAAACTGAAGTAATCCACGAAAGTTTCTTGAAGAAAATCAGGAGTTGAACAAACGACAAAGGAAGGGAAGATTAGTAAGGGAGACTTATCCCGAACGGCACGAGGCTCTCGCTAGATACCGGGTTGGTGCACCACAGGATAGCGTCCAAAGTACTGTGCACAATCACCTTCCAATAGTTCATGAAATACTTACTTTCCCACGAAGAACAAAAATTAGAATTTCACCTGTTAACTGTCACAGGTACCAAAGGTTCAAAGTAGTTCAGAAAACCACGTGCAGGATTGCACGCGATAGCATACACGCAGCCAGGCCAGCCGCGCTTGGAGACAGCGTTTCCGCGTGAAGATTTAGCACGCAAACTGGATACACGCAGCCCAGGACAGCCGCGCTTGAAAACAGCGTCCGCGTGTAGAGATTTAGCACGCGAACAGGATACACGCAGTTCAGGACAGCCGCGCTTGCAGACAGCATCCGCGTGGAGATTTGACACGCGAACAGAATTCACGCAGCTCAGGACAGCCGCGCTTGCAGACAGCGTCCGCGTGGAGATTTGACACGTGAACAGGATTCACGCAGCTCAGGACAGCCGCGCTTGCAGACAGCGTCCGCATGGAGACTTGGCACGCAAACAGGATTCACGCAGCTCAGGACAGCCGCGCTTGCAGACAGCGTCCGCGTGGAGACTTGGCACGCGAACAGGATACACGCAGCTCAGGAATTAGCGTGTGGAGGAAAACACGCTCAAAATAGGCCAAAGAAGTTGCTGAAGGGAATGCGAGAACGCAGGTCTGGAGTTCAGCTACAAACCGCCAAGATTGACTTAATCAGAAGCAGCGATCGGAGTTTCCACGCTGCTTATGTACGCACTGCCGTGATACACGTGACGGAACTAAGTCACGTAAAATTAACGACGTGAAAAATGCAGACGTCGTTTTCCGGCCAATGCATCGAACAACCTCCATTTTGAGTAGAATGGTCTAGTGGTTCTATGAGCGTAACTCATTTTGTATGGAGAGGTCGTTCCTGGTCCAGAGATATGTCCAGCAGGTATGACAAATATAAAGAAGTGTGGTTGAACCAGCTCTCCTCCCCACGTTAGTCTTCACAGAGTAAGGCTGTTCCTGTAAGCAGGATGGCACACTCTGGCTTGGCTTCCAATCCGATAAACAGTTCCAGAACATAGATCAAGGCCTGAATGGCCTTCCACGTTTATGTCTGTTTTCTCTAGTTTCCAAAGATAACGTTTCAACCAAAAAGTTCACAAAGGTCTCCCTCTGTGGGGCTCAGACCTTTCACGATAAAGTTCAGCACAAACTTGCAATGGGAGGGGCCCCAAGCTTATTTCATGTCGGGTCTCCCTCTGTCAGGCTCGGACCACTTTCGGGTATCAGAGACTTA
Organism: Ambystoma mexicanum; assembly: GCF_040938575.1. Lineage (NCBI taxonomy): Eukaryota > Metazoa > Chordata > Amphibia > Caudata > Ambystomatidae > Ambystoma > Ambystoma mexicanum. Next base: position 23,823,576 of record NC_090930.1, read on the forward strand.
TGAATGTGCGTGGTTTACTTTTCAGACCACTACAGGACCACTTCGACTCAAAGCTTATAGTTCAATTTTCACTTTCCCCTTCTCTAGGATTTAAACTTCTTTATTTCACTTTTGCTGTTCATTCGCTTTATCGCTTCTAACAATGTACCTTTCACAGAGACTTTCGAGTGGGCTACTTCCTTTGGCAGGACCATTCAGTTATCGCTGATTTCACAGCTGTCTTTTACTTCGAAGTTCATTCACAGGTCTGCCTTTCCTTTTGTCTCACCCACACGGGTGCAGCCTTCACTTGTGATATAATGTTCCTACTTCAAACTTTAACACACACCAGTCTATCAGGTCACTTGCCAACTCGCCGGCTGTGTGCGTCTCTTTCTTGGTTTTGAGATATGCACTTCCTGAGTCAAGTTTATCATAACAGGCTTGGCCTCGCCTCCCCAACTCTGCCGTTCACCCGGGAGGGTTGCTGGCGTCCTTGAAACACAATGCAGTCTTCACTTGTGGGACCTGCCCCTCTACGTGTTTTCAGCGGCCTGTCAGAGGCAACAACATCCGGTAGGGAACTCTTGGGGTTTTCTACCCACTGCTCTCGCCCCTTGGTCCGTTGCTCTGCTCCAGTAGGTTTACCTTTGTCCCGGAAGTTCTGCTCGTACTCAGCCTTGCTTAAAGTGTCTCTTTGGGCTCTGTCTTTTATTCGTGTGAGGAGAGCTCATTGGTATCGGGTGTATGCACCTAGAGTCAAGTGCCTGACTTTGCCTGACACGATTAGCAGGACAAGTCCAGTATGATGTGTGAAAGTTAATGTTGTTACTCTCAGTCACCCTCTTCCTCAGCCCAGTGTTTGTGTAAAAAGGGAGGTTAGGGTGGGGGTCGAGGGGCTGTTGGGACTTTGGTGAATCAAAAGAAAAAATAGGATGGATTGGATACACAAAAAGGGGGGAATAGAATACCGCATCTCACCATTGGCTGCCTCACCCCCACTTCCCGAAGACCCCTCACCCAGGCGATCCTCTTGAACTGGTCCACCCCTAGGGTCTGGATCCAAAGGCGATGGCCGTGCCCTGGCCACCTGAGAGAGATCCCCAGGTCGGACCCGAGCACCAGGAAGATCCTCTGGACTTCCCTGATGCAGGACTGAGCAAGCCTGAGCCAACTCAACAGAGTGCTGAATCCCAGATGCGAGGAAAGACCAGAGTGGTATCCGAGAACCACAATGTTGCTATTTGCTGTCAGACGCGAGGAGCTGAAACACTGAAGGACCGCTGAATCTAAGTTTACCCATTGCTGCCGCTGACCTTCCCATTGCAGAGCAGGAGTCCCCAGACATTCTCCCTCTTTTCCCCATGACTGAGGCTCAGGAACAGGATCTGCAGAGCTGTACAGGAACAGAAGCCAGCTGGAACCATTTCTTCTAAGCATAGGTACTGTAAAGCCTAAGAAACTTACCTCTTGTTGAGTAGCCTTACTTGCTCTCAGTTGAGACATGTCGTGGTTACCTTGCAGAGTTTCTGAAACTTTGCCCCTCACAAGCCTCCCAGCATGTGGCCCTTCAAGTGTTCTATTTTTAAACAAACATTTGTAAAAACGTTGTGCAAGACTTTTTACCTACCTGCAAAAGAAGATCTTCAGCTCCCCTTGACATTGTGCAACAGTGACTGTCCTGGCTCCCCGAGAGACTCCTCTTTACTTCTGACTTTGTGCTTTGGTCTTTCCCCCAGGAAAGGGTTCATCTACTCTACTTTTAAAACCTTCCAATGCACTTACCTGTCTGTGAATTATGCGTTTACTATTGTTTTATTCCTCAATTTTATCTTTTACACCAAATTCAGTATTGCTCTAAATGTACCAGTGATAAATCAAAGTCCACAGTGTCCTAGCTATTTAAGTTCCCTGAGGATGTAGGAAGTGTCTGTGTGCCATCCCCAATGGGTGTCATCTGTTTTAGAGAAACTAAGAGTGTGTTTTGAAGTGTATTTTAATTGTTACATATATTGCTCCCTTCTGAAGAAGGCGTATACAACTGACTGTGAAATAAATGAATAATTGTTTTATCAAGAAACCTTGAATGTGTTTATTTGAATAACTGCTTCTGTGAAACTCTGTCACAACATTACTGCTCACATTGACCCCTCTTGAGATAAGTCTGGCTGCTCAGCCACACTACCAACCTGTGTAGTTCAGATTAATACCAAAGGTTGGGTGACTATTGCCAGGAGGTCAAGGTTACTGTAGTGCACCCAAAGGGTACTGCATACAATCTTGCCTAACAGAAAAGAAGGGTCTTGAGAAGCTTCTGGAACTTAAGGAGATCCGGCTCAAGTCTGAGAGGGGCAGGGAGGCCATTCCAGAGGGAGCCACCTGCCGAGGAGAGAGAACTACCTCCTATTCTCTGCTTGGAAAAGCGTCTGATCTGCAGAGAGTTGGAGCGAGAAGACCAAAGGGCTCTAGCAGGGAGGTATTTATGAAGACCGAGGTGGATGTAGTGGGGTCCAAGGCCCCAGAAAGCCTTGTGGATGATTGTGAGGATAGTGGGGTCTGTACAGATGCAAGCCCGCTTATGGGCACAGACGGGGAGCTGACAGTGCCACCCGGCACGTCTACGCCACTCTCGCCGAGCCCGCGGCGAACGGCTATGCCAGCCGCGGCGAATACAGCTGGGCGGGATACACCCACGCCATGGACGCAGCAACCAGCAGGGTGAGGGCCGCCCTCCCACTCCGCTGGGGTCCGGCGGCAGACAAGAAACTTACATAACCCATACCCTGCCCGCCAGACCGGCAGCGGAGGGCAAGTGGTCCGTCATCCCCTGAACAAAGCCCAAAGCCCCAGGCCCCTTACCTCTTGTGCCGCACCTGCAGACACGGCCTACATGGCCTACGCGGCTCCGGCGATGGGACTTCCTGGAAGGGGGCGGGGCCGGAGCTGGGAGGGGAAGGACTCACGGCAGCCTGTGGCTCGCCAAGAACGGGGCAGGGAAAGGTGGGGAGCTGCAGAGGCATCAGTACCCAGAGGAATACTGGGAAGGTTCCGTCCCTGACCTTGCTGCAGCTGGGGAGGAGGTGGGCACGGCAACTCCTTTTATCAGGATTGGCGCCTGTAAACAGCAGCCTATCAATAGGGGGGAGACAAGGCCAAAGGTTGATTGGTGGGGACATAAACCAATTACAAAGTATAAAAGGGGTTACCGTAGACTCTGTGTGGTTGATTTCCAGAACCCTGGAGAGGAGAGAAGAAGTGAATGGTGGGCCTATCCGGGCTCGAGTGACTAGAAGGAGCCTCTTGAGAAACCAAGACCTTGAGGTAGTGAGGAAACTACCATCAACCTTATTATGGTTTGTTAAAGGAACAAGACATCCTGAATCTTAAAGGAAATAAAGTATTATTTGAAGCATCAATACCGTCTCCCGTCCTGATTATTACAAGTGGCGTAGTCGGCAGGATATCAACAACGCAATGGAAGCCCTCATAAAAACATTATCGGGGGGTCAGCAGCAATTGCAGCAGCTGCTACCAATGCAGTCACAACAAGCCGTCACCGACCGACAGGCCTTCGAACAGGCGATCCAGTTACAAGGATCTCTGCAGACAGCCTCTCAGGACAAACAACATGAGACAATCCTTCGACTGACGGATGCGGTGGCGAGTTCCCGTAACCAACCACTGGTTCCCTCCGCTATCCTACAAAAGTTCAAAGAGGGAGAAGATCCTGCATTCTTCTTCACCGGATTCGAACGGACAGCCCGGAACGCACAATGGCCAGTGGACCGATGGGGACAATATGTGGCTCCCTTATTATCTGGAATAATGCAAGGAGCCTACAAGGCCGTAAACCCCAATGGGAACACACCTTATGCAGAAATAAAGAAAGCTGTTTTGGACGGACTGGGCCTGGACGAAGAAGCCTACTGCATACAACTGAGACACCCCAAACTAAAGCCCGGAGAAAGCCCCTGTCAGTTGTTTTACAGGGTCAAGGAACTTGTGGAAAAATGGCTTCAACCTCCTAACCCAGCCACACAAGACATACTGGATAAGGTTACTCTTGAACAGTTTGTGGAGGCCCTGCCTTCCCCCATGCAGAGATGGGTCCGCCAGCATCATAGACCCTCCATAGCAGAGGCTGTGGACATCGGCTCCGCCTACCAAAAGGCTGGGGTTAACAGGCCGTTCATAACAAACTCACCCGCCAGACCCATGGTACCCCTCAACGACCCACAACCAAATAAAGGAGCTTGAGCCATAATATCTAGATGGAGAATCCCTGAGGAACGCATACACAGACCAGAGGAGGATAGAAGAACAGGGATCGAAGGGAAAACCACCATTACAACAACCGGGTTCCGCCAGACACAGTGCTATGATTGCGGCAACTGGGGTCATATCGACAGATTTTGCCCAAAGAGAAGAGGGACGGAACCCATGGAGATAGGGTACATGAAAGCAGACACAAGAGCTCCCTTTTCAGGGCCTTATACTATGGACATCCGGGTGGATGGGATTCCGGCTCGAGCATTAATAGACAGCGGAAGCAGACAGACTGCCATTTCGTCAACTGTAAGTAAAAACCCTTACTTACCTAATATATGGGTACCTATTTGTTGTATACATGGGGACGTAAGATCATATCCTATGAAAAACATACAGGTGGAAATAGGCCACGATATGGCTAATCTGCGAGCTGCCGTCCTACCCTACCTGGCAGCTCCAGTCGTTATAGGGACGGATTGTGATGCTGGAAATGCATCGGAGGGACAGGGCCTCTGTATCCTTGTCCTTTACTGCTTTTTGCGTAGCTGCGACCTTGCGGGGCTGCAATACCCCAATACCCTGGGACCTCGAGCCATCATGCGGTACACGGTCTTCCGAATCTGACTGAAACTTCGTGGGCATCCTGGTGTATCTCCAGATACCCGTATCAGGTCTGAAAAGTCCCCTCAACAGAGTGCTGGACCTTTGTAACAACAAGAATTCAACCACGATTTTCTGTCTTCTTCTGTGCTCCTTGAAAAGGCACCAAATCCGCAGAACTACATTCATCAATGAGGAAAACCTTGCCTAGAGCCTTCTCCATTGAACCCTGCTGCAAGGTCCTGTTTTCAGTCAGCACGACAAGGAATCCACTGACCGGGTATTTGACTGCAGACCCTGAAGTTCTCCTGCTGCAAAATCTTCTTCTTCAATGCTGAGGTACTGTGTTGACTTGGGTATGTACTTACCTTAAGTCTCTTCGGATTTCTGTGTGGCTGTGGGATGTTTTCTGTGATGGGGAGGCCTCTCATCTAGGGCACCCAGTGCCACTGCTAGAATCCTGCTAGGGTGTCTTCTGTGAAGCCCTTGGACCCTCTACTAACTCTAGAAGTAAAGTACTCACCTGTTTGTCCAGTCTTCCTAAGGACTTTGGCTACTTAATAACTTATTCTGACACTGTTGGTCACTAGATCCTAGTGACCCCCCTTCTGCCACTGAGAACACTAAAAAAATAAGGGAAAGATGTGTAAGGGATTGGGCCTTTTGCCTAGAAAAGAGAATATGTGTTTAAAAGTTACTTACTTGTAAAAGAGTTGGTTGGTAACTGTAACTCTAAGAGTGAACAGTTGCACAAGTGCTTACTTACCTTGGATGTGTGATGCACTATTCTCAAAAGTATGGTTAACATCTTTTCTTTCCTTAGAAACCATTTTGCCATTCTAATAGAAAGTAGATGCGAGGGTATATTACTCACCTGTGCTTATGTTCTGCCTCTTCCCAAAGGTAATGTGTTTGTTTCACCAGATTATTCCTGCAAGGATAATTGTATGAGTGTCCCCCAACTAGGTCTTGCTTACCCTGACTTGCTGCTAGCCTGTCCAGAATAATTCTGTATTAGGTTGTTGTTATATTTCAAAAATAGATCTTGGCGGTGAGGATGGAGCAATACACTCTCAGGGAGAATTCTCAAAAATGTGCTAATTCCCTCCACCTTAGAGACTCCCAGCAACTTTTGAGGAACTGATTTTTTTAACCTGGCGAGAGTGAGACCCTTTTTCTCACTCTCTCATGTATTTTAATGTGATTTTATACACTGTGTTTCTTTTGGTTATGGAGTCTAAACAACTCCATAGGCATAATCGTTTACATTGTGTCACACAGCACCTTCAGTGCAGTGACACAGGGAAGTCTTGCAGATTTCCCCAAGGTTTAAATACCTTCTCTGGGATCAACTACTGTTTCCCAGAGCAGTGAAGTGAAATTGACTTTACTTACCATTGTACATTTCTAGACCCAGCACACACTATCTTACAATAGAGTGCTGGAGGGGTTACTTAGTATCCCCCATGTCTAACCTCTTATGTAAACATTTTTATATTACCCTTTCCTCACTGAATGGCTGGTGGCAGTGGTTTCGTTTTGAACTAGCATGGTTTGCATTTACCGTGACCGTTCGCGGCTCCGGTAAAGCAACCGCAGGACCAAAAAATGGTCCCCAGTCTTTCTGTCCTTGTAGAGATTTTCTCTGCGCGCCAAACCAGGTTTGGTCACTTTGTTCATTTCGCCTTTGGTGGGGTTTCTGAGTGAAACCCGCCTCTGGCTCCAGAGTGTCTGGTGTAGGCAGGAAGTGAGAGAGGTGCCTGAAACTCCCTGTGCTTAGTCTCCTAGAATTGCTGCAGGAAACCGAATAGCCAGGGAGAGGAACACCAGATTGTGTGCATTGCTTTAAAGCTGGCCTAAAGCTTTTGGAAGATTCTCAGGACTCCCACGAAGCAGGACTGAGCCCCGTCAGCAGAGTGCGGGACCCCAGAATCAAGGAAAGTCCACCTTGACAGTCAGGAACCACGTTGTTGCTATTTGCGGTAGCCGCAAGAATCTGAATGGCCACTGAAAGTGAAGTTTGCTGGTTGCCAGTTTTGACCGTCCCAGTGCAGTGCAGGAGTCCCAAGACATCCTGCCTCTTGTCCCCATGACTGAGGCCCAGGAACAGTGAGATCTGCAGAGCTGCACAGGAACAGAAGTCATCAGCTGCATCTTTTCTTCTTTACCAAGGTACTGTAAAACAAGTCTAAGAGAACTTACCTCTTACTGTAGAAGTGCTTGCAACTTCCACAACTCACAAGTCTAATCAGCTTGTGGCCTTACATTTGATTCTTCTTTTTATCAAATACTCCTAAGAATTTGTGCAAAGATTTTTCCATTTACTTACCTGAAGTGCTGCATCCTATACAAAGACTTTTGCCCATTGACTTTGGCTTAGCCTACTCAATAGTATGACTCTTCTAAGAGGACCTGAAAGTATTTGCCCCGCTTAAGAACATCAGTGATCTCGTGTGTTCTAATAACCTTTGCCTTTTACCAACTTTTAAGAGTGTTCTGAGTGCCAACAGTAAGATATTAATGTCCCAAGCACCCTTGTTATTGAAGTCACCTGCGGGTGTAGCTAGTGTCTGTGGGCCATACCAAAAGGGTCTTGCCTCATTCAGAAACTCAGAGTGTACAGTATTGAAGTGTATTTGTGTGTTACTTTTATATTGCTCCCTTCTAAAGAAGGCTTTATAACTGACTGATAAATCCATTAATAATTGCTTATGCAAGAAACCTTGAGTGTAAGAGTTTATTTGAATACCTGTAACTGAATCTTTGTGTAACTCCACGACTGCTCACTTTTCCCCTCTTGAGATAAGCCTGGCTGCTCAACACGCTACCAAAACTGTGTAGTACAAGCATATATCAAAGGTTGGGTTGCCTATACCTATAGTCATCTTTGTTTGTAGTGTTCCCAGAGGGTACTGCATTCAAACTTTGCCTAACACACACTATACACAAAATTCAATTCTGATTCATCAATTTAATTTCAAAATTATATAACGATGTTAAAAACCACACAGATACTATACATAATCAATAATGTTTTTAGACATCTACCATTTCCCACCTTTCATACTCATTCATACTATCACTCATTCAATGTCAAACCCAATACATTCCATCCACAGGAAAGTTCAACTACCAATGAAGTCTTTCTTGTAATCATATATAACACATTATATTCTTTCTGTTGCACCCTTGATTCCTGAAGGTGTGCATATAAGTCCAATGGTGTTCCTTATAGACTACGTCTACATATGTTTCGGTCAGTTATCACCTATATCAGCCTTCTTCAGGACAAAAACGAGAGTGGAACATCCTTCACGCTCATAATAAATATTGGTCGAAGATATCTTCAACAGTTTCACAGTATCTTTCTCCAATTTATAAATGTTGTTGGTGGCGTAAGCCGAAGGAATAGATCCCAAGTATTCGAGAGAGCAGTATACCGAGGAGCTTGTTAGGGTTGTATGTATCAGTCACACTATCATCTAAGGTGCATTACTCGGCTATACCACTAGTCCATAGACCTTCACACTGATGTACGTCATACAGATTCTGGTGTGTATGTCACAGACAATGCAGCTTGCTATCCGCACTCTGACCGTGTAGAATGACAATGTAGTAGTAAAGTTGTCTGCACCATGCTCGCATAAATAGTCCAACGGTACCCTCGGTGTACCTTTCTCAACGTACTTCAACTCGCCTTCAAATGTAGGCGATTTTGGATTAGACCAGCATGAATTTTTATGACGGGAAAGTAGTCCCCAAGAACATATATGGGTTGGAATTATAGACGGATGTAGCGCTTAAATGGCTTAACTCTCGAGAAGCTATGATTGGAGGTGGGTTCCGGGCATCCCAAATTCAATCCCACTCGATGCAATAAGATAGGAGTTGGTGATGCTCTCTTTGAGAGCTTGTGTGTATTGGAACCTGCTGACACTATCATAATATAAGTCTGCCTTTTCATGGTTCCTTATATGATGAAATGAAATCCTGCAGAAATCTGAAATGTTCTGAGGGTGGGACACCTAATTGAGGATGATTAGTGAAAGCATTCTCTGCAAATCAAGAATGAAGAAGGGCGGTTGTTAGCCAGACAGGAAGAGACGGTAGAAGGCCTTTTGAGGAGAGGGTGCACAAGGGAGTGCTTGAGGAGTGAGGGTAATGATCCAGTGGCAGAGGAGTGATAGCAGAAATCAGACAAGGCTGAAGTAAGGGAGACAATGTTGTCCTTGATAGTTCTCATAGAGCGTGCTTGTCTAGAAACCTCATTGGGTGATATGGGAGAGAAAGAGGAGAGTAGGAGGTAAGAGGCAAGGGGGGCAACTGAGGCCTGAGAAAGGTTGAGGGAGATGGGAGTGGTGTAGAGGAGAGTGATGACTAGATGTCCTGAGTTTTAGTAATGAAGTGAGTGCAGTGCAGAGGGCCAGGGAAGGCAGAGGGGAAACCGAGACTGCAGTAGGATTGGTGAGTTCCTTGCAAACTTTGTAAAGTTCTGTTGTGTTGTTAGTGGCCCCAGAGATGCAGGCTTGGCCATAGGCCCTCTTCTTCGAGCAGATGGAAAGTCTGTATTGCCTTTGGAGCAGGCGGCAGGCCAATTTGTCAGAGGATTTACTAGAAGTCTGCCACTTTCGCTCAGCAGCTCTGCACTTGCGTTTCAGAGAGGCCAGGTCGGAATCATACCAGGTGTTGCGCTTGGAGGCAGGCTTCATGCGGATCATCATGACAGGGGCAAGGATGTCCAGAGTGTTGGAGATGGAGAGTTGAAGGTTAGTAAGGGTTGTGTCAGAGTGAAAGTCAGAGGCAGGAGATGTAGGGGGAATGAAGGTGGCGGTAAAAGCAGCAACAGACAATCACTTCATAGGTCAAATGACTGAGAAGGCGCCTGGCAGTGCGGATGGGGATTTTTTAACGGGGGACCCTGGAGGTCCAGGTGGGAGGACAGGAGAGCATGATCAGACCATGAGAATACAACCAATGCTAGCAAGCCGGTTTCGACTTAAGTCACCAATGTACAGCGACAGGAGGGGACACAGCTGTCGAGGTCCTCCTATCTTGGGTCCTGTTGATGCTGAAATGCCGAAATCTCGACAAACAAGCTGTGGGCCCTCAAATTTCCACACAAAAAACATGGAACCACGGCCCTACTGCGGTAACCCAAATTGGAGTTGGTCAGTCACATAATGGTTCCAGGGACACCTCCTAAGACTACATATTGCAGGGCATGGAAAAGAGACCGGGAATGGTTGGTCTCACCACTCCAAGGGCCGAAGCGCCACCGAAGGACTTCACAGTCAGACAGGGCTCCACTGAGACTGCAGCAAAAGTTGGTCACCAGGTCTTCTAAGGACGGGTCTTCTGCCCGCTTCACAGCTGGGCAGGATACTTGGCTCCTCACAGTGTCTCTGGGGCATGGCTGCAGGGCTTCTCTTCTTATCCAGAAACTCAGGTTAGACAAAAACTCTGTCTAACCAATGGAAGATCTGCCTCTCGCACACCCCAGCAGTGGTCCAATCAGGACCACTGTTGGTGAATCACATACATACACTCCAGACATACAGAAACATGTTTGTGGATTGGGACCGGACACTTCCTGGGAACACACACACATGGCCCTACACAAATGGCCCTGCACTAGTCCGCGAAAAGCATGACTTTCGCAGGCAGTGTATAACCATAAAATGAATCTCCTGGCAAGGCAGGGAGGCAGCCAGAGGACAAGACGGCTTAGGAACAAACAAAAAACCTTGTGGCATAGCCATGTTGGGGCACTAGCCATTGTTAGCAGCCAAACGCAGTAAATGTGGGAAGGCTAACAAAAAGTACAGTAAAAATGATCAAAAGGTAACTAGTAATAACAATTTGCCCGATTACCTTGGAGGAGCTAGGGGAGGTGGTAAGACAGTTACCCACTAGTAAGATCCCTGGGGCGGATGGATTCACAAGTGAATTTTATAAAGTATATACAGAAGAGGTGCTCCCCCCCTCTGTTAGAAATGCTAAATGAAGCGTTTGAGTTGGGAAGATTTCCAGAGTCACTTAGAGAAGCGATTATAATACCACTTCCCAAACCAAACAAGCCTGGACATAGCTGCGGCTCTTACAGACCATTGTTGATGTTGAATCAAGACAGCAAGATATTGACGGCTGTTTTGGCAAACAGACTGAAGAGGGTTATTAGCAAACTGATACACCCCGATCAGACGGTTTATGTCCCAAACAGGAATATATCTAACAATCACAGATGACTCCAAAGAGTTATTGAGTTTGGGTGCGAAAACGAAGGTGAAATGGCAATTGTGTCCTTGGACGCAATAAAGGCCTTCGACTCGGTCAAGTGGCCATGGCTGCTGGCGGCCCTAGAATGCTATGGGTTGGGGCCTGGATATATACGATGGGCGAAGATGCTATATAGTGAGCCATTGGCTAGAGTCAAGACCGGAACAGTGATATCGGAAAGATGGCAGCTTTGCAGGGGAACCAGACACAGATGCCCGTGGTCTCCAATGCTTTATATACTTGCCCTGGAACCCCTAGCGATATACCTGACACAACAATATGATATTATAGGCATTGAGGTAAGAGGAGAACGACATCTGATATCCTTATATGCAGATAATATGCTGCTGTACTTGCGGCACCCAGAAGAAAATCTCCAATATATTTTGGAAGTGATGGAGAGATACGCGGGGGTGTCTGGTATAGCGGTGAATCCTCAGAAGTCGAGCATGTTCCCACTGGATGGATACGAAGGGATCTTATTGGAGCAGGTACCGGTGTTGCAAGTACCATGTGCGGTTCATACATTTAGGTATTTAGGGATAGATATATACCACACAGTGGAAGAGGAGCATAGGCGCAACACGGAGGTGGCTATTACAAAAATTGAAAACAGCATGCGATTCTGGGTGAAGTTGCCCTTAGTAATGATGGGACGAGGGGCAATGCTGAAGATGGTGGTCCTGCCTAGGCTCCTGCATTATTTTGGGAATATACCACACCTAATACCCAAGAAGTTCTTCACCAAATTGAACAGCATGTGCCGGGATTTCCTATGGCATGGCACGCGCAACAGAGTGGCGCTACGGAAGCTACAGAATTTTTATGAGAAAGGGCGGATAAAACTGCCAAACTATGAGGTTTATTATGTAGCGAGCCAACTACAGTATGTAGCCAAATGGTTGTCTGATGAAGGGACCTCCGAATCCAGGTTATTTGGGCAAGATTGTGCCCCATTTTACTTGAAGGAGATGATGTGGCTCTCCAAGGCGGAAATGAAAGGGCGTCCCAAGATGATGATACTAGGGTGGAAAATGTGGCGAAGGGCATGCCAGATGATGGAGACCCTGTCTCCATGCTCTCCGCAGGTACCACTAGTTGCATTAACAGGAGGAGAGGAACAACTAAGGATGATAATCAGGAACCACTGGGAACCGGTTGGGCTGGCGACAATGGGAGATATCTGGCGAGAGGGATCCATAATAGACTTTGAGGGGCTGAGGGAAGAAACTGGGCTACACACGGGCCAGTATATCACATATCATAGACTGGTGCAGAGAATTAAGAGAACGTGGCCTGAACTGGTACTGGAGGAAGAACCAGATGCTACTATAGATAAAATATATGACATAGCGTAGTGAGGACATTAGTTATCTAGAATCTACAAGATGAAGATGTCAAAGGTAGGGAAGGAGGTCACACAATTGAGACTAGATTGAGAAGAAGAAGTGGGAGCCCCGATGGAAGATGGGCTGTGGGAACGAGTTCAGGGGTACCAAAAGAAGCTATCGAGGGATGCGAGATTAAAACAGATACAACTGAATATTACGCATAGGATATCATAGGATATCGAGGTTTAAAAATGCAGGATGGCAAGCATGCCCTAAATGTGAGGAGGAGAAAGCGGGCATGGTGCATATGTTCTGGTCATGCCCGGTTATTGAACGCTTCTGGAGCGAAGTGGCGCTGAAACTAGCGGAGAGGGGGGGTCAAGATTGTAGTGGATACAGTGTGGGCCTGTTTGCTGGGGGGGGGGGGGGTTCCCAGGATCGCAGAAACTCTAGCATATAGATAGACTGAGGGATCTGACATATGTGCTTGCAAAGAGAAGAACTGCTATGGGGTGGAAGACATGCAAATGGGTGTAGGCAGAAACCATGGTATGGCAAGAAGCGGGCCGGGGGGGGGGGGGGGGGGGGAGACAGAGACCCTGATGGCCTGGAAATTACTGATTGCAGAATTGTTTGGGTCCATACGAGACCCGGCGGAACCCATGGAAGGGGAGACCCTACCACAAGATGCAAGAACGGGATGTGGAAATTATTAGGCTCAGAATGGGGGGTGGGATAAGGGAAGCAGTGCTTGGAAGCAAGTAATGTACAATGGAACTGTTGATGTATGCACTGCCTGTTTGGTTTGTATTGTTTGTTTGAAACTAATAAAATTGTATAAAAGAAATAATAATAATAATAATTTGCATTTATATAGCGCTACGAACCCTCCGGCATCTGAGTGCTGCTTATTATTACCGACGGTGTGTGGTGCTCATTTATCGACCTCTGAAGGATGAAAGGCCGAGTTTGGCCCTGCCGGGATTGGAACCTGCATCTGCAAGGATGTCAAAGCGAGCGCTCTACTCGCTGTTCGATCTGCCGCAAGTTTGTCCTTAGACACATCTAAATTAACCAAAAAGTCCCTTTTGAATGTAATCTAGCGTCATACAAAAGAAATCCCATTGCACTGCATTGTAAGATGCATTGGGCAATGATAAAAGTTACCCAAAAAATAGATAAGTATCAAGAAAAGGGAAACAGTTTCTCAGTACCGACAGCCTTAAGGACTGGTCAGTTTCCCCATAACAATGAGCACAAGTGCAGTGGAGTGAGGCAGAAGGCTTCACTTCACCAGAAAAAGTCAGGACAGTGCTAAAAAAACAAAAGCAAAAAGTTAGGAGGTCCATAGAAATGGGGGGAAAGTTGCTAAAAAGAGTAACCGTCCCTAAAATCACCTATGGTAGTGCTATTTGATCCCAAGAAGAACAATAAAAGTATATATATCTGTAGTCATTTGTCTCTCAATTCTGAACACAGCATCACAGCACATACCTGCAGAAAGTCTCGGATGTGGGTGTTCGCTCGTTTAGAGTTTGGGCCAGGAACCTCAAACAATGGACATTGTTGACCCACAACAAAAATATCCACCAGCTCCCGGATGTAGTAACCCTGCCGTAAGCGGATTATTAAGAAGTCGGTCTCGGGCATCTTGTGAAGGTAGATTGGAGACCGGAATAGATTATTCTCAAAAGCCTGCAAATAAAAAAAACATGCCATGAGTGTCAGAGCCATGATAATTCTACAGACAACAGGTGTATGTACGTGTATACTGGGTTTCATATAGTGCCAGCATAGCTGTGACAATACACATTGTAATAAGGTTTAATAACATGGGTACAATTCGAAGGACAGATTATCCAGGGGGCACTTGAAATGATATGCAGACAGGGGACACTGGTGGTTACAGGCAGGGAATTCAGGTTGGGGGCTAATGGGGTGGCAAAAACAATCTTGATTAGTTAATTGAAGGATCCCCAAGCTATACTCCCATTAATGATACATTCCTGTAAACAGTGAGTCCATCAATGGGGCCGAACGCCGAGGATCTGGAATTAGCAAGTTTGCAGGAACGGAGCTGCCCCTGGGGAAAGAGCAGCTATGACATAATATCTAACATCCACACAATATGCAAACAATAACGTGAGCTGGGCATTATGATTTATCAACACGTCGGATGCTTCTACGGTACGATTGCAGCATGGCATACTGTCGTCAGACTATCATCTGTACGCGAAACAGACAAGTCCAATAACAGGAAGCTAGGCAGCAATATCACCACGTAGGCTTTCAACCTAGGGCTAAATCATAAGGTCACTCATCTCTTATGAAGTGTAAATACCTCAACAGAGGTACTGCAACATCAAAAACTAATAGTCAGGACCGTACACCCCATTCACTGTAGCAATGAGGAAAGAACAACGTCTTCTCTTAAATCAGCAACACGTTTTGAAATCTGAAGTAGTAAGACTGAAAATTAGACTACAAACAGAACTAATCTACATATAAGAAGTTTGCAATACAGTTAAACAGAGTAGGTCCTTAAGAGAAAATAATTACTTCCCTCTTGTTACTGTTCTTTTTGATGAACGTTCCTCCCATTGATTGTCATCTAGGATATCCTTTCCCAGCGCAGCTGTTCTACAGGAACCTTTCCGCCACCGTAGGGCGCAAAACGGCTCTGTGTCGTCTCCATCCAATGCCGATATGCGCACCACGCTGGATAGGACATGGGGGCCAGTATATATGGGAATACATTACTCACCATAATCGCATTTCTGATTCTTGCATCTGCTTAGATTCACATGCTATGCATAGGCCGACATCTAGTAGAAGCTGGGGAATATTACAGTTGTTTTCGAAAACTCGAAAAGGAACGTTGATAGGGCGTGCCAGTAATACTATCCCTAGTGTGACGTCCACTGTACCCATGGTCCTTCACGCGTCGAGGTCCCTCAGATTGATTTGTTCTGACATGAGGTTGCATGAAGTGTAGCGTGTGTAGAGGTGAATCCAAGCAGATAGATAACAGAAAGCTCACATAACATCCATGCACCTTCTCTCAGGGGAGGCAGGGTGGGCGCATGTGAATCTAAGCAGATGCAAGCATCAGAAATACGATTACGGTGAGTAATGTATCCCTTCTGAGGCTTGTGGAATCTGCTTAGATCACATGCTATGAATAGATTAGCGAGCAGTGTTAGGAGAAGGTGGTGGGTGGTGAGAAGGAGCGGCAGCAAATAGATGTTTTAGAACCACTTTGTCCCACCTGTGTATCTGCTTTGGAATGGGTGTCAATGCAGTAGTGCTGAGTGAAAGTGTGTACTGAGCTCCATGTAGCTGCTTTGCAAATGCTGTCTAAGGGGACATTTGCGATAAAAGGCAGAGCAGTTCCTGTGCTCTGTGTGGAGTGAGCTCTTGGTGTAAAAGGCAGTGGTCTTGTTTGAAAGTGAATAGCATAATTGTATGCATCTGACTATCCATATGGAGATGGCATTCTTGGAAATGCAGTCTCCTTCGCTGCCTGGTGCTACGGAGACAAACAGTTGGTCTGTTTTCCTAAGCGGTCTGGTCTTATTCACATAGTAAAGGACCGCACACCTCGCAAGCAGTGTGTGGATTTATACCTCAGCTGAGCTAGTTGGATTCTGAAAGAAAGCCAAAAGCTCAATAGATTGGTTCACGTGGAATTTGGAAATTAATTTAGGGGAGAACCTAGGATGAGTACATAAAAGCAATTTATCTTTAAGGATAATAAAGAAAGGGTCCTGCAATGCTTGCAATTCACTAATTATTCTTATGGAAGTAATAGCCACTAAGAAGGCAGTCTTGTATGTCAGGTGTTTAAGACTTGACTTATGCATAGGCTTGAATGGGGGCCCCATGAGCTTTGCTAGTACTACAAAGAGATCCCATCCTTGCGATGGGTTTAAAATTGGAGGGTGGAGTCTTTTTACTCGCTCCATGAATGCCACCGCAATACTTTACTTTGAGAGGTGGTATAAACTGATAAAGCTGCCAGATGGCAATACTAATACTATACTAATACTAACCCTGAATCTAACAAGTGGAGCATATCATTTAGAATGTGTGAAGGAGTACATTCTATGGGGTTTATTTGTTTTGACCAAATTACAAATCTTCTCCACTTGTCGAAATAACAGTGTCTAGTGTTTGGTTTTCATGCCTCCTTGAGGATATCCATACACCGCTGTGGTAGATAAAGGTGTACAAATACGGACTTCAGGAGCCATGCTGCTAAGTTCATTTAGTGTGGTTGTGGGTGCACTGTTGTTCCCCCTTGTTGGGTTAACAGGTTGGTTTGGCACAGGAGTTTGATGGGATCGCACATCGCCAGTTTGCGCAGATGTGGATACCACAGTTGTCTCGTCCACATGGGAGCAACTATGATGAGTCATCTGTTCTCTGTGCATCTTGTTCACTATCCTGCTCATTAATAGAGTGGGAGGAAAAGTGTAAGCAAATTACCCTGACCAGTTCATCCATAGGGCCTTCCCCTTGGAGTCTGGCTGCGGGAACCTGGACGTGAAGTCTGACATTGCTTGTTTTCTCCTGTAGCGAACAAGTCTAGTGTGGGGTAACTCCACAGAGAAGATGTGGTCTACGACGCTTGAGTCTAGTTGCCACTCGTGATCCTCTGGTAGGGGATCTCTGCCCAGAGTCTCTGCTAGAGTGTTGAGTACCCCTGGAACTTGTTGGGAGGATAGGGATATCCCTCGTCTGAGTGCCCATTTCCATAATTTCTGCGCTAACTTGGACAGGCTTGGAGAATGTATGCCCCCCTGTTTGTTGATGTAGAACATCGCAGTTGTGCTGTCCGATAGAATTTCAACCAACTGGTTCGTCAGTTGCGCTCCGAATGCTTGAAGTGCTTTGAATACTGCTAGAAGTTCCAACAGGTTGATATGGTTCTGTGCCGTGATGCGAGTCCACAGACCATGTGCTGTGTGGTGAAGGTAATGAGCCCCCCCACCCGGAGAGTGATGCGACTGATGTGAGAATCGCTTAAGCTTCCAGATCGTGGAAGAGCTTTCCCTTTAACAGATTTTCTCTCGACCACCAGGGTAGGTTTTGAACTAGTGTTGGCGAAACGACCACTAGAACGTCCCACTGACCACTTGCCTAAGACCACTGTTTCACCAACCACTACTTCATTGGTCGCATGCACAGACATGCGTGTGGGACTAGATACATGCACAATGCCTAGCAAATGCATTGCTTTGCGTACAAGTATCTGGAGACAGGCTTGATACTGGGGTATTTTCTAAAGAATGTTCTGCACTCTTTCATGGATGGAAAGACTAAGCCTGTTCTTGTATCTATTACAGCTCCTAGGAAGTGTTGCACCAGGTGGGGCGTAATTGGGAGGAATCTATTGGCTATCGTTTTAGCAAATAATTTTGTGTCTATGTTCATGAGTGATAGAGGCCTATAAGAGCCGCATTCCGTGTCGGGTTTGCCTGGTTTCAAGAGGACGGTTATGGTTGCTTTGCGCAGGGAGGGAGGAAGAATGGACTCTCCGAGTGATTCTGACCAGACCTCTAACAGTCGTGGTGCTAGGAGGGCCACATGCTCCTGATAAAATTCTGAAGTGAGATTATCGGGCCCGGGAGCTTTACCCTTCGGCAATTCAGTATTAGCTTTAACTATCTCATCAAGTGCAATCGGGGAATTGAGGAGCTCCTTAGTTGAGCAGGAAATGGTTGTCATTGGGATGTGGTCTAGTAGCTCTCGTATATATTGTGTGTTATGTGGATGGGCTGATGTGTACAGTTCAGTGTAGCATTTGGAGAAAACTTCAATTATTTGTTGGTCAACCCACAGCAGAGTTCCCTTACCATCGGTGATGCACTCGATTCGGGTGCGCCCACCCTCCACCCGCACCAGCCTAGCTAACGTTCTGCCAGGTCATCACCCTCACCATATTTCCTCACAGCCCGTGGACACGAGAAATAACGTATTTCACGCAGAGCATGTGCTTTCAAGGTCTCCAATTCCACCCGTATTTGTGCTAGTTTAGCGGGGGTGGCTACTGTGGCACATTCTTCTTCCAGGCCTTTGAGTTTGTCCTCAGAGCGGCTGAGGTCATTTCTAATTGACTTTAGTATTCCTGCCTAACTTGATATGGACATACCTCTTATGTACACCTTAAAAACCTCCCAGCACACCCCTACAGTCGTATTGTGTTGTTTGTGGCATTCATAAAATGTCTCAATATCAGATCTTAACTTAGCTTTAAAAACGATGTCCATGAGAGCTTTCAATTTAAACCGCCAAGTGGTGCATGTGGGTGGGGACGACCCCAGTACTATGGACAACGTCACCGGGGCGTGGTCCGACAATGTGCGGGCAAGTATCTCCACGTTTTCAACTTTGCCAATTAAGTCAGGTGATGTCAGGAAGAGGTCAATACGGGATGAGCTATTGTGTACTGTTGAATAATATGTGTATTGCCACTTTTGGGCGTGTAATGTTCGCCACTCATCTTGTAAACGTAAGGTTCTCATGTGAAGGTGTAGTCCACGGGCAGCACGCAATTAAGTTCTAGGTGCCGACCCCGTTCTGTCCAGTGCAGTGTCCACTATCAAGTTCATATCCACACCCCAAATTATACGTACCCCTATATAGCCCATGAGAATGGAGACCACCATGTCACAAAACTCTGTTATGTCCACATTAGGTCCGTACGTGTTCACCACTAGGTACTCCCCGTCTGCCATCATGCAGTGTAGAATGGTTTATCTGTCTTCGTGATCTACATAGCTTTTTTTTGCGTGAATTTAAGCGATTTGTGGATTATTACCAATACCCCCCTAGCTTGCGTAGAAAAGGTTGTGTAAAATCTATTTAGTCCCTAGGAGGGTGCTAGGCCTGTCACTATATGTTTTGTAGCATGGCTCTCTTGTAGAGGAAGAATTTTTCCACCGTGCCTCTGAGCATATGCAGCTACTCTCCGAGCCTTAGTGAAATTGCCAATACCTCGTACGTTCCATGACATTAGTTTAGTCGCCATTCCGACTGTTCAGGGTCTATCCCATGTATCCTGCCTCCGTATATTGAGTGTCGTGTCTATTAGGTTTACATGTTGCCACTCTGTTGTGTTCATTGCATTACCACCTCTGTAATTATTAACCATATAGTTTCCCAACAATATGCCCCCCCCTCCCTCACCGCCCCTTCCCTCCAGGCAGTGTAGTTTCCCTCTCCCCTGGCCCCATCGCTGGTAAGCCTGCCCCAATTTAGCCTACTCACTTTCTGGGTCCAAAAGTACCTGTTTGCTTCAGAACCTCCAAATTAACTATTGCCATCACAAGGGGGTGTGCTGCTGCTGCACAGCCGACATGTTAGAGTGTGGGGAGTGGGCGCACTTATTGTAACATATGGTAACTTATGGTGGACAGTTGGTAGCTACTTGTGTCGCTATCGACTCATGACCAGTAATATGATTAAGCCCTGAGATACGCATATTGGGTAGGTAATCTACCGCATTTAGTAATTTTCCATCATGTCCTCAGCAAGGTTGTTCAGCGGGATCTGCGCCTGGATAATTTTCACCACCTCGTCTGGGACTGTGAAGAAGTAGAGCTTACCTCTAAAAGTAAATTTCAAGCGTGCATGAAATAGTGTAGCATACCGTATGTTTTGTTCCCTGAGCATTTTCTTCACCCCAAGGAATTGGCGCCTTTTCTGCTGCACTCCCACTGAGAAATTGGGAAACATTCTAATGGTCTGGGATCCCAGTCTTAGTTCTTTCTTTTCTCGTGCCGGGCGGAGTACTTGGTCTCTGTCCCTGTAGCTTAATATGTTTGCAATGAAAGGCCTAGGGAAGTCTCCTGGTTTGGGGCGCGGAGCCAATGTGCGTTGAGCCCACTCGACCGTGAAAAACTGAGAAAAGTCTGGGTTACCCAGGAGGTCCCTGAGCAGGTTTTCAGTAGCTAGCTCCAGCTTGCCCGTGTGGGCGTCCTCGGGCACTCACACGATTCGAATGTTGTTTCTGCATGACCGGATTCCAAGTCGTCGCATTTGGCCTTGACATTTTTCATATCACAGGTGAGGGAGGCGACAGTTTCCTGTAATGTACGTAGTCCATCTTTGTTGGCTCCAATCCTAGTTTCGGCCTCTGTGATCCTAGTGCCTGCGAAGTCCAGCTGTGACTTGAGTGATGAGACGTTTGCATTAATGTCGTCCAGCTTTTCATGAAAGGACTCAACGTTTTTGGCCATAGATTCCATCACGATAGGGGGGCAGCTGCAACTCCAGCTATCGCGGTGTCATTGTGATGCGATGTTGACTGTCCCTGTTTAGGCCTCGGTGCTGCCTTCGTGAATTTGTCCATGGCGCCGGTCTTCTTGGCCCCACGGGACCTACCAGGCATTCTATTGGAGAGTTATCGTCCTCAGGCTCCCACAATAAGGAGTCAAGTCTCAAGCACCTTAAATGGGTAGAATATTGATGATGCTCCCGTGTAAAAACAAGCGGCGTACCTCTTGGTGTGGCGAGTGGGGGCCCCCCTGGCCGGGTGTGTGATCTAGTTTCCAATCTTTTCCCAGGATCCGCTGCGTGTGTTCTAGGTCCAGAAAATACCCCACCGAAGAGGCGTGATGAAGAGGGCCCCCTAGCATAATGTGATGGCTAGTGAGGAGAGTGGTGGGGGACTTCACTCGAAGGGGGCAGGAGCGAGCATTTTGTGTCTACGATGACAGAGTATGTCCCTCTTTGTTAAGCAACTACAGTTAAACCCAGTTATAAAGGCAGGGCCATATGTTGATCCTCAGGTGTCACCAGTTCAAATATAGTAGGCCCGTAAGTGAGGTCTCAGACTTGCATCACATCTGCAGTTGGAAGCAGGGGGGTTCCCGCGGGTCATGGGACAGTGGTCAGCTGGAGGCACATGAGGGGGAACACCAGGCAAGGGGTCAGATACTGACTCGCCCCATTTGCACCCTGGGGCGGACCAGAATGATATGCTTCCCCAGCATCACTTACTTGGTGTCTCCTTGAAGGTCGGCGAAGATCGGGGTCGGCAAAACCACTGTTTCAGCAATATGGGCTGTGGAGGCAGACCTCAGGTACAAGGAGGGGAGTGCGGCCCGACGACCTCCCTCCCGCACAGAATTTGGGCGGTGGCAGTGTGAGCCATGGGGCAGCCGCATGCAACTTGCAGCATGTTACAACCCCTGTAGCCACATGGTGCCTCCACCAAGGGGGCCTGGGACCAGCAGCATATGTTTATTTTATAGCTCCTGCAGTCAGGCCTGCGACGGCGTGAGCATGGGAGGGGTCAGTGCAGGGGACCGATATTGAGCTCCTCCAGCAGTACGGGCCCCACCAATCTTACTGCCGTGAACGCCGGAAGTTACCTCCACTGCAATCCGTGCAGCGCGAAGCTGCATGATGGGATCAGCCTCAGGATGGGGTATCATCTAGGGGTACAAGCTCCATCAGCATTGTTTCCACGGCTGGGCCCACCAGCCGATGCGGATCCTCAGTCGTACCTGCACTTGGCCGCAAGGCTCAGGATCGCTCCACCCTTCCCGCACTGTGCGATATTAATTTGATTCCAGGCCGGTCCCTCAGCGGTTCAGAGGCATCCGGTATGGAAGCCAGCGCCCAGTAGTTGTTCTTAGGATGCAAGTTGCAGCGTCACAGAACGGCAGGGAGGGCCGGGAGATCCAGGAGCCACGTGCCACCGCCGCCAACCCAGTCGGTGGCCCGGCAGGTTTAGTCAGTGACCGAACTGAGGATAAGAACAGTGCTCTGGCGAACAGCTGGGCCCGCCTGCACCTCCAGCGGGGCTACACATTCAGCGGCTGCACTCTGCACGGTGGGCCAGCGCAGTCTCCCCACGGTGTGTTCGCTTTCGGACACACACAGCGCTTCAGCAGTTCACAATTAGACTGTCAGACAACGGAGGGGTGGCCGGCGGGCTCCTCCAGTGGCGCTGATTAGGCCTCGGTGATCACAGGTAGAGCCGGTCTTGCAGCATGTTATCGGCCATGGCGTGTGGGCCCAGCCAGATGTGCACCGCGCCACAGGCCAGCAAGGCACGATCTTCGGAGTGGGGTGCCTAATCTTTCCAAGATTTCGTCTGGAGATGCACCACACTCGCAGCTTCTCGGGCATATTTTCTCAGCGCCAGAAATTTCTTGAAACCGCCACCAGCTGCAAGTCTTTTGTCGGCTTGTACGGAGCTGTTCAACTAGGCAGCCATTACTCAGGCTGCTCAACAGCGCCCCCTCATGATGTATAGACACGGATGTATAATTTGTACCATGTGATGTTCACACTAAGTATAGTTGTAAATGTTGTTTCTCATTGCTGTTTATCTCTATAATGCGTCTGTATTCTCTGTAACAAGTAAGATAAGCGCCCAGTTGCCTAAGGACTTGGTGCGCTCTATAAATAAACTAAAACTAATAATCCATCCGGCGTTGTCTGCAGCGTCAAGGTTGGTCTTAAGTATACAGCTTGACACTGCTCTCCCTTCTGCGGCCACCTGTGCTAGCTGTGAGTTCAGTGGTTCTGGGGCCGACGACAGTAAGGCTGACACTTCCTCCCATTTGTGGCAGTTGTAACTGGCCAAAAGGGTTGCATTGTTTGCAATTCTGGTCTGGTAAGCCGCAGAGGAGGCGACCTTTCTGACAATAGTATAAAGCCTCTTGCTTTTCTTGTCAGCGGGGCCTCAGAGGAAGCAAGTGGGCTGCCTGCCCTTTTCCTAGTTGTAGTTACTACTAACGAGTCAGGCTTCAGCTGCCCGCTAATCTACAGTGGGTCTGAAGGTACGGGTTTAAATAGCTTCTCTATACAGGGGTTTACAGCCCGTGTGAGGTTAGGGGTCTCTAATGACGGTTGTATCTTGCACTGTACCGACTTGAGTAAAGAATAAACTGCGCCAGCGCCTTCTTGTACCCAAGGATCTGTTCTACAAAATCCTTATCCTCTTGTACCTCCTGGGTCTCTATTTGAAAGTGCTCTGCAGCCCTGGCTAGCACCTCATTAAGAAGGGGCTGATTGCCAACAGGGGAATCAGTGATAGGAGGGTCCTGATCAATAGGTGAGTCCATAGGATACAAATTGGCCTCTGGGCCACCCTCTTGGTCTTCATCGTCCCCATAATAAGGGTCTGTTGTATCATCCCAGTACTGCGGGTCAGCTGTCTCTACAATTGAGAGTTCTTTGTGTTCGGAGTCCGAGTCATAGAGCTCTACGACTGTGCTACGCACTGGAATTTCAGTACGAGACCTTTTAGTAGGGGGTTGAGAAGGTTGAGCAGAGACTTGTGACCCAGAGGGAGCTGTAGTGGGGGGAGTGGAGTGGAAACTTTCAAAGTAGGCAGGGACCTTTTCGTAGAAATTGGCCATAAAGGGCATTCTCCTCATGACCCTGTCTATGTCTTGTGATGACCATTCTGCTGAACTTGGGACGACCAAAGGTTGGGAAGGAAGTCCTAAGTCTTCATCTGTGGGAGTACCCCAGATTTTTTAGGCCTAGCAACTAGAGGTGTATCCTTATGAGGGATGGGCCTAAATTGAGTCTTTTCCTTATGAGAGGTTTTATCCCTATGAGGGGTCTTTGAGGACTTCTTTTTGTGTTCTTCCCCCACCCCTCCGGCACCCAGAGCTGCGTTTATCCGACTGTTTGGGGCCTACTACCTGACCTGACGCTTAGCGTCCACTTTCAGGTGCGGGTAGAGCTGGGGCCTCATCTGCGGACGAAGGAGTATTAGGCTCGACACTGCTCAGTCATTCAACGATCGGGCCCTGTCGTGCGGCGATCTCGAGCGAGAGTGCTCAGTGGACAGGGACTCAACTAACCTTTCCCTAGGTGTCATGCATTGTCGACCGCTCGACCCATGTGTCAGGTCTCGACTTGGGGTTGTGTGTTTAGTGGTGGGTGGAATTGTTGGTCTTCCCCCCCGGGTGTAGTCCCCACAACAGGGCTGCCAGCCTGTCCTCCGGGACTGAAGCTACCCAGTCAACCCTCGCCGTCGGAAACGCCGGCTTTGCTGCCATCACTGAAAGCACCTTTTACCTCCATGGCCTCGAATTGCCTAGCATAGTGGGCCCAGGGTTTTGTCGATCAGTCCTTTAAAGTCTTGGACTTGAAGAGCAAAGACGCTCGACAAGAACCCTCGATGTGGTCTCTTGGGAGACACAAGTTACAGACTAAATGCTTATTGACCCACAAGAATATTCTATTGCACTTGGGGCAGAATTTAAAGGGGGTCTTGTCCATAACTACAAACTATGGCAGCTGGGCGAAAGTAGTGTAAGAAAAGGGGCATATACATCCTAAAATGACCTCCCCCCTCTCTCCCTAATGTCTGGGCCAAGGCCCAGGGCAGCCTTCCAAGGCTGAACGGTCCATTGCAGTAGTCTTTCGACGGGCAGTCCTTGGGCCACATTACGAGTCCGGCAGTAGCCGTGCCAGAAAAACTGGCAGGCTGCTGCCGGACCCTTATTACCATTCCACCCCCATGATTGCCAGAATCACCAGGGCATTACAACCCCGGTGACCAGGTAATTCCGGAGGCAGAATTCTGTAAATCCCCATTCCCATGGAGTTCTATAGGACTCCATGGGGATGACGATCATGGAAACACTGTTCCGTCTATGACAGAGCCGGTGTTTCCATGTCCGCCTGCAGGCGGGTGGTGTTAAACCCCCAGGTCAGACCTGGCGTGAGTGATACCTCCCGCCTGCAGGACTCAGAATCAGCTGGTCGGAAACAAAGGTGGCAGTGGCTTTACCACCACCGTTCTTTCCGGACCGGCAGGGTCGTAATGAGGTCCTTTGTCTTCACCGGCGTGATGTTTCAATGGTCGGTGAAGTAAAGGATAGAAGGAATGAAATATCGGTAATTGAAATAAGTAAATGGCTTTACGCCAAAAGAGGAACTCTGCTACACGCATCTGTCTAGAATGTCAGAAAAAAATGATCTGAGGGACCTCGATGCACGAGGGATCATGGGTAAAGTGGACGTCACATTAGGTACAGTATTACTGACATGCCCTGTCGACGTCCCTTTTCGAGTTTCGAAAACAACTAATACTCTGCAGCTTCCACTAGATGTCGGCCTATGCACAGCATGTGATCTAAGCAGATTCCACAAGCGTCAGAAATATATATGGGATACATTACTCACCGTAATCGTATTTCTGATGCTTGTATCTGCTTAGATTCACATGCTGTGCATAGGCCGACATCTAGTGGAAGCTGCAGAGTATTACAGTTTGTTTTTCGAAACTCGAAAAGGGGCGTCGAACTAGGGCGTGCCAGTAATACTATACCTAATGTGACGTCCACTGTACCCATGATCCCTCACGCGTGTAGGACCCTCAGATTGTATTTTTTCTGAAATAAGGTAGCATGAGGAGTAGCGCGAGTACAGATTATCTAAGCAGATAGATAAGACTACAAGCATCCATGCGCCTTCTCTCAGAGGGGAGGAAGGGCGGGCGCATGTGAATCTAAGCAGATACAAGCATCAGAAATATGATTATGGTGAGTAATGTATCCCTTCTGAGGCTTGTGGAATCTGCCTAGATCACATGCTGTGCATAGATTAGCAAGCAGTGTTAGAAGAAGGAGGTGGGATGTGAGAAGGGTCATGAGCGAACAAATGTCTTCGAACCGCTTGTCCCACTTGAGTATCCGTCTTGGAATGGGTGTCAATGCAGTAGTGCTGAGTAAAAGTGTAAATAGAGCTCCATGTAGATGCTTTGCAAATGGTGTCAAGGGGTACATCTGCAATGAAAGCCAGAGTGGCCCCTGTGCCTCTTGTAGAGTGGGCCCTTGGCGTAAAAGGCAGAGTTTTATCTGAAAGGGAGTAACATAGCTGGATACATTTGACTATCCATTTCGAGATGGCACCTTTAGAGACGCAATCTCCTTCTCTGCCTGTAGCTACGGAGACAAACACTTGATCTGTCTTTCTTAGCGGTCTGGTCTTGTCTACGTAGTAGAGGACCGCTCTCCGCACATCTGGTGTGTGTAGTTTCACCTCAGCAGAGCTTTTGGGTTCTTGGAAGAAGGCCAGTAGCTCAATGGACTGGTTAACATGGAATTTTTAAATGAACTTAGGTGAGAACCGAGGGTGAGTTCGTAGAACCAGTTTATCCTTATGAACTGAAAAGAAAGGATCCTGCACTGACAGAGCCTGAATTTCACTGACCCTTCTTATGGATGTAATGGCTACTAAGAAGGCAGTCTTATAAGTCAGGTGTTTGAGACTAGCTTTATGCATGGGTTCAAAGGGGAGTCCCCAAGAGTTTACCAAGCACCACATTAAGGTTCCACCCTGGAGGTGGGTTGGAAATTGGAGGGTGGAGTCTCTTCACACCTTCCATAAAGGCTTTGACAACTGGCACCTTCTACCATGACACCTTGTTATGGGAGGTGGTGTAGGCTGACAGCACTTCCAGGGGGTACCTTGAGTGAATTAAATACCAACCCTGCATCCAGTAAGTGGAGCATGTAGGTGACAATATTGGAAGGAGTGCAATCAACTGGGTTGATTTGTTTATTCTGGCACCAAATAACACATCTTTTCCACTTATCAAAGTAACAGTGTTCGGTTTCCTTGATTCTTTTAAGATATCCATGCATCTCTGTTGTAAATTGAGATGGCCAAACTATGACTTCAGGAGCCATGCTGCCAAGTTCATCGAGTTGGGTTGAGGATGCACTGTTTGTCCTTCGTGCTGGGAGAGTAGGTTGTACCAGCACGGGAGTCTCATGGGTTCGCACACCGCCAGTTTGCGCAGGTGTGGGACCACGGTTGTCTCGCCCACATGGGAGCAACTAGGAGGAGCGTCATCGATTCCCTGTGTATCTTGTGGACCACCTTCCTCATCAGAGGGGTTGGTGGAAAAGCGTAGGCAAACATCCCTGACCAGTTCATCCATAGGGCGTTCCCCTTGGAGCCTGGCTGGGGGAACCTGGATGCGAATCCAGAGCATTGTCTGTTTTTGCTTGTGGCGAATAGGTCTATAGTGGGGAAACCCCACTGTGAGAAGAGGTCTCCTACGACTTCTTCGTGTAGACACCATTTGTGTTCTTCTGGGAGGGGGTCTCTGCTCAAAGCATCCTCTAGTGAATTGAGATCCCCTGTATCATGTTGAGACGACAGGTAAATGTTCAGTCTGAGTGCCCATATCCAAATTTTCTGGGCAAGCCTGGACAGATTTGGCGAATTAGTACCTCCCTGTTTATTTATGCGGTCGTGCTGTGCTGACAGGGACGCGTCTGTAGTGATTATGGCCTGTATTTCTGGATCGTAGAAGGGTTCCCCCTTTGAAAGGTCCTCTCTTGTCCACCAGCGAAGACTCTGTACTAGTGTTGGCGAAACGACCACTGACCACTTGCCTGAGACCACTGTTTTGCCAACCATTCCTGCATGGGTCGCAGGCGCGCGTGGGGAACCAGGTAAATGCATGACGCCATCATGCCTAGCAAACACATCGTTTTGCGAACCCTTATCTGGCGACCGGACTGATAGAGGAATTTGCAGTAATAGATTCCGAATTCTTTCCTCTGATGGAAAGGCCAACCCCTCTTGAGTGTCTAGGACAGCTCCTAGGAACTGTTTGGCACCAGGCTTGATTTTTTCTAGTTGATTGAGAAGCCCAATTGGAAGAGGAGGTTGATCGTTCTTTGAATATTGGATCTGCAAATTACGGGGGTTTCCCCTTTGATGAGCCAGTCGTCCAGGTAAGGGTACACTGGGATTGCCTCCCTGCGTAGGTGCGCCGCCACCACCGCCAGTACTTTGGTGAATATCCTTGGAGCCGAGGCTATACCGAAGGCCAGCACATTGAACTGGTAGTGCGGACTGTCCATCCTGAAGCGCAAGAATCTTCTGTGCGCTGGGAACATGGAAATATGAAAATAGGCATCTTTCATGTCCAATGTTGCCATGTAATTCCTCTTTTTAGTAGGGGGATTACCTCGGAGTATAGTCATGCAAAATTTTTGTGGCTTGACATACTTGTTTGCAGGGCGTAAGTCTAATACTGGGCGCATTGTTAGATCTTTTTTTGGCACAAGGAAGTAAGTTGAATAAATACCCTTGTTTACCTGGTTGCCCGGGACGAGTTATATTGTGTCCTTTGCAAGAAGAATGACAATCTTCTCGAGGAGGATTGTTTGGTACTCCAAGGAGTTTATTTTCTGTTTTGGAGGATGGTTTCGGGGGTGTTCCAACAGTTCGATACAGTATCGCGCGGACATTGTGGACAGCACCCATCTGTCCGAAGTGATCCCTTCCCATGCGTGGGTGAAGGTGGAAATGCGCCCCCCTACTGTGGATGCATGGGAAGGGACCAGGAGTGGAATGTCACCGTTTGTTGGGGGTGTAGCACCTCTACCTGGGCTGCCTCTCCCCCTACCACAGCCCCTCTCTTCACCTCTGGCGAAACCCTGTAAAGCCTGTTGGTTGCCTCCCCACAATGCTCCTTGCACTTGAAAGTAATTAGACCCTCTCTGGAAATTTGGGCCGCAAGAGCGACGAAAATTATTATTCCCTCATTGGTTTGTGGGTTTATTAGTTAATTGTCCAAGAGACTTTAGGGTATCATATTCGTCCTTGGCTGTTTTGAGTGCCTCCTCCACCGCTTTCCCAAACAAGACATTTGGTTCCCCCGGCATGTCGACGAGTGTGGCTTGGGTCTCGGGTTTAAAACCCGACTGCCTCAGCCAAGCGTGTCTCTTGATGACTGTGCTCTCTGCGATGAGCCGGCTTGCTTGGTCTGCTGCATCAAAAGTAGCCTTGAGAATGCATCCGGACACCGATCTCCCTTCCGATGCAATCTGGGCCAACTGGCCCTTTAGAGGTTCAGGTGCGGAGGCAACGAGGGCAGCTACCTGTTCCCATTGGTGACAGTTGTAACTTGCCAGCAGAGTGGTGGTATTAGCAATTCTTGCCTGGTAAGCGGAAGTGGAAGCCACTTTCCTTGCTAGCCCATATATCTTTTTGCTCTCCTTGTCTGGGGGAGCTTCAGAGGATGCTAGAGGTATTCCCGCCCTCTTCCTGGTGGTTGTAACACCAATGAGTTGGGTTTAAGGTGACCCCTTATATAAAGTGAGTCGGAGGGGGCGGCCCTGAATTATTTCTCTATTCTTGGGCTAACTGCCCAGGTAAGATTAGGGGTGAGTAGAGAGGGGTCAAATTCTGCGTTGAATAGACTTCAGAATTGGTATGGCTTGGGCAATGGATTTTCTATCCCCCATAATTTGCTCTGCAAAGTCCCTCTCTTCTTGAGCCCCTTGAGTGTCTATCTGAAAGTGGTCTGCAGCTCTAGCTAAGACCTCGTTCAGTAATGGTTGATTGTCCACAGGTGAGTCATTCACCGGTGGGTCTTTGGGAATAGGGGAGTCGAGACTATAGGCCTCTGCCTCGTCTTCCTCCTCCTTATCCTGGTCCTCGTCGTCTCCATAATATTCGACCCCTGCCTGATCATCCAGTATTTGTATGTCTGGATCTTCACCATACGGATAAGGTTCAATAGTGAGTGGGTCTGAAATCAGGCCCTGAACTGGAGCCTCAGTACAGGGTCTCTTACTAGGAGGTAGAGGGGCTTTGGATCCGGAAGGAGTAGAGGTAGCAAGGGTATTCTGATAGCTTAGGAAGTAATCAGATTTTTCTTGTAAAAATTTGCCATAAAAGACATTCTCCTCATCACTCTGTCGATGTCTTCAGAGCTCCATTTTTTGGAACTGGGAATGACCACTTCCTGCTGTGGTTCCTCTTCTATTCCCATATCCTGGGGAGTGGGAGGGACAACTTTAGGCCTAGTGACAGGGTCAGGGGTTTTGGACTTCTCAGATGATTTGTGTTTCTCCTTCTGGACTTGGTTTTCAGAAGCTTTTTTCTGTTTGTCCCCTTTCCCGTGTGTAGAGGCATGTTTCCCTGACTCTTTGGCTTTCCCTGAATCTTTCGACACCTGGCATCGAGATTCGGAGGCGAGTACAAGAGGTTCTGGAGTTTTGAAGGAGGGACGTCGAGACTCGGAGGCAGACATAGAACGAACCGCCGGAGTCGACTTTGAACGTGCTGTTTGGGGGTAGAGGTCGGATTCGTCTTCTGATGACCATACCCCTGTGACCTTGGGTAGCGTGGCACTCTTAGCAATCAAAGATGGTTGCTAAGTGTCATGGGGAGACCGTGACCTGGAGTGCCCAGAGGACACCGATTCGGCGGACCGCTCTCTTTGTGCCTTTTTCTGCCGATCACTCGACGCGCGTGTCGAGTCTCGGGCGGGTTATTGTGCTTAGATGAAGGTGTGTGGGTAGCGCTCTTGCCGCCGGGTGTAGTCCTAATAGCTGTCCCGCCAGACAGTCCTCCGAGGTAGGGGGCTTGCGCTTGGGTGTCAAACGACACCCCTGAGCCCTCACCGTCCGATACGGCGTTGTTGCTGCCATCACTGAAGGAACCCACAGCGTCCATGGCCTCGAGCTGCCTGGCGTAATGGGCCCAAAGTTTGGTGGAGCGGTCGTTAAGTGTTATAGCTTTAAAGAGCTTACACGCTCTGTAATTTGCTTCAGGGTGGTCCCTAGGCAGACACAGATTACAGGTGTTATGCTTATCTACCCAAGGAAACTTACGGTTGCATTTGGGGAAGAATTTAAATGTAGTACTCTCCATATGTTAATATATGGCAGCGGGCGAGTGTATGTAGGAAAATAAACTAGTGTGAGTATGTCCACCCCCCCACTCTTCCTACTCCCGGGCCGAGGCCAGAGGCCTTCCGAGGCCGAAAGTCTGTCATGCAGTCTCGACGGATGTTCGTTCTCCAGTACCGGCGTCTATCTTCGGAATCTCGACATGGGATATGAGGAACGGGAATTTTAGGTTAATTTATGATAAATGGCTGAAAGCCAGGGAACTCCGCAACTATGTTTCCGACAAGTATGGCGGGAAAAAAAACAATCTGAGAGTCCTACACGCGTGAGAGGTCATGGGTACAGTGGACGTCACACTAGGGATAGTATTACTGACACGCTCTAGTTCAACGCCACTTTTCGAAAAACAGATTGTAATACTCTGCAGCTTCCACTAGATGTCGGCCTATGCACAGCATGTGATCTAAGCAGATTCCACAAGCCTCAGAAATTATATATAGCAACGACGCGCCCCATGACCTCAGTTCCACCCTTTTTCCAAGGCACTCTGTACCTGAGGGACCGCGGAACCGATGGTGTACTAGCTTCCCGCAAAAGAGGCAGGTAGAGAGGGTGATGCAGAATCAGTGGAAGGAACGTCCACCAGAAAGAACATTACAGAGAGGTAAATAATGTGTTCTTATAATGAACTCCTTCCTCCCACTGATCCCTCATCTATGATAGACTCACAACGCAGTAAAAAACCTGGAGGAGCGAGGAAGCAGGGACACTACCTAAACCAGAAAACTGTGGAGGACTGCCCTGCCAAAGGGGGAATCCTGGCTCACAAGCCAATCCAAGTAATAATGGTTAGCAAACTTATGCAAAGATACCCACGTTGCCACCTAGCGAATATCCAGAACCGAGGTAGCAGCCACTCCCCTGGTAGAATGAGCTCTGAGAGCCTCAGACACAACCTTCCCACCCAGATCGTAACATTCTGAGATGCAGAGAATGATCCACCTCGACAGGGTCTGCTTGGCATCAGCCCTACCAGTATGAGCACCAGTGTAACCAACGAAAAGCTGGTCATCCCTCCGAACCTCTATAGTAAGAGAGACGCAGAACTTCAGTGCCTGTACTGGGTCCAGCTGACGGAATCGTTCCTCTGCCTTGGAAGGGTGAGGCGGAGGGAAAAAAACAGGAACATGGATCTTCAGAGAGATGGAACTCGGAGAACACCTTTGGCAGACAGGAGAGTCTCACTCACTAGGTCACCTTTTACTTGGAAAAAACAAATAGGGAGGTAAAGCAGACAACACTTTGAGTTCACTCGGCCATTTTGTGGAAGTGATGGCAACCAGGACAATCACCTTAAGGGTGTGTAGAGGAGAAGCCAAATACCCCTACCAGAAGCTCTGCCCCATGTTGCCCATAGGTTGGGAGCCAGAAATTGCGACATGCGCAGTACCAGTGCCTATACCACAAAGAATCCTCGAGACAAGGAATCCACTGAGAAAACCCTATATGCATTCACAAAGAAGTAATGGCCTTCTGGAAAAAGTCCCGGAAGAAGCATGAAAATGAATGAGAAAAAAAGACTGCTGACGTCACATGAAACAGAACTGACACAAATTAAGAAATAATATAGACATTCTATAGGATCTGAGGAGTCAAAGTGGTTCCTAGTGATTGTTTCGAATGCCAAAGTTTCGAATGGCATAGTTTCGGAAACAAAATGTATCGTAAAAATAATTTTTTGAATTTCTTTTTTAATGGGGGCCCTCCCAACCCCTGTTTTGTTAACCCTTAACACCCATTTTAGTTATTAAAAAACCTTTCCCTACAAAAAAAATCTTTTTTTCGATGCATTTTTTCAAAACTTTGGCATTCTAAACTATGTTTTCGAAACAATGCCTGGATATCGTTGAAGTAAAGCAACATTTTGGGTTTGAAATGAAGATGCTTGTGCGAAGAAACACTGAAGAAAATGCAAACTCATTTTATAATTGTACAGATGCTGTAACGCAAGTAGACAAAGTAATCCTGAGGCTGGCTACGTAGTGAATAGATTGCAGCGATGCACCAATGTATACGCCTAGGAATGTAAGGAAGTTGGATGTTCCACAATGCACTTTGGCAAACTTGAACCCTGTGAATGAAGAGGGCTTGAAGTGTGGCGCAGTTGAAAATAGCTGACGCCAAAGGAGAATTCAAGAAAGGCTGGCAGGCCCAGCACCAAGAGTCGAGGCCACTGTGAGCCTGGTTATCTGTCTAGAAGCTACATGAACGTGAGAAAGAAACAAACTTCTGTTTCAGGTGAAATGGAAAAACACAGACGGTGCCAAGAGTTCATCATTTAATAGTATTTTATGCAACAAAGAGCTCGAAAACGCAGTCTCCAGTCACATGGTCAGATAGAAATGTGGGTCGAGCTACACCAAAAACAGAAGATAAACCATGCCACACTCTTTTATTCCCAGGCACAGTGAGCCTCTGCAAGACCAAGTTCAAAGCCTAATTGAATGACAGACCGCAGGAGTGATGATAGATTTTGGGCTAATTGGGTGGGGAGGGATGACCAGGCCGACCCTCCTAGCACCTGGGGTACCAGCTTGCGTACTGCTAGCAAGTGGAATATTCTAGAAGGGTAAGAGTGTGCCAACCAATTATAGAGG
This sequence comes from Ambystoma mexicanum, assembly GCF_040938575.1. Taxonomy (NCBI): domain Eukaryota; kingdom Metazoa; phylum Chordata; class Amphibia; order Caudata; family Ambystomatidae; genus Ambystoma; species Ambystoma mexicanum. The sequence continues at coordinate 23,857,329 of NC_090930.1, forward strand.
GCCACGTATCAAAGTGCCCTATAGTTTGTGTAACCCATAGGGTGTCCAGTATTAGTATGACAGAGAATATGACTTGCACTTGGGATGGGCTTAGTTATCCACCTGATTTTACAGACCCAATCACAATACCTGTCAGTATGGAACATATACCTAGATGGTCCCCTTTAAGCCTATGACATCCCCTAGTAGGTTTTTATTATTTGCCATGATGGATGACATCAGTAGTGACAAATCTTTAGTATAAGAATGTTGTTTTTTCATTAAATGCTTTGAGTGCGAGAAATCGAGCAAAGGTCCGTTGATGTCCATTGTAACTCCCCGTTTTAGATAATTGTTAATAAAACATTACTAAGTTTTGCCAACTTCCTGAGTTGGTTTGATTATTGATGTAAGGGTAAGTTCTGAATCCCCATCCATCTCGAAGTATTGCTACCTCGTCTTAAAGGGCCCCACGTCCCAGGGTTCAGGTGAGTAATCCAATAGAACCGGAATGGAGGGGCTCAAACGGAGCGCCCATAAGAAAAGTCAACACCAAATCGAATCCCACGCCAGAACCACAAACTGGCGGTGACGAAGCTGGATATGCAAACCCCACAAAAACTGCACAACAGTGGGGGTTGTGTAGAATGAGCCCTCTTGCGGGGACCTCTTCTCCCTGTAATAGCGGTGAGGAAACCCTTGAGACTGCCAATCTGTAGACCCACCTGGGCCAAAGGAAGCAGAACATCCATCACAGGGGATAGAGCACAGGATAAAAAGTATCCAGGTCTCTCTTCCGGCACCAAATGGATATTTTACTCCACCTGCAGGCATAAATGGATTTTGTAGTGGGCCTCCGAGTTGAAATGAGCACATTGAGGTCGTTGTCCGACAAGTCCCACTCCTTGTATCGCAGCCTCTCAGTAGCCAAGCAAAAGATTCAGGGTTCTGAGGTTCAGGTGTAGGACCCACCCTTCTGATTGGGTGAGCAAGTCTAGTCTACTCACCTCAGGAGGTGCCAGGGAGGGCAGATTGACATGTCCAGCAACTCAGGATACCACGTTCTCTGGAGCCAGTCTGGAGCAATCAGGAGCATTGCAGTTCCAAACAGGTGCAATCTACTGAGAACCAGCCGAATGACAGGGATCAGTGGGAACGCATAAAGGAGGTTGAAAGTTCACTTGACCGCCAGGGTGTCCTCCACAGCTTCCTGACAAGAACATTCCCTGCTGCAGAACAACCCAGTTCCTGTTGACACTGTAAGCGTAGAGGTCCACTTGAGGAGTTCAGTTCCTTCGTTCATGCTTTTTTCTGGCAGAAACATGCCATAGAAGCCATACACTGTATGTATAAAAGCTTCATAAAAACATACAATACAAAAAAAGGGGTAATCAATACTTCACAATCCATATCCAGATACATCTCTTTGCAAACGCATCTCAAAAGCATTGGCCAAAACTCCACATCAACATTCATGTACATTTTAAGACACTATGCAAAATACGCAAACAACTGTTCAAAGACGTTACAAAAGCATTGTCACCTCAGTATGATGATTTTTTTTTTTTTTAAACTCTTTTTATTAGTGGTCATAGAGATATACAACACAATCAAATCATTACCAAAGTACATAAGTATCGCACATTATACTTATCCTCGAGGTATCAGGGTTATATAGTGTCATCAACATCCGAAATCATATCACACAAATACATTCGAAAGGGTCCCCATATATCTTTAGGTCTGCTTGCCGATGGGCGCGTTAGGACAAACTGCTCCTCAGCTTCATTGACATAAGTCCGTTCTTTAAGGAAATGTTTCATGCTGGGTGGTCCAGCGCTTTTCCATTGTTGTAAAATACATTTTTTAGCTACTGCACATGAAACGAACAGTCTCCTGACCTTTTCAGAGCACTTGATTCTATCTCCGAACAAATATTTCTGCGGTGTCAGTGTCGGGGGAGTGAGGGGGATCTGTGTAATGTCTTCCAGCATCTCTGCCACCTCCCTCCAGAAACCAGCCACCATCGGACACCTCCAGTACATATGGAATGCCCCAGCCTCCCCTGCTTTGCATTTGGGACATTTCCCAGACCCATCCGGCGCAAACTTCGCTATTTTGGCTGGAGTATAGTGTAATCTATTTATAATTTTAAACTGCATCAAGCGCAGACCAGCGTTCAGGGACACTCGCTTGGTGAGCGAACAGTATCTCTCCCAGGTTTGGTCATCTAAGGGGGTCTGCAGGTCGCTTTCCCACTTAACTTTAACCAGGTTGGTCGAGTGGGAGTGTGTTTGGACTGCAGTATATAATTTCGAGATCCCCAAGCCGCCCTCGAGCGTCACTAGTTGTACACAAGGATGAGTAGGGGGCTCTTCAGAGAAGGTGGGCCAGTGTTTCTGAAAGGCTGATCGTATATGGTAGTACTGCAGCATCCTAAGCAGACCCCTGCCGAACGACCTCGTTATTTCCTCCAGGGTCGCAAACCTTCCATCGATAAACAGGTCACCCAGTTTCATCTCCTCGTTGGGGTCCCATGCTTCGCGCAACCCGCCGTCATGAGTTGGCGGTATACCAGGGTAGTTCCAAAGGGAAATCGCAGGGTTATAGGGGCACTCAACTCCCAGTCTCTTAAATATGGCTTTCCATGCACCCACCGTGCAGCTCACCGGGTTGAATTCACATGTGTCTCTATACCGCGTATCAAATATCACGGATTGTATGTTTGGGGGTTGTGTGGTGAGTTCTTCTATCTCCACGTGTGGGGGTCCACTGGAGTTATCATACCAATACCTCAAAAATTGGGCTTGGGCAGCGTAATAGTATAGTTCAAAATCGGGTGCAGTTATGCCTCCGGCAGAATACGGCTCAATCAGTTTGTCCCATCCTATCCTAGGGGTTTTACCATTCCACAGAAAAGTCGTGGCTATTGATCTAAGCCTATTGAAGAAGGGCCAGCCTGGCCATATGGGGATATTAACAAAGAAATACAGCAGTTTGGGCAAGACTATCATTTTGAGGACCGCAACTCTCCCATGTAGGGATAGTGGGAGGCGGTCTCACATCAGTAATTTAGTGCTCAAGGCTTGTAGTGCATTCTCATGATTGTCGGAGTATAGAGTGTGTTTATCCTTGGAGACCACTATTCCCAAGTATCTAATGGATTGCACAGCCCATTTGAGTCCGCACGTATAGCCGGGACATGTGGTTGCCAGTGTGAGAGGGACTATCTCAGACTTTCCCTTATTTATGGAGTATCCTGAGTGTGCCGTGAATTCCTGAATCTCCGCCATGATAGGAGCGATATTGTGTTCTGGCTCGCGAAAATACAGAAGGGTATCGTCCAGGTATAGAGATATCAGCTGGGTGGCCCCTTTCAGGTTTATGCCCCTGGCTGAGTGTCTAAGTTTGACTGCAATCGCCATCGGCTCTATTGTTAACACAAAAAGTATGGGCGAGAACGGGCAGCCTTGTCTGGTGCCCCTTCCCAACAGAAATAGGTCAGAGATGGTGTGGTTGGTCAGCACTCGGGCACCAGGGTTCGTGTATAGTAGATTCACATATGCAATGAAATTAGGGCCGATACCAAATGCCTTCAGCACCGCCAGCAGATAGGCCCATGAGACGGAATCGAAGGCCTTTTCGGCATCTAAGGATAGTGGCCACAGCCTTCCTCCCCTGGTCAATCTGGGCCAGGATACCAAAAAGTCTACGGAGATTGAGGGCTGTGACCCTATTGGGGACAAAGCCGTTTTGGTCGGGGTGTACCAGTCTCAGGACCTCTGGCAAAAGCCTATTGGCCAACACTTTTGCAAAGCTCTTGGCGTTAGTGTTTATCAATGAGAGCAGCCTATAGGACGATATGTCCTGAGGCGGACAACGGGGTTTAAGGAGTACAGTTATAATGGCTCATCGAGGGGGGCAGTGTTTGGCTCTGAAGTGATTCTTCCCATACCTGTAACAGGGATCAGCTCTTCGTGGAATTCTTTGTAAAATTCCGCCCCTATTCCATCGGACCCTGGAGCTTTGTTGGATGCCAGGTCTTTAATTGCCTCAGTGATCTCCTCTGCCGTAACCGGCTGGTCCATGGCCAGTCGTGTCTCATCAGGGAGTGTAAGCAATTGCAGGGTGTCTAGGTATGTTTTAATTTCGGTAGCTGTTTTGGTATCTGTTACTGTATAATTGCTGATAAAATTTAGTAAACTCATCATTAATCTCCTTTTCCCCCCAGAAGGACCTCCGCTTGTGGTGTCTATATGATTGTGATCCGTTTGTGATGTCTATCCTGCTTCAGTAAGTTAGACAGAGTCCTGCCAGCCTTATTCCCTTCTCCGTATCTACGGGCGCGGATCGGGGCAGCCATATATTGCACCTCCCTGGAGGCCAGTTTACCAAATTCTTGTAAGTGTGTCTGTATGTCAGCTAGAGTCGCCTTGTCTTGAGTTGAAGTATATGCCTCCTCTAGTGTTCTCAGTGTAAGTTCAGTTTGGGTCAGCTCAGCGCGGACCCATTTAAGGAGTCCCACAGATTTAGATAACAGGGTTTCCCTGATCCACAACTTAAAGGATTCCCATACCGTGGAGTATCTATCAACAGAGCCTATGTTCCTATCCAGGAAATCAGCAATTTCAATGTGTAGTCCCTCCACCACCCCCGGATCACACAGTAGCCACCCGGGCATTCTCCATTTTCTAGCAGGCCTGGGGCAATCACGAAAATCAACCTCCATCGCAGCTGGGGAGTGATCAGACAGTGTGCGGGGCAGCATTTCACAAGTCTGCACCACGGTGATGACCGCTGGGGAGACAAATCAATAGTCAATTCTGGACTGCGAATCATGTACCGATGAGTAGTATGTGTAACCTCTATCTTTTGGGTGAAGCACCCGCTAGGCGTCCTCCAGTGAGAGTTGAAATAAGATATGCTTCAGAGTAAGGGCATATTTTATAGGCTGTCTCAAAACCGTACTGGACCTGTCCAACTCAGGGTCAAGGGCAACATTAAAATCCCCCCCCCCCCACACCATGGTGGATACGTCAATGGAAGTAATCAACTGGTATATATCGGTATAAAAGGTTGGGTCATCGATATTAGGACCATACGTGTTGACCAGTAGGATCTGTTTGCCCATGACCTCACCCCAAACAAGGACATACCTCCCAAGGGGGTCTATTTTTTGCCCTTACAGCTTGAATCCCAGACCGGGGTGTATCAAGGTGATGACCCCTCTGGACTGAGACGAGTAATTCGTATAGAACCTCGATTTGCTCCAACCAGGGATTATGTGTTCATTATTGACATCCATAGCATGTGTTTCTTGCAGCATGACAATGTGTGCACCATGCCTGGCAATGTAATTGCCCACCTTCCTAGTTTTAGTCTGATTATTTAGACCCCTAACAATCCAGGACAGTTTCATTCTCAGACCGCACCCCAAGTCTACAAAGAATTGTACGGATAGTATCCCACATCTCAATTATGTACCTCTCATGGAACACGTGTCGTGTCATAACCTCAGAGACCACTTGTTTGACCATCAACCAACAACCATCACCCTCCTTCCCTTGCCAGGCCAGGGATCCACAACATCGGACCCACTGCTCGCTTCAGATTGCAAGGGTGTGCAACAACAACAACTTGCCCAACACTCTTCAACCCCTCCCCCATCGTCATCCCCAACTTTACGATGTCCCCCTCGTAACTTGTGGAGCCTTCCAGGGGTGGACATGTTGCCTCACATGACCGACAATTCCGGCTCCCCAGCAGCCCACTTTCCTTAAATTGTGAGGCCATCTGTAATACCACCAGGAGACAGGGTCTAAGACCAACCCTTACAATACTGTGTCATACAGTGCATATCTCAGTCAGTTGGGCGGGGTCTGTTGTTCTGAGCAGTTCTGTCCCCTCTGGGAGGAAGGGGTATGGAGGATTCTATGTATGCCATGGCTTCAGCCGGGTTTTCAAAAAAATGTGCTCTCCCAGCGTGCTGAATCATCATTTTTGGGCGTATGTGGTCTGGCGCGCCTTCAAAAGTTTCTTTACCGGTTCGTACGAGCGCCTGCTCGCCTGAACTGCCAAGGAGAAATCAGGGTAGATGTGTATTCGACTTTCCTCGAAGTGTAGTGTGCCAGCCTCCCTGGCTAGCCGAAGGATCGTGTCCCTATCCCTATAATTCAGGAGGCGAGCAAATATCGTACGTGGGGGTGCACCAGGCTTAGGGACCGGTGCCAGCGTGCAATGCTCCCTTTCAACTAGGAAATGTTCTCAAAAGGCAGTGGGGTCAAATAGGGATCTGAATAGTCCTTCCAGTTTCTTCACCATCTTATTTTTCCCAAAGGATTCCGGCACACCAACCACTCGCACGTTGTTTCTTCTCAAGCGGGATTCGAGGTCTTCACATTTGTTCTGCAATTTACTGACCGTTTCTTTGATCTGGGATATATCTTGGCTATGGAGAGCAATAGTGTCTTCATTGACGTATATCCTATTCTCGGTTTCTGTGATTCAAGCGCTCTCTATCAATTCTGGCCCTCATGGAGCCTATGGTTGCCACTATTTCATCCAGTTTTACATTTACTGCCAAGAACCTATTCTCTCTCACGCTCCCCCAGTCCCATTTCCTCAGACACAGCAGGTGCCGGGTGCGTGTCCATAGTTGCAATTTGGCTTGGAGTGTTAGTATAGGAATCCATTGGGCCCTTCTTTTTCCCACCGGGGGTCATGGAAGATTTGCTTGACCTGTGCAGTTCCCCCATATCAGCAACAAGTATATACGACCGCCTCCGGCTAGGTGTTAGCTGAGTCGGCACCACCACGTCCACTACTGCGTGACCTATTCACGTGAAGATGAGACCCAGAAATGGTTGTGTCTCGCTGTTCGTCGCAGCGCACTAGGGAGTGTTATTACGGATGGACTGTGCTCTCCCACGTATTCAACCCTGCAGCGTGTTTCCAGCTTCCCACGTAGCCCTGTGCACGGAGCCCGTGTGGCGCATAAGTATGTACCCCGGGGGGAACTGGAGCGAGGGGGCCTCAGGAACTGTCCCCAGCGTTTGTATAGTTGACTGGATGGTATGTTCCCAGGCCGTGCCGTGTTGGTCACAGGATATGGATTCCGTGGCAACGGACAGATGCAACGCGCTTTCCAAGCACACTCCGGGATGTCAGAGGGCTGGCCGGAAGCGCGAGTCCCCCGGGGGGGAAGGGGAGTCAGCGCGTCTCAAAGCGGGTTCCCGCACAGGTCCACGCTGGCGGCCCTGTCGTCCCAATGCCTGGAGAGTCTGCCCGTGGCAGCAGTCTCAGCTTCCCGTGGGGAAACCCTAGTGATTGCAAGTTGTGTCACCGGGCAAGCCACGGCAAGGGTGAGGGTGAAGGGCAAGGGCTGCCGGAGCCGAGCGCACCCCGGATGTTCCCGCCCGCTCGCCCCCGGGTACCTTGTGATGCAGCTTCAGGCGATTTAGCAGGCCGCACACGCCGCCGATCAGGTTCCGCCTTCGGTCCCGTCTGGGAGACGAGTCGGTGGGGGCAGGGGGAGAAGGAGCCCTCCTGTTGTAGTTGTCCACCTTCCGCAGTCTCCGTGACTTCGTGGCCGTCCAGCAGTGAAGAGCGGCTGAGCCCGATCACATCCAGGCACGAAACCGCCGCGGCAGGCTCCTCCCATCAGTGGCCTGCCGCACGTCTGCTTCCCCGGCACTCGGGTGAATGCGCGTGGTTCCGACCTTCAGACCGTCACTGTGCCAGGCGGCGGTCAATCTTCACACGGCCGTAAATTGATGAGGACAAGCCGTTTTCAGCCAGGATTTTCACCCGCCGTGCCCGGGTATTCAGGCCCTCGGTAGCAGTATCTTCCAGCCTCGCAGACAGCCTCGATGCAGATTTATATATACAGGATATTGAGGTGGAGCGGGAGCACCGAAATCAAGCAGCCATCTTGCTCGTGCTTAACAGCACCCCCCCTCACTATGATGATTAATCTCAAAGATTAAAATCATATCATACACTCAAAAAACCACCATGATAATAATAATGACCAACAAAGACACCTCTACTGTAGGATACCTAGAATGATTCAATTACTTGACACAAGGGCTGGAATTAAAGCCACCTCATGGCACCCAGGTACATTAATGCAAACACATGGACCTCCTTCAAGTTCTATGCAGATAAATTACCTGTGGTGTGAGTTGCAAGGCTATCCTTAGCAGCACTTCACAGCACCACAGCCTCTGCTGTAGTTCTAATGGAGCGAGCAATGAAATGCGGTCTCAAGAATTTCATTCTTAGATCACAACAGTGTGGGCAAATCAGGACAAAATGAACAATACTTTCGATTTCATTGGGATAGAAAGGGAGATATTCCATGTATTCCTTAAGGCCAACACTGGTAATATTGCTAAGCGAAGCTCGATAGACAATTATCTCATCTGCTTAGGATGCATCGTATCCAGACAGACCTCATAACCAAAGGATTGTTTTAACGCCCAGTATCCAAAAAATTGGCTTCCCTTATTGACATAAGCATTTTTGATGATGGTTTTAGAGATGCTACCCATGGAGCCAGGACTAGTCCAAAGGTCCCTCAGCTGTTAGGGAGAATTCTCATGTAACATTTTTATGTTACCCTTTCTACAATTAATGACTGGTGGCAGTGGTTTACTTTTTACTACCATTTAACATCATTGAGAGTTTCTACCACGGGCTGCAATTGCAGCTGCAGTAAAACACCCATGGGTGCCCATTTTGTCAAAATGGCCCCAGTCTTATTTTTTCGCCATTTCTTGTTGGAAAGGTCCTACTTGAGATTTACTCTGCACGCCAAACCAGGTTTGCTCCCTTTGTTCGTCATGTCTTTGGCAGGATTCACCAGTGAAGCCTGCCTCTGGCTCCAGCGTGTCTGGCAGGGAAGGAAGTGAGGGAGGTGCCTGAAACTCCCTGTGCACAATCCCCTTGGTTACAGTAATGCACCCAAAGGTATTGGCCGGCTGGCTGTCCTTGGAGGACCCTGCTGGGTGACTGACAGCTAGGCTGCGAATGAATGGAAGAAACCTGCATAAAAGGCAAGGTCTTTTGCTTGGGAGGCAGAGTCGACCACTGGACAAAGGAATCCGAAGAAGAACTTGGAAGAGACGCCTGCTGCAACTCCTGGACCATTGGTTTGCCCGGTGAAGCTCCGAAATTCGAATGATTATTTTAATGTAGCTTTATTGATATCATATTTTCCATTAAATAATTAATTGATTCCTTGTTTTCATGAACTCCGATGTCTTGGGATGGGCTTGTTGTGGGAGAGGGGTTCTCATTGATGGCCCACCAGTCATATTTTATAGATTGCTGTGAGCATTGATACTCATGTGACACCATCTTTGTTGTTATTTGTACAACTCCAAAAGAGATACAAACGGTTCCCAAAACACAGAGTAAAAGCCTGAGAGAGTGTGGAACAAGGGTCCCACCCCCTCAGCAGAGTCAGATAAAAAGCAAAGAGTGCAGCAAAAAGTGCTGGGGACTCACAGATGGAGAATTTTACATAAAAAGGAATTCTAATCTCACACAGGGCTCCCCAGTGCACCAGGCTCTCCTCCTACTTCCCAGTTAAATTTGTATCTCTTGCTAAAGAGACATCTTCCTTTTCTTATACAAAAGAATTTCTTCTTGCGTTGCCTTCAGTAAAGTACAGTAAAGATGCCAAATGATTTGTTCCAAAAGGAATGGGAGTCCTTGTCCCCAAAGGGGGCGTCTTCTCCCAGTGAGGTATGACTCGATGCCACCCCTAGGGTGGGTCTTGCAGAGCCGGCTCAGCTCTCTAGCCCCAGCGCGCTCGTCCTTGTGGAGAAGGGACGAATACCTGCGATTCATCACACAATCCTTCTTAAAAACAATGACAGTAAAGTTCACAACTAAAACAAGGAGATCTAAATCCACAACAGGAGCCAGAACCACTCCTTTAAATCAATGTTTCCTTGGCAGCATGTGCTGCAAGGCACACCTCAAAGGGTTGGCAATGTAGGCATATCACAGCATACTGACCCAATAAAAGATCCAGTGATTAGAAATAGCAAGGCTAACACAGTCCTGTGCAAGTTTCCAAGAACATTGCCTGTAGTTTAACAATACTGGTATGTCAGTTTAGCTTGGCAATGAAGTAGCTGGTACTTTGCTAAACCCATGGCCTTTTCATTCAATCATAGCCTTACCTGCAGAAGCTGGCCGGGGTGCAGGGATCCGAGGAAAGGCGAGGTGTGACAGTAAATAGTCTCCCCATATTTACAGTCCGGGGCCCCAGGATCCTTTCCAGGTTTCTGTAACGCATTGAAAAAAGCAATTAGGGAAGCGACTGAGAACACAATAAGGAAACAAATTAAACAAGGCCAGAGAGTACACACAAACGCCCAAAGCAAACTATTTAAGGCATTCTTCAGATTTTATATTTTGCATAAAAAAGCTCTGACCTGATCATTTCACAACAATTCACAGACACGTCATTGCAGGAGTGGAATAGGAACACAGTACACAAGTGAAACCGTGGGAGGGGGGGATGCATGGCCGAGCAGGGTGCCCCAGATGGGCTGGTGACTTGATATGATGTTAGCGAAATGTTCAGAAGGCTCTACTTCTAGGGCCCAGATGGTAATGGTATTGTTTATTTATATAGCGCATATACACAGGCAAGTGTTTCAAAGCGCACAAGGAGGGTGGGAACATGGGGAAAAAACAACAGTCTCTCAAGCCATTGAATTTCTGAGACGATAATAGTCTGCACAGGCACAGTAAGTGCATAAAAAATACATTTAACAGTTTGGATACAGCAAATAGGTCTGACGGCGATTCTGCAGTTTTACTAGTGCAATTAAGGGGGTGAAGACAAGGGAGACCAGACAGACGACCTTCAGCCGCGGTGCAGGCGGATCGTGCAAGTGCACAAAAGGTCGCAGGGAGGTGCACCCGGTTGGTTGAGACTGGGATAAGTGCAGAGAGAGCCACTCCCTTGGTCATTTCTCAAGTGCAGTGAGTGCGGGTGGGGTGTAGGGCCCTGAGACAAGTGCAAAAGAGGACTGGCGGGGGTGCCGGGATCTGTGAGACTCTGAGGTATACCAGGAGGCCAGTCAGCAAGCTGTAAGAAGTAGGAGGGAGAGAGGGAAAGAACAGAACTATGTTAGCAGGGTACAGGGAGAGAGAAGAAAGGAGAGGAGGAAGGTCTTGAAGCATTTCCGGAATTTAAGGAGATCCGGCTCAAGACAGATGGCGGCAGTGAGGCTATACCAGGGGGAGGCACATGCTGAGGATAAGGATCTCCCTCCAAATCTCTGCTTGGAGAACCGCCTCACCCGCAGAAGGTTGGAGGTAGATGAGCAGAGGGCTTGTGAGGCACAGTATTTAGGTAGGCAGCATTGGAAGTAGGTAGGTCCCATGCGCCAGTAAGCCTTGTGAACAATGCAGATGGTCTTGAATTTGATCCTTGCAACCACAGGGAGCCAGTGAAGGTATTTCAGCATCGGAGAAATGCGGTCCCTAGGCTTGAGGCCAAGGATACGTGTTGCGGTTCTGTTTTGGATGAGTTGCAGAGGGCAAAGGGTAGAAGAAGGGAGACTTTTTAGAGATTTCCAAATGTGAGAGGAGAACGAGAGAGTGCAGTCAATGATGACCCCAAGGTTTCTTGCCTCGCAGGTGGGTGCGGGTGCAGGGCCAAGGGAGGCCGGCAAGAGTGAAAGTGGGAAAGCAGGAGAAGGGGTCCCAATGCAAACGATCTCATTCTTACTGGTGTTGAGGCAGAGATCGTTTGCAGCACACCATGACTGAATAGAGGACAGACAGTAAGATATGAGTGAGGAGGAGGAGGCGGCGGCGGCGGCTGAGGGTAGCCTGAAAGATCGTTGCTTGTCATCCACGTAGCACTGGAAGTTAGAGGTGAAAGTGCCAATCACACGTGCCAAGGCAGCCAGGGCTGATCAAAGGTCCTGGGTAGGTGTGACAGAAGAAGAGGCTGCTGCAGGATTGGCCAGTTCCTTACAGACTTTGAAAAGTTTGGCCGTGTTTGATGCTGCAGAGATGCGGGCTTGAATAAAGACTCTTTTCTTGGTGCGGATGCAGAGTCGATAATGCCTTTGAAGGAGGCGGCAGGCCAGTTTGTCAGATAGTTCGCCCAACGCAACCTACTTGGTCTTGAATCTCCAAGAGTAGTGTGGCTGAGCAGACAAGGCAAACTCTTCAGAAGGGGATGAATAGCTAAAAAGGTACAGAAGGCACTTTCAAGATACACACAACAGGTTTATAAAAATATATTCTGTATCAAAGGTTATGCAAAAGACATACATACAAACGTACAGGCAAGTTTCATTAGACATAAGATTCGAAATTGAAACACTTGACCTCACACTGCCATAAAAATATACACAAGTCCAACAAAGTCCTCTTTGGAACGAACACCTGAACTGCAATACAATAGTTATTCCCTTTAAAATGGAAGTAATTTCTGATTGGCTGTACGATTTGCAATACTAGTGAATGTTATCACGTATGCACATGGAGCCTCACTAAATAGTGGGAGCTAGCAAAGACGCATGTTAGGAAGGTTTTCTCTTCGAGCAAACCTTCCTCCATATTCTATGGACCCCAACACTTTTTTGCTTTTATTTCTGCACCTTGGTCTGACTTTCTACAGAGAAGTGAAGCCTTCAGGTTCACGTCCCTGGACTTTTAATAATTTGTTATGGGGAAACTGACTGGCTCTTCAGACTGTTAGTACTGGGTACCTGTTTCCCTTTTGTCTTTGTTATCTTTGTGGGTAATGTTAGACTAGATTTCCACACTCTGACCTAGTGGACAGGTGTAGGAGGCCAACCTAGTTAGTGAATAGGGACAACTCAGGGGGATGTAGCCAAACCAATAAAGGTAGCAGTGATGAGTGGTCAAGACTGTCTCAGGAAGTGAAAGCCTGGTAAACGGTCCAGAATTTGTTCACAAAGGAAATCATCAAGAATTACACTTAGACAGTTATAAAAATACTATATTTATTTATGGCCAACCTGACACTATAAGAATTACTATAGGCAACTAATACTACAATCACAATTAAATAGATATATACAGCCACTGTAGCCAGTGCAATAAAATCACCCCTCAATACTGAAAGAGAAGGCAGTGATTATTTGCAATGGCAGTCCACAAGAATGCAACCATAACTTTAGAAAGTCCAATCCTAAGTTGAGTGGGCCCTTGTGCCCAAAACGTTAAGTTTCCAGAAAATGTGGAAGCTGGAAAAAAGTTAGGAGGAGGGTCTTATGCATGGGAAAATGGCTCCAAAAGTCCAAAGGACACATTCTATGTGAATAAGATTGTTCCCAGCTTTTAGCAACAGGTTTTGCCAAAGCCAAACAATTGTAAAACATTTGAAACATATTACTAACCTTAACAGGTGGGGATAGGGGTGCAGGCAAGTACTGCTGTAACTCACCCCGTACTCGCCCTTGGTTCTGGTCCAAGAAGCCCACTATCTGGGGGTGCAAGATGAAGTTCCATTTATGTCCAGAAGCTGGTGCTACCTGTTCCAGTGGGTAAACGCAGACCACACCGAAGCAGAACTCCTTGGGCACTTGTCCAGATGCAGGAATGCCAGTTTCGATGAAAGTCACCAATGCACAGCGACAGGAGGAGAAACAACTGTCACGGTCATCGTCGTCGTCCTATCTCAGGTCCCGTTGATGCTGGAACTCTGAGATTTCGCAAGAGACACTCTTACAGAACAAGCGAAGGTTCCCCAAAGATTTGAGCCAAAATGCAGTAGCCCAAACTAGAGTTGGTCAGTCCACAAGAACAGCTCCGAAGATTCCAGTTGGCAGGGCACCAAGTAGGAATAGTTGGTCCCACCCACTCCAAAGGTCAAAGCTCCAATGAAGAAACTCTAAATATCACCAGCCAGACAGAGCTCCATCGGAACAGCAGCAAAAGTTGGTCACCAGGCCTTCTTAGGACGGGTCCAAGGGTCGTCCAACATCTTCAAAGCTGGGCAGGATGCTTGACTCCTCGCAGGATCTCTGGGGCATGGCTGCAGGACTCTTCTTATCCAGAAACCCGGGTGAAACCGAATCTCAGCCCACCCAATGGAAGATCTGACCCTAAGACCCCCAAAGCAGGGGTCCAATCAGGACCACTGATGCTGAAAGTCATGCATACTCTCTAGATATAGATAAACCAGTTTGTGGATTGGGACCAGACAGTCCCAACCCACTTCCTGGGAACGCACACACATGGCCCTGCAACAGCCCGCGAATAACAAGGTTTTCCCGGGCCGTGTATGACCATAAAAAGGACTAGGCAGGAAGGCGGCCAATGGTGAAAACAACAAGTGAAAAACCTTGTGGCACTGTCATGGTGGCACATGTGAAAAACCAGAGCGTGTTTCCCAGCCTAGTCCCCGGGGATCACATACTCAGGTGGCCAGGGAAAGGCAATTACTTTTGGATCTTGACATGGGGGTGGACAAGCAAAGGAGGATCACCTGGGTAGGGGGTCCCCGGGAGTGGGGGTGAAGCACCTGCTGGTGAGACATGGTATCCCCCTTTTTTCCTAACCCATCTAACCCCTATACCTGCTTGTTTTATGGGAAACTACAAGTCCCATAATTCCTCCCCACTTCACATTGACAACACTACTGAACCGAGGAAGATGAGGAATGAGGCCAGGAGGATTACCTCTACTGGCTTGCAATGGCTCTGTCACTCTAATGAGATCAGGCCGAGTCAGGCACATAATACGAATTACCTACGCCTGCCACTTGTTAACACTCCCTGTCAGGATAAAAGGTGGCACACGCAGGTACAAACTGAGCGAGGCTGGGGAGAAGGCACAGCTTTTTCAGGGCTGATGCGAACCGGGCTATGGAAGTAGGAAAGCCAAGCGGCTGATCGGCTGCTGCAGTGAACGAGAGAGAACCAGGCGAGAATTCCATCCTTTCGGGAAGCCATAAGCATTCCACTACCGAAAACGAGTGAGCGGAAAAGAGAAACCTTCAAAGTGCTTCCAGGCGGCACGCTACCCTCACAGGTGAACCACAGAGTTGGGGAGACGCAGAGGAGGTGTTGGTAACGGCCCTAACTGCTATGGGAAAAGCATTGAAAACAGAAGGCAAATTAACACGACCAGTGAGTTATCGAAGGCAAGCAAAAGCTTGGTTTGTGTTGAGAGCAAAAGAGAAAGATGCAACAAGAGTTGAAGGATGCGCTTGTGCCGATAAAAGGCGTAATGAAGAGAACAATAATTGAATGCTGAGAAAAGCATAGCAAGTATAAGAGTGGTCCTGCGAAGCGGAATCACACGTACAAAAGTCTCTGTGAAATGTTTTGAATTGTGGAAAGCGGAAAACGAAGGCAAGAAAGTAACTGCGATCCCGAACTAGAGTTGACCGAGTGAAAAGCAATCTATATGAACTTTGAAAACCACAAAGAGGGCAAAACTAAAGAGGATATGTAGTTTGAAAGATGCCAAGGGGGCAAAAGTAAAACTACAAGTAACAAGAAGCAATGGTGCTGTGAAGTTTGTCGATTGTCAAATTTTTTAAAAGGAGGTTGAAGTGGTCATGCAGAGGTCTATGTAAAATCCTTGCTGTTTCGAAAGTCTTCGACCGTAAAAAGAGAAGGATAGACCGAGAGGAAGGGAACCCCCACAAAGACAGGCTTGAGCCTGGCAGAGGGAAGCCTGTGTTGAATAGTGGCAAAGTGAAAGCCAAGAGCAGAACTCGGTTTTAAAGGTAACGCAGACAACGGCTAAAGAATTGATTAGACTGTCAAAAGCTTGAAGCATAAACTGTTGAATTTTACCAGCAAGCTAGAATTTGTAAGGCTTGATAGAAAAGTGCCTATCTGCCCCTTTTAGAAAACTCTCGAGACCCCATGATTCTGAACGTCAGGAAGGGAGTTGTTACCTAAGCCATTCTGACATTCCTTTTAAGACACTATCTTTCCTTTTTGTATTCCCTTTACACATTTGTTATTTGAAAACGAGGTCAAGGTTAGGTTTTTATATTATAGGCCTTTTTATTTTGACTAGACTGACTTGGACTCGTTCATTGTTTATTTTATGATCGAGCCTACTCCCATTTTAGAGTTGGGGCCAGTTAGGAGTTTCACCAGTAAACTACAAAATAACGTTTTTCAGACCTTACATCTATTGTGTCTGTGTCTACTGTTGATACAATGCCTTCCTTACAGACACTAGCTACAGTTAGTAGCCAAACATGTTAAATGTCGTAAGGCTAACAAAAAGTAGAGAAAGAATTCTAAAAATGCTATTCTAGATGGTTTATTACAAACATACTACAGAAAAGAAACAATATTAAAATGCATTATTTAATTTCATCATCTTTAAGAAGGTTACCACCTTAATCAATAGTGGCGTGGGTTGCCCCCTTAGTATAAAATGCCAAAAAGAATCTACATTTAAATATGACACTTCTTGAACATGTACACTAAAGAATTCTTCTCTTTTCTTTTGTAAACTGGGGCAAACAACCATTAAGTGTTTAAATGTTTCGGCAGCCTGTTGGCATTAGTACACTGGCCTCTAGTAAAAAGTATTTCACAAGTGTGAATTAGATGGAGTCGAAATCTTTAAAAGGTTTTCACAAATCTACCAATCCGGACATTGCATAGTATAATTTTGTAGTGTTCCTCTTTTTTTTATTCTCTAAACAGAGATCAGAATACAATTTATATTTGCTTCTCCAATCACATGTTGTAATTCAATCCAAATAAAAGACATTTGTTTAATTAAATTTGGATCAGTGACAAGTCCTACCAAAATGCAGAGACACCTCCTTTGCAAGTTTGCCAAACATCCTGTATTTGGTCCCTCGATTTGTTTACGAACCATAAGATATAACGTCTCAGAATTAGCCATAAGAAGCTTTATATATATTGTTAGAACAGTGCTTTGCTTTTGCTAGGCCACGTGGAGGGACATCAAATTTAAGTCCTCTTAGACTCTAACATAACAAGTTATTGGACTGAGATAGGCAAACAATCACACTTAGACCAATAGTTACAGGAACAGAAAATGGCTCATTATATGCCTTTTATTCACACCTTATACATATGCACATAACTGACACAGAACATATAGTCATTTATACATGAACAAAGAAAATGTGTTGAGGAGAATTCTCAGAAATGTGTTAATTCCCTTCTGCCTTAGAGACCCACAGCTCTTTTGCGGGACTTTAGGACTTTTAATCTCTCATGTAATTTTAATGCAAATGGTACAGGGAAGTCTTCCAGATTTCCCAAAGGTTTAAATACCTTCTCTTGGATAACTACTGTTTCCAAGAGCAGTGAAATTGACTTTACTTACCTTTTGTAACTTTCTAGACCCAGCACACACTATCTTACCATAGAGTGCTGGAAGGGTTACTTAGTATCCCCCTTTGCCTAGTTTCTCATGTAACATTTTTATGTTAACCTTTCCACAATTAATGGCTGGTGGTAGTGGTTTACTTTTTACTACCATTGTGTGTTTTTACCGCGGGCTGCGTTCGCAGCCAAGGTAAGGCACCCATGGGTGCCCATTTTGTCAAAATGGCCCCGGTCTTCTTTTCTCGCCATTTTCTGTTGCAAAGGTCCTTCTTGAGATTTACTCTGTGCGCCAAACCAGGTTTGGTCTCTTTGTTCGTTTTGTCTATGGTGGGATTCACAAGTGAAGCTGGCCTCTGGCATTAGTATGTCTGGCAGAGGCAGGAAGTGAGGGATGTGCCCGAAACTCCCTGTGCTTAATCCCCTTTGTTACAGGAATGCACCCAAAGGTGATTGGCCGGCTGGCTGTCCGGCAAGGACAGCCACCCTGCTGTGTGTGTGACAGCTAGGCTGCGAATGAATGGGAGAAACCTGCATAAAAAGACGAGGCTTTTGGCTAGAAGGCAGAGTCAACCACTGGACCAGGGAATCCGAAGAAGAACTTGGAAGAGACGCTTGCTGCAACTCCTGGACTGTTGGTTTGCCCGGTGAAGCCCTGATGCATTGCAAAAGCTCCAAATTTGCCTCAACTAGAGAAGCCCTGCAATGGACGACTTCTCCTCTTGGGTTGGTGGGACCAATCAACCCCAAAGCAAACTCGTCTGGACATCCTCTCGGAGCTGGCTGTACTCCCACTGCTGCTGCAGGAACGGATTGCCAGGGAGAGGAACACCAGATCGGGTGCATCATTTTTAAGTCGGACCCCAGCTCCATGAAGATCCTCTGGACTCCCATGAAGTAGGTCTGACCAAGCCTAAGCCACCTCAACAGAGTGCTGCACCACAGATGTGAGGATAGTCTATAAATGTATACAAGAACCGCTGCGGTGCTATTGGGGGGACCCGCGAGAAGCTGAAACCGCAAAGTGCAGCTGATCTGAAGTTTGCCCATTGCTGCTGCCGACCTTCAATTCATAGTGTAGGAGTCCTCAGACGTCCTCCCTCTTGTCCCCACTACTGAGGCCCAGGAACAACCAGATCTACACAGGAACAGAAGCCAGCTGGAACAAATTTCTTCAAACCAAAGGTACTGTAAAACTAATGGGTTGCTTACCTCTTGTTGTGTAGCCTTGCTAGCTCTCAGTTGAGACTTGTCCTGGTTGCTTTTGCAGAGTTGCTTGCAGCTATGCCCCTCACAAGCCTCCCAGCGTGTGGCCCTACAGTGATATCATTTTCTACAAATATTTCTAAAACATTGTGCAAGACTTTTTACCTACCTGACAGAAGTGCTTCAGCTCACCTAGACTTTTGCTCAATTAACATTGGCTGTCCTGACTCTGAAAGACTTCTTACCTCTGACTTTGTGCTTTAACTATCCCTCAACAAAAGACACACATTTGATAACTTCTGTAGCTGGGAAAGGTTTAATTTACTTTGCATTCAAGGGTATCAAAAAATACTTACCGGCTGAAGAATATTTGTTAACCATTGTTTTATGTTTCATCTTTTCCTTTTTGACACTAACCTCAGCATTGCTCTGAACGTGCCAGTGATATATCAATGTCCACAGTGCCTTAGTTATTTAAGTCACCTCAGGTTGTCGGAAGTGCCTGTGTGTCATCCCAAATGGGTATCTACTGATTTATTGAAACTGAGAGTGTGTATTTTGAAGTATATTATTGTATTACATATATTAGTTCCCTTCTAAAGAAGGCTTATTCAAATTATTGTTAAATTAATAAATAACTATTTAATCAAGAAACCTTGAGTGTGTTTATTTGGGTACTTGTCACTCTGAATCTCTGTGTAATAATCCTACAGTCCACACTGACCCCTTTTGAGATAAGCCTGGCTGCTCAATCACTCGACCAACTTGTGTAGTACATGCTTATACCAAAGGTTGGGTTAACTATTGCTAAGAGGACAAGGCTGGTGCACAGGGTACTCCATACAATCTTGCCTAACACTGGTGGCAGGCGGTGAGGATCTATTGTAGAGTTGTTACATTGAGTATTTGCTTTGCTTTTCTTCAACTAAAACCTTCACAAGGCGGAGCTCCATCAGAACAGCAATTGTAACATGCCTAATATGTATAACTTCAGTCAGGAAGCCCTGATCATTTTAACAGTAGAACAACTGAAAGAAATGTGTAAAGTCAGGAATCTCCCTGTTAAAGGAAAAGAGTTGATTACAAGGTTGTTGAAACACCAAAGTTTGGGTAGTAGGCCTGTCTTAGAAGAGTCAGAGGAGGAAGAGGAGTCCCAGGACAGGAGTCCCTATTTGCCTCAGCAGGCCCTTCTGCCTCAATCCATGTTCACTGGGACCCCCACAAGGTCCATCACTGAGTCCAGAATATGCGTCTATTGAAAGAGATGAGACTTGAATTGGAATTTAAAAGGTTGAAAGCTCAGGCTGAAGCCAAACATCAAGACATAAAACTCAGGGAATTGGAAATGCAACATGCTCTTGAAATGAAAAAAAATGTCTCTTGAAACGGTTTCCCTCCCAGAGTCCCCTAGGTCTTCCAGTCCCAAGAGGCCTCACCTGCCTTAAGAAGTAGTGAGTATGTATGATGTGAAAGCGATTTTGGATTGTTGGTTGGGTGCTTCTGAATACAATCATGTGATTCAGGGCCTCATAGGGAATCAGTTGATTCCTTGGCTTTTGTCTAGGCTCCCCCAGGTTGCAACTGATGCTGTAATGGAGGTGGGTGAACTTGAAAAACAGGAGTATGAGAATGTGAAGCTGGCTTTGTTAGCCAGATTTGGGAATACTCCTTCCCAGTATCTTAAGAGGTTTAGGACCCTCAAAAAGGCTGATGGTACCCCTTGGGCTACCTGGGTGTGTGAATGTTTGAAAAACGTTGATGGTTGGGTTAAGGGTTACAGAGTGAACTCCTTTGAAAGAATGAGAAAGCTATTTTTGTTGGAATCTATTCTACTTGGCCGACTCAAAAGAGATTGATTCCAAGAAATTAGCAAAGTCTGATTAATTGTGGGTTGCCACCAAGGCCACTGACAAGGATTCTGGTGCCACTCACAAAAAGGATGAGGGGAAGCAGCACAAGAAAGATGGAACAGAGGATTCAAATTCCAACCACCCAAAAGAGGGCCTCAAAAATAAGAAGGGTAAGCCCCGTGGGAAAGCAGGTCAGTCTAGTGAAACCTCTGGTGCAAAACCAAAGGGAGGTCAGCAGAAGCCCCCATTCCAGAAAAGAATTGGTAAATGATATGCTTGTGGGTCAACTGACCATGTGAAAGGGGATCCCAGATGCAAGGGTAAACTTTCAGGGGTCCACACTGCCTCCTTAGCCTTTATCCCCGACGAAGAAGTTCATATGACAAGTGGTAACTTTCAACTATTGGCTGAAGACCCCACTGGAGTCTCAGCTAGTGTTTTAGTGTCCCTGGGTCTGTGGGAACAGCAAAATGTAGATGTGTATAACTCTATTCCAGACAACACCAAAGAATACTACAAGGACAGTGCACTTGTGAATGGACAGGAGACCCCTGCCATTAGAGACACTGGGGCCAGCATTACTGTAGTGGATGACACTTTTTTCAAACCGGAGGATGTTGCTAGGGCACCCAAAGGTCCCACTGAGCTTGCTGGAGGCGCACTCCAGATGGTTACTATACTTCCTGCTCTCATTCAGTGCAACACTATGACTGAAAGAATACCTGTCAGTGTACAAAGTGAGGTGCCTGGCAGAGTCCTGTGGGGGAATGACTTAAAAGACCCTTGGAGTTGTATCACGCACCCCCAGGCATCCCAGTAAAAGGAAGCAGGGGCAAATTAGATTGGCCAGAGAGGCAACTTTAGATCACTCTCAATGGGTAGTTACAGAGGTGTTGAAATTCCAGTCCATAGGAAGGACACCCTTCTACTTCTAGGACAAAGAAAGAGACAAAGGGGAAACCCAAGGTCTCAGGAAAAAAGAAAAGGTGCCACCCCTGTGCACAAAACTAGGACATCTCCGATAGGACAGTTCAAGGTCACATCTGTGACCCCCTCCACCAGCTGAGGCTGGGTGTGAGGAACAACCAGAGAATGGTGAATCAGTTACTGGTGAAACAGAACTGGTAGAAGCCCTTCCCCCCTGTTGGAGATCTGGATCATAAAGACCAGCTTGAGCTGCAGACTTTGCTTGCAGAAGGTGGAGCCTCTAGGGCAGACTTCAGCAGAGGTCATAGAGAGTGTCCTACTCTTGAAGGAATTCGCCAACAGGTAGCTTTCAAGCTGGAAGGGCAAGAGCCAGGGAAGCACAGGCTGTACTGGGAGGATGGCCTCCTTTACAGCGAGCCTATTGAGTCTACCCCAGGGGACTACAGAAGACTTGTAGTGCCTCAGGAGGTGAGACCTCAGTTTCTAAAGTTATCCCATGAGATTCCTCTAGCTGGTCACTTGAGTTTTAAGAAGACCAAGGAAAGGATTTCTCTGTATTACTACTGGCCCAAGATGGGGTCTGATATAGATAAATTCTGTAGAAGCTGTCACATTTGTCAGACTTCTGGCAAGAGTGGAGCCAAGAACGTGGCACCTTTGGTGCCCCTCCCAGTGGTGGGAGTTCCTTTTGAAAGGGTAAAGATTGACATTGTTGGTCCCCTAGACCCTACCACATCTTCAGGCAACCAATTTATATTGGTTGTGGTAGACCATGCTAACAGGTATCCTGAAGCCATACCTATGAGGACTGTTACTGCCCAGGCAGTGGCTAAGGCCCTCCTTGGTATCTTTACATGAGTAGGTTTTCCTAAGGAGGTTATCTCAGACATGGGGACCAATTTTGTGTTGCACTACATGCAAGCAGTATGGAAAAACTGGAGTAACCTACAAGTTCTCAACAGCCTACCTTCCCCAAACCAATGGGTTGATGGAGAGGTTTAACAGAACTATGAAAAGCATTAGGGATGTAACGGTATAACAGTATACCGTTAAAGATACCATGAACCACTTAATTGAACAATAATAACCATCACATTGTTTATACCGGTATACCGTTTATATCGTTAAGGGTGCTTTTCAATCTGATTTGGAAAGGCTGCAATAAGCAAGTGCTGCGCAGTCTTGGCCTTGCACTGTTGGATGTGCCGTCTGCAAAGTAGTTTCAGTTGGAGCAGTTTTTAATGCCATTCCATAAACCACACGTGCCTGACACGAAATCAATATGTTAGCAATAAGAAGAATACATACAGTACCAAGAAGGAAAATGGTTTACTTTGGGTTGGCAGCTTTGGGGTTGATATATTTATAATGGATGTTTGCTAAACATATGACAATGGAGGATTTCCCTGGTTCTATCGTTGAATTTACATATAATAAGTCACACTGCGAAATTCACTCATCTCTGTGGGTATTCCCTGCTGCCTTACTAAAGGGTAACATGTCCGTGAGTACTGAACACCTTTTGGCCCGCAAGTAAACTGAAGGCTGTAAAATAAAGAGAGCGTGTGTGCGTATGCGCACAAGCGTATACTACCATCAGCCTCCATTGATCTGTGGCTTGCAGGTTATCAAGATGGCAGCATGCTCATCTTCACCAGTAGCCAGTGGGGGAGCTGAAAGCCTAAATGACCAATTAAGAAAAGCTATTCAGTTTGCTTTTCCAGTCGCAGCAGGGCTTTGTCCCCACCCTCCTCCTCTCCACACGTGTGTTTGGTGGAAGCAAGGGGTGGCATTTCAGTGGAAAGTATGTTGAAAAGCCCAATTCTGGCCCTGGGCGTTACGCTCACCTGGTATCCACAGGGACGCCTCCCAGCCGGGTTACTCGCTGGTATGCTTCTCAGCTTTGCCCTGATGTGGTCTGCGGGGAAGGTTCTGCCTGAAAATACAGGAGGACTGTGTTCAAGACTGACTGACTGGGGTAAGTATCCTCCCTCCACCCCCATATGATTTTAGTCCCTCTGGCGCCCTCTCCTCACCTGTGGTAGAATTAGGCGTGCTCGCCATCCTGCCTTCTTTGCAGGGGCGCATTGTCTTTCATGGGCGAGTGCGGTCCAGTTACTTCACTGACGCCGGCCCGTTTGATATTGTTCAGGTAGGTCTTATTGCTGTTCTTTAGTTTTGTTGCTATCCTGCATGCCTTTCTTTGTTTAAAATGTCTCTTTTTTTCTCCCTTAGGTAGGCAGAGCTTCAGCGCAGCGAACTGGCTATGGTTGAGCCCCGCTGGTAAATGATGGCGCATTAAGAGCGCTATATGCGGTAAGTAAGCGATATGCGCAGTGCTGCAAAGTCTTGCCTTTGCTAACCTGTGTTTTCCTTCCGTGTAGGTCGCAGTGTTCTTCAGTGCAAGTGGAATGTCCGGAGTGGTGCCAGCCGAGAGGTGACCAGCCAGGTAAGCCTTTTGAGCAGTTTGTAATTTGTAAATGTCTCTACTGCTTTCTTTAAATGTTCCTCTTTCAGGTCGTTCTGCCGGAGGCGTGCAGATTCGAGGAAGCTGTTCTCAGTAGCTGCGAGTGTTTAAAGATGAAGACTGAAGTTAAGATGCTGCTGCTAATGATGTTCCTTTTGTCTCCTTGCAGGTTCTGCTTCTCTGAGGTTCGAGAGAATAGCTGGACACGGTGAGCGTCACTTTGCTAGATGCAAAGTAACGCGAAGCGTGTTGTCTTGTTCTGGTGTGGTTTAAATAGCCCCAACAAAATAGTCCAGGTAAAGTAGTCCCTAGGCTGCCACACCCAAAACACTAGACTGTATAGCTTGGTTCTTAGGACCCAAGCTATGTGGATGCCTCCATGTTGGCTGATAATACAATAAAGCAGTTCCCAAGGACATTGTTTTTCATGGTGTATGGCGCCAGGACTGGCCCCATGAGGGCTTTTGAAGAGGATGCCAGACTCGAGAGGCCCGAGTCCTGACTCCACCTGGCCAATGGGTTTGCTGGGGGGACGGGGGGGTTTGGGCGAGGGTCGTGACACTGGGTGCCTGGTTTTGTTTGTGATAAATCTGACAATTTATGACCTTTTAGAAAATATTTGTTAAGATTATTTAACTCCACCTGCTATACCGCGATAACCATGATATACCGTCATTTGGCAAGAAGGTTATCGTACCGTCATAAAACTAATACCATGACACCCCTAAAGAGCATGATAGGTGCTTTAGAGGAACCCCTTAGAAGAAAGTGGGACCTTCTACTGCCATGCCTTCTCGCTGCTTATAGAGAAGAACCTCAGGAAGGGGTTGGTTTCAGCCCCTTCAAGCTCCTCTATAGTTATCCGGTTAGAGGTCTATTGGCCCTAATCAAGTAAGGGTTGGAGAGTGCTCCTTCCCCTCAAGCCAGTGAGAGTCACTGACTATGTGTTAGGTCTCCTAAGCAGAATGACACAAATGAAGACAGAAGCTTCTGATAGAAAGCAGGTCAGGCTCTGGTTAAACATTGGCATGACCAGAAGGCCAACATGGTGAAGTTTACCCCAGACCAACTAGTTCTAGTTATGGGGCCTACAAGGCAGAGGGCCTTGCAGGACAAAGGGATTGGACCCTTCAAGGTTGTGGGCAAACTTGGAGAGGTGAATAACTTAGTGGCCTTGGGCTCACACTAACCGCCTAAAGGCATATGTATCCAGACCAGAACGGGGAGCTTTGCTCTTAGCCTCTGATCAATTGGAGGAGGAGAGTGAACCTCTACCTGACCTTCTCAGGGGACAGCCTTTAGATGGCAAAATAGAAGGAGTCGATATCTTTTCTGATCTGACTCTGCAACAGCAGGAGGAGTGCAAAGTTCTATTATATCAGTTTGCCTCCCTGTTTTCATTGACACCAGGCTTAACCCCTTGGGGCCAGCATGATATCCTCACTGGTGACTGTTTCCCTGTCAAAAGCAGAGGTTACAGGATGTCAGACCATGTAAGGACCCACATAAACAAAGAGGTTAAGATGATGCTTGATCTCTGGGTAATAGAGCCATCTACAAGTCCATGCGCTAGTCCAGTTGCGCTAGTGCCAAAGGCAGGTTCCAAGGAGTTGAGATTGTGTGTGGATTATAGAGCTCTTAATGCAGTCACCTCGACTGATTCCCATCTTTTACCTAGGACAGATGAGCTGGTGGACAAACTTGGTTCAGCCAGTTCCTCAGTATATTTGACCTAACATTTGGCTATTGACAAATAGTCCGACAGACCATGCTAAGGAGAAAACTGCATTTTCCACACTAGGGGGCCTCTACCAGTTTAAGGTCATGCCTGTTGGACTGAAAAATGCACCTGCTACATTCCAAAGGATGGTAAATCATGTTCTGATTGGGATGGAGGACTTCTACAAGGCATAGTTGGATGACACTGCAGTGTTTAGCACCACTTGGAAAGAACATCTTGACCACTTGGGATATGTATTGCAGGCTCTTGAGCAGGCCCATCTGATCATAAAGGCAAGCAAGTGTCAAATTAGTCAGAGTAAAGTGGTCTCCCTTGGACACGAGGTAGGAGGAGGTGAAATAAGGCCATAGCCTTGCAAAGTACAAGCTGTACACGACTGGGCCACCCCTACTTCTCACACCCAAGTGAGAGCCTTTCTAGGTCTCACGGGTTACTACAGGAACTTCATTGAGAACTATGGGACCATAGCTTCTCCCTTGAATGTGATCTCCTCACCCAAATTCCCCAAGAAGGTCAGGTGGAATGAGGAGTACACTCAGGCATTTGAAGGACTTAAGAACGCCCTTTGCGAAGCTCCAGTGTTGAGAGCTCCTCACTACAACTAATCATTTATTGTACAAACAATGCCTCTTTTGGGCGAAGCCAAGGGAGTACCCTTGGCTTCGCCCAAAAGAGGTGAAGACAACATCCCCTTATTAATCCAATTGGTGGCCACACTTGGTGCACATTCTTATCTAAGCGTAATCTCCCAGTTTATTCTCTAAATCCGTTGGCAGTGGATTGTAAACCTGAGAAACCCCCCTTTGTAGTAACAGTTGAAGACTTGCATAAAATTAAGAACATCTAATCCGCTAGGGCACCTGGTCTGAATGGTCTTGCGAACGTGGTCCTTAAGAATGACCCTGATCTTTGGGCACGGCTTCTCAAAATACTTTTTGATGAAGTCCTTCTAGATGGGTCGATTCCCTGTACTTGGAAAACAGTAATACTCATACCGGTGTTGAAAAGTGGAATTAAACTGGACCGGGCAACTATCGATTGCTTTCGATGTGGGATTGCACGGGGAAACTTTTTCATCATTTCTAGTCCAGGGTTTGCAAGCTTGGGTCGATGAAGAGGGCATATAGGACACCTTTCAGTGTGGGTCTAGGCGCGATTATTCAACAGCGCATAATTTACTGCCAATGGACAAACTAAGTACCAGAGCATTTCTTTCTAATAACCTGCCTCTATATGCACTCTTTGTCGACTTTAAAGCTGCCTTTGACACTGTATGCAGGGAATTCCTCTGGCATAAACTCCATGTGTTGGCTTGCCATTCGGGCATCCTGTATAACCTTAAACTATTGCACACAAATACCTCTGCCCGCCTGAAACTGGACGCACAGGGAACCATGACTGAACACATTAGCCAAAATTGTGGGGATACAACAGGGATACACACGTAGCGGCCTCTCTGATGTTAAATTTCTTTTTGTCTCTGATCTCCCGTTATCGTTCAAAAAAATCTTGAACTGTCCTCCTAAAATAGGTTCCATCCATTTTGCAGTCTTGGCCTAGGCTGAAGATTTGGTCAACCTTGAACACACTTTTAGTGGGATACAGCGATCGGCGGAGGCATTATGGACCTACGCGGACAATAGCGGTTTGATCATCAACCGCGACAAAACTCTACTGGCTTTTTTCTCAGACAAAAAGACTGCACAAGTACAGTTACAGGTTCAGACTAGGGAAGTGAGATATACCCCTCGTATAAATACTTAGGGGTTGAGTTTGATGCGTCTGGAGGGTATAATACTTGTATTCAGGTACGTACGAGGAAGGCGGCGCAATTGACCGCTTTTATTTGCCAGTTCACGAAAAGAGGAAGTGGTTACTCCATATGAGGAGTTAGACAGGTTTATATTCAATGTTTGGTTCCTTCTGTGACCTATGGACTGTAAGCATTGACTAAGATTGATCTAAAGTGGTTACAGGTGATTGATAGGAAGTTTTGTAGGAAGTTTGCTGGGGCTTCCCTCCTTGCGTTCCCATGGCAATAATTAACTTAGAACTTGGCATTCTTTCATTAATAGCATCGGCACTAAAAAAAAGGGCACAACTTTATATCAAAATGCTCAATGCCCGAGCGAATCCTCTCCTGAATAGTATGGGTGATGAAGAACACAAAAGCCAAGCGGACTCGCTTCTGGGCAAGAGTATGAATGTTCTGTTTCAGGATGTAGGATTGGAACCTAAGTGAGGTATGGACTATGATGGCATGAAGTCTTCCCTGGGGCGGCAACTTTACCCATTTGGAGCGTCTCAATAGTTATGCATCTATCTCTACCATATTGTACTCCTTTAAGAGATCTCAAACCTAAATGAATCTTTGCCCATCCCCTGCTCTTGTTATGGCAAATCAATCATCCCCCTGTCCTTTCAGTGGTCGGGATGGAGCGAGGTATTCCTAAACCTGAACGCTTCTGCCGTATGTGTGCCAATAGTGGTCAGAGGGAAACAGTAAAACATGTTCCGACTGAATGCCCCTTATAATATAAAATTAGGGGGCCAAGCGTGAAGCGACAATATTTCCTACAAATGTAAAACATTTGTCCTCCCAGCTGCTTACACTTCACCTGAATACCATCTTCAAAATAGTCAACCGTATGAGTTTAACTAAAATGTGGCCCAGATATTTCACGGATTGCACTACTGGAACTAGTGATATGGTGTTCAGACCACAGCACTTTGTTTTTGCCGTGATTTGTTTTTAAGCCCTCCGGGCTGTTGGGTAAGATTTCCACAGAGCTGGTAAATCTTCCTTTCCTGGTTCAACTCCAGAACTTTTTGCTTTTCTAGTGGGATATTTTTCATTTATACCTCAGTGAGTGGGAACCTTTTTCCACACTCACCTGTCTAACTCTTTTTATGGGTGTTATTTTTTTAAGACTCTCCATAGTGTCTTTTTAAAGTTATCATGTTTAACAACTTATTGGCAATAAGTGCCTGTTGTTGCTGGGTTGCACTAGGGGCTCCCCATTTAACTTTCTTGTGCTAACCTTGAGTGAACTACAGTTCCCAAGGGTAGAAAGGGTCTTTGGATCCCTTTTACATTTTATTCTGTGAAATCAGCACACCCCACCTTATGTGGAGTGCTGGGGAGATACAATGTATCCCCTTTCACATTAAAACTGTAACAGTTCTGTTACAGTGACAAGCTTACCTTTAATGGCTGGTGGCAGTGATACCTTTTACTAATTTGTTGCACTTTTACCGCGGGCTGTGATCACAGCTGCAGTAAAGGCACCTAAGGGTGCTCATTTTACCAAAATGGCCCCGGTCTTCTTTTTCTGCCATTTTAGTGTTTCGTGTCGTTTCTTGTTCCTTCCCCTGACATCCAGGGCAGGAAATTCCTTTGTTTGAGTTTTGTCTTTGGCGTGAGTTCCCTGGACACCCCGGCCAGGCTCCAGTCAGTCTGTAAGCACAGGAAGTGGGGGAGGAGTCCAAAACTTCCCCCTCCTTTGTCTTAGGCCTTCCTTCAACTGGGCCAAATCCCAGTGGGGAGTTGGCTGTCCTGATTGGACAGCCAGACGCCCCTTTCTTGTAAAATGCGGGGAGAGAACGCAGAGGTTGTGTTGCAGTTCCTGATAAATACTGGAAACCTGGAAGCTGAAGTCATGTCGACCACTGGAACAGAAAACCGAAGAGGATGATGAAGGAAAGGCAGCGGGAATGATTTCCAGCGGCCGGAGAGCCTGCTGTGTAACTGGAGCCTGCTGCAGCCCTTCCTTCCGATCGACTTGGGGTCTCCGAAAACGACGACCCGAACCCAGAGCCTGGTGAGACCCACTAGACTCAAGACAACCTGCATTTTGAGCCATCCCACGGGTTGCTGCGACCTTGCGTTCTTGCAATACTCCAATACCCTGGGACCACCAGCCACTGCGCGGTGCACTGTCTTCCGAATCTCACTGAAACTTCGTGGGCATCCTGGTGTATCTCCAGAGACACAAATCGAGTCCAAAAAGTCCCCTCAGAAGAGTGCTGGACCTTTTAAACGACAAGAATTCAACCGCGATTTTCTGTCTTCTTCTGTGCTCCTTGAAAAGGCGCCAAACCCGCAGAACCGCATTCAGCCGCAAGAGAAATCTTGCCTAGAGCCTTCTTCATCGATCCCTGCTGCAAAGTCCCTTCTGAGGTCTTGTGTTCAGTCTCCAGGACAAGGAAACCACTGCTGCAGTCCCTGAAGTTCTCCTGCTGCAATCTCTTCTTCATTGCTGAGGTACTGTGTTGGCTTGGGTATATACTTACCTTAAGCCTGTTGGGATTTCTGTGTAGTCCTGGGGTGTTTTCTGTGATTGGGAGGCCCTTCGTCCAGTACACCCAGTCCCACTGCTAGACTCCTGCTGGGGTGTCTTCTGTGAAGCCCCTGGACCCTATTCTAACCCTAGAAGTAAAGTACTCACTTGTTTGCCAGTTTTCCTAAGGAAACTCTGACTTTTGCTACTAAAGAACTTATTCTAACACTGCCCGTTGGTCACTAGTCCTATTGACCCCCCTTCTGCCAATGAGAACACTCATGCTCTAAGGGAAAGACTTTGAAGGGATTGGGACCTCTGCCTAGAAAAGAAATCAAGTGTTTTACTTACTTGTAAAGAGTTGGTGGGTAACTCATTCTCAGAGTGAACAGTTACAAAAGTTCTTACTGATCTTGAATGTGTGATGCACTATTCTTAAAAGTATGGTTAACATCTTTTCTTCCTTAGCCACTGTTTTACCAGTCTAAAAGAAAGTAGATGTGAAGGTATTTTACTCTCCTGTGATTAGGTTGTGCCTCTTTACAAAAGTAATGTGTTGGTTTCACCAGATTATTCCTGTAGGGTAATAGTATGAGTGTCTTCCAACTGTTGGTATCACCAGGTTAGTCCTGTTAGGATAACTGTATGAGTGTCCCCCAACTGGGTCTTGCTTCCCCTGACTTGCTGCTAGCCTGTCCTTAATAAGTCTACATTAGGTTGTTGCCTACCTAGAATAACTATTCACTAAAGTGTGACATAGGGTTTTATGAAGTTAAAGTAAGTGGGTTTTACTTACCTTGTGTTAGCTGTGTGCCATCCAAAACAAGTTACCAGAGTTATTGCTTACCTCAATCTGGGGTTCCCTGATTTCCAAAGCATCTGTAATTGTACATTACATCCTTAGGTTTTACTCACCTGGTATAACTGTGTGTTATGACAAAAGTAGTTATAGGTTTTTACTGCACCTAGAATAAGTGTTTCACTATTCACCAAAGGTATATTGTCCAGTTGACTGTTTTTGTGATTTGTTCCAAGAGTCACTGTACAACTGGAAGGGCCTACTGTCCTTGTATTACTAAAAGTAATCTAAAAGTAACCATTGGTCTTTTACTCCCAAAGAATAGGCTTGACCTATACTAAATGTGTATAACAAGGTTTTGACTTCCCTAGAACTACTGTTAGATGTTCCAAATAAGGTTTATACTTGGGCCTGTGTGCTTTCAAGTATAGTGTTGTGTTTTATATTGTGATTTCATATAATGTGTTAGTACTTACTTAACCCCTAGATTTATCTGGGCCTACCTGTGTTTAAATAAATCCTTTATTTTTACAATACATAGTGTTTCAGTGTTTCTTTGGATCATTTGTATTACAAGGTTCACTTGTACTGTATCTACTGCCCTCTCTCCCTCCTAAAATAAGCCTGGCTGCTCTGTCTACGCTACCCTGAACTCCGGTGGTACAGCCTTATACTAAGAGTGGGGTCTTGTACTGCCTCAGTAGAATGGTTTTGCTAGGCCCTTAGTTGGACTTCAGAAAAACTGTCCTAACAAGGGCCACCCCTTGCTCCTGACGATGTCATGCTATTCCATTCGAGACTCCATGTTGCATGATCACTTACTTCCCTTTTTCCAATCTTTAGACTAACCACCCTTTCCGCCAACTAACTGTTAACACATACATAATCTAGGGTAGCTTCCTTTTTGCCAATGACCATGTTGGTCTACCCCGGATGTCCCCTTTTCTTCTTCCGTTTAGTGTCATCAGCTTCCACTCTCTAAGGAAGCCAAGCCACATTTCCCCCCTCTTAGCATCTTTTAACAACATTTTACAGTTCGGTACGATCAACCCATCCGGGACAGAGGCACAAAAATCCCCACATCTAGCATTTAGGTCGCCACCCAATATAATTAGATCATTCCCTGGGGCTTTGACCCAATTGGTTACCAGTGCATGGATGTATACAAAGACATTATCAGTTGACTTCCCCCTGGCAGGTCATACACATGGATTACCAGTAAACATGCATTCCTGGTCAAACGCTTCCAGGAGATTTCCACCGCAAAGGCGTTTCCCTCCGTTAGGGAGAATTCTCAGAAATGTTCTAATTCCCTTCACCTTAGAGACCCCCAGAAACTTTGCTGGATTTTGAAGACTTGATTTGTTTAACCTGGAGAGAGCGACACCCTTTTTCCCCCACTCTCACATGTATTTAAATGTGATTTTGTACACTGTTTCTTTTGGTTATGTAGTCTGCAAACTCCATAGGCATCTTTTACATTGTGTCACACAGCACCTCCAGTGCAGTGACACAGGGAAGTCTCTCTCAGATTTCCCAAAGGCTTGCATACCTTCTCTTGGTTTAACTGTTTCCATGAGCAGTGAAGTGAAATTGACTTTACTTACATTTGTAACTTTCTAGAGCCAGCACACCCTATCTTACAATAGGGTGCTGGAGGGGTTACCTAGCATCCTCTTTGTCTAGCTTCTCATGTAAACATTTTCATGTTACCCTTTCCTCACTGAATGACTGGTGGCAGAGGTTTTGTTTTAACTACCGTGTTGTGCATTTACCGCGGGCTGTGTTCGCACCTGCAGTAAAGCACCAAAGGGTGCCATTTTTGTCAAAATGGCCCGGTCTTCTTTTTTTGCCATTTCTTTATGGAACGGTCCTTCTTGAGATTTACTCTGCGCGCCAAACCAAGTTTGGTCCCATGGTCCGTCCCGCCTCTGGCTCCAGGGTGTCTGGGGTAGGCAGGAAGTGAGGGAGGTGCCCGAAGCTCCCTGTGCTTAGTCTCCTAGGAGACCCAAAGGCACTTTGTGATGATTGGCTGGCTGTCCAGCAAGGACAGCCACCCTGCTGTGTGACAGACAGCTAGGCTGCAAATGAATTGGAACGACTTGCATAAAAGGCAAGGTCTTTTGCAAGGAAGGCAGAGTCGACCACTGGTCGAAGGAATCCGAAAAAGAACTTGGAAAAGAAGCTTGCTGCAACTCCTGGCCCGTTGGTTTGCCTGGTGAAGCACTGCTGCAGTGCTGAAGCTGCAAATTCACCTCGACTAGAGAAGCCCTGCAAAGGATGACTTCTCCGCTTGGGTTGGTGGGACGAATCGACCCCATGATGAACTCGACTGGAAATCCTCTCTCTGCTGGCTGTACTTCCATTGCTGCTGCAGGAACTGAGTGCCAGGGGGCAGGAACACCAAAATTGTTTGCATCGCTTTTAAGCCGGCCCCGAGCTTCAGGAAGATCCTCTGTGTGCACCCCAGAAGCAAGGAAAGTCCACAAGGTGTCCAAGAACCGCAGTGGTGCTATTCACGAGATGCTGAAACCGTGAAGTACTGCTGATCTGAACTTTGCCCATTGCTGCTGCCGACCTTCAAATCATAGTGCAGCAGTCCCCAGACGTCCTCTCGCTTGTCTCCATGACGGAGGCCCAGGAACAACAGGATCTGCCAGACTACAACAGGAAAAGAAGCCAGCTGGAACCATTTCTTCAGACCTAAGGTGCTGTGAACTAAGGGGTCCTTACCTCTTGTTGTGTAGCTTGCCTGCTCTCAGTTGAGACTTGCCTTTGTTACCTTTTGCAGAGTTGCTTGCAGCTTTGCCCTTCACAAACTTTCCTAGCTTGTGGCCCAACAGTGATCAGTTTTACAACAAA
This sequence comes from Ambystoma mexicanum, assembly GCF_040938575.1. Classification (NCBI taxonomy): domain Eukaryota; kingdom Metazoa; phylum Chordata; class Amphibia; order Caudata; family Ambystomatidae; genus Ambystoma; species Ambystoma mexicanum. The sequence continues at coordinate 23,890,779 of NC_090930.1, forward strand.
CTCTCTATAACATTGAGCAAGACTTTTTACCTACCTTCAAGAAGTACTCCAGCTCCCCTAGACTTTGCTCAAGTGACATTGGCAGTCCTCGTTCCATGACGACTCTTCTAACCTCTGACTTTGTGTTTAACTGTCCCTCCAAAAAGTCATACATAGTATGGTTGGGTTAATCTACATTTCATTGGGGGGGTTCAAAAGTGGTTACCTGTTTGAGAAACTTGTTAACAATTGTTTCCTTCCCTAACCTTTTCCTTTTTGCCACAACTTCAGTATTACCATTTAAGTGTGAAAAGGGATATATTAATGTCCACAGTGTCCTAGCAATTGAAGTCACCTCAGAGTGTAGGAAAATCTGCGTGCCACCCCAAAAGGGTATCTACTTACTTTCTTGAACTGAAGGAGTGTATTTTGAAGTGTATTTCTATAGTTACCAATTGCTCCCTTCTAAAGAAGGCTTATTTTAAAACTGACTGTTAAATTAATAAATAATTATTTAATCAAGAAACCTTGAGTATAAGAGTTATTTGGATACTTGTCACTGTGAAACTCTACGTTAAAACCCTACAGCTCACATTGACCCCTCTTGAGATGAGCCTGGCTGCTCAGTCACTCTACCAACTTGTGTAGTACAGGCCTATACCAAAGGTTGGGTTCCCTATTGCCAAGAGGACAAGGCTGGTGTAGTCTCACAAAGGGTTACTACATACAATCTTGCCTAACAGGCCCTAAGCATCGACTTCCCGTCCCTTTGACCATGAGGTATTTGTGTCTTTTGTCCAGTTTGTGTAGTTTTCTTTCCCTTTTTTTAATCATAAGGCTTTTTAGCATAGATTCCAGGCCCGTCTCATTTGCTTTTTCCTAAACTGTACATATTCATTAAAATGATGAGCACGTTTCGACAAGCCTTAGTAGAAAGCCTCATCCCCTACGCCCATTATCTTTTGAATGATACATGTTGGGAAATTATCTGCACACAGTACTCATAGCTTATTGCTTACTGTAGTAGAGTGCCAAAATCTGCTATAATCTTATTAAACTGCTCTCTAGTGTTAAGATTCCAAGATATACGATTCTGTTGTTGATTTATAACCAAATTCTTACAAGTTGCCAATTCCGGAAGTGCTAGCGTCACATTCAGTTGGGCAACTAAGATACAATGATCACTTTCCTCTGCGTTGACAATCTCGAAATGAGTACGTATGGAACAATATTTCTGAAAAAGCTACATAATCCAAGAAACTAGATCTTCCCCTGTGCCAAGTGGGCCTCCTAGGGATATGCCCAATTGCCTGTCCATTTCCGATTATAAGGCACCACTCAGCACTGAATTCCCTCAAGATTTTACCATGATCCTGCAGCCTTTTACTCTAACTAGATTTACAGTTTTAATACGCCCACAAGCAGCTATCCAAGGACAGCAAATTCACGTTCCAGTCAGCCACTAGCACAACCCCCCCATCCAGAGCCCCAATTGTGTAAGTCTCAACAATACCACCCAGTCTCCCAACGAAGCCCATAAAAATCTGTATGCATTGAGCGTCAAAGAATCCTTCTCACTATAAAATGATTTTGAAACTCAATTTCCACTACTAACACACCCCTTACTTCAGAAGAAAGAAGCTTTCCAATAAACTCTGAACTATGCTTAATTGCTATACAGATGCACCTCCCCCCAGGGCCTACCTCCAATCAGCCTCATAACGGGTTGTTGGAAAGTATGGTAACAGTCCCAGACCAGAGCACCCATACCACACGTTTCCGGAAGTCGGACTATGGCATATTCTCTCAAAACTTCACAGATCTTGACATGCAGGAGGCTTTCAGTAACAAAATTCGGAAAGCCAGAGAGACAATAAGTGCGACCCAGGTGAGTAGGCCTGACCAACAAAATTTAACAGAAATCCATCAAACACAGAAAGAGACAGACAAATTTCATTTTAGTCCTATTACTACAGAAGACATGAAAACATTTTTACTTAGTATGAAGCAGACATCCTGTGCAGAGAACATTTTGTCATCCAAATTGATTCTCGAAAATAAGGACATCTTTTGCCCGTTTCTTACAAGGATGGAGAATGCATCCTTAGGAGATAACAGAATCCCAGAGACTATCAAAATGGTTACAGGTCACGCCATTGGTTTAAAAAAAAAAAAACAGGTATGGACCAGAAAGACCCAGGCAATCTCCACCCGATCACAAATTGCAACTTTCTATTGAAAGTCATGGATAAGGTGGCAGCTCATCAGCTACAATCCTTTGTATGATATGATATGGCATTTATAACGCAGCTATACATAAGTGTTTTAAGGCGTGACAAGGCAAGGGAAGGGGAACATAGGGAAGACGGAGAAAACAATCTTACTAGGCCAGGTGCCATTGAGATCGTGCAAGTGCAGGAGAGGGAAAAGTGCTGGGGGGGGGGCAGTGCAGTACATAGGAGATCAGTTAAATAAATATAAAGTGCGGTCAGCTAGTGGCAAGTGCAAGGGTGAGTGCTGACAACGGGTGTTAAGTGCTGGTAGGGGGCTGTACAGATACAGAGACAGTCCCTGAGTGCAAGGGTTGCCAGGGGGCAGTGCAGGTGTGCAACTGGCGGGGAGGGGACCTGGTCCCCAGATCAGAGGGTAGCCAGGTAACCAGTGCAGTTTCAGTCAGGAGATCAGCAGGGGAGAGGAGGGAGAAGAGGAGAGAAAGCAGAAGGAAAGAGGAAGGTCTTGAGGTGCTTCCGGAATCGGAGATGGTGCTCCTCAAGTTTCAGAGAGGCAGGGAGGCTAAAAGAGATCTACCACCAACTTGTTGCTAGGAGAAGCGACTGACCCTAAGAGAGTTGGAGGAGGATGAGCGAAGAGCTCGAGAAGGAAGATATTAAGGAAGAGAGAGTTGAAGGTATTGAGGCCCTATGCCCCAGAAGGCCTTGTGGACAATGCAGAGGGGTTTAACTTAATCCTTCCCGCCACTGGGAGCCAGTGCAGAGATTTCAGTCCAGGAGAGATACGATCCCTGGGCTTGAGGCCAAGGACAAGTCTTGCAGTCCTGTTCTGGATGAGTTGCAGTGGGCGGAGAGTAGAGGCAGGCAGATTTAGATAGAGGCTGCTGCAGTAGTCCAGCCTAGAGTGAACCAGGGTTTATAGTCATTTGGGCGAAAGTCAAAATGTCGAAAAAAAATGTCGAAAAAAAATGTCGAAAAAAAAATGTCGAAAAAAAATGTCGAAAAAAAATGTCAAAAAAAAAATGTCGAAAAAAAAACATTTTGAATGTATTTTTCAATACGTTTTTTTTTTCGAACCCCCTTTTTTCTATTTTTTTTATTTTACCTCTTTTTTTTACTTACCGAGCCCAAAAAATACATATAAATAAAAAAATAATACATTCAACTTTTTTTTTTCGATATTTTCTTTTTGACATTTTTGTCATTCGACTTTTTTTTGTTGACATTTTGACTGACCACCGTGAACCAGATCTCTGGACAGTGAGCTTCTGGGGGAAGGAGAGGAAAGGGAGAATTCCTCTAAGGAGGTGCAGCTGGTAGTGTGACTTCTTAGAGATGTCAGAGATGTGAGGAGAGAAGGAAAGTGTGGAGTCGCTGATGCCCCTGAGATTTTTAGCCTCACAGGTGGGAGCAGGAAGATGGTCAAGAGAGGCCAGCCAGAGAGTGACAGGAAAGGAGGGAGCAGGTGTGCCGATAAGGAGAATTTCAGTCTTACTGGCATTAAAGCAGAGATCATTGGCAGCACACCACTCCTGGATAGAAGAGGCAGTCAGAGATGAGAGAAGGAGAAGAGGTGGCAGAAGGGAGCCTGAAAATGAGCTGAGTGTTGTACCCATAACACTGAAAGTTGGGGCAGAGAGCAGCATTGCGGTGGGCAAGAAGTGCCAGGTATTGGTTTAACAGCTAGGGAGAGAGGTTAGACCCCTGGGGAACACCACAGGTAGCTATGGAGATAGAGGAGAGGATGGACCCAAGTTGGACATGGGAAGATCGATCAGAGAGGAAAGAGGTCAGCCAAACCAGGACCTGATCGGTGATACCCAGGTTATCACAGAGACGGTTGAGCAGGATGGTATGGTTGACCGTGTCAAAGGCAGAAGAGAGATCAAGTAAGATGAGGACACAGGGGGTGTTGGAATCGAAGTTGGAGAGCAGGTCTCCACAGATTTTCAGGAGAGCAGTTGCAGGCTTCTGGCAGCTCTGAAGCCAGACTGATGGTCATGAAGACAACCAACAGATTCAGTGTGAAGAGTAAGCTGGGAGATGGCCAGCTTTTCCAGGAGTTTGCCCAGGAAAGGAGTGATGGAGATTGGGCTTCAGTTAGCTGGGCAGGAAGGGTCGCCAGAGGGTTTCTTAAGAAGAGGGTGAACAAGGGAGTGCTTCAGGGGGGAAGGGGAGACTCCAGTGGAGAAGAAGTGGTTGCAAAAGTCAGCCAGAGCAGGAGCCAGGGTGTCAATGTGGTCTTTGATGGTTTTGGAGGAACAGGGGAGAACCTGTTTTGACAAGACTTTCATAGATCAGACTTGTCTAGAAACCTTGTCTGGGGAGAACAGGGAAAAGGCAGAGAATGAGGGAGGACGGGTGGCCGAAGAAGGGCCAGCGGAAGAGCAGGGAGCAGAGGGAGGAGGGAAAGAAGAGAGGGTGGACAGGACGTCCTGAGTTTTAGAGATGAAGTGAGGCCAGGGCGGTGCAGAGGACCTGGGAGGGGATAGGAGAGGTAGAGACTGCAGCAGGATTGGCCAGCTTCTTGCAGATTTTAAAGAGTTCGGCCGTTAGATTCCGCAGACATGCGGTCTTGGTGTGGACAGAGAGCCGGTATTGCCTTTGGAGCAGGGGACAGGCCAGTTTGTGAAAAGATGTACCTGAAGCATGCCATTTCCTCTCAGCCACCCTGCACTTGCGTTTATGGGTGACGAGGTCTGAGTCATACCAAGAGTTGCAATTGGCTTTGGGCTTCAAGCAGATCCTCATGACAGAGGCAAGAACATCAAGAGTATCAGATATAGAAACCAAGGACCTCCTTCATAAACATCAATCAGGGTTTAAAAGGTCACATAGTACCGAAATGGCTGTGCTAGACCTTCAATCATACATTCTCAGTATTCCAGTATTCTGAACATGGGTAAAGTGGGCATGTTGATGTTGTTGGATCTATCAGCCGCTTTCGATCTACTGGACCATCAACGGCTTCGATGGGCCCTAGAATAATCAGGTAACTGTTCTAAAGAAGCCAGCAGTTGGGTGATATATTTCTTATAGGACCATAGATCTAAAATCCACTCGGGGGGGGGGGGGGGGGGGGACAGTTCTCAGACTCAATTCCCATTAGTTGTGGTGTACCACAGGGGGCCAGTTTATCCCCCCTGTTGTTCAACCTGTACTTGAAGTGTCTCTGCACACTGCTTGAGGAATTCAGAGCCTACTTTACCATCTTTGCAGATGACACTGGTGGTGGAGGTGAGTCGGTGTAACAACACTGATAGTAACAGGGTGACGGATATATGATTGAGGCCTGGATGAAAGACAATTGGATGTGGCTGAATGGTTGTAAAACCGAACTGATGATCTTCGGATCATATCAGGCACGGGCAAAGTTAAAACAAGAATACATAGATTTAAGATCAAAAACGCAGATGCGCACGTTAACCATCTAAATTGAAATTGCCAGTACTATCTGAGGCTGTTAAGATGCATCAGACCGTATTTGAGCGAAAAGAACAGCGCTACCATCGCAAGGGCCACTATTCTCGCTAGGCTAGACTACGGGAATGCCCTCTTGCTAGGAGCAAGCAAAGGTTGCATAAGTAGATGCCAATCTATCCAAAATAACGTGGTAAGAATCGTTAGACAGAAGGCCAGAAGGGATCATGTTACAGCGGACAGGAAAGCCTGGCATTGGCTAGCAGTAGAAGACAGGATCACCTTTAAAACTGTTCCTTATACGCCAAGTCAATCTTCAAGACCGGAGACACAAGCATTACAGATAAAAGAGTGAACAGATTAGGAAGATCCTTCCCCTGTGAGAGCAGCCCAGACCTGGAACGGTCTACCGATAAAACTCAGACTAGAGGAAAATTACATGATTTTCAGAAAGAAACTAAAAAACACTTTTTAAAAATAAAGTTAGATAGGAGAAATGACTACCAAGAAACCAATGTCCTGTCTAATTTTGTATGTATGTGTCTAAATGTACGCGCCCCAATGCCAGCAGGCTGTTCGGCATGATATAAATATATAAATAAAATAAATAAAAATAAATCCTGAGTCATTTTACCAAAGCCCCCAACATTCCATGAGGCAATTGAAAGATTATAAAACTGTGGCTGGTTATCCGATCTCGAACCGGACAAACTATTAGGGTGTCTTCTTATTAGATAAGGTAGCAGGCAGTCCGTCGAGTTTTCCTGCATTTTCGTGACCGCTACTTGTGACCCCTTCACGCTCCCTTCTGCCTTAGGATATTTGTCCTCGAGGGCTTGCTGCGATGGAAATCCCAAATTCTTGCATTGGTGAAACTCACCTTTAAACTTGAAGTGTCTGCTGGGCTCTGTGTTCTGGAACATTGTACTCTGCTTTCCTTCAGCAGCCCTTTATCACTGGTGTCCCAGTATCCCCTCTGACTGACTCACATTAGATAGGGTTGGCCTGCCTAAGTTAGGGCAAGCTAAGGTATTTGAGTTCCTAACCAAGTTTGCTTAGCTGTTCCATGTGTTTCACTATACTTGCTGAGTTACCTATTCTTATTTCGAAAGTATTTGAATACCGTTAATGGTGCCAGTGTATTCTTCTCATGACATACTGTGAATAGTACTTACCTGATTTATTTCTAAAGCCTTAGCGTATATACAAATGGCATGCTTTTTTGTTATATAACTATGTGCATGAGTCTTTCCTTGGACTAGGTGTATGCTCAGAGTTCTGTGTGCCTCACTATAGCCCTTCTCCCCTCCTAGGCTAAGCCTGGCTGCTCAGCCATAGCTACCAAACCTCTGGGTAGTTCAGGCTAAACCCAAGGGGTCTATCTGTTCACCAAGGGTAGGCTTTCTAAAGTCTTGTCTCAGACAGGACTTTACCACGAACCCCTAACAAAACATCACTTCAGAATAATCATAGAACAGTTTCCACAGCACATATAAAGGTCAACCCTACAATGGTGTGGGTCCTTTTGCCCAAAAGTCACCAGTTCCAAAGTTACATTCCACAGGTAGGTTTACGAAGAGATTGGTGATGGCAGTGGTTATGATTCAAAGTCAATAAGTCTAGTCCAGTCCTCAACTCACTGAGATGCTCCAGACTTAGATCTCGGACCGGGCCACGTTATGCTCTCCGATCAGAAACTGCCTTAAAGTCAAGCAAACAAAACAAATCCCACTACTAGGACTCATAAGAACCCAAAGACTAAGATCCCGACTCTTAAACAATCCTAGCATAATTGCGCCTCTTCCTTTGCCAGCATAGGAAACTCACCTCCACTAGTGACCCACACTAGATGCCCCAAAAAAATCACCACAAGAACCATCCCCTCCTCTACATCATAAATGAGTGCTGCTTTGAGAACGGTCCATACCTGCTCACGCCCCAGAAGAACAAGTTACTCTCTTACCTGGTAACGTTCTTTCGATGGGATGTCTGACGACTTATTCCATATCTATAACAGTAATCACCACAGCTGTGCTGCTTCGGAAAATCTTCGGCGTCTGCGTCCTGCGTCAATGATGTCGATACGCCGCCCTCGTGGACCTCCTCCGACGGCCGACGTCCCTGGATGTTATAAGTAGGACGCACGACTCCCGCAGCCTCAGTTGTAGTTTTTTCCCAGAACGTGTGCCACCAGTCTTCTGCCAGTCTGACACACAAAGCCTTATGGAAATGTAAGCTGCAATCGCATAAGAAATACTGTAGCGGGGAAGGTAGGGACGGAGCGATATGGAATACGTCGTCGGACCATCCCATCGAAAGAACGTTACCAGGTAAGAGAGTAACTTGTTCTTCGAGGGGATTGGGTCCTCCGATGTATTCCATATCTATGACAGACTCCCAAAGCAGTACCAATGCAAGGAGGTGGGAAAAGAATTTTAGAAAACAGAAATTTAGCATGCCCAATCAAATTGCGGAGTAAAGGACCGCCTTGCCAAAGGCCAGATCCTGTCCCCGGATGAAATTGAGTGAATAGTGACGTACAAAAGTATGTACCGAAGCCCAGGTGGCTGCATCACAGATGTTACGAATAGGAACACCCCTCTGCAGGGCAGTAGAGGCAACTATACCCCTGGTAGAATGGGCCCGTAAGCCGACGGGTGGGTTCTTACCCGCCAAACGGTAACACTCAGAGATAGCCAAAATAATCCAACGAGACAAAGTCTGTTTCGTCACAGCCTGTCCCAAACGCTTTCCAGCGTAACCAATGAATAGCTGATCATCCAGTCTGACCCGGGACATGCATGAAATGTAAAAGCTTAACGCTCTCCTAGGATCAAGCCTATGGAGCCTATCCTCTTCCTTACCAGGATGTGGAGGAGGATAAAATGCCAGAAGAACAACCTTCTGGCCTAAATGAAATTCCGACACCACCTTCGGAAGAAAAGAAGGACGAACTCTAAGGAAAACCCTGTCCTTATGAAACACAGTGAAGGGTGGCTTAACTGAAAGTGCCTGTAACTCACTCACTCTGCGAGCGGAAGTGACCGCAACTAAAAATACAGATTTAAGAGTTAACAGTCTCAAAGGGCATGAATGCAAAGGCTCAAACGGAGCACCCATCAGGAAACTTGAGAACAAGGTTCAAATCCCAACCGGGCACCTGGAAAGGTGACGGAGGGAACACATTAGTGAGCCCTTTCAGAAACTGAGAAATTAAAGGAATTTTAAAATAAGAACACACTTCAGACGAGCGCTTAAATATGGACAGCGCCGCCAGGTAACCTTTAACGGTACCCACTTGAAGGCCCCTGTGGACCAAACAAAGCAAAAAAGACAGAACCATGGGAATTTCACATACAAAAGGATCCACATTCTTAACCCTGCACCAGTCGCAGGACTTTCTCCAACGGCAACGGTACAGGGACTTTGTTGCGGGCCTTCTGGCCGAAAGCAACACCTCCATCACGTCTTCAGGGAGGTCCCAATCCTTATACCTCAACCTTTCAGAAACCAAGCGTGAAGGTTGAGGTATCTGACCTCTGGATGGAGAACCTGACCCCCCCTCCCGTGAGAGCAGATCGTCTCGGTAGGGAAGACGACGTGGAGGGCAGATGGATAAGTCGAGAAGGTCCGGGTACCACGTCCTCCGGGCCTACGCCAGAGCAATGAGGATCATCTGGGAACCGAACCTCCGTAACCTCTGCAGTACTTGCGGGATGACGGGGACTGGAGGAAACGCGTACAGCAGTGGGAATGACCACTCCACCACGAACGCGTCTCCTAAGGCTCCGTTTGGAGGAAATTCCCGCAAGCAGAACCTCTCGCACTTCCGGTTGACACTGGAAGCGAAAAGATCCACTTGAGGGGTCCCCAAAGGACGAAGATCTCCAGGAGAATCTCCTGAGCCAACTCCCACTCGTGAGAGATCGCGCTCTGCCTGCTCAGAGCGTCCGCCGTCTCGTTTTCGTCTCCTGCCAGATGAACTTCCAAGATCGAAACTTCCTGCTGGATTGCCCAGAACCAGAGCTCCATCGCCTCCCTGCACAGAGGAAGTGACCCTGCCCCCCTTTTTGTTCACCGTGTTGTCCGTCAGGATCAGGACATTCTTTCCTCGCACAGTCGGCAGAAAAGCCTTCAGGGCTAGCCTGACGGCCCTCAGCTCCAACAGATTGATATGGAGTCTGGACTCCGACGGAGACCAACGACCGCTGACTGTCAACTTGTTGGCATGAGCTCCCCATCCTGTAAGGGATGCGTCCGTCACGATCATCACCTCTGGCCAGGGCAGCCAAAATGGAGCCCCCCTCATCAGATTGCCTTCGTCGGCCCACAGAAGGTCCTGGGCGACCAAAGACGGCACGTGAACAGGGTCCGACAGCCTGCCGGAGGACTGAGACCACTGGAGCTTGAGTGCCCATTGGACGGATCTCATCAGCAAACTGGCCTCTGGCAGCAGAAGAATGCAGGATGCCATGAGGCTGAGCAGTCTCAAGAACTCAAACGCTGGGAGAGTCTGGGCAAGTTGAAACTTGTGCACCATCTGCTGAATGTGATGAGCCCTCACCTGGGGAGGAAACACTGCCCCAGGGACGTGTCGAGCACTGCTCCGATGTACTGGAACCTCTCAGTTGGTGTCAAATGGGACGTCTTAAAGTTGAGGGAGAAGCCCAGCTTGTGGAGGGAGTGGCAGGTGACGGACAGATGATCCAGGACTTGCTCGGGAGAGCGCGCCCTGATCAACCAATCGTCCAGGTAGGGGTAGACGTGAATCCCCCCTTTCCTGAGGTGCGCTGCCACTACTACCATGTGCTTGGTGAAGACCCTCGGGCGGAGGTCAATGCGAACGGCAGGACCAGAAACTGAAAGTGCGAGTTGCCAACCACGAACCTCAGGTACTTCTTGTGCTTTGGATGGATCGGCACATGAAAATAAGCGTCCTTGAGAGACACCAACCAGTCCTGAAGTTGAAGGGCCTCGAGGACTTGAGAGAGAGTAACCATCTTGAACTTGTCCTTCCTGAGGAGTTTGTTCAAACCGCTCAAGTCCATGATGGGTCTCAATCCCCAGTCTTTCTTGGAAATAAAAAAATAAGGGGAATACCATCCCTTGTTCCTCTCCACTACAGGCACCAGTTCTATGGCGCCTTTCTCCAGCAGGGATTGAATTTCCTGCGCAAGGAGCGGATCCGGACTCTTCAAAGAGATTCCCCGGTGGATTGTCTTGAGGCCTCTGCCGGAAAGGAAGACAGTAGCCGTGGGTTATGATCTCCAGAACCCACACATCTGAAGTAATGGTGTGCCACTCTGCAAGATGCTGCGCCAGCCTTCCCCCCCAACCGGCGAACCATGGGACATGGCCTCAGGACTGAGCAGAAGTGGCTGCGGCGTTGCCTGATGGCAAAGAAGCAACAGCCCGAGCAGCCTTGGCACCTCGAGTACCTTGTTTTCCATCTCTGGCACTCTTACGGTGGCCCCTTCGACTGGCAGCTCCTCTCGCTTTACCAAAGGATGAGTAATAACGAAAAGGAACCTCCCCTCCATTGCTGTCCCCTAGGACGAAAAGGCGGAGGTTGTCGAACTGCAGCGCCCAACGACTTTGCTGCAGCCTTTGAGGTCTGCAACCTCTCAAGGCTCTCGTCAGCCTTGCTGCCAAAAAGATGTTCCCCGTCAAAGGGCATGTTGAGGAGCCGGGCCTGCACTTCAGGAGCCAACCCCGACTTCCGCAACCACGCAAACCTGCGTATCACGGTGCTCGCCGCCATGGACCAGCTAAATTGCCATGTCCAAACCCGACTGAACGGCCTCACAAATGGCATCCTTGCCATCCTGAACCATGGCAAGGAAACCATCCCGTTCGTCCCCTTTGGGAATATGTTCAGCCGCCAAGGAAACAGTTCCACGGAGTGTGCGTGAAACGCGACAAGGCACATATGGAGCTGGCCGCCTGAAGCACCATACCCCCTGCAGAAAACAATTTCTTCGCCATGCCGTCTAAACGCTTGTCGTCCCTATCAGGAGGGATGGTAGGGTACGACGCCTGCTTTGTCGGGGCCGTAGCCGCCTGCACCATCAAACTCTCCAGAGTAGGGTGCTGGGACTAGTAGCAGGGGTCACTACTGGCTCGGAGGTATTTTTGCGGCAAAGACTTGCCCACTGCCGGGAGACTCTCCAGAGCAGTCCAAGCCGCCGCCACCCTCCTCTGTAGAGCCATATGAAAGGGCAGTACCGGGTCAGTTGGTGGACCAATGTCGAGGATATCCGTAAGGTCATCCTGAACAAACTCCCCCCGGGGAGCAGACCATCCTAAGTACTCGGTGACCCTTGACATAAGACGCCGGTACGAGGAATCGGCATGAGTGCCAGGCTCAGGCCTACAAAACTCCACCTCCGGAGAGGTGTCCAGCCCACTAGCATCATGCAGGGACTGCCTCAGGTTCTCAAACTGGCTATGGCCCGAGAGAATCTCGTCTGGCACCGTGTCAGGCACCATGCCATCATCAGAGCCCTCATCCACCTCTGAAATAAACTCCAGATAGGTAAGAAGGCACAGAACTTGACCCAAAGCCATGCTTGACCTTGACCAGAGCCTTTCTAGGGGGTTCCACCGAGCCACAGGGTACCCCCGTCGACACAGCCTCGAAAAGGCGTCGAGTGAATCGGCGTTGACGCCGAGCACGGCGTCGACAGCATCGACAGCGCCGACACAGTCCTCGAGGCCGGGGCCCCGAGCGTGTCCCTCGACGGCCGGGACGCCAATGGCGTTGACGACTTCTTCAAAGGCAAGCCCTCGAAAGAGTCCGTGAAGACACCACAGGTTCACAAGACCGGCTCACCACTTGGGCCAATCACACAAGAGTGCGACCTGAGTTACCAAGGTAACTCGGTCCAGGGTGCCTAAACCCCCTCGCGCACCCTCTGTGGTACCCAGACAGAGTGGCACCACTTTGGAGGGCTTCTGTGGAGAAGCCCGCCAAAAAGGGGAACAAAGGGCTCAACTTGGGTTGGAGTCACAGAAGAGAACACAAACGCCATTTTAGAATCGAGTTCTGGCAAAAAATACCAACCAGCGAATTAATATTAAATAAATAAACTGGCGGTATGTTTGAGGCTATAGGAGTTAAATAATTAAAGTTGGTAGCATCGAACAATGGGAAAATCCCATAAAGATATATTCGTGGTCGAATATAAAAAGTAGTATCCGCTGCCACCAGCCAAAACTCTACCAGGGGGGACGGAGACGTGCCCCCTCGAACAACAGACCCCGGGCAATCGAATTGCCCCGACCAGCACGCCCACAATATGATGGTTTGTACTGGTTTCTGTTCATAATTTGGGACTAGTAAAGCCAATGGTGACATTACATGCCCTGGGAGACAATAGTCCGTCCCAGGGTATGGAGTCTATGTTTGGGGGTCGCTACGACACCCCTGGGTTACGGCACGGAGGGTGCTGTGTAACCCACATCAAAAACACATGAAACCCTATGGAGTAAAAGACCCCATAGCCCATAAAACACATGGAAAGACAAAGGAACACCTCAAATCATGTCTAAGAGTGGGAGTAAAAGAGTCTCACTCTTAGTAGGAGAAAGAAATAAACCCCAAAAATCCAGTAAAGCTGCTGGGGGACTCACTAGGTTTGGGAAATTAGCCTTTACAGAGAATTCTCCCTAACACTAGTCCTAGGGGACTTGAACTTAGGATTTAATGACACCCAAGACCACAAAGCAGAAGCATTACACAGCGCACTCAAAGACATGGCATTCACACAACTAGTGAACACCCCCACACACACAAAAGGGAGAACCTTAGACTGGATACTACCACTCAATACCACAGTATCCTTAGACTCCATTCACCCGATACCCTGGTCAGACCATCCCAGTATACACTTTTCTATTTTGTGCAACGAACCAGAGCTACCTAAATCTATCGTGGAGGAATCTTATGTAACAAGAAACACCCGGAAACTTACAGCAGAAAATCTCAACCCCTTATTAGCCACCTCTCTCAATAATAAAAAGATCAATATTGAAAACCCCTGTGCCCTAGCTGAAATGTATCACAATTGTCTTACCAGTACAATTGATACAATTGATACCCTAGCACCGTGTGTTAACAAAACCAAATGCAAGGATAAAAAATCCTCTTTCTGGTTCAACGAGGAACTAGTCGCCCTCAGACTGATCAAAAGATTGCTCGAACACCGGCTTAATAAAATGCATACCTTAGAAGCTCTGGAAGCTTTCAACTCTGCAAATAAAATCTATAAATCAGCCATCATTACCCTTAAAGCAAATGCCTTCAAACCAGAATCAGTAATGCATCCTCTGACAGCAAGGAACTGTTCACCATATTCAAGGAGTTGGAGAACCCGATCCCCATAGTCAACCCAGTCCAACCAAGTAAAGAATGGTGCACCACCATCCAAGATGCGCTGGCTTCCAAAATCAAATTACTACAAAATAAAATCATCTCCAAAAGAAATCTCCTTTCCGATAGGCCGTCCACATCTAACCAAATTTCCACGACCATAGGAGACACCACCCCACGCTTCAACTTCTCACCAGTCTCGGGGGGCGCTGTTGCCCACGGGAGAAAATGGCCGCTCCCGTGTGAGCTCCGGAGTGAACCAGGGCCGTAATGCAAATATAACTGCTCAACGTGTCCGGTTCTACTTCTATGAAACATGGACTGAATGGCAATCGCTACTGAACAGGGCTGTGAAATTTGGAAGCCAACGGTGAACGACTCTCCGAGATATAGCAGTATGTGAACTTCTTGGACAGTGGAGATCGGAGCCAGAGGTCGAGCCGGAACTCGAGGGGAGGAGCTCGGCGGAAATAGGCACGCTTCGCACCCAAGACACTGGAGGCCCATCGGTATTGGGGCCTGCTGCGGGTGCTACGCTCCTCGTAGAGCGCCTGCCGGGTCCCCCTCACTGGCCCCTGCCACCCCCCTCCTTCGAGCACCGCTGAACGGCCAGCACTCGGCTCCTACTCGGTGACAAGAATCCACCGACGAACTGCTGGAGCGGTACCTTCTCGGCGAGAACAACGCAGATAAGTGGGGCGGCGAGAGGGAGGTGGCAGCATTGCACAAGACACGAACCCCCACGGCCCCCGCAATATATTTGGGGCGAATTACAAACACACACGGCAGACAGAAACGATTAGAAAGAATTTTGGACTGTGTGTCGTAGACCGTGTATACGAAGGCGGGAACTGAGGCCTCTCAGGGACACTCTTAGAACTGTATCTTCATAGCTAGCGACCGGGAGGCTTCGCGACAGGCCGTGTCGACCTTCTACTACGGCTTTGGTGCTGCGATACCGACCACGCACTACGACTACGCACTGCCTGCAACAAGCATTTTGACTCCCCCAGCGCTGATAAAACCTTCCGCGGAACGAGTGCTGTGTTGGCCCGACCAGGCCTGATGTCGGCTGTGCACACCTTGACCACACATAGCAATTACCGCCATACGCCGATCAGAGAAGGCAGAGCACATTAATCCTGTGGAACAATCGATCGACAAAAAAGGGGATAATGCCCAAGAATTTTAGTTCTAAGAGGAACAAGGGGGCTATCTACAAATATGCCACGACTATCCAGAAAGATCCAATGTTCGAGATGGAGGAGGTAACGATCCCGTTCGACCAGCAGGCTCCGCCAACCACGCTGATGGACCCGCAAGCGGTCTTCCTCGCAATGCAACAGGGGTTTGCAGCACTGAACGACAAACTTGACGGGATCACCGCAAACGTGGCGTCCATTAAATCAAAATTGGACAAAACGACAACACGTATAACGGAGGCAGAAACAAGAATATCGGGCACTGAAGATGCTCTTGAAGCCCTGAAAAGTACAGTATCCATGATGGCGATCGAACTAGGAACGGTGAAGACTAAATGCGAGGACTTAGAAGCAAGGTCAATATTCGCATAGTGGGGGTGCCGGAGGAGGCAATGAAGGGCTCCATGGAAAAAGGAGTTGAGGCCCTCTTGCACACACTGCTGGGGGACCCCGGGTGGTCACCTATGTTCATTATTGAGCGAAGCCGGGAGCATATCCCAGACCAATAATAGCACGTGTGATGAACTACAGGGACAGGGACCTGATACTGAGGGCGGCAAGGGAAAAGCAGGAGCTGAGATGGGAAGCCAACGTGATACGGATCTTTCCGGACTTTACACTAGCGGTGCAACAAGAAAGGAAACAATTCAATGGGGTTAAGCAACTGCTCCGGGAACGGCAGGTTCAGTACGCCATGCTCTATCCGGCAAGACTTAAAATTCAATATCAGAACAAGATCCACTTCTTCACCTTCCCTGAGGAAGCCGCCAACTTCATAGAGACACATATCCCCACTCCGTCGAGGTACACTGAAGTTAACGGACAAGAATAATCCTCATGAGTGCACATTAACAGAACAATCAACCAATGATGCATTAGTCCTGTAGCATCGGCTCCCCCTTTTGGGGGTTGCTTTAAGTGGGGGCGGGAGTGTCTCAATGAGTATGATAAGCTGCACTGCAATGTCCCCCGCTGACAATAACAAGTGTGAGAGCAACATATGGAACCGGTTACCCTTATTCAAGGTTTGGAAAAGCATAGGCCCTGGGAATCGCCGCAGGCCCCCCTGTAGCAGGTGCATATGCAGTTGGAAGGGGGGAAGGGTTGGGATCCTAAAAGCACAGTTGAAGTTAGGGGAACTGTGAGGGTGGGGGGAGGGGAGGGCTGTTTGACACGTTGGGAAGGTGTATGTTATGTTGGGAAAGAAAGCAAAAAGCACACCGTTAATGTACACTGGCAAATCTGAAAGCATTGTAAAGCAATTTTTGCAAACACACATTCACAATCATTTTGTGTGGAATGGCTGAAACAAGCATTGAAGATATTAAAGTAATGAGCTGGAATGTTCGAGGTCTAGGCTCCAGAGTTAAGAAACAGAAAATTATAGCATACATTAACGGACAGACTTCCGAGATTCTCTTCCTACAAGAGACACACATTGGGCCACAACAGGGGGGACAGCTGGTTCCAAATTGGGGAACACACCAATATTACACAACTTACTCGAAAAGAGCTAGAGGGACAGCAATCTTGTTACACAAGACCTTGCGGTTCACGTGCAAAGAAGTGGAATGTGACTCTGGGGGGAGATATGTGTTGGTACATGGTACTCTACGAGATAAACAGATAGTCCTCCTAAATATATATGGGCCAAACATAGATGACCCGGAATTCTACTCCACAATCTTCAGGAAACTGGCACACTACCCCACAGCCCATCTGATATGCGGGGGGGACTTTAATACCATTCTTGATGTGAACATCGACCGTACCTCGACACAAGCGAGAGCATTATCCAAAGCAGCACAGACAATTACCACTCACATGGCAGATTTGAGACTGAAGGATGCATGGAGGACATTACACCCCTCTGCGAGAGGATACACATATTACTCGACAGTACACGACATGCACTCCAGGATAGATATTTGGTTGCTAGATAACACAGTATTATCGTGGATCACTGACACTCAGATACTCCCCAGGACATACTCCGATCATTCCCCCATACTGATGGCATTGCAAATAGCCGGCGATGCGGTGGGCAGGCCCCCATGGAGATTCAAACCGGCTGCGCTACGGGATCTGGTCTACAGAAATGCAATGGACCAGCACATACAAGAATATTTTGAACTCAATGAGAACTCGGTGTCCTCTCTCGTGATATTGTGGCAAGAATTTAAGGTGTATATAAGGGGCGCATCCATATCAAAGGAAAGTGGCATCCTCAAAGACATTAGGAGTAGATTGCAACGACTAGAAGCGCAAATAGCATCAATACAAGCCCAATATGTGCTCACTCCGACACCACAACTCACGTTAGACATAAAAAACAAGCTAGACGAATATACGGACACAGCGGACCAACAGATCCGCTACTTTGACAGACCGGCGGCTGCACGCCGCTACGGTGAAAGCGAACGCCCGGGGAGGCTGTTAGCCAGAGCAGTGAGGGGAGAAAGGGGTTCAACAGATATCCCATGTATACAAACAGCAGACGGATCGGTCACCACAGATCAGGGTAAGATACGTGACACATTTCACGCATTCTATGAAGAACTTTACTCACCTCAATCCGACGCTACGGATGCAGAGATTGAACAATACCTCTCCCAGATCCCAACGACATTACTGGAGGAAGATACCAGAGAGTTGTTGGAGACTCCGATATCTGAGACGGAAGTTGTGGAGGCAATTGAGGCACTCCCCAACGGGAAGGCCCCTGGCACCGATGGCCTTAGCGCAGAGTTCTACAAGGAGTTTAAACATCTTCTGGTGCCCAGACTACTGGCGATGTGGACCGAAGCCCTGGACAGGGGAGAGACTAATAACGTTACTGCTTAAATCGGGGAAACCCCCGGACGGCTGCGGGTCTTATAGACCTCTATCATTATTTAATACGGATGCAAAGGTCTTGGCAAAGATACTCGCCACTAGGTTAACACCTTTGATGCCATATAAGGTCCATGAGGATCAGGCAGGGTTCATTCCTGGCAGGTCCACGGCCACTAACGTCAGAAAATGCCATGAGATCCTGACTACAACACCCCCAGACCAGCAAGCCATAGCCGTGTCACTAGACATGCGCAAAGCATTTGATACGGTATCCTGGCCCTTCCTGTTCGGGGTCTTACGAAATTATGGGTTCGGTCCAAACTTCCTGAAATGGAGACAATTACTATACACAGGGCCCCAGGGCAGAGTTAGAGTTAATGGCACCCAAACAGAAAAGCTCAAACTGCGAGGGGGCACTAGACAGGGTTGCCCATTGTCACCATTACTGTTTGCCCTAATAATAGAACCATTGGCGGACATATTGAGGGCTCGCTACAGCGCATACGGGCTAAGGATAGAGAACAAAATACACATCATAAACATCTTGCTGTACCTAAAAAACGCAGACAGAACATTGGGGAGGGTCCTGTGAATAGTAGAACAATTTGGTAGACTCTCGGGCCTACGACTTAACCCCAACAAATCAGAAGTGTTCCCCATTACTGAAAACACGAGTAAACCCCATAACCTGCATGGCCTACAATGGTGCCCGACACATATTCTGTATCTGGGAGCATGTATAGCCAGGACGGCTCAGTTGTCTCGGACATTAAACTATAACCTGCTGGCAGACTATGTATGAAGTTAAAGCGTTGGAGTGCTCTCCCCATTTCCATGATGGGTAGGATCGCCTTAGTGAAAATGATAATTCTCCCAAAGCTGTTTTATTTATTTAGTACGGTACCGGTCTGGCCAAGATGTCTAGTGCATGTGTTTCATTTGTTTGGGGTGGTCACCCTAGGGTGAGCTGGAGGGTACTTACTGATGACTACCCAAAGGGCGGTTTGCTGGCACCAGACCTCGAACTATACTATTTGACTGCACAGGCACAGCATGCCGCCCAGTGGGCCACAACATTTCTTAACCCAGCGGGCCCTGTACCGAGCCAGCCCGAAAAAGAGGCCGTGTTGGTGCTCCACCAACTTACGTGGCCCACTTCCAAGCATTATAACTCCCTGAAACCAACAAAAGTGGCGACTACGGCGTGGGCCAAAATAGTTGAGATATATGGCACGGATAAGATATACCACCCGAGTATGCCGCTCTGGGGTGACCCCCAGACTCCCTTCAGTATAGAGGGGGAAGTAGCCCGCCATTGGTCCTCCAGGGGCATATCTCAATGGGGTCAACTATTCACGGATGGGCACTTTACCCAGAGGGATGATATCAAGGATGTAGTGGGGAATACGTATGGGACCAGACAACAATATTCCCGTATACGGGCAGCCATACAAAGCATATGTCGGACCTTTCCTAATGAACCACCACTTAACATGGGATTGGGATATATGTTCACGGGGGGGATCTCAAAAGATAACGGCATCAGCACTGTATAAGATCATACTCCAGACACGCCTGATAGAGCAACGCACAACTAAGGCCAAGTGGGAACAAGACTTGGGTGAGCAGATTGAAGACGATGAATGGTCCCGACACTGTGCACTCACCAAACAGATTTCCTGTAACTCTAAATACAGGCTAATCCACTACAAGATAATAAAAAGAACACACTACACTCCTATGAAGCTCAAACGCATATATCCGGCCATGACTGGGAACTGCCCGAGATGCCATGGTGAAAATGCAAACATTTACCATATGTTATGGGCGTGTGTTAAACTGAGGGGATATTGGGAGGAGGTGTGTCTAGCATTGGATGGGATGGCAGATCAACCAGTGGAATGGACCCCACGGATGTGCCTGTTGGGGATGGTCGAGAAAATGAACCCGATATGGCGGAAACTACTGAACTTAAGTCTGCTCATAGCCAAGAGGGCAATCCTGCTCAAATCGAAGAGTGCAAATCCCCCAACCAAGGCGGATTGGGACAGGGACATGGTATGGGCAAACGACCTGGAGGAACTGTACATAGAGAGCGGATGTCGGATAAGAATGGAGAGCGGATGAAAGTGAGAGCGGATGAGTGTGGAGAGCAGATGGCGGATGAGAAAAGAGAGCAGATGGCGGATGAGAAGCAGATGGCGGATGAGAAAAGAGAGCGGATGGCGGATGAGAAAAGAGAGCGGATGGCGGATGAGAAAAGAGAGCGGATGGCGGATGAGAAAAGAGAGCGGATGGCGGATGAGAAAAGAGAGCGGATGGCGGATGAGAAAAGAGAGCGGATGGCGGATGAGAAGAGAGAGCGGATGGCGGATGAGAAAAGAGAGCGGATGAGTGGTGGAGAGCGGATGAGTGGTGGAGAGCGGATGAGTGGTGGAGAGCGGATGAGTGGTGGAGAGCGGATGAGTGGTGGAGAGCGGATGAGTGGTGGAGAGCGGATGAGTGGTGGAGAGCGGATGAGTGGTGGAGAGCGGATGAGTGGTGGAGAGCGGATGAGTGGTGGAGAGCAGATGAGTGCGGAGAGCGGATGAGTGCGGAGAGCGGATGAGTGCGGAGAGCGGTTTTAGTGCGGAGTGCAGCCCAGAAGAGAGCGGAGGAGCGTGGATAAGGGACGAGTGTGGAGAGCAGACTAGTGCGAAGCGAATGATTGTAGAGAGCGGATGAATAAGGAGAGCGAAAAAGTAAATGTGTAGCGTGGATGGGCGTAAGGAACGGGTGTGTATATGGAACGAACAAGTGTCGGATGCGGATGTATATATGGAGCGGACGATTGGGTGAAGCGGATAAATGTGTGGTGCGGACGAGTGTGCCTAACAGATGAATCCATGGAGCGGACAAAGAACATAGAGCATATGAGTGTATGGAATGGATGAACAGACAGAGTAGACGAGTAGTTGGCTTTTCCGATGAATGGATGGACCGGACTACCATTGTAGACTGAACGAGTGCCCTATCTGGAGCCGGTATCCAGACTAGACGAGTATAAACTTGAAGAGTGTGTGGACTGGACGAGTGTGTGGACTGGACGAGTGTGTGGACTGGACGAGTGTGCGGACTAGACGAGTGTGCGGACTAGACGAGTGTGCGGACTAGACGAGTGTGCGGACTAGACGAGTGTGCGGACTAGACGAGTGTGCGGACTAGACGAGTGTGCGGACTAGACGAGTGTGCGGACTAGACGAGTGTGCGGACTAGACGAGTGTGCGGACTAGACGAGTGTGCGGACTAGACGAGTGTGCGGACTAGACGAGTGTGCGGACTAGACGAGTGTGCGGACTGGATGAGGGTGTGAACTAGACGATGATGACCGACGAATCTGTGAAGCAGACGAGTATGAGGAACGGACGAATATGTGCAACGGACGATACCTAACATGCTTTGGAATGATGGAAACACTTGAAAACATACATCAGACCACACCCCACGCTTACTCTCCCACTTACACCACCACTCATCTAGAACACAGAGATACTATGACACCATTCGGTATAACTGTTCTCATATCTACATCTCCCGCTCACTCCACATCACTCTAAGTAATCATTGCTGGTTGCACACCCCCCAGCCAGGCGTTCTCCTCAGGCCTAACGCAGCCACACTCGTTCTGGGTAAAACCGACCAGAGCGAACACATACTCCTGACCTCTCAACCACCACACCTACAGCTAAGAAGCAGCTACCACTCGATTTCCGCACCAGCTGCACACATAACCGGTGCGCACAGGCACTTTTGCACTCCCTCTACTCTCTCTACTGAACTGAACTTCGGTTCCCAAGGGCGTTCAACCTACCAGCGCCTTCAGACCATACCAATGGTATATAAGGCGCTATATAAATGCAAAATAACATAACATAACATAGACTCGGTACTGCCTGTTTCCCGGCCAAAGAATATTTGGGAAAGATACAAACTGTACCTATTTGAAAAGACCGAGCAAGTGCACTCTGACTCTGAACAGTAATTGAAATTGTACAATGTATGAACATATTAATATTACAGCTAAGTGTTTGTATTAACTGTGTGCGACAAAAATAAAGAATTATAAAAAAAACAAAAAAAAACTGCTCTCCAGTCTCACATGATGTAGTACTTAATACCATAGCTAAACTTAAAGCTTCAAACTGCAAATGAGACAATTTTCCAGCACACCTAATCAAATTATGTGCCCCAACTCTCACACCCATAATTACCAATTTTGTGAATGCCTCCTTCCATACCAATCAGGTCCCAGCTAGCATTAAAGCGGCGTGAGTCACTCCTCTACTAAAAAAAACCCACACTAGATCCATTAGTGCCCACGAACTACCGGTCCATAACGACTGTCCCCTTCCTACTTTAAATTGTCGATAAATTAGCCTACAACCAAATACAAACCGATCTCGAACAAAACAATTTACTAGGAGCCAGACAATCTGGTTTTAGGCCCAACCACAGTACGGAGACTGCCCATTTGGATTTAAAAATCCAATTGGATTCTATCAGAGACTCAGGCAAACTAGCCACCCTTCTGCTGCTGGACTTATCAGCAGCATTCGATCTGGTAGACCATGACAAACTTTGCGACACCCTAAAAAAAGATTTACATTTTTCTACTAACGCTACTCAGTGGATCAAATCTTTTCTAACGGACCGCACCTCCAGAGTTGCCATCGGTAACTATGCAGCGGACTCTATAGTAGTACCCATAGGAGTCCCCCAGGGATTCTGCCCCTCACCCACCCTCTACAATGCATATACTAAACTCCTTTTCTCGGCTCTTGACGATATGGGTGTCATCTACACCAACTTTGCAGATGACACTCAGATCCTCATCCCAATCACAGGTGACTACACCCAGGACACTGACACAATCAACAAAGTTTATTCTACAATCCAAAATTGGATGGCCCGAAACAGTCTCTGCCTTAACGATGAGAAAACGGTGGACCTCATCGTGGGCTCCCAAAAAAGAATAAGCACCCTCCACACTAACTACTCTCACATCAACATTGACAGTATACAGATCCCAGTACTCAAACAAGTTAAAACTCTTGGTGTATATATAGATGCCAACCTCACTATGCACAAACAAATAACAGCCCTCTCTTCTTCCACAGCTTACACAGCAAAACGTATTGCACTCAGCTGCCAGTTTCTCACCTCTACAAATTGTATCACTCTGGCCAGAGCGCTGATCTTAACGAAACTGGATTACTGTAACATCCTCTTCCTAGGAACCTCCAAAACCAACTTAAATAAAATCCAACTATTACAAAACAAAGCCCTTAGAGCGGCTCTAGGTATAAAGAAGTCAGAACATATATCTAGCATCAAGAGAGAAAACCACTGGCTGCCTATTGAAGCACAAATCACCTTCAAAACACTCAGCACCGTCCATAAATGCATCAACAAAAAAGCGCCCAGCTACCTCAACAACACTATCAAGAAAAAAATCCCCTGTAGGACACTGAGATCTAATGAACTGGCCCTCTTGAAAGTTCCTCAATACAAATACAGTAGAGCAGGAGGAAGTAGTTTCAAAGTACTAGCCCCTTCGCACTGGAACGCACTACCCCTTAGTATAAAAAATGAGGACTCCCTACTAAGATTCAAAAAAGCACTGAAAACCTGGTTATTTAACACACTATTGGCTTACTGCCCCCTTTGAATCTAAACTAACGTAACCCCATGGCCCTCATGTTCCACCAGGGGTCGCCTCTAGATCTGAAACTAGCGTTCAAACAAAGTATGACCTGCTTTTGACCGATTGGAATTCAGTATAAGAAACGTGATCACATGATTTATGTGCATTTTAGTTTAAATATGTTCTGTGTGATGGTAACTGTAACACTGTATAAAAATGCTACTATTTATTGAATTTTCGCCCTGATACCTGCGGGTCTGGGCGAGTAACAAATGTAATAAATAAATAAATAAAATAAATAGTAAAGTTCAGGTAAGTACATTCACTCAATCTCAGTCACTAGGATAGGCCCAGGAAGGGTTCCTTAACCGAGCCCCCAGTGACCAAAGTCAGGAAAGAGACTTCACACCCATGTAACCCTATGGAGAACAGGTTTTAGGAAAGTTTTTCTGAAGTCCAACTAAGGGCTTACTAAAACCATTCAACTGAGGCCGTACAAGACTCAACTCTTAGAATAAGGATGCACCACCTGAGTTCATGATAGCATAGACAGAGCAGCCAGGCTTATCTTATCTTGGGAGGAGGAAGAGAGGGCTGTAGAATCAGTGCAAATGAAATTGTCATACAAATGGTCCACAAAAACACTAACACTATGTATGTAAAAATAAATAATTTAAATACAGGTAGGCTCAGATAAATCTTGGGGTAAATAAGTACTATCGCACATTATATGTAATCACAATTATAAAAACACAACACTATACTTGGAGGTACACAGAGCAAAGTATAAACCTTATTTGGAACACCTAACAGTAGTTCTAGGGAAGTCAATCCTTTTCATACACATTCAGTATATGTCACACCGATTCTTGGGAAGTAAAAACCAATGGTTACTTTCAAATTACATTCAGTAGTTCACAGGTAGTAGACCCTACCAGTTCTACAGGGACGCCCAGTAACAAATCACATAATTATTCAACTGAACAATATACGTTTTGTGAACAGTGGAACACTTATTCTAGGTACGGTAAAACCTATAACTACTTTTTGGCTAACACACAGTTATACTAGGTGAGTAAAACCTAGGGATGTAATATTCAATTACAGGTGCTTTTGAGATCAGTGAAACACAGATTGAGATAAGCAGTAACACTAACATATTTTTGGGAGAACACACAGCTAACCCAAGGTAAGTAAAACCCATATAAATTTTCAAGGATCTATCGGCAACTTGGGGCAGGTATTAACCTAGGACTCTGTGTCGGTCTAAAACAGTAAAGGGAAAGCAAAACCCAGTGTTACACTTTAGTGAATGACTCAGTTATTCTAGGTAGGTAAAACCTAATGCAGACTTATTCTGGACAGGCTAGCAGCAAGTCAGGGAAAGCAAGAAAAAGCACTGCTGAGGGTTCAGATTCGGTTCTGTCATATCAGCGAGACATTTTTACCACGGGTGTTTTTACGAATGCATTTTACTGAAAATAAGTCATTGAAATGTATATATTTGGGGTGGTTCAAACCTCCCCACCCCAAGCCCCCACACCTATTTCTAACCGTTTCCGACCCCCCTTCCCCTTATATGCCCTTTCTCCCCCCCCCACCTCCAACATGTAGGTTTTTTTCGGCAAGTGTTTTCATAAAACACTAGCCGAAAAAACGACTGTCAATGAAACAACATTGTACCCCCGATTCTACTCGCGGCCCAGTGTTCTGCGCATGGTTCCATTGTGGGTGGAGAGGTCACTGAGGCTCAGGGTTTAGTTTCGGTTGGTTGTGGTGCTTTGGAATAGTTTCCAGACAACTTCCAGCAGAACACTTAAACGAAGAAAAGATAAAGTTGTGTGCAGGGCAGACCAACTCGGGGCAACTTCAGGGAGCGTTGAAGATGAGTTGCAGCAGGAGTCTCCACCATCAGGTAGAAACAAGCGATATTAAAGGTTGAACAAAGGAGAAGGCCTAGCACAGCTTCTGTTGATGCAAGAAGGTGTCTTGTTACACAAGTTGAAGATCCTCCAAATTCCAAGGATGCCCTCAAAACAGTGATGACTGAAGCAATGTAACCCAAGAGATTGTCAGTCCGCTGGTTGGTTCAGGGACACTTCTGAAGGCTCAAAAGGCATGGATCCTCAAGCAGGGATCAAGACTAGTTGCTCCCACCGATCCAGAGGTCGAAGAACTGACACAGGCCTTCTTGCGATAAAAACAGAGGAGCCTGGCTTCCCTGGAACAACACTGGAAGTTTGTCAGCAGCAGAGAGTATCCTCGGGTCGTCATCAGGCTGCACTTCTTCAAAGAGTTCTTGATCTGAAGAATGGCTGCAGGAGCACAAGGATCTGTAGTGGCTATCCAATCAAAGATAGCCACTGGCCGCAACATTTGCCCAGCAACAGACATTCAGGCATCTGGATGTGTCCAGACATGAACAGCCTCCATATCCAGGCTCACACACAAACAGTCTATTAGCCCAGCAAAGCAGCAGCTTTTCCCAAGAAGGGGCTTCCCATATACGTCAATTCCAGATCCCAGATGGCAGGAAGAAGGACAAAGAACAATATGGGAAAAGGACAAGCAAAATCCTTGTTGCACAGCCTTATTACGGTGCGAGCCAACATTCACGCCTGTACGCAAGTGTTTCTAGGCGCGATAAGGAGGGGGAAAAAGGAAGGGCAAAACAACGATCTTACTAGGCCTTGTGTCATTCAGATCGCGCAAGTAGCCATCTGCGCTAAATGCATGATTAAAATTATAAAAACATGGTAGAAAAATATCCGCTGTCACCAGTTTAGCCTAGGCACATTGTAATAACGAAAAATCCATTACAGAAAAAGTTAGGTATTCTAACCACAATTCACTTTAAGTTGATGTGTACAATTTTAACATTCATTTCTCAAAAAGAGACATAGGGCCTCATTACAAGTTTTGCCGGTATCCTGCCGAAACCGTATGAATACCGACTAACCCTACCGTTTCTGCCACCTGACATCTCGGAATTACCAGGATATTACAGGCAGCGAAAAGGACAGTGATTTCCCATTCGTTGGAGTCCCATAGGACTCCATGCAGGGGATTGCAGGTATTACTGGTACCAGTAATTTCAGCATTTATTTGCCAGTGGGAGCCTGATTTACCTCCATCTGTTGGCTGGAGGTAAATCAGTGCCCACACTGGCAAACGTGTTTTGCCGGTCCAGTCAAATGGACCCTGCCGGAATTACTGGCAATTTAATCAGACCAGCAAAACTGTAATGAAGCCCAGAGTAAATCAGTACTGATAGCCTTATGAACTAATTAGTTTCCCACATACGAATGAGCAAACGAGCAGAAGGCTTAACTTGCCTCCATAATGTCATGTCAGCAGTCTAAATAAAGCACAAAGAAAGGGTGTCCCATGGAAGTCTATGTGAGGATAGCAGGAAAAAGAAAAGCTTTCCTAACACATAGACACTTGTTGTTTGCAGATGGCTTTGAGATTACAGACATTTAAGAGTACTTACACGCTTGTAGTAGTTCTTGATCTTGGTCGCCATGCCAACCTGCATCATCAACGGGGGGTTCTCTTCACTGTATTCAGCCAGGATGAGGTCACCATCTTTGCCAGTGAGATCTTGAGGCGTGCGCATGAAGAACATCTCTCCCCCTCCTGATGCCTGACGCTCCTGCTCCCTCATCTGCAAAATGGGAAGAGTTTGGTATGTTATCAAAAAATAGGTGCAAACATCACTGAAAAGAGACTTTGGAGGAAGCAAAGGATAGAATATCATTGGAGACATGTGTAATTGCCAGTGTCGACTAGGAGGTGGGAGAGAACAGCTCAGAAGTCGTCAATGCAAGGGAGTAGGTCAGGGGAACATCCTAGGAGGATGGGGTCAGTGGCAGAGATCAACAAAGGCTGGCAGGCAACAAAGGTATGGAGAAGGTGCTCAGGAAGCTGAGATCAGGAGGAGATGGGAGGAATGGTGCCAGAAGGAGTGGGGTTGGGATCAGAGGTAGGAGGAGGTAGCCCAGAAGCAGAGGAGAGGGAGCACAGTGCAGGGGGCAGTAGGCAGGGAGCAAAGGCCAGATATTGGTATGTAGGGAACAGGCCAGGAGTAGGTCTGGAGTGAGCACAAGATAGGAAGCAGGCAGGACGTCTAGTCTAGGAGAAAGTTGTCTGGAAGAAGAGAGCAGTAAAATTTGGTAGAAGGTAGACAGTAGCCGGGAGGGAGCAAGTCGCATGATGCAGTGGGCAGAGATTACAGCACAGGAGGAGGTGGCCACGAGGCAGTGAGTAGGAGCTGAAAGCAGAGGTCAGAAGGAATGAGGCGCACCCAGGAGGTGGTGGTTCGGAAGTAACACTCTGGGGCGGGTGCAGCTTCTGTTCCACCCTATAGCCTTCTTGCTATCAGTGGTAGGTAGGGACATCTCAGGAAGTAATCTAGTAAAGAGAGCGCTTTTCGGATGTAACCATCTTGGACGATGCAGGCTCCCATTCATGTGCTGGCTGCGAACAGTGAATAATCTGGAGGTTTCATGGCACTAACCGGGAGCGGACAACTGACAATTCCTGGGATAAATTAAAGAATTGTACACAGAATACAGACCTGGAATATATGCATGCACAGCAATGCTCTGTTCACATCTTCATGGTCATTCCAGCAGTTGAGCAGGCACATATTCTGCACCATGCAAGCCACAAATATACTTAGGACATGGAATAACCACAAGTGCACAATTAAGACAGAAGCACAGTGGGCTCAGGCACCTCAACCAGTGAACTGGGTGGATAAATGAAGGAAGGAGAAAGGAGATCACGGTCTTAAGACAAAGCTCAGAACAAAGCGTGCCGAACGAGAGTGAAGATAAGCAACAAAAGGAGAAACTGGTAGTAGTCGACAGCTGCTTTCAAAGGAGTCGGGGAAGAGGATAATGGAACATGGGATGTTAAGAAGATAAAACTGATATCTGGGATGGTTAGTAGAGGAGAAAGATGGCTGTGATGGGCGAGGTTAGAGGGAATTTACCTTTGCTTTCTTCTTGATGTGTTTGAGTAATGGCTGCGCAGAGTGTGGCCCGGGGATGGACAAAGTCCCAAAGGAATACTTCTTCAGGTTTGGCCGGTGAAACTGCCGCAACTTCATGGGTCCCATGTGGGTTGGGAAGAAGGGCTGGCGCAATTCAACTGCAGGAATGGAGTGCTGCAAAATAAGGGGACAGAGTCACGATTATACACCAATTCATGATTATCTCTTCCCTTAATCCAAGACAACGGAGGCATGCAAAGCAACTATCAACTGTTTGCTAAACATTGCGAAGAGAATCCCTCTAATCCCCAACTACAACCACCAAAACAAGCTACTTTTGAAACATCAATTTAAAAACAAAACAACTGTCTTCATTGAAGCCACCATCAACTGACAAACCACATTTGAACTACTGTGTAAGAAACAGTATTGTCCAAAATGTGGCTATCAGTCTTCCAGTAGGTTTTCCCTAGAGTCTACATATAGAATTGCAGAGCAGAATTCAATTTTCTGGGGTTGTCCAGTCTCATTTCATGGGACCCCCGCACTCTTTTTTGCTTTCTCCCCTGTTAAGGCAGGTTCTGTACCACCCTCTGATAAGAGAACTACAATCACTGACATTAATCGGGGCTAACACACCCGACAAGAAATGGAAGCCAAACCTCTCTTACAGGTTCGTAAACGTGGACAGAGCGACAAGGCTTCACTGCCAGCAGCGGCAAGGCTTCCCTCCCAGGTGGGGGGAGCGACAACGCTTCAGTCCCAGGTGGGAGAGGAGCGACAAGGCTTCACTCTCAGGTAGGAGAGGAGCGACAAGGCTTCACTCCCAGGTGGTGGGGAGCGACAAGGCTTCACTCCCAGGTGGTGGGGAGCGACAAGGCTTCACTCCCAGGTGGGAGAGGAGCGACAAGGCTTCACTCCCAGGTGGTGGGGAGCGACAAGGCTTCACTCCCAGGTGGTGGGGAGCGACAAGGCTTCAGTCCCAGGTGGGAGAGGAGCGACAAGGCTTCACTCTCAGGTAGGAGAGGAGCGACAAGGCTTCACTCCCAGGTGGTGGGGAGCGACAAGGCTTCACTCCCAGGTGGTGGGGAGCGACAAGGCTTCACTCCCAGGTGGTGGGGAGCGACAAGGCTTCACTCCCAGGTGGTGGGGAGCAACAAGGCTTCACTCCCAGGTGGGAGAGGAGCGACAAGGCTTCACTCCCAGGTGGTGGGGAGCGACAAGGCTTCACTCCCAGGTGGTGGGGAGCAACAAGGCTTCACTCCCAGGTGTGAGAGGAGCGACAAGGCTTCACTCCCAGGTGGTGGGGAGCAACAAGGCTTCACTCCCAGGTGGTGGGGAGCGACAAGGCTTCACTCCCAGGTGGTGGGGAGCGACAAGGCTTCACTCCCAGGTGGGAGAGGAGCGACAAGGCTTCACTCCCAGGTGGGAGAGGAGCGACAAGGCTTCACTCCCAGGTGGGAGAGGAGCGACAAGGCTTCACTCTCAGGTAGGAGAGGAGCGACAAGGCTTCACTCCCAGGTGGTGGGGAGCGACAAGGCTTCACTCCCAGGTGGTGGGGAGCGACAAGGCTTCACTCCCAGGTGGGAGAGGAGCGACAAGGCTTCACTCCCAGGTGGGAGAGGAGCGACAAGGCTTCACTCCCAGGTGGGAGAGGAGCGACAAGGCTTCACTCCCAGGTGGGAGAGGAGCGACAAGGCTTCACTCCCAGGTGGTGGGGAGCGACAAGGCTTCACTCCCAGGTGGTGGGGAGCGACAAGGCTTCACTCCCAGGTGGGAGAGGAGCGACAAGGCTTCACTCCCAGGTGGGAGAGGAGCGACAAGGCTTCACTCCCAGGTGGGAGAGGAGCGACAAGGCTTCACTCCCAGGTGATGGGGAGCGACAAGGCTTCACTCCCAGGTGGTGGGGAGCGACAAGGCTTCACTCCCAGGTGAGAGAGGAGCGACAAGGCTTCACTCCCAGGTGGGAGAGGAGCGACAAGGCTTCACTCCCAGGTGGGAGAGGAGCGACAAGGCTTCACTCCCAGGTGGTGGGGAGCGACAAGGCTTCACTCCCAGGTGGTGGGGAGCGACAAGGCTTCACTCCCAGGTGGGAGAGGAGCGACAAGGCTTCACTCCCAGGTGGTGGGGAGCGACAAGGCTTCACTCCCAGGTGGTGGGGAGCGACAAGGCTTCACTCCCAGATGGGAGAGGAGCGACAAGGCTTCACTCCCAGGTGGGAGAGGAGCGACAAGGCTTCACTCCCAGGTGGGAGAGGAGCGACAAGGCTTCACTCCCAGGTGGGAGAGGAGCGACAAGGCTTCACTCCCAGGTGGTGGGGAGCGACAAGGCTTCACTCCCAGGTGGTGGGGAGCGACAAGGCTTCACTCCCAGGTGGGAGAGGAGCGACAAGGCTTCACTCCCAGGTGGGAGAGGAGCGACAAGGCTTCACTCCCAGGTGGGAGAGGAGCGACAAGGCTTCACTCCCAGGTGGTGGGGAGCGACAAGGCTTCACTCCCAGGTGGGAGAGGAGCGACAAGGCTTCACTCCCAGGTGGGGATGCAGATTGGCATACTGGAAAGTATATACTTTATTTAGTGATGCATGTAGATCAGGTCAAATTAATACTTAAAGGTGCAATGCACAGTATTAAAAAGATACTCAGTATACTATTAGGGTAGAATTTCCATCTTGTGTAATATTCTCCTCGACTGGCGAGTCCCCCAACGCATTTTGCTGGACACATTTTTTTCGGACTCCCATGAGTGAATGGGCATCTTTTCCCTCATGCATCCATGCTTGTTTGGTACTCAGGGCACCCCATTGTGGGTTTATTTCTATGGAGTCTAGTTTACTCCATCTTTTTCCATGGCATCTGTAATTTCCTATTGTAGCACACAGCACCGTATGGGTATGCTACTGGAAGCTCCTTGAGCATCTCTCTATGGTTGCCAAGAATAGGAGGGCACTTTTTATCCTACCTACACCTTTCCTGTAAATCAAGCCTAAACTCCCCTTCCACCCCACCTTCTGTGGAGTGCTGACGGGACTGTGTGTCCCCATTTCAATTCTCCTGCAACTTTTTGGTTACAGTAACAATTCCATCTGAGTGGCTGGTGGCAGTGGATAAGTTATCTACCAATTTTGTGAAATTTAAAACGCAGGTTGCATTCACAGGTGTGGTAAGGCTCACATGGGACACCATTGATCTAAAATGGTTCTGGTCTTTTTTTGTCAACTCACATTGGTTTGCTCCTTCTTGGTCCTTCTGCCGTGCTGGGTGGGGGAGGTCCTTGTGCATCTTTTGTCTTTGCCGGGATCCCTTTGTGAAACCTGCCGGAAGATGCCTGTGTGTCTGGGAGGACTCCAAAACTCCACTGCTCATTGTCCTCCAGAGAGCCTGCCTAGCTAGATCTAGCTGAAACTGCTGGGTGCCTGGCTGTTCCTTGGGGACAGCCTCTACCCAAGTTTGAACGGAAGCATGCATGTTGAATGGCTGGGTTCCTGCATTAAAGTCGAGGGTCTTGATGCTGAAGTCGACCACTGGAAGATCCATTCCAAATAGGAGAAGAAGAAGGACGTCTGCAGCAACCTCCAGAGACCGCCAGAGCCATCTAACTGACATCCAGCCCTCTTTTTTAAGCGACAAGGAAGCTCCGGTCCAGACAGCTTCCTCCGACCACCCAGTCTGAAGATGACCTGCATTTTGGGCCATCCCTCGACGAGCTGTGATCTTCTCCAGCTCCAAACCACTAATACCCTGCGACCTGTGGCCATCGTGCGGTGCAATTTCTTTAGAAGATCGTATCATCCCAAAACTTTGGTGACGACCTTCTGGAACTCCAGAGGCAAGATTCCGCTAACTGAAGTCCCCTCTTCGAAGTGCTGGACTGAGAGAACAAGCTGAATCGACCGGGCTGTAACCGTTCTTCACTGGTGCTTTGAAAAGAGCGCCAAAATCACAAATACAAGAAGAATCCTTAGCTGAGAGACTATCCACTCGACTGCTGCTGCGAGAGTCATTTCAGTGTCCCTTCTTCAGTCTGCCTGACCAAGAATCCGGTGACCGAGTCTGCTGCTGCATTATGGGCAGTGGTCGAAGTGTACGAAAAGAAGTAGTGGAACTACATGCCCTGCTGGTCTGCCCTCGCTCCCCACAAACCACATCTCTGCGCTCCCTCCCACACACAATCCAAACCCCCAAACAAACACACCTGCTATTTAAGGGAATGTTCAGTGCAGTGGACTGAAGTGCAAGCTTCAACTTCTTCGTACACTTTTATTTTAAAACTAAACCATTCCATAACGGTTTCTTTTTAAAATAAAAGTATAGGAACATTGAAACTTAAAAATAAAAAAGTATAGGAGCACCGCTCCTGACCGCTCCCGCCCACTTCGACCTCTGATTGTGAGGCCATTGTGCTGCATCCGCTTCTTCACGTTTAAGGTACCGTTGGACTAGAGTTGCTTTGCTGCTCCTGTGTTGCTGGAGTGTTGCTTCGGGTGTTTGGGAGTTTGCCCATACACGTTCGCACAGGCCTAACACCTGTGTGCCTACAGGGAGCCTTCTTCAAAGTCCCTGAACCCTTTTTCCCCAACAAAGATGTGCACATACTTCTTACAAGTCTTCTACTGGAACGCTTGACATTCTACAGCCTGTGCCTTGCTAGTTTTGTCTCCCAATTTGCCTTGCATATCTAGCTTGGGATGGGCTTTTAAAGACTAAGGCCTCTATGAATTTAATGCAAGTCTTACCTGTTCTGTGTTGGTTGTGATCCATTCAGTATTTAGTAAAACAGTGATTCTGAATTTAATTGCCGAAGTGATTTTACTTAGCTTGAATAGTTTCTAACTCTTCTACAACTGTGTGTAAAGAACATGTTACTTAACAACTGGTAGCGTTCTTTCGACTGGATGTTCCTCCAACGCATTCCACATCTTTGACATGTAATGTCCACTGCTGTGCACATTGGAAACTTTTTTCAGCAGAGGGCGTCCTGCGTCCATGGCGTCGGGTCCATGTCCCTCGGAGGCCTTCGTCGAGGGCGACGTCACACAATGTTATAAATAGGACGCATGGCGCCTATAGCCTCAGTTTAAGTTTTTCCCCCCAGAACGTGTGGCACCAGTCTGATGCCTGCTGGACTGCACTTAGCCTTGCAGAAAACAGAAGCTGCAATCGCGTAGGAAATTCTCCTGAGGGCCAGGCTGGAAGGGCGATGTGGAATGCGTTGGAGGAACATCCAGTTGAAAGAAAGTTACCAGTTGGTAAGTAACTTGTTCTTCGAATGGATTGTGTCCTCCAACGTATTCCACATCTTTGACAGACTCCCAAAGCAGTATCAGTGAATGGAGGAAGGAGAAGACTTTAGAGTACCCAATTAGATTGCGGAATAAAGCACTGCCTTTCCCAAAGGCAATATCCTGAACATGGATTGTATCCAGGGAACAATGTTTTACAAATGTATGGATTGAAGCCCAAGTAGCAGCATCACAAATATTCCTAATAGGAACACCCCGCTGGAGGGCGTTGGAAGTAGCCACGCCCCTAGTGGAGTGAGCTCTCAACCCATCAGGAGGGTCTTTACCCGCCAACCGGTAACACTCCGTAATGGTAAGGATAATCCACCTGGACAACGTCCGTTTGGTAACATCCTGGCCCAACCGGTGTCAAGCATATCCTACAAAGAGTTGATCGTCCACTCTGACCCTGGACATCCTAGAAATATAAAAGCTAAGAGCTCTCCTAGGATCCAACCTATGGAGGCGCTCCTCTTCCTTTAGAGGGACGTACTCTCAGTACAACCCTGTCCTTGTGAAACACAGTAAAGGGTGGCTTTGATTAAAGTGCCTGTAATTCACTGACTCAGCGAGCGCAAGTAACCGTAACCAAGAACACAGTCTTGAAGGACAGTAATCTCAAAGGACAAGAGTGCAAAGGTTCAAACGGAGCACCCATGAGAAATTTCAAAACCAACTTTAAATCCCAAACCGACACCTGGAAGGGTGACGGCGGAAATACATTAGTCAGTCCTTTAAGAAACTGAGAAATCAAAGGAATCTTAAAATAAGAACATTCTTCAGACGAGCGCTTAAAGATAGACAGCGCCGCCAGGTAACCTTTAATGGTACCCACTTGAAGGCCCCTGAAAGCAAGAAAGATAAAACCATAGGAATGGAGCACTGAAAAGGATCAACATTGTGATCCCTGCACCAGTCACAGAACTTACGCCAACGGTACATGGATTTGGTTGCAGGCGCCTGGCTGAAAGCAACACCTCCATCATGTCATCCGGGAGGTCCCAATCCTTAACCTCAACCTTTCAGTTACCAAGCGTGAAGGTTGAGAGTCTTGACCTCTGAATGGAGAACCTGACCTCCCTCGCACAAGAGCAGATCCTCTTGGTGGGGAAGACGGCGTGGAGGGCAGATGGACATTTCCAGAAGGTCCGGGTACCACGCTCTCCTGGCCCAATCCGGAGCAATGAGGATCATGTGGGAACTGAACCTCCGTAAGCTCCGCAACACTTGAGGAATGACAGGGACCGGAAGAAACGCGTACAGCAGTGGGAATGACCAATCCACCACGAACGTGTCTCCTAAGGCTCCTTTTGGAGGAAATTCCCTTGTGCAGAATCTCTCGCACTTCCGGTTGACAATTGTGGCAAAGAGATCCACTTGCAGGGTTCCCCAAAGGGCGAAGATCTCCTGAAGGACTTCCTGGGCCAACTCCCAATCGTGGGAGACGGTGCTCTGCCTGCTCAGAGCGTCCAACGCCGCATTTTCATCTCCCTGGCCAGATAGAATGCAGAGATCAAAATTTCTTGCTGGATGGCCCAGAACCAGAGCTGCATTGCCTCTCTGCACAACGGAAGTGACCCTACCCCCTCCCCCTTTTTGTTGAGGTAATGCATGGCCACTGTGTTGTTCATCATGATCAGGACACTTTTCCCCCATACAGAGGGCAGAAAAGCCTTCAGGGCTAGCCTGATGGCCCTCAGCTCGAACAGGTTGATGTAGAGTCTGGACTCCGATGGAGACTAACGACCGCTGGCGGTCAAGTCGTTGGAATGAGCCCCCCATCCTGTGAAGGAAGCATCCGTCACTACCGTCACCTCTGGCCACAGTTGCCAACAGAGTGTGAAAACCTTGCCAAGGCACACATGGAGTTGGACGATTTCAGGGCCATGCTCCCAGCCCAACCGTCGAAATGCTTGTCGTCCCTATCCGGAGGGATGGTAGGGCACGCCGCCTGCCTCGAGGTGGCCGTAGCCACCTGAACCACCAAACTCTCGGGAGTGGGGTGAGTAGATAGATAGCTGGGGTCGCTAAGGGAAGGGCGGTATTTCTTGGTCAAAGACTTATTAACAGCCGGAAGAGATTCTTGGGACTGCGAAGCAGCTGCCACCCTTTTCTGCAAGGTAAAATGGAATGGCAAAACGGGATCAGGGGACGGACCTTGATCCAAGATGTCCGTCAGATCATCCTGCACAAAGTTTTCAGGAGGACTGGACCAGCCAATATACTCGGAGAATCACGCCATGAGCCTCCTATAAGAAGACTCTGCATGAGCCCCAGGCTCAGGTCTACCGAATTCCACTTCCAGGGAAGTGTCCAGCCCACTGGCATCACGGCGGGTCTGCCTCAACTCCAACTGACTGTCTCCAGAAAAAAGTGGATCATCATCAAGGTCACCAGGTTCCTCAACCTCAGACCTTTCCTCCTCTTCATAAAAACCATCCAGAGGGAATTGAAACCGAGGTCTGGGGACTGAAAAGGGCCTGGAGGCCAAAACCAGCCTCACAGACTTCGATGTAGCCTTCCTTGGAGGATCCACGATACCCGGGTACTCCAAGGGCAAATTTTGAAAAAAAATCGCAAAGGCGCTGATAGCGCCGCAGGCTTCGATTTAGAGAGTGTCGACAACATCGACGTCGTGAGCACCGAAGGCTTCGGCGTCGACACAGGTGCCGACGGCGCCGTGGGTTGATACGATGGCGAGGCGTCAACGTCCGAATCGGACGGACACGGCGCCGAACGAGTCGACGCCGGCCCCAAGCCCTCAATAGATTGCTGTGGTCTCGCTGGAGACGAGGACCGAGACCTAGAGACACGTCTCTTCCGACTCTTCGAATCCTTGTCCGAACTGGACTTCGACGGCTCCTGATGCGAGTCGCGTCGTGTACCCGAGCCCGAAGGCGTGCGAGCTATGGTACGAGACCGATCCTGGCCGGCTTAGTCAGAAGGCGCAACCGGACCCGTACCTTGCAATTGAAAAATCGCTAACATAGATTGTTTAAACGCCGCTCATTCCTGTGGAGTCGAGGACTTTGTAGGGCACGTAACCTTCCTCGAGGTACCATCCTCAAAGGAGGACGGGGAAGGCGACCAGGGACAGCGCTTCCTAGAGTGCCGGGAAGAGGAGGACGAGTGGCGGGAACCACTCCGGGACCTTCCGACGCAGAGAGTCGCCCCTCAAGTTGTCGGTTGAAACCCCCTTGGACTTGGAAGTCCGGGACTTAACAGGCTTAGAGACCCTACCTTCCTGGAGCTTCCCCTTCCACTCCTGAAAGGCCTTGGCAGTCAGCGACTGGCATTTTGAGCAGTCTTCGGTTTCGTGCGACTCGCCCAGGCACCACAAACAAATGCGGTGGGGGTCAGTGAGCGACATCTTCGACTTGCAGTCCCGGCAGGTCTTGAAGCCAGACCGCGGAGTCGGAGGGGTCGAAGAGAAAGACATTGTGATGATGAACACACGAGGAGCGCTGAGTCTCACGAAGTTAACATGTTCACGGAAAAAACGGAACTGAGGCTACGGGCGCTGTGCGTCCTATTTATACATCCTGTGACGTCACCCTCGAATGAGGCCTTCGAGGGACATGGACCCGACGGCCATCGACGAAGGACACTCTCTGCCGAGAAATTTTCGAAGTGCACAGCTGTGGACATTACATGTCAAAGATGTGGAATGCGTTGGAGGACACAATCCATTTGAAGTAATTTTACCTGTTGGTTAATTAATGCTTTTGCTAACCTGAAGTAACCTTCCCTTACATTAATTCTATTTTAAGGTTTACCATTGAATTGAGTTACAACTGCTAAAGTCTTATTCAATATATGTACAAAGTTTCTCTCACTTAACATTGGCTAGTTTGTTTTTAACTGCAAGTGTGCGTCTTCTTGGTTGTTTGTGTGCTCAAAAGGTCTTTGTAGTTTACTACAGCCCTTCTCTCTCCTAAAATAAGCCTGGCTGCTCAGCCGTTGCTACCAAACCTTTTGGGTGGTTCAGGCCTATACTAAGAGTTGGAGCCCTTTACACTAAAAGGAGAGTCTTCTACAGTCCTACCTTAAGTGAAAGTTAGTAAAACTCCCTAACAAGTTTAAAGGACTCTCCTTACTCCACTGCCTAGATGTGGGTCCACTGCCACAGGTAGGCGCCCAAGCATAAATTAATGGGGGTGGGGAGAAGGGAACTATACAAACTAACAAGCGGGTAAAGACTCGGGTCTTCACAATTCAGTACAGTGTGCAAAAGAGGCTGCCCACCTCCGTTATGTATGGAAGTCCCTGAACCTCCTGGTCAGCACCTAACACACGGGATGAGAGAAAAAGGAAGCATGCATTTTATCTAAAAGGAAAAACATTCTAAACATCTTTAAGGCCAACAGCAAAACTCCTCGGTGGCATAGTATGAAAAATAATCCACATGCACGCATGATTTGATCACAGTCAGAGAGTAGTCTACAATCCAGGAGTGGTGTGCCGCCAGTTATCTCTGCCTGATTGCCAGTAAGACTGAGATTCTCCTCATTGGCAAACCTGCACCCCTCTTTCCTGCCACTCTCTGGCCGGCCTCCCTTGGCCTTCTTCCTGCTCCCACCTGTGAGGCTAAGAATTTCTGGGTTATCTTCGACTCCACACTCTCCTTCACTCCTCACATTTCTGACATCTCTAAGAAGTCAAACTACCAACTGCACCTCCTCAGAGGTATTCTTCCTTTCCTCTCCTTCCCCCAGAAGCTCACTGTCTCCAGAGCTCTGCTTCTCTCTAGACTGGACTACTGTTACAGCCTCTTTTTAAATCTGCCCGCCTCTACTCTACGTCCTCTGCAACTCATCCAGAACAGGACTGCGGGACTTGTCCTTGGCCTCAAGCCCAGGGATCGTATCTCTCCAGCACTGAAATCTCTCCATTGACTCCCAGTGGCTGCAAGGATCATGTTCAAGACCCTTTGCATTGTCCACAAGGCCTTCTGGCACCTGGGACCAAAATATCTCGTTTTCCCTTTGGAAGTATATTCCTACTCGAGCTCTTCGCTCCTCCACCTCCAACTCCTTGAGGGGCCGTTTTTCCAGGCAAAGAGTTGGGGCAGTTCCCTCCCTTCGGCTGGCGCCTCCCTCTGGAACAGCCTCCCTGCCTCTCTGAAACCTGAGCAGAACCATCTCCGGTTCCGGAAGCAGCTCAAGACTTTCCTCTTTGCTTCTGCCTTCTCTCTTTCTCTTCCCTGCTGACCTCCGGTCTGATACTGCACTGGTTACCTGGCTACCCTCAGAACCACAGGCCCAGGTGCCTGCCCTCCCAGTTGCACACCTGCACTGCCCCCTGGCAACCATGCACTTGAGGCTGTATCTGCAACCCTACAGTCCCCCTTACCTGCACATATCGAATACTTGTCTGCACGTAACCCCTGCATTGCCACCTGCTGGCCGCACTTCCTGTTTTTCAATGTTTTGTACTTGCTCCTCCTCCCCTTCCCCTGGCACTTATCCCTCTCCTCTCCCCTGCACTTGCGCAATCTCAATGTCACCTGGCCTAGTACGATCGTTGTCTTGTCCTCCCTTTGTTCCCCTCCCTTGCCTCATCGCGGCTTGAAACACGTGCATAGGCGCACTATAAATGCCATATCATAGGAAACATTTCCAAAGGCTTTCAAGAATTAAGAGTACATTTTAGCAAAAGTTACCTTAGCAATTCTGGGGAAAAAAAACATACAATATCGCCAGAAAATAGTTAGTGTTTAAATACATTCACCATTAGAGAAATTCAGAGCATGAATTTAAAAATGCATTAAAAAAATCAGTCTAAAGTGGCATACACCAGGTGAGACCACGGTCAGTTGAGTACAGTGGAGAGGGCCACAACCTGAGATGCTGTGCAGGCCTGCTGGTGAAGCGGTTGGCGAGTCCCACCCGAGCAAACTCTGCCCAGATATATACAGAGATGGCACCAATGTTCCCTCTAAGCTGTGCGCACGTGCGCTTGCCCAGCTTCCTTCTGGGTGCTGCTCAGAAGATTTTTAGCAGCGCACACAGACAATTCTCA
Source organism: Ambystoma mexicanum (assembly GCF_040938575.1). Classification (NCBI taxonomy): domain Eukaryota; kingdom Metazoa; phylum Chordata; class Amphibia; order Caudata; family Ambystomatidae; genus Ambystoma; species Ambystoma mexicanum. Next base: position 23,930,800 of record NC_090930.1, read on the forward strand.
CCTATTCAAAATATTAAATAAGGCACAAGCCACAGCAATTAATTGAAATTTGATATCTCTTAAAATAAGCAACTCGTCTTGATATCATGCTCATTTGCATTACACTACTATGCAAGGGTGACCGTAAACACCTAAAATCCCTAACAGCAAAATACACACAAGAGGTTAAAAACTAATATAAGAGACTGGCTCCATGAACAGAAGGCTCTGACCAAGATACGCCTGCACACATTAACCAAATAATATCACCTTCCAACCCATGAACCCTAAGCTTGATTCTACCACACTTCGACCTTATGACTAACTTCTGCCCCCGAACACATTAAGATAGTAACGGACCACCTTGACTTCAACAGTCTTGGCTTTGCGAAAGGTTAGCAGACGTGTATCTACATCCACTTGTTTTATGTTTGTTGGAATATGAATAATATGAATAGAGTTCACGTGCCAGCATTTCTGTTACTCATTGTACCTCACCAAAAGCGTCACCCACACAATACAATCGAAATATCGGGTACTGACTGTAAGTAAGCAGGATACCTGGATGTGTAACCAAATCCCATTCTTCCTCTTCTTTATACATATGTCACGCAAGTGCTTTGAAGCGGCCCCCTTGCAAGTTAACGAATTATAAAACTCAAATATTAATTTGCCCTGTAAGGATTTTGAGAAGACAAATGTGATGCTCAGTATCTCCTACTTTAGAATTACTAACATTAACCCATAAGTAGAGAGCAACATTGCAATATCATTTATTTTAACTACAAGGGATAATGGATATGAACTATGCCTGGGATTACTCGTCCATAGTATCAGGGCACCGGATATTCAGACAAGAGAATGCTTTTCACACAATCTGCCTCATTTCCAAGTGTTCAGAGTTCCTTTGGGCATAGACTGTCACACATTATATGGTAACTCGCTGCTATGCAAAAACTGTTTCACTGAGCACTGTGTAATCCTACAAAATATATAAGGGTGGGTATGTTGCAAACAATCTTGTATGCACTGCAAAAGAATTGTGTACATGCATAGTCATGACATTCTTAAAATGCACATAATGCCAGTCAATAAGCCTTGCTTGCAAAGTATTGTGGGTCTACAAATATCCCAGTGAGTGTTTACTGCTACAAGCCCTCATTTTTTACAGTGCTCTAACAACTAGTATTGGAGGCTTGCACAAGGGCCGGGGAAGGGTATGGGTGGAAGAGCACAGGTCATCTCTCCTTGTGGGTGATGAACAAAGCAGCAAATTTACAAAAACCAAGTCAGTCATTTCGACAGTACACTGAAGGAAATGTGTTGCTTTTTTGCTAAAGGACAGGAAATTCTAGTACCTGCCTAAACAACAGCACTTTTTTCTATTTCTATGCTCAGCTGCTGAGGGCTTTTCAATATAACCATGTGCTCTGTATCATCTCTAGCATCTCCCTCCATCTTATTTAACTTATAACAAAGAATTACAGAAGAGGGCTCAATAGTTAGAAGAAGGGACTCAATCTGTTGTATCTGTTCAGATTTGATGCCATTACCTTAAAAGGCATGTGTATGGGATTTTCTTACACAGGGATCCATAACAAACCCCAATAAAGCTCTTATTTAATTTGTCTAGGCTCTGGTGGAGAAAGGTGGGCAAAACTATAGACTACATTATGTTGCCTGTCATTTCACTTTCTATGTCAGGGTAACAAGCAAGGCTCTAATCAGATGTTGCTCCCTACTTGGAGTCAAATGATTTTTATGGGAGAAAAAGAGTTATTAGCTTTGCCAAAAGGGATACTTTCTGCTTATTAAAAGATGTTCTTCCCCTTCAAATTCCTGTTGAGATCAGGCATTAATACCATTAGAGTTCCTTCCTATGCCACTGCTCTAATGGTCACTCATTCGAAAGGATATCAGTGGGGCTTTGTGGGTTGAAGCAACAAAATGGTCATTGTTTCTCGTTGGGCACATTTTATTTTTTAGGGAGTAAAAATGGATGGTGTAGATGTCTCTTAGCTGTAAGGCTGGTGTTATCACTACCCAAAGGACAATGTAATGTGGATATTATGCAGAGGCACAGTAATATATGATCATCATATTCTGAGGTGCAGTTATTCTGATGCAATTATCATCCTTACACAAATTGTGTTCTCCAGGCCCTTGAATTACTTAATTAAAGCCGCACTTGAACTCCTATTAGCATGTTTTTTGACGCATTGCTTTTAATTGCCATTACTCCATCGGCAAATGTTGTATTCTGTATGAATTTCTTGACGCCACATCAGTTTATGACAAGAGATATTTGTGTTGTGTAGTACACATAAGTGATTTTCCAGTGGCATAAAACGTTTGCAAGGTACTGTGGCAGATTTTGAAGTCTTGGACTGGTTAATGAGTTTTCTGTTTAATCACATGTGACATATTCTATTTTAGCCTATTTGTTTTGTAAGATTTGTCAGAATTGCAGTGGCTGGGAAGAGGAAATTCCTTTCCAAACTCTCTTCTGCAGCGGTAGTTCACTACCTACGCATGCTTACAAAGTGGCTTACCTCATTAGATGCACACATGGAAAATAATGGGCGCCCAACAGCAAACTAGTTCCGCACAGAGAAAAATAATTAGAGGGAACATTGGATGGCACTGGCGTTGTTGGCAAGGACTTTGAGGGTGTAAACGAAGTGAGAGGTCTTTGGGGATGAGCCAGAGTTTAGTGGTGTTCTTGAATTTGTAGAAGGATTGGTTCACTCTTAAGGAGGAGGGTAGTGTTACACCTGACCTTCGCTGCATCACACTCCCCGGGGTCTGCCCCGTGCCTCTTCAGTCTCCCGCGTTAACAAGGACCGTTGGGGAGCTCTATGTAAGGCCAGAAAGAGGGACAAGAAAGTGGTTGCTCTTCATAAGGGGCTACGGCGCCGTCATGCACCTTTTTTCTCACGCTGGCAGCCGCCATCGAGAATAGCTGCAGCAAACTACATTTCCCAGAAAACCTGCCATGGGTTGTAGTTCCCGGCATTAATACGGGAGCCTCGTTTTCGATTATGTCACGCCTCCTTGTTGTATTTAAACCACAGCGGTTTTCAGAACGCCGCTTCCGTTTATAGTTACAACCGGCATTTTCTGAAGTGCTACTTCTGTACCTTAATTCTGGAAGTCTCCTGTTTTTTCCGTGTACCGACCTTGCCTGCACACGGACTCCTACATCTTGATTCTACTTTGGTATTGTTTTCTGACCGTCTGTGTACCAGACCCCTTGCCTGCTCCCTGGAATCCTGGATTGTGATTTTGTTGTGTTTGCTGACCGCCCGTGTACCAGACCTTTTGCCTGCTCCTGGACTCCTGGATTGTGATTTTGCTGCTGCTACTTCCTGTTTGAATACCATATCTCATTTGGCCACAGACTCTTGAACCCATTCCTCAGAGTGCTTCCGTTCTTCTGGGGAATAACACTGGTAAGAACAATTCTTCATTTTGGAATCCTGTCTTCATCGAACTGTTACCTCATCTTTGGATAACATTGCTTCATTTCTAAAGTGCATTTTGGAACGCTTTGCTGTAGTGCACCATCCCGAAACTAGTGCGACCCTCGTTCCGTCCGGGGATAGCTACCCTACTAACCTTCCTTTTTTTTGTTTTATACTTTCGTTGTTGCCCAGGATTCTTTGCACTACTCTTACCTCCACCAGTGGTAAAGTATATTTCCTTGATTACCATCTTTGGGAAGATTCACATTTAGCTAGTATCTAAAGTCTCTTCTGCTTTATAGGTTGCTCCAGGTCCTTTTTTGTGGCTTAAGGGGAACTCACTCAGGTACTCTATTAAGGGTAATAGTCTTGGGGAAAGTGTTTTCTTTACAGCTGGGTCCGTGGCGGTGTGTTCTCCCCGCTCTTTTGATTGATCGGTCCCCTTGTCTGTATAGTTCAGCAGGTGGTCATATCAGTTTAAAGAGTCCATTCCCTCACAGAGAGGAGGCTCGGGTGGAGGCTGAAAACCCGAGCTCCTTCAAGCAACTCTCCAGCACAAGAGGACCGGTCTGTTTTTATACACTCCCCATACCGGTGAGTAACAGGTAGGGAGCAGCCATGACTGGAAAGCTACTGACACCTGCTTTCGTAAGTTTGAACCTGGGGACTCTTAGGCAGCCGTAGTTGGTAGGCCTGGTGTGTCGTGAAGGGTTATTCTTAGTGGATTATTCAGTGAGGTAGAGAGGGGCTGAACTGCTGAACTTTTATAGGTCAGGGAGGCAGTTTTGAGATGTATTCTATCCACAACGGATAGCCAGTTATTTCTTCTGAGTGTAGAGATATGTTGTCTTTTGGAAATGCCTATTGCTGTTCGAAGTATATTGTTCTGGAGAATCTGGAGTTTATTAGTGATATATTTACTGGCACCTAGGTATAGTGCATTACAGTAATCGATTTTTGACAGGATAAGTGCTCTTGCCAGCCTAATGTAACTTCCTGTGGAGATAAAGGGTTTGCAGGCTTGGATCAGCTTGCAGGTGTAGGCTGTTGCCGACGCCGTGGCACTGACTTGTTTGCGCAGGTTCAGAGATGTGTCTAAATAGATTCCTAAGGTTTTGACCTCTTTAGCCACGTTGATGTCATTGCCATCAATATTGAAAGAGATATTGTTTGCTCAGTTTTTTCTGGTTGGAGGGAGTGGCTAAGAGCAACAGCTCAGTCTTCTCATCATTCAGGCACAGGTCATGTGTAGCCATCCAGGCCTGAATGATGAGATAGATGTTATTAATCAGGGCTAGATCTTTTTCATAGTCGCCTGTCGGGGGGATGAGAATCTGGGTGTCATCCGCACAGTTAGTGTAGTGTAGGTGACACCCAGATGGTCTAAGTCATCATACAATGGTTTGGTAAACACATTATACATGGTTTATCCTAAGGAGAAAGGGGGATTTCCAAGTAGGAAACCTTTTAAATAGGATGCTGGCCCATAGACCAGGTCTGCTTTTGCTGAAGCTAAGCCACGGGACTAAAAGGGGGTGGCCCCTGAGCCTCACGCTCCGAGCCACACCTTCAGTCATGTTTTAGTTTATGCTTTGAAATGCATTGTGTTTTTGCTTGACTGAACAATGTGCTCTTTTGGTCCAGTGATTTTGTGCTTTGCGTTGCTTCAATTATAGACAATAGTGCTTCATTGAACTGAGCATTTTGGTTTGTTTTGGAAATAGTGAAATAGGTTTGAATACCATGTACAATACCGCTTTATTTATTTTTTTTTTATTTGCATTTTATTTATTTATAAAGCGCAGCCGGGCCCAAGGGCAACTGGGTTGTACCTTTCCTTGTAAAGGGCTTTTTTGTATTCAGAATGTGGATTGATCCCCATGTTGAGAGAATTGATGTCAAGTTGATTTAGTTAAAGAGTAGTGATTAAAATTACTTTGTAAATGACAAATGTGTTTGAACCTTATGTTGATTTTGCAAGAAGGACTAGTATTGGAAATAAAATTATTATTTTTATTTAAAAAAAAGCATTATACATAGTGGCCGATATACAAGATCCTTGCGGGTCTACACAAGTTATCTGGATGATATCAGCAGCTGCCGAGACAACTCTCATGGATCTGTTGTTTAAGAAAGATTGGATCCATGCCGTTGTTTCAGCTGAGAAATGGGCCGCTGATGACAAGTGATAGCAAAGCACCTTGTGATCTACCAAGTCAAAAGCGTCTGACAAGTCGAGCAGGAGCAGGAGGACAGATTTGTCTTTGTCTTTCAGGCCGTCAATCTGGATCTTCGGGTCGATCAAGGCTGTTTCTGTGCCGTGATGGGGTCTGAAGCCAGATTGACAGAGTCCTAGTAGTTTGTTGGTCTCCAAGTATGATTGAATCTGGATATAGGCTGCTTTATCGATGATTTTTAATATGAGGGGGACTGTAGTGATGGGTCTAAAGTTAGTGGGGATGTTTGGGTCTAGAGAGGGTTTCTTGAGAAGCGGGAGTACCCAGGAGTTTATCAGGTTAGTGGGGACGGTGCATGTGCGGCAGGATGCGTTGATAAGCATGGTGATAAAAGGTGCTAGTTCATGGGCAGCTTCTTTAACGGTGGATGCAGGGCAGGCGTCTCCTTGACAATTGGAAGGTTTGAGTGAGTTTATCATGTTTTCCACTTCACAAGTGGATACTTGGGGACATTTAAATCGTTTAAATGGTTTAGGCAGGTTAGGGCGGGATTTTGTACTAGTTTCTAGATTAGGGAGGTTACTTTTTTTGCATATATTTTATTTTGGAGTAGAGTGATCTTATTGGCTAGTGCATCTTGGAACATCAGGTTTTATCCTTGATACAGGTATCTGTTGGGGGAGGTAGGAGATTCCAGTTCTCTTAATATGGAAAAGAGTTCTGTGGTAATGGAGCTGGCTTTGTCTATCCTATCATTGTAGGTGTTACGTTTAGCCAGTAGAATTTCAGTTTTGTAATTAGCCGTGATTTTGAGTAGACTATATTTGTTGGCTGGAGTGGGATTATTTTTCCAAATTGATTAACATTTTCTTTTTTCGTTTTGTAAGGCATTGAGGTTAGGTGTAATCAAGTATTCCAGTGTGCTTTAGGTTTGCTTTTGCGCTGTTTGAGCGGTGCAATTTTATCTAGGGCTAGGGTAATAGTATTATTGTAAAGTTCCACTCATTTTGATGGATCGGAGGAGACGGGTAGGGGATTGAGAAGAGGTTGGAGAAAAGGCTTAATATTGTCTACTGTAATGTTTCTTTTGTTTCTAGTCGGGATAGATGGAGCAATGAGGTTTTGTTTGTTGGGAAATTTGCAGTCTTGGATGGTGAAGGTGAGTAGAGAGTGGTCAGTCCAGGTGCATGGTTCAATGGAGGTTATAACGGTTTCACAGTTAAGGGCAGCTACCCAGTCTAAGGTTCTTCCTTTTTCATGCGTAGGGAGAAGAGTTCTTTCTCATATCTAGTTCCTCCCCCCAACCCTCAATGGGCTCATGTTCCTCTTCGTTAGAGAAAAGATGTTCCTCTACAGTAACTGGTGGAATGTTTTCCTCAGTAAGGTCATAATTATATATATATATATATACTCTTCTAAAGAGGGGTTAAAAAGCCTTGGGAATTTAGCTCTAGGGTTAAAAGGGCTTTCTTGGTGTAGGTTGTTCTGAAAGTGAAACAAACCTGCCCAGCCTTTCCATGCAGTCCTCAAACTTTTCTCTAGTCCAGACTGATGACCTAGAATGGTTTAGAGGTGGAAAAGTGTCTCTAGCACGGTCTTCCGTCGAAAAAGTGTCTCTAGCACTCTCTTCCGTCGAAAACTGTAGAGATTTTTGCCTTAACGTCGAAGAAAGTCCTTCTTTTCCTTCAGAGAATTCCTCTGGCGGGACCGATGAAGGTGGGGTACCCTGTGTCTTTCTCTCGACTTATGAACGCTCTCCTTAGTTCTCGGCGGATCCATGGGCCTTTCGAAGAGTCCCTAAACTGCCGTCTTTGAGAATCAGCAGACACAATTCTTGCCAGGCTGTCTTCGACGTCCTCCTCTGACGGGAGGCGCGTAATTACATGCGACGATTGTAAGGGAGTCTTTCGGTGGAGCCGGGGCCTTGCCTTTATCGGCCACCTTTTCCTGTAGCGCCGTAATTTCGGCAGTGGTAAGGCCTTGTCTTGAGTTATCGCAGTCCTCTGCGGAGCCGGAACCTTATCGTCGCCGTATGTCTTCTCGTGTCAACGGAACTATGTATTTTTGGGGTAGCGCCCTTTATCTTGGATTGCCCAGTCACTAGGCGCATAAGCGGCTGCGGGGAGGGATGCCGATCTCGGCGATCGGCGGGTATTGCCAGAGTTACCGGTGTACCCGTTTGCGCCGAAGTCTTCTTCGACGTAGCCGAAGTAAGGCTTGGGGTTGTGTGTTTAGTGCCGTGCACGTGTCCGTCTTTGTCGCTGTGGTGTGACTTCCCCATAGCAGAGCTTATGCCGTGCTTATCGGGGCCAGGGACAGACGATGCGTAACACAAGCGTTCTGTCGAAAGGTCAACAACCACTGGGTCAGAGGTCTGATAGTCACTCTCGCCGACGTCACATTCGGTGGTAGCGGCAGTGGGAGAAACCTCAGCCTTGGACATACTGTAGGCCGCCCACCGTTTTACCCTAAGATCCTTTAAGGCCTTGGGGCGGAGGAGCATACAAGTCGCACAGCCTTCCTCTTTGTGATCGAGGGGCAAGCATCGATTACACTGTCTGTGCTTATCCTTCCATGGGAATTTGCTCTTGCAAATAGGGCACAATCTAAATGGAGTCCTCTCCATAGCTGAGGGGACACAGAGTGACTAAGACCAAACAGGAAAGAGGAAGGAAAGGAAAAGGCATTTTCAGTTTGAAAAGTAATGTCCACCCTGACCCCACTCTCCCTACTGTATAGGCCGGCAGAAGGCCCGGCCACGTGGTCGACAACGCTTACAGGATCACCATCCATCGAAGTTCTCGTAGATCTTCGGCAGAGACTGGAACAGCAGTCGAGATAAGGGACAGAAGGGGTGATCTTAACTATTTTATAGAATTATTCGAGCAAAGGTCGGTTGGACAATAGCAGTGTTCTTTACGAACTCTGCATAAGGGTGACCAGTTATCTGGGCGGAAAAAACAATCTGAGGGACCTCGACGCGTGAGGGATCTTGGGTACACCACACGTCACGTAGGGATAGTGTTACAGACGTCCCCTTTCGATTCTCAAAAGACAAGATGCAATACTCGGCGGTTACCACTGGATGTCGGACTATGCACAGCATGTGATTCGATTTAAACAGTAAAAACATCAGGAATCGGCCATTAGACCTGCTTCTTCCAAGCAGCAGAACAGAAAAGCAAGAGAAGGAAGCCGGGGCAAGACAGAGCCTTAAATCCACTGCAAAAAGGAGGATGGGCAAAGGCCAGCCAACAATCGCTAGAGGGGCCCGGGGCTAATCGTCAGATGACCAACCAAACTGGTTGGTCGGTAGAAATGCCACCAGGCCAAATCCATCCCCACAGGAAGTGCGAGGGAGCACTCAGGGACATCACCTAGCCAAAACCTGTTTAAATTAATATGGAGACTGCCATTGCGGGCTCACCAAGAGCCCAGGTGGCCATAATGGCCATTTTAAGGCCACCTCGTGATTGCCAAGAAATTGATTAATAAAAAAATGCACCAATGCCCCATTGGTTACCAAAAATGCATAGAGGGTTATGTCACAGATGGCCTCAAGAACACACAAACCCTCGAAGACAGTTTAAGTCTTTTTCATATTTGCTTTGTCAAGAGGCTTGCTAGTGGCTGTCCCTCTTTCGCTCATCAAATATTTGACAAGTCATTGTTGAAACTAGGACTTGTACAAGGAAGTGCAGCCCACGATCACCCAAAGGATTTATACATTTTCTTTATTAAGCGCCTATACAACAAATGGTGTTTCCATGCGCCACAAAGCAAAAGTGAGGAGGGAGCAAGGGGAGTAAATAACAATGGCAACTGTAAATATACAATCGTCGTTCTACTAGGCTTCGTGACATTCGGACGTGCAAGTGCAGTGAAGAGAAGTGCAGGAGATCGGGAAAGGGGGGGCATGGGAAAGTGCTGGTGGGAGCCCGGGAGGGAAGTGCCGAGGGGTGCCAAGGGAGGAGGCCACTGGCTAAGTACTAGGATGGAGGGATCCCAAGGGTGGGATGCACAGCTGCCAGGCAGGGGGTCCACAAAGACAGTGCTGAGGGGCAGGGGTGGGTGTTAGTGTCGACTGGGTAGAGGGCAAGCTAACCTGTGATATTAATGAAGGACCAGGCTGCCATTCTCAGTGTCAGTGGGGTGATTAGCAGTGGAGGGAAAGAGGTGGAGAAAAGCAGAGTTTTGAGAAGTTTCCAGCCTGTAAGTAAGCCCTGTTTGCAAGGGCTGTTCTGAGGCTGGACTGTGGCGTTTTTCCTTTTGCTGCTTCCAGGACGCTTCGTTGTAGCTGCAGAATACAAACAGCACAGTACGCTTTCAACGTTGAGCACTTCTGGACTTTGATGTTACATTGTCAACACATTAAGTGTTGTTTTTTTGTTGTTTTCAGGCTCAGTTCATTAATTTCAACAGACCTGGGCTGATTTGTGGAGTATTCTGTCTAAGTCCACAAGCTCCTGCCCCTTTACCCACAAAACCTACAAAAGAAATGGTGCTTGCGCCTGTGCGCACGCGCCTATAAGTAAACCCTGTTTGCAAGGGCTGTTCTGAGGCTGTTCAGAGCTGGGCAGGACTGGTAGGCGGTTTGATTATAATCTGAAAACTTTTTAGTTGTTTGTTGTTGATTTATACCACCTATTGTAATTGTGTGAAACTAATTGCTGCACTTTATGTGAAAAATTACAAGCGTAAATTTGTATACTAAAAACAAGTATGCCTTCGACACTTGAAACGCTGAAATTAATTGAGTGTTTGAAACGGACCCCATGCAAAAATAAACATATAACGCTTCCTATTAATCACAATATGTTTAAGAATAAAGAAAGGGCGTATTCAGCCTCAGCCGATATACACTCGTTCTATTCTAAAAATGATACGGTTGTGAGCAAAGTTCACCCCAATCTCCCACTGGTGCAGTGAATCTATCAGTTGATTCCCCTCTAAATGATGTGAGCGACCACACAATGTCATGTTTGACCGCTCTAACGCACAAAGTTACTTGTCGTGCACCAACAATTGAAATAGAACAATATAGAACTCCCTTGTATGTTCCACCAGAAATGTCAGTTAATATACAATTGCCCTCTTTGGGCTCCAAATCGTACCAAGTGACTAATTTGGCGAATGGAAATGTGCTTGTGCATAACCGTCGGCAGCAGGACATATTTACTTTCACCAACTTACCAAATGTAGAAGCAAACCATTCTGAAGTACGACATAATTTACCTAATATTTCTGGTTTAATTACTGAAATTAGTGAACTCCCTGAAAGTCAACATATTCAGCAGGGAGATTTAAATTATAACGTGGCGGATAGTGAGAGAGTGAATTCAACTTTGCGGCCTATTCCTCTGTCACAATCTCCAATCTTGTTTGCTACTGCTTCTGCAAACTCGTCTCCCTAACCATTGTTTTTTCTGATCGTATACAAAATAAATTAATAGAGGGAGATCAAGCTTTGCTGCAACCTCCCATTACTAACGCCTTGTTGTATACCACTCTGACATCCATGAATCTTGCACTAACCAACATGAGTAAACTCTGACACTCTTGAACAGAAACCGCTCTCGCAATCAGCATTGTTAGAACAAATTCTCATGCATCAACGAGAAACCAAACAGTTGCTTTTAGATGCACATTTTTTACACTGTAACAAATTGTGTTGGACTTCAAAAATACTGCCATCAGATGAGTCTGAGCAACCTTGTGACAATGCAGTGAGTAAAATTACAACTGGTACAAAGGTGATAACACCCAATTCCTTAAGTGACGTGGTTGTCAAAAGATCACTGGTGTATGATTCAGTCTTACTAATTGAGACCGTGGATGAACCTACATGTGGCGTGGAAAAAGCTATGTCGCCAGTTCTGTGTAAGACGAAATTGATAACAGAATTTGATATATTCTCTAATGCGCTACAAAAGAAAGTGGGCAAACGTAACACAACTGTACAAGTGAAAAAGACAAAGAATATGAAAAGTTTGCCCACTGCCACGTCTTCTGGAACAAAGCAATTTGTAAAAAACCTTACAAGACCGGGCAAACAAACAAATTGCAAGTGATGCAATCACCTCCAAGCATAAACAACTAGCAATGCAGAATAAAAAGGGGAAGTTTCCGTACAGTTAACCAAAAGTCAATCCATGGTGTACAACCCCTTAGATGAATTAGTAAGAGTGCTTGAATCACAAAATGTAAAATCATCCGACCAGAAAACAAATACAAAATCGCATACTGAGAATACATGTTTCGCACCAAAACATCCTTGCCAATCATCTGAAACAGCAGTACAAATACTTGAAACAAGACTAGCCGATACTGAGAAAGTTATACAACGTTCACTTACTGCAGAATCTGTCACAACAACTTCAAAACTGCAGATTGCACCTAATGGGACACTTAATCATCAAGGTCAGCAACCCTATATTGATACCTCTACCAAAAAGGTTCAATGTACTAACTTCTCTATTCAACCACATTATCATACCATCATTTTATGTTGTCGATCTGATAAGCCTGAAAAATATGATTTAAATTGATCGTCTATTTTGAACGTTTTTGCAGAGATGCCTGCTTTGGAAGATATGTCGACTATTGACATAGATCAAGTCGAATTCTTACATGACACAGATTTAACTCACGTAAGGTTATGGATATACGATCAGGTGCCATACTGAATCTGATTTGGCAATCCCGCTCTTTGATCTTTGACTTAGTTTCACGCTCCAATATGAGTCACTTGACCAACACAATGCAGTTCAAACAATGAAAAGATCATCAGATATAAACTAGAGTTCAGAGGCTGTTGTAAAAACTGGGCATAATAGTGTTTATCCTGATGTAGCCAGGCAACCTTCGCAAAATAGCAATACTTACACCTATTTGCAAAATCAGCAATGATGTTCCATAAATCCTTGACCAATAGCAGAAACCTCATATATATCTTTGAAACTAATCTCCTGGAATACTCGTGGCCACTCGCATTTATTTAATGAGAATAGTAACAAGCTTAGCAATTTCAATATTATATTATTACAGGAGACCTGGCTGACGAAATGCCCAGTTTGGGAAGATCACACTATTCTCATCAACCCAGCCATTCTTAAATCTAAAGGCAGACCCCTTGCAGGGCTTCTTGTGGCCACGAGGAATTCCACGGGCCTAGTTCTACAAGTTTGGATTATGATTAATTGCTATGTCCAACTAGTCAAGATTAAATTTCAAATTCACTGTATTGCTGTCATCAATCTCTATTGGAACCATTTGAGCATGACTGCCGAAAAATTATTTTCTGATATGAACACTATGCTTGATCTCATTGCCATAGATAAATAAGTTACAGCTATTATTATAGCAGGGGATTTAAACCTACATAGCTTACATGATTGCAAACAACTTCATTCAGCCAGGGCAAAGAGTTGGATTAGTTTGATGCATAATCGACAAATGGTGATGCTTAATGGCAACATTGAAGGAGACTCTCCTGCCAATCCTACTTGGCAGCATGATCATCAACAATCCATTATTGATTACATTTACACGGACCGCAATTTATTTACACATATAAGCAGCTTTCTGGTTCATAATCAAGGTGTAAGTGACCATGAACAATTGTTGGTTACATGGTCTTGGCTTTCTGGGGACGTTGCAAACATTCAGTCTCGTTATAATGGGGCGGTGATGGTCAGTAATGGTCGTAATCAGCTTATTTGCAATCCAAAAAGGTTACAGGAATTGCTCATAACTCTACAAATTCATAGTGAAAATGATACGTCTGCCTGTCCTTTTCAGACGGATTATAGTTCGAGTTTGTATTTATTACATGAGACATCCAGTTCCTCTAACAAGCCAATGTTGAAGCACAAGCATAGTTTTGACCTACTGATCAAGGAAAAGAAAGCGTAATTGAGGAAAGCAATACGCCATGTGGCACTGAATGATGCCGATAGAGTGCACAAAATTAAGATCCTAAAAACTTATTACAGGAATTGGGTAGTTTCCAGAAGATCGTTATTATGCCAACTTGATGGGGAAACAATGCTTAGAGCAGTTGCTTCGAGAAACTCTGGTGCAATACGGTATTTTCTTAACTCCTGTACCTTAACTTCTTAAGCTTCCTTGCACTAAAATGCCATACCTGAAAGCATCTGGGTTAAGCATTTAACACATCTTTATGCTAAAGAGAGTTCTATGAAATCTTATTGCCAATCTGTTCCTTTCTTGTATGCTCCTTTGTTTATAGGTAAACTCTCGCAATCTAGAGCAGTTGGCCCAGATGGTCTATCCAACAATCACTTCAAAGCTAATCCTGATGACTGGGCTAACATATTATTCTCAATATTTCAAGAAGTGATGCGGACATAGCAAATTACGACAAGTTGGAAGAGGTTGATCGTTATACCTGTATTCAAAAAGGGAGTACATACCAATCCCGCAAGTTATCGTCCTATTGCATTGTTAGATGCCCCAGGGAAACTGTTTTGAAGGCTAATATTGAGAGATTTAATTGTATGGATTAATCAAAAGAATCTTTTTGATCCTTACCAGACCGGATTGATTCCAGAGTTGGGCACTTCGATTAACCTAACTGTGTCGGCTATACAACAATATATTGACACATCTAAGCAACCAATATATATGTCTTTGTTGACTTTAAGTCGGCTTTTGATTTAGTCAGTAGTGCTCTTTTGTTATCCTAAGCTGGAGATAGCAGGCTGTCCGGCTAATTTGTTGAATTTAATAATGCAACTCCACAAAGACACCTCAATCATGGTACGGCTATCTTCAGATGGTAAGCTTTCCTCATCGATAAGAACCGAGTGAGGGTTGAAACAGGGGTGCACGCTCGCACCCATATTGTTCAATTTCTTTTATCTATGACATGGGTAAATCATTCTCCTCCTTAATTTCAGATCCTCCATGCATAGGGAACAACCCGATAGCCTGGTTATTCTATGCAGATGATTTGCTGCTGTTATCCAAAACTCCTAACGGCCTACAAAGGCTTTTGACAGAATTGGAAAACTACGCCAATGATAATCATCTTGAAATCAACATCACAAAAACAAAGGTATTAATTCACACAACAGCGAAACGCAAATGTACATATAAATAGAAAGTTAACGGAAATGAACTTGATGTTGTAGTGCAGTATAAATATCTTGGGATCAATGTAACTGACCGCAATTCGGATCTCTCTTATATGCAAGAACTACAGGTAAAAACGCAGACTGCAATATCTCAGGCTCTGATATTAAAACATAATTACTGCAAATGTTCTTATGCATGATTGATCACCTTTTATTTACGAAAGGTAACCGCAATCATTTTATATGGTTCTGATTCCAAGAGCTCAAAGACGCAGCAGTTTTGGTCACACTTTGAAAGTAAATTCTGGAAGAAAATCCTGGGTTTACCACAGTGTGTACCGATGTTTGCCATACGGCACAAACTGGGATTGCTGTCCTTATATGCCTTGTCCTGCTGGAAGGTGTTAAGCCTTTACAGGAAATTAATCAGGACATCTCCTAGCCAACGTTTGATGTGTGTCCTTGCTGAATACATGCTTGTATCCGACCACATATTTCCCTGCAAGTGGCGTCTACGTGTAACAACTGTAATGGAAATGGCAGACTTCACTGTGAGATTCGCATGTCCCATCCTAACAAAGCAAAGTTGAAGTTGTGGTGTATGGATTGGATACAAACTATTGAACAATGCAAGCAGCATAATAGCTATTACGAAATTGCAAAAAGAGATAAATCATTTAGAACACCAGAGCAATATCTATTGAAATTCCCAACACCTGAATATAGACACATTTATTTACGATTCTGATTTAATGTGATCAAAACTAAATAATGGCACAAAGTCGCTTAATAAAAGAAGAACAATCCTTCTGTCGATTTTGCAATATTGCAACATGTAAGGAAACATTATATCACTTGCTCACAGAATGTAATACCTTAATGATTAAGCAACACTTGTACCTTAGCTTAAACCTTATTTTGCACAGTACCTTATTCTAACATCTCAAAATGTATGGGAAAGATATCATTCAAAGTTAACCATGGTTCAGGTGGCAATAGCCAGGTTCATAAAACAACTTGCAATAGAAACATGGCCTAAATAAATCGATAGTTTTACAGTTAATGAGTTTCAGTAACAATTGCAAGGCGTTGATTATAAATTATGAATCGTTATTTCAAGATTCCTGTGTATAGTTTTATATGTTGAAGTTTGTGATCTTATTGATATTTTTATAAGATGTAAATATTGCTAATTTTATGATTTCTATTTTGTGAAAAGTTCTTATGGACCGAAACACAAAAAAAAAATGTTTTAAAGAAGTTTCCGGAACATATGGAGGTCCGGCTCAAGTCTGAGAGGGGCAGGGAGGCTGTTGCAAAGAGAGGCATCAGCCTTAAGAGAGACCTGCCCCTCACTCTCTGCTTGGAGAAACGTTTGACAAGCAGGGAGTTCGAGGAGAGGAGGGCTCTGGCAGGGAGTCATTTAGGGAGAGAAAGTTGGAGATAGTGTGTTCCCAGGCCCCAGAAAGCCTTCTGGATGATGCAGAGGGTCTTGAATTTGATCCTCGCGGCCACCGGGTGCCAGTGGAGAGATTTTAGGACTGATGAAATACGGTCCCTTGGCTTGAGGCCAAGGATAGGTTTTGCAGCCCTATTCTGGATTAACTGAACGGGACGTAGGGAGGAAAGGGGGAGATTAAGGAAGAGGCTGTTGCAGTAGTCCAGCCTAGAGAGGACCAGAGCTCTGGAGACATCGAGCTTCTGGGGAAAGGTGAGGAAAGGGAGAATGCATCTAAGGAGGTAAAGCTGGAAGTGGGCTTTCTTGGTAAAGTCCAAGATGTGAGGGGAGAAGGAGAGAGAGGAGTCGAAGATGACTCCAAGATATTTTGGTCTCACAGGATGGTGAGGGTAGAGGGCCCAAGGAGGGGGCCAGAGGGTAGGAGGGAAGAAGGGTGCAGGTGTCCCAATGAGAAGGATGTCTGCCTTACTGGCATTAAGACAGAGATCGTTAGCCGCATACCATGCCTGGATGGCAGTCAGGCAATCGGGGATGAGAGAGAAGGAAGAGGAGGTAGTAGAGGAAAGTTTGAACGAAAGCTGTGTGTCATCAGCATAACACTGGAAAATGAGGAGAGTAGGAGATCACGAGAGCAAAGGGGGGCTAGAAAGCTATTGAAACTGTCTCTAACCATTGGTGAACCCAATCATAAAGGTAAAACACGCACAGTTAAGAGATCTACCGCCTTCGCCTTTTGTGGTAACAGTTAGCTACTAGGGTTAGACGTCATAAGACTGATCTCTTGGTATTGGGGACCCAAGTCGGCAGAGTGGCAGGCAGCAAAGGCTGATCTTAGGAGGGAGTATTGTGAGCTGTAGAGCAGAACAAAGAAATCAGTGCATACATAGACCCAAGAAAACACTCACTCTGGCAGGGAGTTATTTAGGGAGTTATTAAAGTTACATTAAAATATATTTATTTATATATACAAAAGGCACACAAGCAAATCTAAAATTCAGCAACAATAACATTGAATTAGAAATGGAATCAAATTATATAATAATTCATGTGAGTAACTTTTTCTAAACTTTACATATCCAGCACAGAGAGTGACGGCAGTAACAGCACTTATATGCATCACCTTTGCAAAACTGAGTTTGGAGGGAACGTTTAAGGTTGGATAGAACACAGTTAGAAATGTTAATAACAAATACGCTCTCCCAGGGGGATGTAGGCAGTCTGTTTCCTAACAATGAAAGTGATCACAATTAAAGTCTATGGAGGAAACAGCTTTGCCAAATCCAGTAGGATCAAGAAGATGGACCTTTGGGAAGCCAGCAGAGCCAAAGTCAAATGGACAGTACGACTTCTGATGACTGTCTTCAGAGGGAAATGTTAGTTAACCAGTCAATGGTTCATGAAGAAAATACAGGGGATCAAGGGGAGCCTTCCTGATAACACGGAGGCTGTTTGGTCTGCCCAGAGGAGTGGAGGTCAAATCTCACTTGAAGAAAACAGCACTCCCTAAGCAAGGCAGCACTGTAAATGGCACAAAGTAATTATAATTATAATAATTATAATTGGTTTTTATAATGCTCTGAATACCAAAGAGGTTTCTAAGCACGGTCCCGGGATTCGAACCTGTGTTGCTCTGCGTCGTCTTTCTTCCAAGATGAGTGCGTTTCCACTGAGCTACACCCCTGTGTCAACCCAAGCCCCACAGTACCTTGAAAATCAAGAGGAAATTGTAGCTGGCTTCCTTCTAAGTGTAATGTTACTGACCCTGAGTCCTGCTCCTTGGTTGTGGTGACGAAAGGAAGGACATCTGGCGGGCTTCAGCGGCAGTACACGGGAGAAGCGGTCGGCAGCAATGGATTCAGTTCACCTCAGTGCCTCTTTGTGGTTTTGGTGCCTTTTTCCCAACGCCAAGAAGAAACAAATATCGCTGGTTGGATTCTCTTCAATTACTCGGCCCTGAACTCTGGTGAGGGGACATTTGGTGACTTTTGGTGAAGAATTCCTGCCTCTGGTGGTCCACACGGATGCCTGCAAAGTTTCAGCCGAATTCGATCTTCGGAAGACGATGGACTCGATAATGGACCAGGTACCCAGGGTATTGGTGTTCTGCAACCCAGGAAAGTCATAGGACGTCGGGGATGGCCCAACATGAAGAAGGTCTTGAGGCTAGTTGGTTCCACCAGCCTAATGAAGGAAGTCGTCCTTGACAGGTCTTTCCTGTCAATTTGAAAGCAGGGTCATCAGAGCTGCAGGGCTTCACTGGTGCTTCTACCATCCTGGAAGGTGCTGCTGGCATCCCAGCTCTTCTGCTTCGGATTCCTTGTTCCAGTGGTAGACTCTGCCTGTGGTCCCAAAATCCTCACATTATATGCTGGAACTCATCCATTCACACTCTGAGCTGTCAATCACCTCAGGGTTGGCTGTCCTCTAGGACAGTCAGTCACCCAGTTAGAACTGGTTTCAGCCAGGCATGCCTACAGATAAAGGACAGTGACGGTTCGGGCTCCTCCCTCATTTCTTGCCGTCCCAGACTCACTGGAGCCTGGGCAGGCTTCAGGGCTGAAGACCGTCAAAGGCATAGCACACAAATGACTCAAATCTACTCTAAATGATAGAAGTAAAGCCCAGACGGAGGCGCCAAACAATAAAAGACGAAAAAAGAAGACAGGGGCCATTTTGAGAAAATGGTCACACATGGGTGCTGTACTGCAGCTGAGAAATCAGCCTGCTAGTAACCTGCACAAAAGCTTAAAAAAAGAGTAACCACTGCCACCAGCCATTTTTGTTATTCAGTGTAACAAAAAGGTTACATGAGGGGTGGGAGAAGGAGTTACAATGTCACCCCCTAACACCCCACATAGGGTGGTGTGTGCTGGACCCACAAAAGAAAAAGATAAAAGTTATCTTACTTTTCTTGGGAACTGTAGTTCTCACAAGAAAATGTATTTAGACATAAAGAGAAGTCCAAGGAACTCCCCAGTGACACTGCACATAGGGTGCCACCAAGCAAAAAGAGGATTCCTGTATTAAACATGGGGAGCTTACCAGACTCCCTAAAACAGTAAGAATGCAAATCCCATTCAGAGATAAAGAATGAGTGAGGGGTCAAAAGTTCCACTCACTCAGGAGATTAAAATAAAAAAAGTCCAGAATCCAGCAAAAGTGCTTAAGGTCTAAGGTTAAATGGAATTGGGACAGAAACTGAAAATTCTCCCTAACACGGAGGAGAAAGGGCCCAGTTGCAACTGGCAAGGGTGGTTAGTGAGGAAGGTGGTCAGCCAATCAAGTGCCACGGTCTGTGATGCCGAGGGCATGATGGAGCCGTTTTATGAGGACAGAATGGTCAAAGACAGAGGAGAGATCGAGGAGAATGGGAACAGCAGGAGAGTTAGAGTCAAGATTTGTGAGCATGTCTTCACAGGTGTTCAGGAGAGCGATTTCTGTGCCTCTGGATGCCCGAAATCCAGATTGATGGTCATGAAGGCAAACTACAAGTTCAGTATGAAGAACAGTTGAGGGAGGACCAACTTCTCTAATAGTTTACCCAAGAAAGGGGGGGTAGAGATAGGGCGATAGTTTGTGTTAGGGAGAATTCTCATAAATGTGCTAATTCCTTCTACCTTAGAGATCCCCAGTAACTTTGCTGTTTTTTGAGGACTTGATTTTTTTTAACCTGGACAGAGTCAGAACCTTTTCCCCACTCTCTCATGTATTTTTTTTTTCACTTTGTTTTTATTTAGCATTTTAGCAAATACAGAAAGCAGCCAGGAAACCCTGGTATAAACCATTGAGAACACTGAAGAAAAATGCTATACTTTAATCACCCCATCTCTACAACCCCTTCCGACACCACCCCTCTCCCCCCCGCTTTAAACACTACCAAGACCAACCAACTGCCGGGTACATGTAACCATCAAACAAAGAGGCAAAATAATCAATTAAGACTGAGGTGCGGTGGACAACAAAGGATCGCAGAGGTGGATGCATGTTACCAGGTGTTGAGGGAGCGATTTGACCCCACCAGGAGCGGGGCATCAGAGTCTCAGGGCACTACATTCCTCATTCAAGAGAGCAGACCAGACTAACAGGAAGGAGTCCATTCTATTGTTGGCAATTGCTGACAGGTTTTCATATGTAAAAATGGCCAATAGCTTGGTGACCATTCCGCTTTGGATGGAGTGGAGGGGCGTTTCCATTTTTGGGCGAGGGTCAGTCTTCCGGCTCTCAACATTGACTCAACCACCTTCGGAAAAGCACCCAGTTCGGACTCCGGGGTTGGGGTGCCCAGAAGAAGCTCAAGAGGGCACAGGGAGGGTGTAGTGCCCACTATGTCTTTGATCCAGCTCAAGAGCTCAGCCCAGTAGGTCTGGGCCGAGGTGCACTTCCACCACATGTGAAACCAGGTTCCCCGCTGTGTACGTTCTCTGGGGCAGAGAGGGGAGGCCCCCTCGAACATCTTTGAGAGCCTAGCTGGGGAGAGATGGCAAGCGTGTAACACCTTGAAATTATGCTCCATGGCTCATGTATACAAGGACCCAGAGAAGGGAGATCTAAAAACCGACCCTCATGTTGCTTCCTTGAGAACCATCCCCATCCTCTCCTCCCAGAAGCACCTGAAAGTTTGTCTACCCTCCAGGTTCGCTGTAACAAGAACTCTGTAGATCTTAGAGAGGGACCCCTTCCTCGTGGAGGACTCCAATATAATCTTCTCAAACGATTTGAGGGGGCGGGTCAAATTGGGACACCATTTGGGGTTAGTGAAAATCCCTTCGAGACAGAGATATTCAAAAACTGTGAGTGGGTTGTCTCCATGGCTTGCATAATGCCCATGGGGGACAGGGACCAAGAAATTAGTGACAAAACAGAACTGGAGGGGATGAGAATCGAATGTAAAGCCCCCCTATATTTGAGGTATCCCTTCCTAGAGACCTAGGTGCCTTATTTGAATCAAACATCTCCCCTCTCCTTGCCAAGATAAGTAGGGACCTCTTGGGATGGACCCCTTTAACCCTCTTGTGGTTTGGCTGCATGGTCAATGAAGGCATTTTGGCGGAACAGTTGGGCAGTTGGAACCACAACTGGATGTCTCGCAAGCCCTTGGTGCCTAGGTCAAAGGGGGCGCCCCACAGAGGTCTGGGGGGGATGGCCAGGAGGACAGAATTCTGTTTTCCTTGTCTTTTTTCCAAAAAGCCTATAACATAGCCAGGGTCGGATGTGTTCTGAGGCGGGAAGGGAGGGTCTTGGTGGGTGCCCACAGCAGGTCTCGGATAAGTGTGGTTATCTTTAAAATAGGTCCAATAAGTGCCCATGTCGTATCTGATGTGCTC
Source organism: Ambystoma mexicanum (assembly GCF_040938575.1). Classification (NCBI taxonomy): domain Eukaryota; kingdom Metazoa; phylum Chordata; class Amphibia; order Caudata; family Ambystomatidae; genus Ambystoma; species Ambystoma mexicanum. The sequence continues at coordinate 23,952,301 of NC_090930.1, forward strand.
CAACCTTACCCTGAGCTGGGCTGTCTTGTAGTACTGCCTAAAGTCAGGGAGACCAAACCCTCCAAACGATTTTGGTAGAGTCAGGGTTGCGTGTTTAATCCTTGGTTTTTTACCTCCCCCCCCAGATAAAGCGTTGGATCAGGCTATGCAGTGACGTGAAGAAAGCTTATGGGATGATAGTGGGGAGGGCTGTGAAAAAGTAGAGGAGAAATAAATAAATATTCATTTAAATCGTGACCATGCAGCCAAACCACAAGAGGGTTAAAGGGGTCCATCCCAAGAGGTCCCTACTTATCTTGGCAAGGAGAGGGGAGATGTTTGATTCAAATCAAACATCTTTTTGGTCCAGGCTCTTCATCTGTTGACTGGTCCTCCCAACTGCCGTCTGAATCCCCATCGTTTTCGCGTGCTTGCCTTTCCAGTAGTTCCTCCTCGGTGTACTCGGGCTCGTACATATACGGCATTATTGTAGCCATTGTGTGGTAAAGAAAGTAAAATAATTTACAGAGATGGTACAGGTGTTCACAAGGCCTAGAAGCGGCGAAGGTAGCTGACCAGAGCACAGAAACGAGTCACAGAATACTCAAAGTAACACAGAGAGAGTAATGGAATCGAAAATCTGCTGCTGTGTGTTGTGAAACGGTGTGTTTATACTTATTGAGGAAAGAGGCGTCCTGCCATTTCCATGGCGACACTTCATTAGCTGAGGCGCAGCGATTGTTGACACGAAACGTGCTTTGGCGTTGGGAAATGGGCGGTACGCGTCTGCTGATGTCAGGCTCAGGGGCTGTATTGTGAGATGATCTAAGACCCTGTGTACAGCAAAGGAACATTGCGTGCCTCAAAACGAACTTTTTGGAACGTGAGCAAATAAAAATGCAAATCGCTGAATATTCTCTAAACATTTGATGTCAAATAAATGTACTTTACCAAATTTACAATCTTGCTGTTTGATTTAAAAGTACAGTTTCATATTCCGAATTGTGGCGCGCTGTGTTGTGAGCTGATCTGTGTTGGTTTCCGGGTTCTGTGTGGAGTCGCGTAGAAGACGCCTGGGCGCGTTTGCCTACGCAGCACAGTCACGTCACGGATAGAGGCGGGGAATATGAATGTTTTGATAAAGTCTGTTTCAGGGGCGGGGGATATGATTTAGTGCCGCAAACGCAGGTGAGCCAGGTTGATGGGGGGAAATGATAGGATTATCACAAAATGGCGGCTGATTTCGAGTGCGTTAATGGACGAAAAGTCGGGTAAGGTCCATAGGAAAGTTTTCTACGATCTACCGATTTATGCTTAAAAAAACATGGCCGAACCGTAGGGACAATAAAAAAAAAGTCCCGGAACTATCCTTTAACCTCTGGCGAGGGAATAAGAAGGACAAAGGAGCCATTGCTCTGGAAAAAGCATTGAACAATCTTGACTTTAAAGTTCTTAATAAGGACCCCACTACCCCTCAGGGTAACCAGTTAGACTGGCTGTGTGGATATAATCTATCCCTGCAAGACTGCAGAAGCACACCCTGTATCTGGAGTGACCATTATCTGATATCGGCTAACTTAAAACTACCTTCTTATGCACATAAGCATAATCCCCACATCAAAGTAGCCGATAGAAACTTTAAAAATCTAAATAAGCTACAGATTAAGTCATGTACTGATAAAATACTGAGTTCTTTTCAGGATCATGACTCGTGTGTCAATCTTTTAGATAAATACAATAAGCATCTTCTTGAGTTAGTGGAGTCCGATGCACCGCTCACAACTAAGCTAGCTAGAAAAAACAACAACAGCCAAAAATGGTTCACCTCAGAGCTCCATTTAGTGAAGAAGGAAAAACGGACCTTGGAGAGAAAATGGATCATAGATAAATCTATGGATAGTAAATATAATTGGAAAAGTAAGGACAAAGAATATAGAGACAAAATTAAGGCAGCTAAGGCCGATTTTTTCAACTCTGAAATTGAGCATGCAGACAACAAGACCAGCAAACTCTTCGATATTCTGAAGAGTATTGAAAAACCTGCAACCCTTACCCCTCCATTTATGCCCACAGAGGTGGATTGCAACACAGTCTTAAATGCCTTTCAAGCCAAAACGGAAAAAGCATGACCAAATATCATCAAGGCCAGATCTTCCGTTAAACAGGACACGTGACCCACAGAAGTGGAGGCAACTGTCAGAGAACAGCTTTTTAAATTTGACCCCGTTTCAGAGGCAGATCTGCTAGAGGTGTTGAATAATATGAAACCTACCACCTGTGTAGAAAACATTTTACCACCTAATATCATCCTCCAACACAAAGACATTATCGCTCCTATCCTCCGGAGAATAGTGAATGCATCTTTTCAAGAGGGTACAGTGCCCAGAGATCTGAAGAAAGTCACCATCACCCCACTTGTTAAAAAAGCTGGCCTGGATCCTAAGGACCCAGCTAACCTTCGCCTAATAACTAACTCGAATTTCGTTCTTAAACTACTAGACAAGGTAGCAACACAGCAACTTCACCACTTTGTATAGAAGAACAAGTTACTTTCTTACCTGGTAACGTTCTTTCGATGGGATGGTCCGACGACGTATTCCATATCTATGACATGTAATCACCACAGCTGTGCTGCTTCGGAAACTTTTTTCGGCGTCTGCGTCCTGCGTCGATGACGTCGATGCGCCGTCGTCGAGGGCCTCCTCCGACGTCCGACGTCATCCGATGTGATAAGTAGGACGCACGACGCCCGTAGCCTCAGTTGTAGTTTTTCCCCCAGAACGTGTGACACTAGTCAACTGCCAGTCAGACACAAAGCCTTGCGGATCGTAAGCTGCAATCGCAAAAGAAATTCTGCCGCGGGGAAGGCAGGGCGGGAGCGATATGGAATACGTCGTCGGACCATCCCATCGAAAGAACGTTACCAGGTAAGAAAGTAACTTGTTCTTCGAGGGGATTGGGTCCTCCGACTTATTCCATATCTATGACAGACTCCAAAAGCAGTACCAGAGCAAGGAGGAGGGAAAGAATTTAGAATCAAAATTTAGAATAGCCAATCAAATAGCAGAGCAAAGGACCGCCTTGCCAAAGGCCAGATCCTGTGCTCGGATGGAATCGAGGGAATAGTGACGTAGAAATGTATGTACTGAAGCCCAGGTGGCTGCATCACAGATGTTGCGAATAGGAACACCCGTCTGCAGGGCAGTAGACGCAGCCATACCCCTGGTAGAATGGGCCCGCAAGCCAGCCGGTGGGTCCTTACCCGCCAAGCGGTAGCACTCCGAGATGGCCAAAATAATCCAGCGAGACAAAGTCTGTTTCGTCACAGCTTGCCCCAAACGCTTTCCAGCGTAACCAATAAAGAGTTGATCGTCCACTCTGACCCGGGACATGCGTGAAACATAAAAGCTTAAAGCTCTCCTAGGATCAAGCCTATGGAGCCTCTCCTCTTCCTTACCAGGATGCGGAGGAGGATAGAATGCCGGAAGAACAACCTTCTGAGCCAAATGAAATTCCGACACTACCTTCGGAAGAAAAGGTGGACGAACTCTAAGGACAACCCTGTCCTTGTGAAATACAGTGAAGGGTGGCTTAACTGAAAGTGCCTGTAACTCACTCACTCTGCGAGTGGAAGTAACCGCAACTAAAAACACAGTTTTCAGAGTTAAAAGCCTCAAAGGGCAAGAATGTAAAGGCTCAAACGGAGCACCCATAAGAAACTTAAGAACAAGGTTTAAATCCCAACCGGGCACCAGGAAAGGTGATGGAGGGAACACATTAGTGAGCCCTTTCAGAAACTGTGAAATTAAAGGGATTTTAAAGTAAGAAAACTCTTCAGACGAGCGCTTAAAGATGGACAGCGCCGCCAGGTAACCTTTAATGGTACCCACTTGCAAGCCCCTGTGGGCCAAAGAAAGTAAAAAGGACAGAACCATGGGGTTGTCACATGCAAAAGGATCCACATTCTGAACTCTGCACCAGTCGCAGAACTTACGCCAACGGCAACGGTACAGAGACTTTGTTGCTGGCCTTCGGGCCGAAAGCAACACCTCCATCACGTCTTCAGGGAAGACGACGCGGAGGGCAGATGGACAAGTCGAGAAGGTCCGGGTACCACGTCCTCCGAGCCCACGCCGGAGCAATGAGGATCATCCGGGAACCGAACTTCCGTAACCTCTGCAGCACTTGCGGGATGACGGGGACAGGAGGAAACGCGTACAGCAGCGGGAATGACCACTCCACCACGAACGCGTCTCCTAAGGCTCCTTTTGGAGGAAATTCCCGCAAGCAAAACCTCTCGAACTTCCGGTTGACACTGGAGGCGAAGAGATCCACTTGAGGAGTCCCCCAAAGGGCGAAGATCTCCAGGAGAATCTCCTGAGCCAACTCCCACTTGTGAGAGATCGTACTCTGCCTGCTCAGAGCGTCCGCCGTCACGTTTTCGTCTCCGGCCAGATGAACTGCCGAGATCGAAACTTCCTGCTGGATGGCCCAGAACTCGAGCTGCATCGCCTCCCTGCACAGAGGAAGTGACCCTGCCCCCCCCTTTTTGTTGAGGTAGTGCATGGCCACTGTGTTGTCCGTCAGGATCAGGACACTCTTTCCTCGCACAGTCGGCCCTCAGCTCCAACAGATTGATATGGAGTCTGGACTCCGACGGAGACCAACGACCGCTGACTGTCAGCCCGTTGGCATGAGCTCCCCAACCCGTGAGGGATGCATCCGTCACGATCGTCACCTCCGGCCAGGGAAGCCAAAATGGAGCCCCCTTCATCAAGTTGCCTTCGACGGCCCACCACAGAAGGTCCCGGGCGACCGAGGGCGGCACCTGAACCGGGTCCGACATCCTGCCGGAGGACTGCGACCATTGCGTCTTGAGCGCCCACTGCAAAGATCTCATCCGCAGGCGAGCCTCTGGCACCAGAAGAATGCAGGATGCCATGAGGCCGAGCAACCTCAAGAACTCGAACGCTGGGAGCGTCTGGGAATGCTGAAACTTGTGCACCATCTGCTAAATGTGAAGAGCCCTCACCTGGGGAGGAAAACACTGCCCCAGGGAAGTGTCGAGCACTGCTCCGATGTACTGGAGCCGCTGTGTTGGCGTCAAATGGGACTTCTTTAAATTGAGGGAGAAGCCCTGCCTGTGAAAGGAGTGGCAGGTGACGGACAGATGATCCAGGATTTGCTCGGGAGAGCCTCCCCATGATCAACCCATCGTCCAGGTAGGGATAGACGTGAATCCCCCCTAGCCTGAGATGCGCTGTCACCACCACCATGAGCTTGGTGAAAACCCTCGGGGCGGAGGTCAATCCGAACGGCAGGACCCGAAACTGAAAGTGCGAGTCGCCAACCGCGAACCTCAGGTACTTCTTGTGCTTGGGATGGATCGGCACATGGAAGTAAGCATCCTTGAGGTCGAGTGACACCAACCAGTCCTGAAGCTAAAGGGTCTGGAGGACTTGAGAGAGAGTAACCATCTTGAACTTGTCCTTCCTGAGGAGTTTGTTCAAACCGCGCAAGTCTATGATGGGTCTCAATCCCCCGTCTTTCTTCGAAATCAAAAAATAAGGGGAATACCATCCCTTGTTCCTCTCCGCTACAGGCACCAGTTCTAGGGCTTGAATTTCCGGCGCAAGGAGCGGATCCGGACTCTGCAAAGAGGTTCCCCGGTGGATTGTCGCGAGGCCTGTGCCGAAAGGGAAGACAGTAGCCGTGGGTTATGATCTCCAGAACCAACACATCTGAAGTAATGGCTTGCCACTCTACAAGATGCTGCGCCAGCCTTCCCCCAACCGGCGAACCATGGGACATGGCCTCATGACTGAATGGGAGCGGCTGCAGCGTTACCTGAGGGCAAAGAGGCAACTGCCCGAGCGGCCTTGGCACCACGGGTACCCTGTCGTCCACCTCTGGTACCCCTGCGTTGGCCTCTTTGACTGCCAGCTCCTCTCGCTTTACTGAAGGAGTAATAGCGAAAGGAACCACCCCTCCACTGCTGTCCCCTAGGACGAAAAGGCGGAGGTTGGCGAACTGCAGCGCCCAACGACTTCGCTGCAGCTTTTGAGGTCTGCAACCTCTCAAGGCTCTCGTCAGCCTTGCTGCCAAAAAGGTGTTCACCGTCAAAGGGCATGTTGAGGAGCCGGGACTGCACATCAGGAGCAAACCCCGACTTCCGCAACCAGGCAAACCTGCGTATTACGGTGCTCGCCGCCATGGACCTACTGATGCATTCAGCTAAGTCCAAACCCGACTGAACGGACTCACACATGGCATCCTTACCATCCTGGACCATAGCAAGGAAACCATCCCGTTCATCCCCTTCGGGAATATGTTCAGCCGCTAATGCAACACAGTTCCACAGAGTGTGTGTGAAACGAGACAAGGCACAAATGGAGTTGGCCGCCTGAAGCGCCATACCACCAGAAGAAAACACTTTCTTCGCCCAGCCATCAAAACGTTTGTCGTCCCTATCAGGAGGGATCGTAGGGTACGACGCCTGCTTTGCCGGGGCCGTGGCCGCCTGCACCACCAAACTCTCCGGAGTGGGGTGCCTGGTCAAGTAGCAGGGGTCGCTACTGGCTGGACGGTATTTTCGCAACAAGGATCTGCCCACCGCCGGGAGACTCTCCGGAGCAGTCCAAGCCGCCGCCACCCTTCTCTGTAAAGCCATATGGAACGGCAGTACCGGATCAGTTGGGGGACCAACATCAAGGATGTCCGTCAGATCATCTTGCACAAACTCCCCTGGGGGAGCAGACCATCCCAAGTACTCAGAAACCCTAGCCATAAGGCGCCGGTACGAGGAATCGGCATGAGAGCCAGGCTCAGGCCTACAAAACTCCACCTCCGGAGAGGTGTCCAGTCCACTGGCATCATGCAGTGACTGTCTCAAATCGTCAAACTGACTATGGCCTGAGACAATTTCATCTGGAACCTGACTAGGAACCAGGCCATCAGAATCCTCATCCGCCTCTGAAATATAGTCCAGGTGGCGAAAAGAAGGCACCCGAGAGTGCATGCTCTTAACCAGAGCCTTCCTAGGGGGTTCTCCCGTGCCACGGGGTACCTCCGACACGAAAGGCGTCGATGGCGTCGAGCGAATCGGCGCCGGCGTCGAGAGAACCGGCGCCGGCGTCGAGAGAACCGGGATCGGCGTCGAGGAATTCGGCGTCGACGTCAGATGCAGCGCCTCCAGCATCGGCGGCGTCGACACAGCCCTCGAAGCCGGAGCCCCGAGCGTGTCCCTCGACGACCTGAGCGTCAACGGCTTCGACGACTTCCTCGGAGCCGGAGTCTCGAGAAAGCCTGTCGACGCCCTCGACACCTCAGACGTCGATGTCTTCCTCGAAGACCTCACAGGTGCATGCGGTCTCGAACGCGTCGAGGACCGGGACCTGGAACGGGTACGTCGAGAACGAGTCTCCTTGTCCGAACGGGACCTCTCCCGTGACTTGTGCCGACCACTCTTGCGAGCGGTGTCTCTCGACCTTCCACGACCGACCCCACTCGGGGGCGCGGATGGCTTAGTACCCTGCGACTCAAGAATCGCCAGCATTTTCTTCCCGAAGGAAGCCCATTCCTCCGGCGTCGCACGGCTGTTGGGGTAAGCGACGTGCCGGGAAGAGTCCTCCGAAGAGGACCTGGAAGACGACTGGTGTCGGCGCTTCCGAGAATGCCTCGAAGAGGCTGAGGAGTGGCGAGACCGACTCCTAGAAGGAGATCCACGAGACTTCCGACGATGACGCAGAGAGTCACCCCTCGAATCATCCGTCGAAAGCCCCGCAGACTTCGACTTCCTGGGCTTGGACACCCGACCTACCGACAACTTCTTACGTTCGCGTAAGGCTTTGGACGTGAGCGACTGGCAGTTGATATAGTCATCCGTGTCTTGGGCCTCCCCGAGGCACCAGAGGCAGGCGTCGTGCGAGTCCGTCACCGACATCTTGGACCCACACTCCCCGCACTTCTTGAAACCCGGACGCGGGGTCGAAGACGAAGTAGAAGACATCTTCACACGAAGGATTTTCACAAAACGAACAGGTTCGAAGAACCGAGAAGAACAGAACTCCAAAGAGTCAAGGCGTTAACCGAGATTCACGAAGCAACACGTTCACGGAAAAAACGGAACTGAGGCTACGGGCGTCGTGCGTCCTACTTATCACATCGGATGACGTCGGACGTCGGAGGAGGCCCTCGACGACAGCGCATCGACGTCATCCACGCAGGACGCAGACGCCGAAAAAAGTTTCCGAAGCAGCACAGCTGTGGTGATTACATGTCATAGATATGGAATACGTCGGAGGACCCAATCCCCTCGAACCAGGAGGTTTTGCACCAGCAACAATCAGGTTTCAGAACGTCCCATAGTACCGAGGCAGCCATGCTGGACCTGCAGAATCAGATACTGAGTTTGCTAGACAAGAATAAGTTAGGGATGCTGATGCTCCTAGACCTAAGTGCCGCTTTCGATCTGGTGGACCATCTTCTCATCAAGGCACTTAGAGAGAACGTGGGCTGTTCCGAAGGAGCCATTGATTGGCTCTTGTCTATCTAATCGGCAAGCCAGAGTCCATTGGGGTAACAGATTCTCTGATCCCTGTGACATCCTATTTGGAGTTCCCCAAGGGGCCAGTCTGTCCCCGATGCTGTTTAATATATATGCGCACTCTGTGCAGCTAATTGGTGGAAGCAGGAGTGTCGTTTACAAATTATGCGGACGACACCCAACTCATATTGGAATTGAGGGGTAGTCATCACGCCACGGATAGCGAAGTGATTGCAAGGGTTTACAAGACAATAGACAACTGGATGCAGGCAAATTGGATGTGCCTGAATGACTCAAAAACCGAACTGATGCTGTTTGGTTCCAGTCGTCAGTTGGCCAATCTGGGGGCAGAGTACAATTCTTTCCAAATCAAGAATGCCACTATTTTGGTGCCCCCTAAAGTGAAAACCCTGGGTATGATGGTCAACTATGTAACTCTGTGGTAGATTCTCATGCCCAGACCAGCTATCTTCAAAAAAATACGGCGTATTATCTCAGGCTAATGAAAGCAATTAAGCCGTTCCTTAATGAAGGCAATATGGCCACGATAGCCAGAGCCATTATTCTATCTCGACTTGACTACGGGAATGCTTTGTTGTTAGGGGCCTCATCTAAGGACCTATCCAGCTGCCAAGTGATCCAGAACAATGCGGTCAGGCTAGTTAAGAATTTGAAGAAGAAAGACCATACTACTGCAGATAGATTATCTCTGCACTGGCTTAGAGTAGAGGAACACAAAGTTCAAGGCTCTCTGTTTGGTACACAAGTGCCTTTATGGCATAGCGCCGGACTACTTGAAAAAGAGCTTAGTGCTCTACACTCCCAGGAGAAGTCTACGCTCGGAGGGAAAGTGCCTTCTGTCTGTGCCTAAGTTCAAGTTGAAATCTGGGTTGGGTAGATCCTTCCTGGTGATGGCTCCTAAATTGTGGAACAGCGTTCCTGAAACTCTAAGGTCAGAAGTAAATCACCTTGCTTTCAGGAAGCAGTTGAAGACACACCTTTTTAGATGATGAATCCAGGGAAAGCAGTGTTCAGGGTCATTTATCAGGCCGCAGTATTCGTTATTTAATGTCTGTCGTGCAGTTGCTGTGTTTTAAGTTTAAGCGCCCTGATGCCCTCGGGCTACCGGCGCTATACAAAAATAAAATACATACATACAACTTTGGCAAAGACTTTTCCGTTTAACTTCCAGAACTGCTTTATCCTATACAAGATTTTAGCCCATTGACTTTGGCCTAACCTATTGCATTGAATCAACTCCTCTGGTGAACTCAATTATTTGCACTGTTTTAGAGTAACTGTATTATTTGTTTTATTAACTTATGCCTTTTTGCTCCTACTGCAAATGCTCTGAATGCCATTTTGCTCCTCCTTCAAAGTAATGTAAATGCCTCAGAACCTGATATTGTGAAGTACTGAAGTATGTTTGTGTGTGTGATATAGTTTGCCTCCTTCTAGTGAATGTTTTATAACTGACTGTGAAATAAATTAGTAAGTGTTTTACCAAGAAACCTTGAGGATAAGAGTCTACTTGAATACGTGTAATTATGGACCTCTGTGTAACATCCTTACAGCTCACATTCCCTCTTGAGATAAGCCTGGCTGCTCAGCAATGCTACCACAAAACTGTGTAGTACAGACTTATGCCAAAGGTTGGTTTTTGCTTATAACTGTAGACCAAGTTGTGTGTAGTGGTCCCAAGGGTACTGCATGCAGACTTTCACTAACCATGGGCAGCTCCTTTTCGGGTGGGAGGCGGGGAATGGGTAGGGAATCTAAGAAGCAGTCAACATCAGTTCCATTCCCGGAGTATTCCGAGGTGTAAAGGCGTTCATAATACTATCGGAACTGTCCCGCTATTGAAGCATCATTAATACATTTCTCACCCCAGGGGAGTGGAGAGAGTCTACTCTTCTGCCGTTTCCCTCAGTCTCCAGGCAAGTATCTTATCCGCCTTTTCCCCCTTTTCCAAATACCTTTGCTTCAAAAAGGCACTCTCATGTATTTAAATGTGATTTCTTTTGGTTGTGGAGTCTGACAAACTCCATAGGCATCATCTTTTACATTGTGTCACACAGCACCTTTAGTGCAGTGACACAGGGAAGTCTCTTAGATTTCTCAAAGGTTTAAATACCTTCTCTGGGATAAACTGCTGTTTCCCAGACCAGTAAAGTGAAATTGACTTTACTTACATTTGTAATTTTCTAGGCCGAGCACACACTATCTTACAATAGGGTGCTGTAGGGGTTACTTAGTACCCCCTTTGTCTAACTTCTCATGTAACAATTTTATGTAACACTTTCCTCGATGAATGGCTGGTGGCAGTGGTTTACTTTTAACTACCGTGGTGTGCATTTACCGCGGGCTGCATTCGCAGCTGAAGCCCCCAAGGTAGCCATTTTTGTCAAAATGGCCTCAGTCTTCTTTTTTCGCCATTTCTTCTTGGAAAGGTCCTTATTGAGATTTACTGTGTGCGCCAAACCCAAGTCCCTTTGTTCGCTTTGCCTTTGGCGGGATTCACGAGTGAAGCCCTCCTCTGGCTCCAGGGTGTCTGGTGGTGTAGGGAGTGAGTGAGGTGCCCGAAACTCCCTGTGCTTAGTCTCCCCAGGAGACCCAAATGCACTCTGTGATGATTGGGCAGCCGACTGTCCAGCAAGGACAGCCACCCTGCTGGGTGACTGACCGCTGCACTGGAATGAATGGGAGAGTACTGAATAAAAGGCAAGGCTTTTGGCTCGGAAGGCAGAGTCGACCACTGGATGAAGGAACCGAAGAAGAACTTGAAGAGGACGCCGGCTGCAACTCCTGGACCGTTGGTTTGCCCGGTGAAGCCCTGCTGCTGTGCTGAAACTCCAAATTCGTATAGACAGAGAGGCCCTTTCAAGGACGACTTCTCCCCTTGAGTTGGTGGGACCAATCAACTCCAAAGTAAGCCACCTGGACATTCTCTCGGAGCGGTTGCATTTCTACAGAGTTGCTGCTGGAAACCGAAACGCCAGGGAGAGGAACACCAGGTTGTGTGTGTTGCTTTTAAGTTGGCCAAGAGCTCCAGGAAGAGCCTCCGGACTCCCAGGAAGCAGGACTGACCAAGCCTGAGCCCCCTCAACAAAGTGTGGGACCCCAGAAGCAAGGAAAGTCCATCTCGACAGCCAGAATCCATGGTGTTGCCATTTGCAGTGGTCACAAGGAGCTGAAACACCAAAGTGCCACTTGTTTGAAGATTGCCGGTTGCGAGCGGTAACTGTCCCACTGCAGTGCAGGAGTCCCCAGAAGTCCTCCCTCTTGTCCCCACGACTGAGGCCCAGGAACAGTGAGATCTGCAGAGCTGCTCAGGAACAGAAGTCATCTGCTGCACTTTTTCTTCAATACAAAGGTACTGAAAAGTCTGAGAGAACTTACCTCTTATTATAGAGTTGCTTGCATCTTCTACTACTCACAAGCCTTAACAGCTTGTGGCCCTATATTGATTCTTCTTTTCTTCGAAGACTTCTAAAACATTGTGCAAAGACTTTCTCTACTTACCTACCAGAAGTGCTTCGGCTCATATAGACATTTGCCCATTGACTTTGGCTTAACCTGTAACCTTTTCCTTTGACCAAGTTCTAAGAGTATTCTAAATGCAACAGTAAGATATTAATGTCCCCAGTACCCTAATTATTGAAGTCACCTGAGGGTGTAGGATGTGGCTGTGGGCCATCCCAAAAGGGTATTTACTGATTTAGAAACTAAGAGTGTGTAGTTTTCAAGTGTATTTGTGTGTTGCTTTCATATTGCTCCCTTCTGAAGAAGGTTTATTCTAACTGACTGATAAATAAATTAATAATTTTATATTCAAGAAACATTGGGTGCAAGTGTTTATTTGAATAATTGTCACTGTGGATCTCTGTGTAACTCCCCGACAGCTCACATTGACCCCTCTTGAGATAAGTCTGGCTGCTCAACACGTTACCAACCTGTGTAGTACAGATTTATACCACAGGTTGGGTTCCTATTGCCAAGAGATCATGGTTGTTGTAGTGCACCCAAAGGGTACTGCATACAATCTTGCCTAACACTGGTGGCAGGCTCTGAGGATCTATTGTAGAGTTGTTACACTAGGAATTTACTTTGCTTTTGTTCAACTAAACACATCCAGTCGAATGAACGTTACAGTTGGTAAGTAACTTGTTCTTCGAATGGATTGTGTCCTCCCATGTATTCCTCATCTTAGATAGACTCCCATAGCAATTGTAATTTAGAGGAGGAGGGAGTATCATAGTTCTTCAATTATGCACAGAATGAATGACAGCTTTTGCAAAAAGACCTCCTTGGTAAGAAGTGGTGTCTAAACAATGTTTTGCAAAAGTGTGCATTGATGACCAAGTGGCCGCAGCACAAATTACTTGCACTGGGACACCCCTCTGAAGAGCCGTGAAAGTTGCTATGCCCCTGGTTGAATGGGCCCTTAAACCATCTGGGGGCTTCTTCCCAGCCAATTTGTAACATTCAGATATTGCTAGGATAATCCATCTGGCTATAGTTTGTTTGGACACACTAAGGCCCAATTTATGTCCAATATGCCCGACAAACAACGGATCTGTTTGTCTAAATCTTTCCCATCTAGATATGTAAAAACTGAGAGCCCTTTTAGGGTCTAGTCTGTGAAATCTTTCCTCCTCTTTACTAGCGTGCGGAGGAAGATAAAAATATGGTATGGTGATTTTCTGTGACAGATGGAAATCCAAAACTATTTTAGGTAGGAAAAAAGGCTTGACCTTTAAAACAACTTTATCTTTATGGAAAACCGTGTGAGGAGGCTTGCAAGAGAGCGCCTGCAACTCACTCACCCTGCGGGCTGAAGTTAGAGCCACTAGTAGAACCGTTTTTAAAGTTAGGAGCCTTAAAGGACAAGAATGTAAAGGCTCAAAAGGGGAACACATAAGAAACTTTAAAACTAAATTTAAATCCCAAATGGGAACTTGGAAAGGTGTAGGAAGGAATTGGATAACTGGGGGGCGTGGCCTGGAGCTCCGGCGACTCTGATGCTCTATTAAGAGCCTGCCGTGACGGGACCGCTGCGGCGCCAAATTTAATATAAAATCGGCAAAAATAAACACCCCAAATCCCACCTGGGGGTGTCTAAACATCCGCTGCCTGCTGCGGTCTCCTCTCCGGAGCCGAACGGGACCAGGAAGCCGCGCCCCCGGAGCGCCGAAGACAACAGCCCCTCCGTCGCCTTCCTCCAAAATGGCAGGCGGAGCTCGCGTCCCCGGTGGGTGGAGGATGCAGGCTTTGGTGATAAAGCAGCTAACATTGGAGGCCGTCCTGGCCACCAGACGGCGAGTCTGACCTGCCCCCTGCCACCGCCGCACGCGGGGCTTGAAGGCGCCGCCGCGCCTCCTCGGAGCCTTCCGCGCCCGCACTCACCCCGCTTCTGGTGAGCCCCTGGACGCGTGTGATAGTACGGGCCACATGGGCGTGGGGCGGCGCTCATGAGGGGGACCCCCTCCATCCTTAGCAGTCCTGTGGATGCCTGGAGGGCCCCCTAAGCACAAGCAGATGCGGGCAGAGGTCTGATACAGGCACTGTGTCCCTACAACAACTTATCTACTCGGAGGACTGGACTTTCCAAGACAGCCAACGCGGATCTCTCGGGAGAGGCCCTACAACGTGGCAGGTCCCCCCCCACCCAGCGCCACCCCAGAACCCCTCTACTCCGGGACGGGGTGGGCTGCAATTGGGTCCAGGAGACCATCCGCTGCCAACGGAGGGTGTGGCATTCATCCCGCAGGGGAGAGTGCGGGGTGCAGCCTCCGAGGTGACCCTGCACCTCCCCCATCACACACCGGACCCAGCTGGCCTTGTCTGGGCACCGCTGCTGGGGGCTAAGGGAATTCAGAAGCGGCCATGCCCCCCTTTGGCAGCTCTCTCCCTACAGGGGCTGCCCGGCCCACTCTGTCTCCCCCCACTGCCTCCATACTACCGTGGGCGCCTCAACCCACGCTCTCCTCCATCCAAGCGATCATTATCCGCGGAATGCGGCAACATCCCTTACACGTAATGCATTCTCATTAATTTCAAGGAGTCTATATCCTCTTGCCCAGATCGAACTTCGGCCGGCCCTTCCCGGTCACACAAGCCGAATATTGAGGGTCATCGGAAGCGCCCCTGCTCTACCCACTCTGCGGCCTCTACTTCCTGGGGCACCCCGGCCTACCCTGCTCCCCCACCCTCACGTCACGCCATAACACCTGGGATCTGCAATCCACAACAGGAGACTGCAATCCACGGAACCGGTGGAACCGCCAATTACCAGCTGCATAACTGCGTTTCCCACTTCAACATCCTCCATCCGCGCCCAGGAGGGCCCTCGAGTGTACCAGAGCTGTAATAATGATAAAGCAATCGAAAGTGGGCAAGAACGCAGACATCGCATCCATGTTCTCGACGACGGACAAAGGGAAGAAGCTCGACCCCCTTAAATTCACCCCGCCAACAGCCCAAGAGGATCGGGGTTCCCTAGCTACCAAAGAGGACATACAGGCCTTCATGGCTGATATTAAATCCGAAATCAGATCTTGCATGACGGAGCTTACCACCAAGTTGGAACACACGGACCAAAGGGTGAACAAGATGGAACAAAGACTGGGGGAGATCGACGACCGCTCCGAAGACCAGGCGTTCACACTGGGGGAAATCCAACAAAGCTCTATAAGATCCCTACAGGATAAGTGCAAAATTCTTGAGTTCAAGCAAGAGGATTTGGAAAACAGGGCCCGGCGAAACAACCTCCGAATCCGGGGGTTCCGTCTTCTGTACCAGACAAAGACCTGGCCGAATATGTGGGGGACTTCTTCCAATCCCTGCTCCCACACCTAGATAAACCACAACTCCTTCTGATTGCGCCCTCGCCGAGGTATGGACTCAGATTTACCTCCAGATGTGATAACAAGAGTGCACTTCTTTACCACAAAGGAGGCAATCTCAGATATCAGCCGCACCCGAGACGAACTTTCCTTTCAGGGGGTCACCTCTCCAAATATACAAGGACCTATCCCTACTCACCCTCCAGAAGAGGAAAGCCCTCCGACCACTGGCGCTCTTCTTGCAGGAGCAACAGATCCGGTACAGATGGCTGTTCCCAACCGCTCTACAATTCTCATACAACGGCACGCTACGTAGAGTCAGCCACCTCGAAGACGCCAGCAAGATCATGCGTCCCTCCGCACCTATGGAGGATACTTCACCAAGCTTGGAGGCCCCCATAGGCCAGGAACCGGCTGTTCTTCCAAAACCTAGACGCTCCTCATGGTCCAAGGTCCCGCAAAATAGCAGGAGAATGTGAAGCGCCAAAAGACACTCTGCTGAAGGGTTGCCCCCTCCGGGGCAGCCCTCCAATTACGGTTACGGAGATGCCTCGCCGATTTTGACCTAGCTTCGGATGATCATGTTCGACGCAGCGGGCCTCACCCACGGCCCATGCCCAATTCCAAGGTACATTCCACCTCTGAGTCCTTGGAACCCCGTTACCATTGTATTTCCACGATTGGCCCCGTTAGCCAGGGGGATGGCCACACTCACAAAATTGGCCCCTCCACCAGTTAAAGTTATGCTCCCCGTTGGGGGCACATATTAAAACCCCAAGCAAGGTGACCTATGGCTAACATACCCGGGGGATGCTGGCTAATCAAGACCTCACCGACCCCATCCCCCTCAACATAACAGCAGAGGCGGATCAAGCACAGGGGCATCAGACCCTGAAGTTCCTTACGCTGAATGTCAACAGACTGAATTCTACCACCAAAAGGAAGTCGATCCTAAAAAAGCTCCAGGACGAAGACACATCAGTAGCTCTGATACAGGAGACCCATCTGCTACCGGAAGACTGGGACGACTCTGCTCTAGATTTTTCCCACTCCAGTTTTTCGCCTCAGGGAACTCCAAGAAAAGCGGCACAGCAATTCTTTTCAGAAATGGCCTGAACCCTCAAATTCTGGATACTAAATCGTGCCCGGAAGGCCAATTCATGGCTGTGAAGTGCCAATTGCTGTGAGAAATGTACTCCTTTGCTTCAATATATGCCCCCAACACCGGACAATCGACTTTCTACGACTCGGTGGGCGCCACTTTATGGAAGGCCAAACTATAATCAGGGGAGACTTCAATGGAGTGCCGGACCCCACGAGGGACAGATCCCACCCCCACACTCCCGGAGATTTCACTCAAGCACTCAGCCTCCTACGCTTGTTTAGAACTCTTGAAGTGGTGGACTCATGGCGGATTCTCCATCCTTCTGAAAAAGACTACTCCGTCTACTCCTATATCCATCGGACCTTCTCAAGGATAGACCTCCTTCTGACACCTGCCCAGGTACTCGCCTACACCGAAGAAGTATCCATCGGCCCCCGGATTCTGTCAGACCACGCCCCAGTAACCATGGAAATCCGAGCACACATACCAAAGCCCAATTCCCCTCCAGATGGACATTATATGACCCAATGCTCAATGAAATGCACCTCAGGGACACGACTGCGAGAGCGATCAAACACTTTCTCAGGGAAAACCCAGTAGAAGACACCTCTCCTGCAAACACTTGTCACGCCATAAAGGCGGTGATCAGGGGTGAGTTAATCGCGTAAGGGGTGGCATTTCATCACAACAGACGCCAGACCCGCCTAGCCCTGTAGGAGGAACTTAAAACAGCGGTAGAGACTCAAAGAAAAAGGATGGTCCCCCAGGACACAGTGAGGCATCCGCATCGCCAGGAAAAAAACTAGAGGCTCACTACGCCGAACATACAGCCCACCTCATGGCCAAAGCCAAGCAATTTTACTACGTCAAGAACAATAAGGCTAACAAGCTGCTGGTAGCCAAACTAGCCAAGGCAAAGCGTAACAGTACCATTGTTGGCCTCCGGGACTCACAGGGGATAATACAATATCTGGAACCCCAAAAGCTACACGTGGCTGCGGAACATCTGTCCCAGGTAATGACGGCACCTTCTCGGAACCAGAACGAACAAAAAGAATACCTACGGAAGGCGGCCCTCCCCCAACTGCACGACTCTCTAGAGAAAGCTTGGAGTCACCAATTACAGGAGAGGAGGTTGAAGAAGCAAATAAGTCTCTCAAAACCCAGGCCCCATGCCCCGATGGGTTCTCCACGAGATTTTATAAAATCTTTAAACCCCAACGGATCCATCCCTTGGTGGCTCTCTTCAACTCCTTCAGGGAAACAGGGACGGTGACCCCTTCCAATGCAAGAATCTACCACAATCCTCCTCCCTAAGCCAGGGAAAGGCCAGAGAGACCCGGCCTCTTACAGGCCGATAGCCCTCCATAACATCGACGCCAATCTGTATTCCAAAATCTTGGCTAACCGACTGTCGCGCATGCTACCTGATCTATTCCATACTGCCCAAACAGGCTTTATCCTAAATAGATCCGCTGGCGCCAATATGAGCAGAACCCTGAACCTAGTCGACTCAGCTACGCGCAACTCCTAAGGGCTGGTATTAATGGCCCTGGATGCCATCAAAGCCTTTGACAAGGTGGACTGGTCCTTCATGCATCTTACATTGGAGGCCTTTGGATTTGGCCCGGCATTCCAGACAATGGTCCTAGCCAACTATAAAGCACCAAAAACTCTCCTTAGAATTAATGGTTCATTCTCCGCCCCGATCTACCTGACCTGCGGGACCAGACAAGGCTGCCCCCTAGCCCCACTGCTGTTTGCGCTCATTATGGAACCATTCGCCCAAAGGATCAGGCAGAACAGCTATATCAAGGGCCCTCACTCCAATCTGTCACGGCATAAAATGCCCTATACGCAGATGATGTGCTGCTTACGATCTCAGAACCCTGCACCTCACTACAACATGCCCTAGCCGAAATAGCTAGCTATGGCAAGGTCACTGGCTTCGCCATTAACTTTACCAAATCGTTGGCCCTGAGCATAAGTCTCTCCCCAGAGGAGTGGGAGGCCCTGATCACAATGTGCCCAATTATATGGAAGAGAAAGTCTTTCCCCTACCTAGGGGTACAGATCTCAGCAAATCCGAGGGATACATTTCAAGCTAATTTCCCCAAGCTCTTCAAAGAATTCAAGGATGACTTGAAAAGCTGGGCATCCCAGGAAATCTCCCTAATGGGTCGCATAATGGCCTGCAAAATGAACCTCTTGCCAAGATTTCTTTATGCCTGTTCATCCCTCCCGGTAGCAATCCCAACACCTGACCTAAATGAGCTACAGAAGAAGATGCTCCGGTTCAAATGGAAGGGCAAAAAAGCTAGAATCCCCTGGAGGGTTGCCCAGAGCAATGCCAGAGGTCAAGATTTATTCTAAACCTTCCAGCCATCAACTCTTTTGTTTTGCTAGAATCCCCCGGAAGACACTAACAGGCGATGCAAGACTAGGGGGGCTGGTGGTCCCCGACCTGCAGGCCTATAGGGCAGCAGCACAACTAGCTCACGTTCGCGCCCGGCAAATAGCCTCGTATCGCCCAAGATGGGTGGAACTCGAGCAGGCACGGCTCCCGCTCCCCCTCAGATTCCTTCTGCACATTCCACCCACCCTCAGAGATCACGGGGAGGGCCTCCTACTGGCAACCAAACACATGCTGGCCTCCTGGGACTGGGCGTTAAAACACAAGGAGATCCCGAGAGGACTGAGCCCCCATCTCCAGTTTTCCACAACCCAACCTTCTCACCTGGGACGCACCCACAAAACTTTCAGAACTGGATCAAGGAAGGCCTCGAAACCTTGGACCAACTATATGAGGGCGCACTCCCCCACACATTTGAGCAATGCAAGGAGCGGTTCCAACTCCATGAGAGCGACAGGTTCACATACTTTCAGCTACGCCATTGGTGCTCACACCCGCAGACCCTCCAAGCAGCCACGCGCCCCCTCACAGCCCTTGAACTAACTCTGAAGGACCTCCCGTCCTGAGGTAGAATATCTACCCTATATCGACAATTCTCGGAGGATTTCCAGACCACAAGGACCCGGGCTATGGCCCAATGGGAAGCGGACTTGGGACACCCACTGGAAGACCAAGCGTGGGTGAACATTTGGTCACAAACTCGCGCAGCATTTACCTGCGTTACCAATAGAGAATGCGCATATAAAATCCTACTGCGCTGGTACTACTCCCCTCTCAGGCTCCATCACATGAACCACTCCCTCAACCCCCTTTGTTGGAGAGGATGTGACCGACCGGGCTCTTTTTTCCATATGTGGTGGGCATGCCCGAAGATCCAAGAGTTCTGGAAGTTATGCCTAGCGGTTATCGAACAGATTACCCGGGCCCCACTTCCCCTCGACCCCTAGCCCGTTCTTCTAGGAACCACGATTCCAGGGATATATCCGCGCTCGGGAAACAAAGCTAAACTACTAACCCAATGCATCCTGGCGGGGAAAATAGTAACTGCTTGCTTTTGGAAGGCCCCGGAAGGCCCCTCGATGATCCAATGGTGGGGAAAACTATGGGACATCCCGATTGCCGAAAAGGTAAAAGCGGCAAAAGCTGGTATCCTTCACTGCTTCCAAAACATCTGGGCCCCCGTGCTGGAATATGACCAGAGATTCCCCGCTCTGACCTTCAAGCCCACTAATGCCCGGGCGAGTCCTAGGGGACCACAACGCCACCTGAAGGGAGAAACTCAAAACAAGGTGGACATAACGAAGCACAAGCGTGTGGGAGACCCACCGGCATCAAGGGCAGGGGTGGGCATCGGGAGGGGGGACATTGAGGGGATTAAGTGCCATGCTATGCTATGCCGTACTTCTGTAAGCTTGTTACCCTGGTTTAAAATAAACATTTAAAAAAAAAAAAAGTAATTGGATAACTAAAGGCATTTTGAAATAAGAAACTTCCTCTGAGGAGCGATTGAAGATGGATAGCGCTGCCAAATATCCTTTAATAGTTCCAACTTGGAGCCCTGAGTTGGCTAAATGTAACAGAAAGGAAAGCACCATGGGAGTGGCACATTGAAAAGGATCCACATTCTTATCCCTGCACCAGTTACTGAATTTCTTCCAACGACACCGGTATAAGGATTTTGCTGCTGGGCTTCTGGCCGAAAGCAAAATCTCCATAACGTCATCCGGGAGGTCCCAATCCTTATATCTCAACCACTCAGAAGCCAAGCGTGAAGGTTGAGTGTTTGGATGGAGAACCCGACCTTCCTCTTGCGAGAGAAGATCCTCTCTTTGTGGAAGACGTATTGGAGGGAAAATGGGCATGTCCAGAAGGTCCGGGCAGCACGTTCTCCTGGCCCAATCCGGGGCAATGAGGATCATGGTTTTCCTGAACTTTCTCAACCTCCTGATTACATGAGGAATCACAGGGACTGGAGGAAACGCGTAAAGGAGTGGAAATATCCAGTCCACTACGAATGCGTCCCCTAGAGCTCCTCTTGGGGGAAATTCCCTTGAGCAATACAGTTTGCACTTTCGGTTGGCACTGGTCGCGAACAGATGCACTTGAGGGGTTCCCCAAAGGGCGAAGATCTCTTGAAGGACTTCTTGAGCTGGCTCCCACTCGTGGGAGACTGTGCCCTGCCTACTCAGAGCGTCTGCCGCCGTGTTCAGCTCTCCGGCTAGGTGAACTGCCGAGAGAGAGATTCCTTCTTGCATTGTCAAGAACCAGAGCGGATTGCCTCTCTGCACAGTGGGAGTGATCCTACTACTCCTGGTTTGTTGAGGTAGTACATGGCCCCTGAGTTGTCCGTCATTATCAGCACATTTTTACCCTGTACAGAGGGCAGAAAGACCTTCAGCGCCAGTCTGATTGCCCTCAGCTCCAAAAGGTTGATGTGTAGTTTGGACTCCGATGGAGACCAACAACCGCTGATTGTCAGATCGTTGGTGTGGGTTCCCCACCCTGTGAGTGAGGCGTCTGTCACTACAGTTATCTCCGGCCATGGTTGCCAAAATGTTTCCCCTCCGAGGATATTTTCCTTGTGAGCACACCAAAGGAGATCTTGAGCCACCTTGGACGGGACTTGTAGAAGATCTGACATCTACCCTGAAAACTGGGACCATTGAGTCCTGAGGACCCATTGAAGGGGTCTTTGGCACCAGAAAAATGCAGGATGCCATGAGGCCTAGCAACCTTAGGAAGTCGAACGCCGGTAGATGTTGGGCATTCTGAAATTTTGTTACCATCTGCAGAATGTGGTGAACTATTTCCTCAGGAGGCAAGGCTTTCCCTGAGGTGATGTCCAGGACCACTCCGATGAATTGGATTCTTTGGCTCAGAATCATTTGTGACTTCTTGTAATTGAGGGAGAAGCCCAATTTGTAAAGGAAGTGACAGGTCATGGCCAGATGTCTCTGGGGCAGTTCGGGTGAACTTGCCCTGCTTAGCCAATCATCCAGATAAGGGTAGATTGGAATCCCTTCCCTTCTGAGACTCGCGGCCACTACCGCCGTTAGTTTGGTGAAGACCCTCGGAGCAGAGTTCAGCCCAAATGGCAGAACTCGAAACTGATAGTGAGATCCGCCAATTGCGAACCTCAGGTACTTTCTGTGTTTGAGATGGATTGGCACATGAAAGTAAGCATCCTGAAGGTCCAATGAAACCAGCCCGTCCTGAAGCTGAAGTGCCTGAAGGATGTGAGAAAGGGTCACCATCTTGAACTTGTCCTTCCTGAGGAATTTGTTCAAATTTCTCAAATCCAAGATGGGTCTCAATCCTCGGTCCTTTTTGGGAAGGAGAAAATAAGGGGAGTACCAACCCTTGTTCCTTTCCGCTACAGGTACATTTTCTATTGCACCTTTCTCTAGCAGGGTTAAAATCTCATGCACAAGGAGCGGGTCTGAAATTTTTACAGAGTTGGCTCCGGGTGGATGATCTTGAGGCCTTTGATGAAAAGGAAGACAGTAACCATGGGGTCAATATCTCTAGTGCCAAGGCATCCGACGTAATGCCCCGCCATTCATCCAGATACTGAGTTATTCTGCCTCCCACCGGGGTCTTGTGGGTTAAGGCCTCAAAGTGGCTTTGCAGCGGCTGCAGCAGTGGCTGAGGAGGTAGTAGTCACTGCTGTGGCTGATCTAGCACCTCTCCCTTGTCCTCCACGAAAGGGTTTTCTTTGTTGTCCCCTTTGACTGGCCTGCCCTCTCCCTTTTCCAAAAGAGGAATAGAAGCGAAATGGTGGACTCTTCCAGGGAGATGACCCTGCGCAAGAGTGCTGTTGAGGTTGCCTTATAGCGGTGCCGAGTGATTTTGCTGCCGCTTTCGAGGTCTGCAGCTTCTCCAAGCTCTCCTCCACCTTGCTGCCAAACAATCTCAAGCCGTCAAAGGGCATATTAAGTAACCTGGATTGAACATCAGATGCGAAACCAGATTTTCTTAGCCATGCAAATCTATGCAAGACTGCGCTAGATGCCGTGGATCTGCTTATACTCTCTGCAGTATCCAATCCTGACTTGAGGCACTCCTCCATAGCCTCCTTCCCATCCTTTACTATCGCCAGGAAAACATACCGCTCCTCACCCTCCGGGATGTGATCAGCCGCTGCATCTAAACAGCTCCACAGGGTGTAAGTGAACCTAGCTAATGTACAAGTCACATTAGTAGACTTAAGGGCCATACTACCAGAAGTAAAAGCCTTCCTCGCCCAGGCATCAATCTTTTTATCATCCCCGTCAGGGGGCATAGAGGGATAAGCCGACTGTCTATTCGCAGTCGCAACTTGAATTACCAAACTTTCAGGCAAAGGATGCTTAGATAAATATTCTGGATCCGAGGGAGCAGTTATATACTTTCCTACACATTTCTTATTCACAACTGGTAGAGATTTAGGTGTCTCCCAATTTGTCATAATTCTCTTTTGAAGAGCTTTGTGGAAGGGAAGGACTGGGTCTTTCTGAGGTCCTTCATCAATAATGTCTGTTAAGTCGTCCTGGTCATATCTTGGGGACTCTGACTTCAGCCCCATAAAATTTATCACTTTTCCCATGAGGTTCCTATACCCCGGTTCAGCATGGTCTGTGGGGTCAGGCCTTTCAAAATTTACCTCAGCAGACATAGATTTTAAAAATTCTTGCCTGGGCTGAGGGTGGAAACATTTTTCTGGTACAGGTGGAACAGACCTAGCCTTAGCAAAAGTTGTCACCTTGGGAACCGGTATGAAAGATTTCCCAGACAAAGGCATCAACGGAATCGACAGCGGCTTCAACATACTCGAAGGATTCCCCGAGGTCATCGAGGATGTCTTCGATGGCGAAGGTATCAACGCCATTTTTGGTTTCAACGGCGTTGTCGAAGGACGCGTCGAGTAGATAGCGGACTTCGACGATGAGGACGCCATTTTGTCCTCAGGCAACCTCGATTTATGCACCAAAGGTTTCTGTACAGTCTCATGAGGTGCTGGAGAATCATCGTCCAAGGACGCCCTCAATATTTTGTCGGATTTAGTGTGAGACGTTTTGGAATTCCCTCTGTCACCTTTAGCGTGGACAGGGACATGCTTGTCACATAGCTTTTTTGAGGGGGTCGGGCCGCCTTCTCAACATTTTTTGGATTGAAGTCCTAAAGGCCTCCCATTTCTTTGGGGAATCATGCTTCGAAGGACAAGAAATTAACCTTCTGTTGGGCGAGGAAGAAGAGGAGGAAGATCTATGACGTCGCTTTTTGATTTTTTCGATGACGAGGAAGAGGACTTCCTCGAGCGACTTTTCGACCTTGATCGCCTCGACTCAAGACGAGATTTAGATCTCGATTCTCTCAAGTCTTTTAGCCTTTAAGCAGACTTGAAAGACTCTTCCCCCACCGCTAGCTTACCTTGGCGTTCAAGTGCCTTGTTCGACATCGCCTGACATGACCTGCACTCGTCGACTCAGTGATCAGGACTAAGGCACCAAAGACAGTTGCGGTGAGGATCCGTAATGGACATGTTTCTTCCGCATTTGAGACACTTTTTAAAACCTGTCTTGGGTGTTGTCGGGGTTGAGGAAGAAGACATTTCTCGATGAGAAAAACTGATGCGCCGTTTTGATACACGAAGCAGAAGCTCGGAAAAACGCAACTGAACCAACGGGCACGGCTCGAGCCCTTTATACAATGGATGACGTCGACACTGGACGGCGGCCTTCGAGGGACCAAGCTACGCAGCCTCGAGCACAGTGCCCTCTGGTGAATTTATTTTCCAAAAGAAGCATGAGGACACAATCCATTCTAAAAGCAATTGTAACATGGCAGATATGGATAACTTCAGCCAGGAAGCCCTGATCATTTTAACAGTAGAGGAACTGAAAGAAATGTGTAAAATCGGGAATCTCCCCGTTAAAGGAAAGAAAAATGATTACAAGATTGTTGAATAATCAAAGTCTGGGTAGTAGGCTTGTCACACCTACTGACCCAGGAAATATGTAAAATGATACTGAGGATGATAATTCAGAGTCGAACTCTAATATTGTTGAAGAGTCAGAAGAGTCAGAGTCGTCTCAGGAAGAGAGACCCTCTGTACCTCAACAGGCCCTTATGCCTCAACCTGTATCCACAGGGACCCCACAACATCCATCACTTAGTCCAAAATGTGTGTCTCCGTTAGCGAGAATTCTCAGAAATGTGCTAATTCCCACAACCTTAGAGACCACCAGCAACTTTGCTGGATTTTGTGGACTTGATTTCTTTAACAAGGAGAGAGTGAGACCTGTTTCCCACTCTCTCATGTATTTTAATGTGATTTTGTAGACTGTGTTTCTTTTGGTTGTGGAGTCTGAAACTCCATAGGCATCATCTTTTACATTGTGGACACAGCACCTTCAGTGCAGTGGCACAGGGAAGTCTTTCAGATTTCCCAAAGGTGTAAATACCTTCTGGGATGAATTACTGTTTCCCAGAGCAGTAAAGTGAAATTGACTTTTCATACCTTTGTAACTTTCTAGACCCTGCACACACAATCCTACAATAGGATGCTGGAGGGGTTACCTAGTATCCCCTTTGTCTAGCTTCTCATGTAACAATTTTATGTTACCCTTTTCTCACTGAATGGCTGGTGGCAGTGGTTTCGTGTTAACCACCATGGTGTGCATCTACTGCGGGCTGCATTCGCAGCTGCAGTATGGCACCCAAGGGTGCCATTTTTGTCAAAATGGCCCGGTCTTCTTTTTTTACCATTTCTTTGTGGAAAGGTCCTTCTTGAGATTTACTCTGCGCGCCAAGCCAGGTTTGGTCCCATTGTTAGCTTTGCCTTTGGCGGGATTCACGAGGCAGGAAGTGAGGGAGGTGGCCGAAATTCCCTGTGCTTAGTCCCCTAGGAGATAGGATATATCTTAGGATATTTTATTTAGATCACGCTCGTACACAGGTGTTTCAGAGCGTGAGATGCCCAAATGCACTCTGTGGTGATTGGCCGGCTGACTATCCGGCAAGGACAGCCACCCTGCTGGGTGACTGACAGCTAGGCTGGAATGAATGGGAGAGAATTAAATAAAAGGCAAGGCTTTTGGCTTGGCAGGCAGAGTCAACCACTGGACGAAGGAACCGAAGAAGAACTTGAAGATGACGGCTGCTGCAACTCCTGGACCGTTGGTTTGCCCGGTGAAGCCCTGCTGTTGTGCTGAAACTCCAAATTCTTATCGACAGAGAATCCCCTTCAAGGACAACTTCTCCCTTTGAGTTGGTGAGTTGAATTTCCACAGAGTTGCTTCTGGAAATCGTAAAGACAGGGAGAGGAACACCAGATTGTGTACAGTGCTTTTAAGCTGGCCAAGAGCTCCAGGAAGATCCTCCAGACTCCCAGGAAGCAGGACTGACCGAGCCCCGTCAACAGAGTGCGGGACCCCAGAAGCAAGGAAAGTCCATCTCGACAGCCAGGAACCGCAGTGTTGCTATTTGCGGTAGACGGGAGGAGCTGAAATACTGAACAGCCACTGAATTTAAGATTGCCGGTTGCGAGCGGTGACCGTCTCATTGCAGAGCAGGAGTCCCCAGAAGTCCTCCCTTTTGTCCCCACGACTGAGGCCCAGGAATAGTGAGATCTGCAGGGCTGCACAGGAACAGAAGTCATCTGCTGCACATTTGCTTCAATCCAAAGAGACTGTAAAGTCTGAAAGAACTTACCTCTTATTGTAGAGTTGCTTGCATCTTCTACTACTCACAAGCCCTAACAGTTTGTGGCCCTACATTGATTCTTCTTTTCTTGAAAGACTTCTAAAAACACTGTGCAAAGACTTTCTACTTACCTACAAGGAAGTGCTTCAGCTCATATAGACTTTTGCCCATTGATTTTGGCTTAACCTCTTTTCACTGAATGACTCTTATTGGCAGATCTGAAAGTATTTGCCTGCTTAAGAATATTTGTGGTCTCTTGTTTGTTCTAATAACCTTTCCCTTTGACTAAGTTCTAAGAGTATTCTAAATGCAACAGTAAGATATGAATGTCCCCAAGACTCAAATTATTGAAGTCTCGTGAGGGTGTTAGTTGTGGCTGTGGGCCATCCGAAAGGGGTCTTTATTGATTTAGAAACTAAGCGTGTGTAGTTTTGAAGTTTATTTGCGTGTTGCTTTCATATTGCTCCCTTCTGAAGAAGGCTTATTCTAACTGACTGATAAATTAATAATTGTATATTCAAGAAACATTGTGTGTAAGTGTTTATTTGAATAATTGTCACTGTGGATCTCTGTGTAACACCCCTACTGCTCACATTGAGCCCTCTTGAGATAGGCCTGGCTGCTCAGCACGCTACCAAAACTGTGTCGTACAGACTTATACCAAAGGTTGGGTTCCTATTGCCAGGAGGTCAGGGTTGTTGCAGTACACCCAAAGGGTACTGCATACAATCTTGCCTAGCAGTTAGCCAGGCAGGAGGGGTAAAGAATGACTCCTGCAGCTCATCAGCATCAACTCGGATTGGCCCGTGAATCCCTGCTCTTCTACTTGATCTCAGAACACCCTCATTGGTTCTTCGACCCGTAGACCAGTAGCTCATGGATCCATGCCTTGTAAGCCTTCGAAGTGTCCCTGGACCACCTGATGGACTGTCCAGACCCTTTTGGGCTACCTCGCTGCACCCGTCGTCGTTTCGAGCAAGATCTTGAGCTTATGCCTGTGAAGTTCCCTGACTTATACCAAAGGTTGGGCTACCTATTGCCAGGAGGACAAGGTTTGTGTCGTCTCCCAAAGGGTACTGCCCACAATCATGCCTAACAGTAGTGCATTGGGAAATGGCAGAATTTGATCTTTTTGGGGACCCTGACCCAAAATATGTGTCAGGCCATCCTGAGAAGGAGTAGGCCTGCTCCAACCTAAAATCGATCACCTTCTTAGATAAGAATTGGTGCAGTCACACTGTGTGAGACTACACAAAACGTATCTGCTTGGTATTAGGTAACCCACCTTTTGGTATAGGTCTGTACTACACAAGTTGGTAGAGTGACTGAGCAGCCAGGCCTACCTCAAGAGGGGTTAATGTGAGCTGTAGAGCTATACAAACGAAATCTGTCAATACATGTAACCAAGTAACTCTTACACGCAAGGTTTCAGTCATAAATAGCTATTTATTTAATTAACATCAATTTTTAAGTAAGCTTTCTTTAAAAAGGCAATTTATTTTAACAATGTAAATATACTTTAAAATTACTTTTCAAAACAAGTTAGTGGATAATCTTTGGATATGCTTCATACCCAATTCCTACATCCTGAGGCGACTTCAATCACAAGGACAGTAATGGCATTTATATCTCTCACTAGTATATTTTGTAGATGGGTTGCAAAAAGGAAAGAAAAAGGTTAGACAGTGTCTCAGTACATGGGAGGACAGCTAAATCCTCCAATATGTGCCACAGTGGACTCCATGATGTATTGAGCCACTGCTTTGCTTTAGCCAGCCCCGCCTTGAAGCGTGTCTGACTGTGTACGGGAAGTTCCGTAAGGAAGTCGGCTATTTCCCGCCAAAGTCTCCGGTTAACGGCGGCAAGCATGGCATCCGTGTTAGACTGACGAAGGTGCAGCGAGGCGTTGGAATAGAGCTTCTTTCCATACGCCTCCAAGATCTTCTCCTCCTTGCCTAGCAGAGCCGAGGACGAGGCGGCCGAGGAAGACTGCGGCTTCGAGTAGATAGAGGCTGCAGCAATCACAGAGGAGTGTGGAAGAGGGTGTGCCGATAACAAGAGTGTATCCCCCTTCAATTGCCTGTGCTTGGCATCAAGGCGCCTGTTGGTCGGCATTGCTGAATGGGGTTACAGCCATCCCTTAATCGACCAAGGCGACAACGTCCTTCTGCATCGGGATCCCCGTTTTAGCCGCGGGCGGAGAGTGAGCACCTCGGACAGGACGCGTGCCTCAGGTTGTTCCACCTCAGGGTGTGGAAAGCCCAAAGTATTCCACCAAACCTGCAAGTCGTTCATGGAAGGCCTTGGCTGAAGATGGTGTGTCAGGGTCCTCCTCATCGGTGTCCAGCAGGGTGTCAGGCTGGTCTGGTGCCGGGGGAGGAGTGCTGGAAGCCGAAGGCTGAGATGTGTAGATCGGAGCCGGAGGCTGCTGCGGAGACTGGTGTGGAACCGCCTGAACTGTAGGAGGCAGGGGAGCCGGAATCGAATGACCCGGCGTGGGCAGCTGGGGCGGCGCTGGGGCCTGGGGGACCACAGCCATAGGAGGAATGACTATGGGCACTGGTGGTGGGACTGGTGGCAGCATGTCCCTGAACCCATCCCAAAGGATGGAGCCCATCTGAGGGGACCTCATCAGCGTGAGGAATTTCTTGAAAAGCCTGTCCTCACAGGCTGGTGGGGTGGCAGGTTGTATTGACGGAGTATCAGGCGGCTGCTGGGGCCTGTGTGTACTCTGCCTTGCTGCTTGCATGGGACATCTGCCCTGCGACGCTGAAGGATTCGCCATAGGCCACGTACCTGGTGAAGACCAGTCCCACCTGGACACTCGATCTCCTACCTGCTCCCTGAACGGGGATGGTGTTGGACGAGCGGCCATCTTGTCTGTCGCGGCAGCCATTTCGTCAAGCTGCATGCCACAAGTCTGTGCCGTGGTGCCTGGCTCACTGGGACCAGCCCCTCCTGAACTCTTGGCGGTGGAGCTTGAGGCCTACCCTGCACCTCAGTTCGAGGCCTGGTAAGCTTGGCGCCCTCGGCAGTCGCCAGCAGTGCTGCGTGTAGGCACCCCCTCAGACATTTGGCTGGTAGTAGGACGTAGCCCCTCGGGTAGACACCCAGTAACAGAACCTTGCGGTCCCTCAACACTGTATCCAGAAGGATCCAGTGACCCCCCCACCGGCCTGGCGGCTGGTAGCTGAATGAGCCTCAGTACCTGTGCTGGCCTGAGAACCTGAACGGTCCCTCCCACTCGGACGTTTCCTAGGAAAGGAGTCGCCCTAGCGGGGTGCGATGGAAAAACCTTGGGCCTTGACTTGTGTGTGACAAAGTTCTTCAAGTCCTCTGGAGGCGACTTTTCGAAGAGCTCCCTCCAACGAGCTAACCTGTTCTTCAGAGCATGCAGTGTTAGCCTGTTGCACGCGGTACAACCTTCCCAGTTGTGGTCGGGGTCAAGGCAGCGGAGGCAAGGAGCGTGGGAGTCGGACGTGGGGAAGAGCCCCTTGCAGGCTGGACACTTGCTGAAGCCCAAGGACGTCGACATGCACGGGGAGGAGCGTGGCACCAGAGGACCGAGTAACTGAGTAGGATTAGAAGACATAAAAAGACAATATCCTGGAAAGAGCGTGTGGAATTACAAGGCCGAAGCCAAACCCAGGAGCGCTGGTGAAACCGGTCCGTTCCCGTTGATACGGAAAAGAGGACTGGGGAGTGGCGCTGGTGGGCAGAGTCAGGGGAGCACATGCTGCGAGGGCTGCACCCCCGGTCGTCTGTAAATTTAAAGAGGAATACGATTTTTTCTGGTGGAGAAGTTTCCGTCTACTGTCCATAGCGAGGGACACCCATTCAGTATGGCGGAAAGGGGACAGTACGTAGGAGTATGGCATGATCGACTTCTCGATCAAGACCATTTTGATTTTTTACGTCGAGGGGTATCCTTCGACTCATCGGTCTTTCTCCTTGAACTCTTCGAAGGAAACCTCCCTACCACCAATTTACCTTTACGCTCCCTTTGAGCCTTTTCGGTCATCGTCTGACAGGAGTTACAGTCGGAGGTATGGTGACCGGTACCAACGCATCACAGACATATGCGGTAGGGGTTGGTGATCGACATCTTCGATTCACAGTCCTGGCAATTCTTGAAGCCAGTCTTAGGCATTGATGAAGCTGGCGGGGGAAGACATTTTTGTATATATCGAAAATATCTATCAAAGTTCACAGAAGAACCAAAGGGTGTCCAATTCCTTGGCCTGGTCCTCCCCGGACTGTCCACTCTCCTCCTCACCTAAGAGACTGGTTTCCGGGCTGCTCTTGGACAGTGGACGCCGGGACTGGTAGTCTTTCTTTTTTTTCTGACGAAGGAGCCTACCCCGGGAGGAAGCCACAGTGAATGCCTATCCAAGTGCAGACCTGTGACTCCTCTTCCGGGATCGGCGTATAGGGAAAAAGCCACACTACGGCAGAAAAAACCTCAAAGGCTTTAGAGTAGATGATGACTTCAGACGCCACCACCGTCAGTAGTAATCCAATGGAAAGTAGGCTCCAACTGCACTCCCAAGATGGTAAAATATAAACCAGTAATAGAGATTCCACCGGAATCCAAACGCTAAGTCCCAAGACAGGAGGAAGTGGAGCAGTGATACTGATATCAGGATAGCAAATGGGACAAAAGAACAGGAACACAGATGAAGAGAAAGAAAGCACTGAAGTGAGGTGTCGTAATGGAAATAAACAGCACCGCGGGTAGAACAGCAGCTGAAGCACCGCGGCGCGGAGTAAGATAGTGAAAGAGCGAGAGAAAGAGGACCCGGGCGGGAGAGAGCCAGAGAGCGACCGGGCGTGAGAGCCGGAAGCCGCGCAGAGGCAGCAAAGAAATTCAGGCTGCAAGGTTCCAACAAGGAACGAAAGAAACACTAGCGTAGCGGAACAAAAGCTGAGGAAGAAAACCTCAAAGGTTGCAACGCGCTGACTGCTGGAGGGGTGTGACTAAGTACCTCCAGCAATGGCCATTGCAACAACAACTAGACTGCTGTGGCTATGTGGAAAACGAACACAGAGGAACATCCTAATGGCTGCCCACACGCACCCGAGGCCACAGGCGCTATGGGGATAGACACATGACAAAGGGCGACTTAATTCTTCGAATCGTTAGCTCGAAAAACAGAACTGAAGCCAACAGTGATGTGGACATTCGAGCTGAGGCCCTCGAGAGATATCGACTCAACAAGAAGGCACACAGTGCCCGCTGTTTTCCAAAGCAGCTATAACTGGAAGGATAATTATCCTAACAGGATATTCATTATTGATTATATACACACCAAGGCAATGTTAACCTCAAAATGCAATTAAGGATAGTAAGGAAAGTTGCACACATATATACAGTAAGGCATTTGCTGCAGCATTAGTCAGTTCAATAGTAGACCTTTAGATGAGGAAAAGGTAAGTATCAAGAGCAGCTTTAGGTTAGCAAATAATCAACCAACATTTACTAAACAGCAATACTGGTTAAGTTAGATAACTTTGTGTAGACCTAAACATTAGAACTCCCACCCTATCTGGTGAATTAGTGTCTCAAAAGTTAGATGGAGGCAATTGGGGGGTGGGGGGTGACGGGCAGTGACCCATGGGCAGCAGAACAAAGGAAGACGGATGTCGTCAAAGTTGTCAAATGCACAGATGTTTTTCATAGCAAATAAGTATCATCATTGGATTCAAAGGGTTCAGGGGGACTGGGTAAGCCACCTTAAGAATTTCAGCCTAAAGGACGGATGTCCTAAGGAACGGGAGAACACGGTTGGGCCATCCACCCCAACTTGACTGTACACGCTCAGGAGGAGTGAACAGCAACACAACAACTTCCCAGGTTAGTAGCCAGGAGTGAGACAATACTTTCTATGATGAAGAAGGACAATGTCACTAGCATGTCCCCAACATAGGACAGCAGCTCCGGTTCAGGTCCCTGGTCTTGGTGGCTGGAAGAGGAACTTTTGGCAGGAGCAGGCAGTGGAGGCTCAACAAAGGCTGTGGCAGCAACGGTTGTCACCCGGCAGACTCTCTTCCTTTTCCAGGTCCACTACTCAGCTGCAGGGGGATGCAGGGGAGTCTACGATTGGGCTGGAGTCTCCGTAGGCCCAGAGAGATGCCTACAAGTTTACAGCCGTAACCGAGCTTGACGAGACGATGAACTGCAGCAGTGCCAGTAGTCCCAGGGCATTCGGATATTGTAGGCCTGGAAGGTCGCAGCTCGTCGTGGATGGCTCAAACTGCAGCTGGCCTCGAGACTGGTTAAGCCGACCAGTCCAAGAGAGCAAGTCCTGACTGGATCTTCCCTGTCACACGGAAGAGAGGGCTGGAGCTACATCTGTCACTCAGTTGGCTTTGGCGGTCGCTGGAAGTAGCTGCAGATGTCCTCTTATTTCTTCTTCGGAATGGATCATCCAGTGGTCAACTCTGGCTTCAGCATCAAGACCCTCTGCAGTTATGCAGGAACACAGCCAATCAGCATGCATGCTACATTCAAACTTTGGGTGGTGGCTGTCCCAAGGGGACAGCCAAGCACCCAGTCAGAACTGGATCCAAGCAGATACAATAGAGGACAAAGACCAGAGCACTTTCGTTGACTTCCCAGTTTCGTGTCCTCCCAGACACACAGGTGGCCGTTGGGCAGGCTTCCCAATGGGTGCCCGTTGAAGACAAAGGAATGAGCGCCCCCCCCCCACTCATGTCGGCAGAAGAAGGCTCAATAAAGGACAAGTCATTGTTAGTTGGTGAAAAAAAGAAGACGGGCACCATTTTGGAACAAGGCTGCCCCATGTGTCCCTTACCACAGCTGTGAATACAGCCCGTGATGTAAATTTCACAAAATCAGTAGAAAATCATCCACTGCCACCAGCCAATCAGACTTGTCAGTGTAACTAGAAAGTTACAGGAGAAGTGAGAAGAGGGATCCAATGTGTCCCCTCGGCACTCCACATAAAGTGGTGTGTGCTGATCTCACAAAAGAAAAGTATATGTAGGATCAAAAGTATCCCCCTATCCGGGTAACCTTAGGTTAGCACAGGAAAATGAAAAGGTCAGCTCCAGGAGCTCCCAGCAACACTGCACAGAAAGTGCAGTGTGCAGCAACAATACATTGCAGATGCCTTAAAAGTTGGAGGCCAGCATGACTCCAAAAAGATACAACAAAAAGAGTTAAAATAAAGGTAGAGTAAAAGACTAGGGGAGTGTGGAAGAAAGTTCTCACTAAATCAGGAGAACTGATACAAATCCAAGCGTCCAGCAAAAGTGTTGGGGGACTTACGAGTGCGAAGAAGTACACCCAAAAAGGAAATTCTTCCAAACACAGGAAGTAAATGAAACATTAGGAGGAAATCGGAAATGTCATGGGGTCGCTCAAAGTTACAGATTAGGACATGCGCACCAATGCTTTAAATAGACAATTTGCTGAAATAACCTTTCTTTATTCAAGCCAAGGTAAACCACTCAACACAAAAAAAAAACACAATATGTGATGTATTATGGCCAATAAATGACATCTCAGCATTCTAATGAGGTCACCTGAATCTTCTGAGGATATTATAGGGCTTTTAGACACAATGGTCTGCTGTGTTTCCTCCTGTGCACGCAGACAGAAGGACTTGTGTCACACATAAGCACAAGTGATTCCAACGCTTCCTTCTCACATGAACCTGCACATATATGTTGACCGTCCAAGCCCATGAGTAAAATAAGTTCATGAGATGAACATGCTATCAAGTTGTTGAAAACCCTATGTAATCAAACTAACCCTTGCTGGTAGGACCAGAGAAACGCTAAAGGTTTCCCCCAAACCCACTGCCCACAGACAGATACAGACAGTTCTAGATAAGAGACAGAGGCACAGGCATACACAGCCCCAGGGAAAGTTCCCACATCTCACTGCACCTGAATGATGTTTCCTCCAAATGTCCCGCGCAGGCCCTGCTGCTTAGGATAGTAAAATTCATCGTTGGACAAGTTCCAGGGGTCCTTCACTTCCGGCTGGGACATGTTCTGTGGAAAAAGGAGAAAAATGTAAAACAAGTTTCCAAGCGATCTGTCTATAGTGACCAACAAGCAAGGAGGAGGCGGCTTGACAGGAGCGCTCTCACTGCCGCTGGCCTCACTGCCACTACCCTTCCCCGTTTACCTGGCCCTGCATGTTAGCACTGAAAGCAGTAGGGTTCTCCAAGTGTGCTGATGGCCACTGCTTCCAGGTCAGAGGAGCTGAAAATGTGCGGAGCCTTCCTTATGAACCAGCAGATTTCTTTCATTGGTGTTTTGGGGGATTTACCATAAATAGTTGCAAAAAAATATCAAGTGTGGGGGTCAGGGTTTTAATTGAAACTGCCCTTACAGAGCACAGATTATTTCTGGGGAAACAAATCAGATCTGCTTACAGCGTCTGCCCCATATCACACAACATAATGGGCAGGATGGAACACTTGGTATATGTGGTTCAGAAGGCCAGCGCGCGCGCTGGGTATTCTTGCCATACTCTATGCTACACCATGCACACCCTGCTTCAGGAGGGTTATTGACCTATTTTGCATCCAGCAGGAACACAGACAGCAAGTAAAGAATGCACTGGGCCACAGTTCCCAAGCCTACGTGGATCCCATATTTACTCCAAGCTGGTGTCAGTCCTGTTCAACACATCGCTTGCGGGCATTAGGGAGCGTAGCCTTCTGCAGAGGAAGGCCAGGCCTCCATTCGGGTTTCTTCTTCCGATTGCACTTGGCACTATATCTCATCCAGTTCTACTGCAAAGTCCGATGTCGACTGACACTGAAAGTAGGGTGAGAGTCTGACATTTGCTCGCATGACCCGCCTCAATCTTCTATGGGTAGCTTCAAGTCAGCATTATCCTCTTTTCCACAGCTTGAATATCAGCCGCTGGTGGTTGTGACATTAATCTATCTTTTCATGCTGCACCAGGGAGCAAGAAAAGAATATATTTGCTCATAAATATCACCTACTAGACAACTTCTTACCAGGCCAGGTTCTCACTGCGCTCTAGTGACCTCAGATTACAACTAGGATAGACATTTTAGCTACATGCAGGCCAAGGCCATGAAGCGAAAGTACATTGCATAGCACATGGAATA
Organism: Ambystoma mexicanum; assembly: GCF_040938575.1. Classification (NCBI taxonomy): domain Eukaryota; kingdom Metazoa; phylum Chordata; class Amphibia; order Caudata; family Ambystomatidae; genus Ambystoma; species Ambystoma mexicanum. Next base: position 23,987,987 of record NC_090930.1, read on the forward strand.
TGCAGTATTCAAAACTGAAGAGCCCAAACACATTAGTGCGTGGTGGCCATCTTTCTAACAATGTGAAGCACAGGCAGCATTTATCCCCATTCCCGATGAAAGTACCCGTCAGAAAGAATGGAGTACCTCAACGCTATTACACAACACCAATAATCAACCCCTAAAAAAAGGTAATCCACTAGGCTGGTGTTAGGAAGAATCCTGTGCAGTTCCCTTGGGGACCACTGCAAAAAGATTAAGACTACAGGACCAGCAGTAAACCCAATTGGTAGCAGTCTGCACCACCCAGATTTACCTGGTAGCTGTGGCTGAGCAGTCGGACTTCTCTCAAGAAGAGTAAGGCAGTATGTAGAGTAAACGCAATCAGGCTAAAAACACAGTAGAACAAGCAAACACTGACCAGAGCTTTGTATAAAAAGTATATAGTTATTTATTTAAAACACACTTTAGGTAATACACTAGCACTCTCAATGAAAAGTAATCTAAAACACAGTCAGGTAAGTATATACACCTCCCTTGATAACTATCAGACAAGTCAGGGTTAAAGCACAACTATTTGTTAAGACAGAAGTGAGCGCTTAACCTAGATGGCACTCCAATAGTTTCGGTTAAAAAGGGAGAGAAAAGGCAGAGCATAAAATAAAACAGTTCCTAACACTTTTACGAGTTCAGAGCAAGGGGCGAAAGGCAGGTTATACTGTAGAGCCAAAGTTCATAGGTCAGGCCCACTTTAAATGGAGCAAAGCGAAATATGCCCAGGATCACACAGTTTAAAGTGCACTGAAAGTCTTTGCAGAGTGTTCAAAAGAGGTTGGGGTGATTCAAAAGATATGGTTAGAGGTCTGGAGCCAACCCAGTATAGCAGCCAAGGATTTAAGGGTCACCTTTAGCAATCTGTAGAAAGGGAGGCCAGGCAGGACACAGTACCTTATTTTTTTTTTTTTTTATTTGCCTTTAGTTCAATTACAAGAATAATTTCAAGTAGAACCTTTGCAAAAGAACAAGTTAAAATCCATGTATAAAGAGAAGAAAATTTAGACATTTGATTTTTACATTATTTTACATTATCACATAATACTTTAAAATGCTTTAAAATACAGTTTAAAATACAAGTGAAAAAAAAAGATATACCAATCAGTTTATCAGCTCAGCAATTCATTCTCCAGTCAGAATAAGTTCTTTTTCTATATGCTTACAAAAGCTTACTAATTCATAGATTAAGCGGTTGTGAGTTCCTTGCATCATACGAGACCATAAAAACTCAAGACAATCTTCAAACCCTATATCAACAAATTGCATAAATCTTGCTGTTCGTAATTTGTTAAAATGAGGACAGTAGAGAATGAGATGCTTCATTGTTTCATGTGGTTCATTACACTCATCAAATCGACATCCCACAGCAAATGTGGTGGTATTTGTTCGCCAATTTTTTATTCTGTCTCTAGTATGGAATAGATTAAATCTAAATCGAATATAAGCCTTCCTGGTAGTTTCACAGGGAAATAAAGTGATATGTGCATAGCGAGGGATGCGCTGTTTAACAAAGGCGCCATAATCTTCATAAGATTTATAAGTCATAATCCGATCAATAGTTACGCACCAGTCTAAATCAAAAAGTTTTTTTTTTGCATAGCACGGGCGAAAATGGATATCATTCACTGTAATATTCACTTCACTTAAAAGTTGTTGCATTTTCAATTGATAATTATAAAAGGAAGGAGGACAGCGGGTACCTAGCATCTTATGCAAATCCGCATATAGCGAGTTATTCGGTGGATAGTTCATTTTTGCAAAATGGGATAACTGTCTCCATTTCCATCTAGTCGAAAGTGCCACTAATCCCAATTCATGGCGTATGATGGCATTTGGAATGGACATAGGCAAAAACATTGCTGCTTTTAAAAGTGAGCCTTGTACACAATCCAACATGTTAGACATATCACACAAACATATATCTAGGGCATAAAGAATAATACTCTCAGTCTTCAGGGACATAAATTCAATTAACGGAGTTAGTGAAAATTTGCAAAACCGGGTATAGATCCTTTTCATTTGCGAAAGGAGTGTCCTGGTTTTGGATTTAATTAAGTCTGTCCATACTTTGATAGAATTCTGATCAGAGAGATAATATCCCAAATAAATGGCGTTGTTAATGCAAGATATCTGCGTATCCATAATATGCCATCTAAAACTGCCCTTTTTCTGCACCACTCCAAATTTCATAATGGCAGTCTTTGCCGGGTTGGGAGTCAAATTGTGGTCCTTTGCAAATTCCTCAAAGAGTGTTAATTTAGTTTGTAAGCCTGCAGGAGTGGGATCAAACAGAATAATATCATCTGCAAAGGCGATCCATTGTAAGGATATCCTCCCGACCTTCACAGAGAACAGGTTCATCTTTTCCCAGGTTTTATCCAGATCCGCCATATATAGATTAAACGGGGTTGGTGCAAGATTGCAACCCTGTTTCAGGCCCAGTGCTGTTCCTATTGGAGCTGTGGTGCCCCCGTCCTGTGATATTTTTATTCTATAAGATGTGTTAATATGCAATTTCATGATCCAATACATTAAATCTTTTGGAATTCCGAAAGACAACATTTTCATCCACAGTAAGTTGCGGACGACATTATCAAAGGCAGCACTCATGTCAATCATTGCAATATAGACCGGCTTGGAGTTCTTGGTCTTGGCCCCAGCAATGACATGCGCAAGAATAGTTGCATTTAAGGTGGTGCTCATATTCTTTCTAAAACCCGTTTGAAATTTAGAATAAAGACCCTTGGACTCAATAATCTTCTCCAAATCGTGAAGAAGTAGAATCGCAAAGATTTTAGCCTCGGTGTCGATTAGAGAAATTGGGCGGTAATTTTCAGGACAGGAAGGGTCCCCCCTCTTAAATATCGGGACTATGTTTGCAGTTAACCAAGATGGTGGGATTTCCCCAGAATTGAAGATGGTTTCTAGTTTGGTATTTATAATTTCTGCCCACATGGCAGGGTCCGCTTTATAAAGACAAGGGGGGAGCCCGTCTGGTCCTGCAGCCTTAGAATACGACAGCCTCGAAATTGCCCAAATTATGTCTCTGATACTCCAGTTAAAACGAGGGATTGTGGTAGAGTCTAACATTATACCAGGAAGAAATTGGAACTTATAAGGAAGTTGAAATTTTGCAGTTATGTACTTCTGCCATGTCTGATCAGAAATACAGTTTGGCATTGGTAACACGGCATTTTTTGGGTCAGTTTTTAAAGTACGCCATATGACTCGAGTGTCGTGTGACGTAATGGCACGAATTAAAGTACAGTTATCTTCGTTGTGTCTCGAGATCCGGGCGAATCTTAAATTTTGTTTATACTGTGAGATGATTTGATTCCGCCTTTCTCTGAGTCTTTCAGTGCCTAAAACTTTATTTTTTAATTGTCTTAATGCTTTGTTTTTTTCCCTTTTCAACAGTTTACATTTCTGATCGTAAATGTGTGTGTGTTTCGCACTACTGGGGTTTTTATAAAATTTAAGCAAGACAGTGTCAACTATTTCGGAGTAATCCCTATCTGATAGTTTAATTCTTAAGTTGGTACCATATTGATCGACTCGCGTTGTTTCTCGTGATATGTGTTTAACAATCTGATCGCACAAACCATTGTTCCACCTAATTGAATGCTGAGGGCGATCGACTTCTACTGCTGTTAATGATTTATTTGCCCTTAACAATTGACATTTCAATTTCAATGATGTTATAAGTTGTGCATGATCACCGATCAATATAGGGTCTATTACTAATGGGGCCATGTAGGCTATAAGATTGCGAGATACAAAGATAAAATCTATCATTGACTTCTTGACTCCTCTTTCCCATGTAAATTTAGATTTCATATCGTGTATCGCCAAGAGATCCATGTCCCAATCGGTTAAGAGTTCTCTAAACTTGGCTCCTCTAGTGTATGCTAAGGTTGCGAGTTTGGATGTACTAGTTTCATTCATATTTCTACAGTCGCAGTTAAAATCGCCACCAAGAATAATCTCACATTTCGGATATGTACTAGCGGAGAGTTCCAAGCATGCTTCAAGATCATCAAGCATCTCTTCAATAGTTAAATTGGCAGGGTTCCAATATAGTGAGATGATAATTAATGATGGGTATCTGATTGTGGGTATATTAAGATGGACCCCTAATAGACTCGGAGAGTTCCACACTTCATTAGGTTGGACTTTAAATGAAGTGTTTATTGCAATCGATAAGCCCCCAGATGGGCGGCCTGAGAGATGTCTTTTAGCTAATGAGTTAAAAGTAACATAACCGGGAATAAGTAGTGGTATTGTTTTCATCGATTCTTGAATTATAATTATAGTTGGAGGTTCATCACTATTGAGATTGAGATGCCAGTTCATTAAATTCACAAAGCCGCACGAATTCCAGGACATGATTTTAAGTTCTTTGTGATTAGATAGCTATGTGACTGGTTTTATAGGTAATGAAGTAGTATTAGAAGACAATATGGCCGAGAGCATAGGTTCCAGCCAAGGAAGGCCGTTGGTTTGAGCTACAACTTTCAGAATCTCAGCCAAGTCAAGTCCGGAACCCGTATTTGTTTTAACAGTGGGTATGGTCATATCAATACAATTTCCATCAGTCTCTTTTGGTGGATCTAGGAATAGGGCAGCATCTTCCTCGGATCCAAAGGAAAGTAAAACCAAACCTTCTCTTTTTATTTCCTCTCTGTTGGACCAGATGAATTTCATTACTGCTTCAGAACCAAGATAACACAGGGCCCTGAAGTTGTTAATTCTGGCCAGGGAGACTCTGGTAATATCATTAGATTTAACCATTCTCAATTGAGGTATTTTTGAGAAAAGGGAGAAGATAAATGAGCGATTAATACGTTTATCTACCAAGTCCTCGGCATTACCTTCAAATCCTATGATGTATTCCTTCCTTTCATCTGAGTGCAAGGACCTGTGTGAAATTGGAGCTGAGGCAACTGAAGTTCCTGTTTCGATAGCAGGATTGATTAGTAAGTTATTAGGTTGTTTTAATGGGATCTTATTATAATTGTTTGTGTTCTGGTTGTCCATAAAGAAGGTTTTACTCAGTGCTACAGAGGCTTCGCCGGTCTTATACAAGAGTGGATTGGTATTCATATGTTGTGGTAGTGTTCTACTTTGCGCGGGGCCGTGTATAAATATAGGATAGAGAGTCCTTGCATTATCGATTGATCCAGTTTGATCGAAGCAGCTGAGCTTAGGACTCTCTTTATGAAGTACGGCCGATGCCTCGACCAAAGTAGTTCTTTTTCCCGTGCCGTTTGCTACGATTACCGACTTGGACATATTCCCCTCCACTTCTTTGTTAATTATTTCATCTACCTCTACCTTCCCTATTTTACCAATGCCATTTGTAGCGACTAAGGGTATATTTTTGGACTGTGCAGGGATATTGTTTGCAGAGAGTTTGTTAGTCACAACACTCGAACATACCTCACTATAAGTTTTCCTAGTAAATGGAATCGAATTGTCATTACCATGGGGGCGCGATTGAATAATGTTGTTTTTCATGGTGCGACATCTCCCTATAATCGGGAAAAAGTCCCTTAGATTATTTTTTACCACAGAGCCGATAGCAGGTTCAATTAAAGTTGTTACACATCCGTTATCCTGATTATCTAACACCTTTAGAGACATTTCACATACTTTAGGTTTAGAAATCATAATTCCTTCCGTTATGCTATTCACTGAATTAACGATGCCAGGTTTAGGATTAGCAATCTGAGGAGAGATTAGTGACTTGGTAATAATACCATTTTGACTTTCTTCCTCCGGTGAATTAATAACCGGGGTGAGAGCATCTTGGCTTTCTTTGGACAGTTGTCTTACGTCGATATGATCTTCCTCGATTAATTCTATACTAGGAACCAAAGAGGTATCCTTTCCACGTCCGTCATTCTTATGTAGTAGTGCTTCCTTCCTACGCTTAGCATATCTCTTAATAGCTCTCAAGTGGTTTTTTTTGACTCGTCGGGACATAAAGGTAAGAGGTTCCTCAGAAACACAGCGTTCTGTCTCTATTTTGTTTTGTGATTCAATTGCTTCAAGGAGCGCAGATGGGCTATCGGGAAACCGCATTGAAGGTTCTCTTTTAGTAAAGTGAGATGTAATTGTGAGATTCATTGCATCGACTGATGCCTTAATGTCTTTCAAGTCATTTTCGCACTTACATTTCACAGGTTCAATTAATGTGTCCTGATTGCACTGTTCCAAACTGTTTGCGTGACTCCCTGCCTCTACATTGTTGTGGCCTTGCCCTCTAATTTCAGATTGAATGGATCTTAGGGTGTCAACTGCAGTGATAAAGCCTTCGATTTTATCCATTTTGGAGCAAAGATAGTGCAAGATGGCCTTAATTTCCTTCAATTCAAGATGAGTGAGCTCGTGACCCTTGTCAAGGAGATCTAAAATTTTGGTGAAAGGGAGGCCAGGCAGGACACAGTACCTTAAAGAGAGAGGAAGCTCCAGCGGGGGCAGTTGTTCCTGGCAGTGGTTGCAATTCATTGTTCCGACCAGGGGAAGAGAGGCTCTCATCGAGGAGGAAACTATGAGTCGTTGCACTACACAGGGATGAAACCAGCCGCGTAGATCCCAATTAAAAGTTGCGGCCCTTTTATTTGCGGTCAAAAGTGGTGAGCTTGGCTATCCGGCCACCGGGGTGCTTGGCACGGGCGATTCGACCAAGGGCCGTCTTTGGAAGGCGAAAAGGGTGAACTGGTTGGTCCCACCAGCTCAGAGGAAGAAGACTCGTCCAGCAGAAGATCTTCTCTTGCCGTCGGGAAGGTGGTGAGGTAGCTGCAGCAGGGCTTCACAGGTGGTGTTGTCGTTGCAGATGGCTCAGCTTCGTCCCTCTTTGGATTCTTAGGTCCTGTGGCGACTTCTGAAGTTCCAGTCCCAAAGGGCCTGCTTTTATGCAGAAAAACTCCCATTCATCAGCCCAGCTGTCAATCACACATGCTAAGTGGTGAGCCGGCGGCTCACCACCGGGCCAATCAGAGTAGAGTGTGACTTGGGTTGCTAAGGCAATGCAGTCCAGGGTGCCGATTCCCCCCTCCACCCTTCCTGTGGAACCCAAACAGAGTGGCACCACTTGGAGGGCTTCTGTGGAGAAGCCCGCCATAATAGTGGAACAAAGGGCTCGACCTTGGTCAGAGTTACAGAGGCGGACACAACCGCCATTTTAGAACCGAGTTCTGGCAAAAAGACCCAACCGTTGATTTAATATTAAATAAATAAACCAGCGGTATCTTTAACATTGCACCAAAAAGTGGTGCGTTTAAAATCAATGGGAAAATCCCATAGAGAATATTCCGGTGGAATATTTCACGTGGTAACCACTGACACCAGCCAGAAACTCGACCAGGGGGGACGGGACAGTGCCCCCTCGAAAACAGACCCAGGGGCAATCGAATTACCCCTTACCAGTATTTCCACAATATGATGGTTTGTACTGGTTCTGTTCACAATTTTGGACTAGTAAAGCCAATGGTGACTTTACATGCCCTGCGAGACAGTAGTCAGTCCCAGAGTATGGAGTCTATGTTTGGGGGTCACTGTGACACCCCTGTGGTACTGCACTGAGGGTGCTGTGTACCACACATACAGAAAAACAGATGATACCCTATGGAGTAAAAAGGAACCCCATAGCCCATAAGCACATAAGTCGAAGTCATAACTCAAATCATGCCTAAGAGTGGGAGTAAAAGAGTCTCACTCTTAGCAGGAGAAAAAAACAAACCCCAAAAATCCAGCAAAGCTGCTGGGGGACTCACTAGGTTTGGGAAATTAGCCTTATAAGAGAATACTCCCTAACAGCTGTTGTTAAGCATTCAAGCATTTCTTGTGTGGTCTGGGCAAGAACCTTCCTTAGCTTGAACAACTTAAGCACTGCACATTTGTCACCTCCTGTCCTACACAATTTTTGGTTCGGCAACCTTCACACTTAAAACTCAAAAAACATTTTTGTGCTTTTTTATTTAAATATAAAATATTACGCAGGTAATCTTTGTATTTTGCTCAATATAAAAAGGTTATAAAAATAGTTCTGTTTTCTACTAATACATTTACTGAACATGAACGGAGAAAAGAGCTAGTTATTTCCCTTGGGTAATGTTCCTTCTGAAAGATACGTGCTTCCTCCCAAAGACTCTCGATCTCTCAAATAGCCATCTGCGCAGAGATCTTTTCATTATCCACCAGGGGGCGCAATGCAGCTCTATGCTTCTTTCTTGGCACTGGATAGGACACCAGAGCTACTTACTGGAGTGGCTGTGACTTTTACCTCAGTTCTGCTCATTTTCTCGGGAGTCGGAAGCAGAGGAGCTGCGACAGGTCACTGGAAATCTATTACTACCACAGCGAGGTGCACAGGACTCGGTGGGATGAAGACAAGTCACTGGAAATTGGAAATCTATTACTACCACAGAGAGGTGCACAGGACTCGGTGGGATGAAGACAGGTCACTGGAAATCTATTACTACCACAGAGAGGTGCACAGGACTCGGTGGAATGAAGACAGGTCACTGGAAATCTATTACTACCACAGGGAGGTGCACAGGACTCGGTGGGATGAAGACAGGTCACTGGAAATCCATTACTACCACATGGAGGTGCACAGGACTCGGTGGAATGATGAAAGGTCGCTGGAAATCTATTACTACCACAGGGAGGTGCACAGGACTCGGTGGAATGAAGACAGGTCACTGGAAATCTATTACTACCACAGGGAGGTGCACAGGACTCGGTGGAATGATGAAAGGTCGCTGGAAATCTATTACTACCACAGGGAGGTGCACAGGACTCGGTGGAATGAAGACAGGTCACTGGAAATTGGAAATCTATTACTACCACAGAGAGGTGCACAGGACTCGGTGGGATGAAGACAGGTCACTGGAAATCTATTACTACCACAGGGAGGTGCACAGGACTCGGTGGGATGAAGACAGGTCACTGGAAATCTATTACTACCACAGGGAGGTGCACAGGACTCGGTGGAATGATGAAAGGTCGCTGGAAATCTATTACTACCACAGGGAGGTACACAGGACTCGGTAGGATGAAGACAGGTCACTGGAAATGTATTACTACCACAGGGAGGTGCACAGGACTCGGTGGAATGAAGACAGGTCACTGGAAATCTATTACTACTGTATGGGAGGATTGGTCCAAGAGAACCCCCTCCCCTGCATACTCTCCCCCGGTGAAGTCCATGGCTCGTCAGGGGTCCTCCCTGCCACTAGGGCCCAGGTGGTGGGTGGGCCACTGGCTGAAGACATTGACCAAACCTGCTGAATTTAGCTAGGCCCTGGAAACCATTTTGTGAAATAAAGATGGTTTGAGCCCTGTGCACCGCAGCGCGGCCCCCGCCCTTGGAGAGTTTCAATTATCCCTGTGGCCGCAGCTCTCTGGCAGATCCGCTGAGAGCCCGTTCCCACGAACAGACGGACATGAGCTAATGTTAGATACCAACACTGTAACATTTCACCTTCCGCAGTGTATCGCTGGTTCAAGCATGACCCGGCCAGCAGGGCCTGGGTGGAAAAGAACTGTAAAACGGTCCCCTGACAAAAGCAGAGTCCCCAAATACTAATGTGCAAACCACCTGTGGTGAAACTTTTCTCTCCACGCCCCTCTGACTAAAAACCTGTAAACTCCATAAAAATGGCAGAACGTGTGCTTATATGACATTAGGGATGAAGCACCCACATCCCTGTAACTATGCGCAAATAGTAAAAGTATCCCGGGGGTTTTTTCGTGTTATGTGTTTCATCAAGAAGATTGCACCCCACGGTCCCGCGCCATAAATGAACTAATGCTGCTAGAGTGCAAAGGAAGACAAATGCAACCATACTGAGAGCTCACGTAAGGGGTGCACGAAAATGCACCATATGTATGTCCAAGCTCACCATGTGCCACTGCCGCTAGTCTCATTGGCGGGTTGTTCCTGCGTGCTCCACCAACCTTACTACTGCCTCACTTACCGCACATGTATAGACATGTAACAAAATGTTGTAGTTGTTAAAAACTTAGCATATAAGTAATATGTTCGAATAGGCCATATGGATAGCACTAGCAATGTCAAAAATGTGAGCTTTGAAAAGACTCAATGAGTATTGTATATTATATGAATGTTTCTGTCTCTTCCACCTAAATCTGCAACACACGAGGAAAATACCTTTGTGAGCACATGCAAGGCCATTCCCCCTTCCCCCCAGTGAAGCCTGCCAGACGAAAAAGCAGAGGCCTGTGCTGCTCTGCTCCAACTCCCCCAATTCGACTGGAGCCGCTTCAAACATTCACATTCCCCCGCAGCACCCAAGGCCACGGCCTGCCACCTGAATTATTTACAACCCAGCAGTAAACCCCAGCCTTAAAACACAGATCCAAAGGTGCCCTTTCTTAGGCTCCACGACCCACCGGCCCACCTTAGGTTAATGGCCCCTGTAAAATTAGGACACCCAATATTATGGCAACACTACAGGAACACATCCATAATGACTTCTAACGAGACATGGTAACGCGGACCGTCTGTCCCATGCCCTGAGACCCAACCCTGCGACCTATGATACCCGGTCAACAAGACGATGGTAACCATGTATTGATGTATCGCCACAAGACCCCCCTCTAGGTGCATTCCTCCTGTGTTGCATTAACCTGTAGAATAACCTATTGGAAGATTTACCAGGGAAGATAATATTGCAATGCTGAATGACTGCGGTGTGCGTGGCCCTAGGGCAGAAAGTCAGGAAGGACATTCATCTCTGACACTGGTCACGGTTGGCAGAACAACACCGTCCGGATGAGCCCAGCTGACCTGCCAGACCCAGCCCAACCCACGAGGGTAACCAGTGACGTCCTCTAGCCACGGCAAACCACATCGCAGCAGCACCTATAGCTAGTCGTCGCCACCCAATCCCCACGAACTTGTGCCCCCTATAGCATGTAGGTTCTTATGACGCTTTTTGTAAATATATACGCCTGTCTTTGCTATTGTCAGACAGAGCGCTCTCGGAGTTTGCAGAGTTCTTTGCATGCCCTATTCTGATTGATAAACTCCCATTTAAGCTCACCCACACTTTGTCCTGGCCTTATTCCCATCCGGGGAGAGTCCATTATTGTCTCTCATTGTGGGAAGGATCGTGCTATCTGGGGACGCTCGCCTTCACTACCACAGGGAGGTGCACAGGACTCGGTGGGATTAAGACCGGTCACTGGAAATCTATTACTACCACAGGGAGGTGCGCAGGACTCGGTGGAATGATGAAAGGTCGCTGGAAATCTATTACTTCCACAGGGAGGTGCACAGAACTCGGTGGGATGAAGACAGGTCACTGGAAATCTATTACTTCCACAGGGAGGTGCACAGAACTCGGTGGGATGAAGAAAGGTCACTGGAAATCTAGTACTACCACAGGGAGGTGCACAGGACTCGGTGGAATAAAGAAGCTATGCATCAGGAATTACCTTGGGTAAGATATTTATTCTCCTAATGGATTCCTTTCTCTCACCAATTTCTCATCTATGAGACTCTTAAAGCCACACAGTAAAGTACGTAGCAGGGAAACAGCATCTAGAAGTGAACATCAAAGCAGGAATGTATGGCAAATGTGTGCAAAGAGGGCCATACTGGCACTTGGAAAGCAGGAGCTTTAATGGAATGAGCCTGAAGTCTCATCAGCAGCATTCTGAGATCCACAGGACAATCGACTAGAAAGCCGGCTTAGTGACAGCTCGGCCCTTATGAGCATGGTCATCTTGAGATCCACAGGGCAATCCACCTAGACAGCTGGCTTAGTGACAGCTTCGCCTGTACGATCATGGTCATTTTGAGATCCACAGGGCAATCCACCTAGCCAGCTGGCTTAGTGACAGCTTGGCCTGTATGAGCATGGTCATCTTGAGATCCACAGGGCAATCCACCTAGACAGCCGGCTTAGGGACAGCTCGACCTGTACGAGCACGGTCATCTTGAGGTCCACAGGGAAATCCACATAGACAGCCGGCTTGGTGACAGCTCGGCCTGTACGAGCATGGTCATCTTAAGATCCACAGGGTAGCTAATCCAACTAGTGTTACACTCACCTGGTCTCTACGGTGGTGTTGGGGCATGGTTGCAGCCCTTCCTGAACTTGAATCACCCCCTTCAGGCCTCTCCGTCAGTAAAAAAGCTGTGAGCGGTGGTACATGGTGATATTGGCTCCTGTGAATTATGGAAGATAAGCTCTCTGTCATGCTACTTCTGGCAGGGGCGCGTCGGATGGGATCTAGTTCCTTCACTGATCCCTGATAAGGATTAGTCCAGTCCAGCTGCGACTGATTGGTAAGTCTTTCTTGAGCTCTTGTGATGCTGTTCATTCCGTTTAATGTCTTTATATGTTGCTCCTATTTATGCCCGCAATAATATTGCTTTTCCGTTTTCTTCCCTTAGATGGAAATGCGGCCTCAATGCAGCTGTGATACACGAGAAGCGGCTGGATGGAAGATGGGTGCTACCGCAATGTTCGACAGCAAGTAAGTGATGGTTTAAGGAAAGCGCTAAGTATGGCTAAGCGCAACCTTAAGCTGACTGTTTTTTTGATATGTCTAACCTTGTCTTCTGTTTTTCCTTGCAGGCGCTGCTGTCGACGATGGAGCGCATCGTGCTGCGGTGCCAAGATGAAGATTTCGGCGTTCCGGAAAGTGTAAAGATGAATACTTGGTTCGCCGAAGAGATGTACAGGTAAACAGCTTCGCCCAGTTGGTAAGTATGCTGGCAGGTAGCAGGATGTCCAGCAAGCAGGATCTTCAAAAGGTAAATCTGACCTAAGGCGACGGTGAGCATTACGCTGCTTTCAAGTGCAGAATAACGCGAAGCGTCTGTCTTGAGGGTCGGGGCAGCTTATATAGCAGAGATTGTGGGACACGCCCATTAGGGCCATCTTACCAGCCACACCCTGCCACTCCTAGAGTGAGCACGTGCAAAGGCAATCCATTAGCAGCCACACCCAATAATGCACTTGGGGTTGCTTAATGGATGGAATGTTCAAGGTTAATGCATCCTGCTTAATGGATGGACTGTTCAAGGTTAATGCATCTGAAGTGCTATGTCCAAAATAAAAGCTTTTTGGTGTTAAATGGATGTTCTTGTTTACTTTTGTTCATGAGCCTGGTGCCAAAGGTGCCAGGACAGTGTCCACCCAGGTCTCCTGTGCATGCGACCCTTGCATACCTGTGCCCCTGACTTCATGACCATGACAGCACTCCCCCCTCAAGGCCCCTCTCAAGGGTGGTTCCTCCTCCCGGTCCTGGTATGGTGGGATTATTGTGATGGAAATGTGTGATTAAAAGCGGAGCATGGACGTTTTCACTGGGTTCCCAAGTTCAGTCTTGACGTCCGTAACCTTTCCAGTCAATTAGGTAATACAATTTTGATCTAACCACCTTGGAGTCCAGGATGGATTTGACTTCATATTCTGGTTCTCCATCTATTACTTTGGGCTCTGGCAGAAAACTAAGCCGTATATTGGACTTCATTGGTTTGAGGAGAGAGACATGAAATACGGGGTGAATTTTCATGTGAGATGGTAACTCCAATTTCATGGCAACAGGATTGATTATGACCTTTATAGTATAGGGGTCCAGGTACCTTGGGCAGAAATCTCTTGGCCCCTTCAGGGGAATATATTTGGATGCTAACCACACCTTTTCTCCAATCTGGTAGGCAGGAGCGTCCTTCCGATGTCGATCAGCAAACAGTTTTTGTCTTTCCTTAGCCTTGGTCAGATGCTCTGTCACCTCCTTAAGAACCGGAGTGGTGGTTTTATGCACGTTTTTTATGGCTGACATTTCCAGGATATCGGGTGAATCAAATACTGATGTCCTCGGATGTCTTCCGTGCATAGTGTAGAATGGAGTTTGCCCTGTGCTTGTGTGAACTGAGTTGTTGTATACATACTCCGCTATCCAGAGTATATTTTTCCAAGAATCCTCAGACTGTTGCAACATACACCCGAGATATTGCTCTAAAGTTTGGTTGGTTCGTTCAGTTTGCCCATCAGTTTGAGGGTGATGGCTTTTGGACAACCAGAGATCGATTTTGGCAACTGTACAACACTTTCTCCAAAAGGCAGAAAGAAATTGCGTTCCCCGATGAGATACTAATATTGATGGAAATCCATGCAATCGAACAATCTGCTCTAGGAACACAGAAGCGAGAGTTGACGCAGTTGGGAGTCCCTTTAGGAGGGATGAAATGGGTCATTTTGGAGAATAAATTCACAACGACTAATATGGTGTTGTATCCATTGCAGGGTGGAAGATCCGTGATGAAGTCCATCGACAGGGTATGCCAAGGTGCTGGCGGTACCGTTGGGGGATGTAGCAAGCCAGCAGGGTTCTGTTTCTGAGACTTGTGTTGTGCACAGACCCCACAGGTTTCGAAGAAATGGGGGATGTCTTTTCGCCAGGTTGATCACCAGTAGTTTTGTTTTACCTTAGCCTGAGTTTTGGCTATTCCTGGGTGTCCTTCCACTAATTAATCGTGGTCATTCGTGAGGATTTGCTTTTGCAGTTCTTGGTCTTGGACATATAATCGCCCTTGGAAATAAAGTAGATTGTCTTCGATGGTGTACTGGTCACCTTTTAACAGTCATTCATGTCATGTTGATTGATCCATCAGGGATTGCAAACTGGTTCTTTGGTCATCCACACACGTGGTGGCAGCTATTCTGGTTGGAATCCTTTCCTCAGGAATTATGGCCACGGGGTCGGATGCTGTAAATGCCTCTTTTTCTTCATTCATGCGTGATAGGGCATCTGCTTTCCCATTGCATAATCCAGGTCTATAAGCAGTAATAAAATTGCATTCCGTGAAAAAGAGAGCCCAACGAAGTTGACGCAAGGATTGTGCTTTGGCGGTTTTCAAGTATTGCAAGTTACGGTGGTCCGTATGTCTCGCCCCAAGAAGATAATATCTCCAGGACTTGAATGCTGCTTTAAATCGCCAGTAATTCCTGATCTTTGATTGCGTAGTTCAACTTGTGGGCTGAAAATATGCGGAACGAGAATGCAGCGGGGTGTAGTTCTTTTTCAGGGTCTCGTTGCGACAATACTGCTCCCATGGCAATTTTTGAAGCATCTGTCTCAACTATGTAATGTAGGTCTGGTCGTGGGTGTCGAAGGACTGGTGCTGTAGTGAATGCTAGTTTCAACTTCTGGAAGGCTTCTTCAGCTTCTGTCGACCAATGGGACTTTCGATTTTTCTTTAACAAGGAGGTTATTGGATGTACAATTTGTGAAAACCCAGGCATAAACCCACGGTAAATGTTGGTGAATCTGAGCACGCTTTGCACTCCTTTCGTGGAGGTTGGTGAGGGCCATTGGAAGATTGCATCCACCTTTCGTGTATCGATATGTACACCATGTGGTGTGAGTATGAAACAGAGAAACTCGACCTTGGTTACATGGAAAAAAGTTTTTCCAACTTGGCATTCAATTGGTGTTGTCGAAGCTTCTCTAAGACTGCCCAGACATGGCCTATGTGTTCTTCCATGGAATTTGAGTAGATAAGAAAGTTGTCAATGTAAACAAGAGCGCAAACGTCCAGTAGTTCACAGATTACATCATTCATAAAGAATTGGAATGCTGCGGGGGCATTGCATAGCCCAAAGGGCATGACCTGGTATTCAAAGAGGCCGTACTTCGTGCACAAGGCCATTTTCCACTCGTCTCCCTCTTTTGCTCTTACAAGATGGTATGCTCCTCTTAAATCCAGTTTTGTGTAGATTTGAGCATGTTTCAATTGGTCCAGCAGCTCTGGTATAAGTGGTATAGGATATCGATTTTTTACTGTGATCTGATTGATGGCTCTATAGTCGATGCAAGTTCTTAAGTCCCCCTCCTTTTTAGGCACGAAGAATAAGGGCGAGGAGGCAGGTGACTTGGACGGGCGAATGAAACAGTTCACCAGGTACTGATCCAGGTAAGTTCTAAGATGCTGATTATCCTGTTCTGTCAGAGCGTAAATTCGGCTGCAAGGGATCTGGGCTCCGAGTACAAGATCTATTTGACAATCGTAGGGTCTGTGCGGGGGCAAACGTTAGCTTTCTCTTTTTTGAAGACTCCTGGTAATCTCGGTATTCAAGCGGTAAGGAGCTGATAAGGCCCAACACGATTCCTTTCTTTGGTTTCAGGTTGGTATCTTTTTTGTAACATGTGTCGGCACAATCATGAGTCCGAACTCGTTTTTGCCAGTCGACCCCAGGATTGTGTGTCTCCAGCCAGGGCATTCCCAATATCATCTGGAACTGAGGAGCACCAATGAGATCGAAAGTAATGTCCTCTTGATGCCCGTCCTGACACAGAAGCTTGACTATCAGTGTATTGTGTCACTGGGCCGGATGACAGCTGAGAACCATCCACAGCAGTGACTTTTTCCAATTTCTGCTTCTGTCGGAGAGGAAGGCCTATTCAGAGAGCCAAATCTTGTTCAATGTAGTTACCCACAGCTCCACAATCAATATATGGCCTCCAAGGCATGTATTTTTGATGGTTGCCTGAGATTCACCAAAAGCACTGGAATGACTAAATGCGAGGTCTGTACAGATTCCATTTTCATGCTCGACAAACGGACGCCTACACTTGCCGGGCATTGGCGTTTCCCGAGTTCTTTTGTTCTTCTTCATCAGTTTTGTCAGTTGCCCCAACCGTTTTCTTGGGTGGTTTTACCGGGCAGTCACGGAGGAAATGACCTGCTTGTCCACAATATAAGCAAAGCTGTTGCCTTCTTTTTTCCCCTTTCTGCTTTGGTAAGGGGACTTCGTAATCCACCAATTTGCATTGGCTCAGAATGTTCATGCGATTTAGTCCAATTCTCACGAGGTCGTACGTAAACTGACCGTCCCTCTGATCTAGCTTGATTCATTTTCCGATTCTGCAACCAATGATTGAGTCAGGTCTATGTAGTCCGCACACCTCTCAGGGGGATTCACCACTTGCGCCAACACATCCTTAAGTTTTCCACGTAACCCTCGGTAAAAGAGTGTAGTACTCTTCCCTTCTAGCCAGTTGGTCTGGGCTATGAGACGATTGAAGGTTGCAATATAGGTTAATAGATATGGACTCCCTTGTCTGAGTGACAACTCGTTGTCCACAGCTTGCCCTTGAGTATGACAGGCAAACAGTTTCTCCATCTCATGTTGGAAATTCCCAAAGTTCCGTAGTAAAGGATAATCTTGACTTACCAAAGGTATAGACCAGTCCGCTGCACTACCTCCTAAATACAAGAGTACAAACGCCACTTTGGCTTGGTCATTAGGAAAGGCTCCTGGTCTGCACAAGAAATGAAGGCGACATTGGTTCATAAATACATCAAACTTATTTGGGTTGCCGATGAAGCGTTCGGGAGGCGCTAGAGGCACTGCTCCTGGAAGAACCACCTGAACCAGTGTTGACTGTTGAAGTGTGGAAGAATGAGAAGAATGGGTCACTCCAGGCAGTGGAACCTGTCCTGCTTGTGCTTGTAGCATTTGTCATGCCAATTCGCCAGTTCTTTCTAGAGTTACAATAAGATCCCTCCGTAATGCATTGGTTTCCTGTCTTGAAGCATGCACTTCAGCCCATAATTCCCCTAGTAAGAGGGCTAACTGATCTGTTTCTGAAGTTTCCATAATGCCCAGGCAGAGAGTATTAGTGGCTTTGCGTTCTGTTACGCTCATCTGGTCTCTGCGGAGGCGTTGGGGCACGGTTGCAGCCCTCCCTGAACTTGAATCACCGCCTTCGGGCCTCTCCCTCAGTAGAAAAGCTGTGAGCAGTGGTACGTGGTGATACTGCTCCTGTGAATTATGGAAGATAAGCGCTCCGTCCTGCTACTTCTGGCAGGGGCGTGTCGAATGGGATCTAGTTCCTTCACTGATCCCCGATAAGGATTAGTCCAGTTCAGCTGTGACTATGCTCCATGATTGGTAAATCTTTCTTGAGCTCTTGTGATGCTGTTCGTTCTGTTTAATGTCTTTATATGCTGCTCCTATTTATGCCCGCAATAATATTGCTCTTCTGTTTTCTTCCCTTAGATGGAAATGCGGCCTCAATGCAGCTGTGATACACGAGATGCGGCCGGATGGAAGATGGATGCTACCACAATGTTCGAGAGCAAGTAAGTGATGGTTTAAGGAAAGCGCGAAGTATGGCGAAGCGCAACCTTAAACTGACTGTTTTTTCGATGTCTAACCTTGTCTTCTGTTTTTCCATGCAGGCGCTGCTGTCGACGATGGAGCGTGTCGTGCTGCGGTGCCAAGATGAAGATTTCGGCGTTCCGGAAAGTGTAAAGATGAATACTTGGTTTGCCGAAGAGATGTACAGGTAAGAACAGCTTCCCCCAGTTGGTAAGTATGCTGGCAGGAAGCAGGATGTCCAGGAAGCAGGATCTTCAAAGATGGGTCTGACCTGAGGCGACGGTGAGCGTTACGCTGCTTGCAAGTGCAGAATAACGCGAAGCGTCTGTCTTGAGGATCGGAGCAGCTTATATAGCTGAGATCGTGGGCACGCCCATTAGGGCCGGCTTACCAGCAACACCCTGCCACTCCTTGAGAGTGAGCACGTGCGAAGGCAATCTATTAGCAGCCACACCCAAGAATACACTTGGGGCTGCTGAATGGATGGAATGGTCAAGGTTAATGCATCCTGCTTAATGGATGGAATGTTCAAGGTTAATTCATCTTAAGTGCTATGTCCATTATAAAAGCTTTTCGGTGTTAAATGGATGTCCTTGTTTACTTTTGTTCATGAGCCTGGTGCCAAAGGCGCCAGGACAGTGTCCACCCAGGTCTCCTGTGCATGCGACCCCTGCATGCCTGTGCCCTTGACTTCATGACCATGACACCTAGACAGCTAGCTCAGTGACAGCTCGGCCTGTAGAAGCATGGTCATCTTAGGATCCACAGGGCAATCCACCTAGACAGCTAGCTGAGTGACAGCTCGGCCTGTATGAGCACGGTCATCTTGAGATCCATAGGGCAATCCACCTAGACAGTCGGCTTAGTGACAGCTCGGCCTGTACGAGCATGGTCATCATGAGATCCACAGGGCAATCCACCTAGACAGCCGGTTTAGTGACAGCTCGGCCTGTACGATGATGGAAATGCGGCTTGGAAGGATGAGGACCAGCAAACAATATAGGAAGATGGATTTTCTATAAGAGGTGAAACTTGTTTTCTACTTTAAGAAGGAAAGAGGACCTGACTCTCAAGGTCACCTTCCCTTTGGAAAATATCACATAGATGGGCAAAGTGACGGCAAACAGGAAAATCACCAGGTCTGAACAGACACGGTGAGCGAGACTGAAAAGGCTCAAAAGGAGCAGTCATTAAAAACACCAAAACAAAAGCAAAGCCCCACGGCAGAACAAAAAACTGGTTCGGTTGAAAAACATGTGCCAATCCTTTGCAAAGCTGTCCTATAGTAGGTATAGAGCAGGTGCAAGGCCATAGGGCATTTTTTTTTGTATTATTTTTTATTTTGTTGTTGTGTTTAGTTCGTTTAACAAACTTTTACAACAATTTCTTTCATATACTTTCTTTATACAATGTTTTTCATTTGCCTTTTTCTTCTTACATCATTTCTTAACAGTTCATGAACAACATTAAAAATAGCATTTATATTTAAAAAAAAAAAATCTAAAAATCATATTTACAATTCATAGATAAGTTATAATTAACTTATAGGATCACAAATGTCAGGTTCCATTAATACTATTTCAACTTACATAAACAGTTTGTTGGGTTTCAACATGTGTCCAACCGCTTAGATCTCAAGATCGTGGAGGTAATCCACCATCTTTAGCTTTCAGCCTTAAAACGTTATTACAGAAATTGTGACTATGTACTGCTTTATTATATATCTATGGTCTGTGGCTCAACAACCTCTACTTTTCTATTAGTCTTCATTCGATTTACAACATCCAAGCGAATTTTGGGTTGATGTTTTTAGATTCTTCATATGCATGTACATTCGTGCATGTTTATTAGACATATCTCTGGCAAGGTTGTGCCCTGTATCTTTTTACCAGGTTTCTCATAGACCAACATTTTAAGGATCTGAGCTCACCGAGACGCTGTGCTCGACTAGCTTTAGTTGAGGTTCTGCGTTAATGATGCGCTAGAACATTGTCAATGCCAAGATCACCGTCACATTTGTGCCCCACATTCACCGAATCCACAACCATTCTCTCCCATGTGTCATAATGCTGACGTCGTTTTTCACAAATATAGCATTACGCTGTGTGTCAAAGTATTTACAGTAAATAGCGAGGTAATTTAGTGTTTCTTTTATCACAATGTTATTGCAATATCGACATCCACCAGGTTTCGCTCCTTCAGGCATTTTGCTCCAATATTGTGTTTTTTCAAAGGTGGGAAACTGGTTTAATTTGAAGCGTAGATATATATCACGGTCTAGTTTGCCCGGAAATTGTGTCAAGTATCTCGCTCTTGGAGTGTATTTAGTAATGAACTGTGCAATTTCCGTATACAATTTGAGCGTAGGGAGAGTCTCAAGCGTGTTTATCCAGTCATATTCATATAACTTTTTTTTTACATAGGCTGGACGCAGCTGGGGATCATCAGTTGTTGCATCCATGTTGTTTAATAAACATAACATTTCCCCATAGTATTTTTTTTATGTATTTAGGAAGTTTTTCTGTGGTAGCTATATTTTCATATAGGGAGTTTTGTGGAGGAATGAGCATTTTTGCAAAGTTGTTCAGACGCCTCCAATCGAGACGAGCAGAGAGTGATATTAATCCCAGCTCATGTCGCCACTGCGCTGGGAATAGAATTGGAAAGCCTCAGCGGTTTTATCCAGATTAGGGTTTGAGCCTGATTTAGCTCTGGTCCAATCTTTAGCAGACATGTCCAAGCCATATAACACTATTGCTTCTACTTTTAAAGTGTAATATTCAAATAGTGGAGTCATAGAATACTCACAGTATCTCTTGAATATGATTTTCATTTGTGCATATAAAGGTTTGATTTGATCTATTATCATGGATTTCCACATATTTTTGGATGCATTGTTAGATAAATTGTAACCAAGATACTTGACTGAGGGAGTGTGTTCGATTCGAGCATCATCCAATGAACATGTTTTTTCCTCACATTGTTGAATACAATGATTTTGGATTTTGCTACATTTGCCTTCAGGTTATGTGAATGTGCATATGATGCAAAATTTATAATTTTGTTTGCAGAACAAATGGGGTGAGGTCAAACAGTAATATATCATCCGCAAACGCCAACCATTGTATTCGCAAACCACCAAGCTTTGCGGGATAAATAGATTTCCCCTGCCAAATGATGTCCATATCACTCAAATAGGCGTTAAAGTCTATGCTAGATTGCACCCTTGTCTGACGCCAATGTGGGTAGAGACTGCCTCCGTCAGATTGCCTGGTTTGTTTATCCGAATTCGTACCTGGGCGTTTTCATGGAGTAGGACCAGCATGTGTATTAGCATGGGCTCAAACCCAGCGTCTTCTAGTTTGGACCATAGCAATGACAGTATGACTGTGTCAAAGGCAGACGTTAAGTCCAGCGAGGCCATATATATCAGACCACATTCACCGTTTTTAGATTTAATTAATATGTGCACTAGAATTGTAGCTTTCAGTGGGGTACTCATTGCGCGGTGAAATCCCACTTGAAATCTCGATGGCATATTTTTGCGTTTCATGTGGAGTTCCAGTTCTTTAAGAATCAGAATAGAGAATATTTTCTGTGATGTATCTAGTAGAGCAATGGCTCTATGGCTTGCAGGATCTTCGCGGCTGCCTTTTTTCCATATGGGAACTACTGTGGCAGTGTTCCACGATGTGGGCAATTTTCGGAATTTGAAGATCTTATCATATTTTACTTTACATATACGGGCCCAAAAGCTAGGGTCTAGTTTCATTCCACATGCAGGAATCCCATCAGGTCCTGGGGCTTTTGAGTATTGCAGATTGTCTATCGCCCATTCAATGTCCTTTTCTGACCAGGGACAATCTGAGGCTGTTTGTGAGTTTACATGGCACGGTTTTATTTTGCAAAATCTAGAGTGGAGTTGGTATTTGTTATCTCTGAAAGTGGTCCAGGTTAACGCTGAGATGGGAGACTCCATCGCATCTGTTCTTTTGTCCACTCCGCTACGAAGCATGGCCCATTTCGATCTCCTATTTGTACAGAGAAACGAAACCATGCTTTGATTATTTTTGCCCCATTTAATATTGCGACACTTGTTGGTATATGTGTTGCAAATTTTCTTTTTCAACTTTAGAAATTCTTCAACATTGAGGCAAATTTTCTTTATTTTACGTACGTTTCTATTTTTGACACATTTTAGTTTATGGATCTCGCTATCACAAGGAGGGTGCAGATGGGACCCCTGTCTGTCAACAACCCCACCTAGTCATAGCAGAGTGGCTGCGATCATCTAAGTAAGATACTTCTCTGTGCTCAAAGTGTCGCGCTGTAGCTGGAGGGTAGACCCTAGCGATGACATAGCTATTTTGATCATTTTATTTACTTTGCGACATAAATGGACATTCCATTTTATGGACATG
Source organism: Ambystoma mexicanum (assembly GCF_040938575.1). Classification (NCBI taxonomy): domain Eukaryota; kingdom Metazoa; phylum Chordata; class Amphibia; order Caudata; family Ambystomatidae; genus Ambystoma; species Ambystoma mexicanum. Next base: position 24,010,596 of record NC_090930.1, read on the forward strand.
TCAGAACGCTCAATCGCTACATGTTCCAGCACAGGATCCTTAGATAGTACTGGTACCTTCATGCTGATGTTTGTACCAATAATTATGTGATCCCCCAATTGTACATCCACAGTGTATAAGGGTGTTGTTAAAAGTGTCAAAGTCTGTGAAGCAGCCAAATAGTCAATTCTGGAGTTCATTTTTTCTCTTGGCCACGTGTACTGAAGTTCTGTCTTATCAAACTCTATCAAGTATATATCCCAACTTTCTAAGAAATTCTTCCATCGTTCGCCATTCTCCTGTGCTTGGAGTTGGTGAGAAGACAGGGCATATTTAGAATTTTTGATTAAGGGCCCAATACAGCATGCATTGAAGTCACCTCCTATGATTATATAATTTGCCGAGTGGCATGAGTATATCTCCTCCAAAGTTGAATTTAACTGAACCAGCATAAGGTCCAAAGACATTCTTGATGGATTTCAATATATGTCAATTATATAAAGTGGTAACCGTGACTCATCAAGAAGTGAGTTCAACCGCTAGGATGTTCTCTGTTCCCTGAATCATCTTGGAGCTCATGTTTAAACTGTTATTGAGGCAAATAGCCAGCCCTCCAGAGGGTCGCCCTCCCCTACCAAGCTTGACTTTAATAGAATGCGTAGTAAAACCATTTGTTACAAAATCTAGTGTGTTCATAATTTCCTGTACCATAATTATAGATGTTTGGGCGTGTACGGGAAAATTATGTTGCCAGGTGTTGAGGTTTTTAAATACACAAGAGTTCCAAGATAAAATGGATAATTCATAGTTACTATGAGGAGTGCAGTGATGGTTTTACTTCATTTAACGTTTTTAGCTAGCGGGATCAGCAATGACCAATCCTTGATTGTTGCGGTTAAATTGGCAAGTTGGGACAGTGCAGATATTTCCATGTGCCTGAGAGTTTGATTGCTATCAGTTTGTTTTTCATTGGTGGAGTATTTAGGAGGTTGAAACTGCAGAACATTTTTAGCAGCTCCGTGTGATTCAAATTGAAAAGGTTCAAATCCCAGTAGCTCAAAATCCATACAGTGTTCATGCAACAACTTCATGATTATTAGAGAGTGGGTCTTGCATACCATTCTGTTGTTATTGGAATTGTGAAGTTCCACCCATTCAATATCTTCAGATTTCAAGTTTCTTAGGGATGGTACGAGGTTGAAGATTTGAAGCAAATGGGACCGATTAATCCGTTTCTTGCCATTTACATCTTCATCACACTGCCATCCTATTATGTTCTCCATTTCCCTATCCATCTCATTAGTAGCATGAGAGGGAGTTTCTGCCTGCGTATCAGAGCTCTGCCCCTGTTCATTTTCTTCCTCAATGATGGGTGGTAAGTTAGAACGTGTGTTGTCGCTCACTACCTTGTTGACCACTTTTTTTCTGTGCTAATGGTTGTACATGCAGTTTGTTCAGAATCCTTTTTTATTACTGGAACTTTTTTGGATTTCAGTTTCATGTCAGACTGCACTTTTGAGTTAGTGTTTGATAATTTGGTACTACCCTTAGAAGAGAAGAAAGAAGGCAGTTGTGATTGCTTGGATGATTTGGGCTCAGCAGAGATTGTTCCTGCGGCACAAATTTGGGAGGATGGTTTCGCCTCCCCATTGTTGGCGGACGCTGCACTCTTTGTTGATGTTTCAGTGGAAGTCAATTGAGTTGCATTTTTGTTTTCTTCGTTTTTTTATTTTTTGTTGCACTCTTTGTTCCATTTCCTTCCTCCTTTTTGTTTATCATTTTGTTTTTTTCTATCTGGAGGGCTTTTTGCTTTCATCGTCCAGCTGATCAGGATCTAGGGTTCCCTCCTCCACTGGGGTAACGTCCGAGGTGTCTTCCGTGTATTCGCCTTCCGTATCAGCATGGGGAGGCACCCCTGATTGTGTGGTTCCTGTCATCTTTGCCTCTTTTAGGTCGTAAATTCCTTTTTAGCTGTCGCGTGTGCATACGCTTTTGTCTGCGAGACATGTAAGGGCCCGATGTAAATCCCTTGTTACTCCTGGGCAAATCCTCAGTTGTCACACTGGATGATTCTTCCTCGTTTGCTCCTTCTTTGTCCTTCTCAATTAGCTCGAGTAGGAGAGAAGGACTAGCACTTTTTGCTCTGCAGTTAGAATGATTGTAAGATGGAGGGCTTGCAGAATCAGAGTCTAAGAGGGGTGGTACTCTGCTTGCTATCTGAGTTAACATTAATTCAAGCATGTCTAGTTGTGTATGAATTATGTCAATGGCTGGATATGTTTCCCCAAAGACCTCTGCCTGTGTGCTTTTTGTTGACATTGTTTTTTTTTCTACTATTTTGGCATATGATCTTGAGGAAATCGCAAATGGTTTTTCTGAAAGGTTTGTTTGTGCAGTTTTGGAGTACAATAGAAGTTCTTCAGTTTGTGTGGCTTGTGAATTGGCATGACTTTTCTTTTCTGCAGTCATGTTACTTATGTTTATCTCGCCAGCTTTCTTTATCCCCATTAGATACCCGTCTATATTGCTTATTTTGCTGAGGGTTTCCTTAGATGTTTGTTTTAGTTCCGATTTCTAGGTGAGTGAACTCATGCCCTTTTATCTAACAAGTTCAGAATCCTTGTTATTACGGGGAATGTTTGCTCTGCATTCTCAAAATCATTGAGTGCGTTTGTCATGCCCATTGATGCAATTTGGGATGCTTCGTGGGCTGCCAGCAGGATTTGTTTGGCATCCACGGGGCTAGAACATGCTCTTGCTCCTTCAGCTGTACTTTGATTTAGCTCGTAGTTTTGGAGGTTATTATTGGCAGGCCGGGACATATTCATTGAGGCTAAGTCTAGGTCATGAGGTTCCATAGAGGGGATTTGGGGGCGGTCTGTGTCAATACATCTTGCTCCAAAAAGATGTACTTCCTCAATGGTACCATGTCTGGGATTAGCAGGAGTGGAGGGCCCCAATGACATGCGAACTCGTTTTCCCAACTCGGCCATTATGGTTGGAGCTAACATTGAGTCATCAGAGATACCCTGATTCAACAAAACGCCAGCCCCAGTGCTAAAGGTTGGTCTTTGTGTATGCTCAGAAGGCTAAGTTGTACAGAATGTTCCCCCTCATACATTTCCTTCAAGGGGAACGGAACTATTCTGTGCGAATGCATGCTTGGTGTATGTACGTCAGCATTTACTTTCAATTTCCCATTATATTCTGTGATTGAGTCCTCATTTGTAGCATTACCGATGTTTTGTGCAATCGGGGTTTGCATTTTTTTTCTTCAATCAGAGGTGCTGATTTTACTAATTTCTCACACCCCTTACCACTTCTTAGCCCACTGGCCATGATTCCCTATCAGCTTAAGTATTAAGAGAGAGATATTTCGCTGTCTTTTCTATACCACTAGCGTGTGGTCGTCACGTGTTGTGCAGATTGAATAGGCAATGACAATACTCACTGATTGACAATCACTAAAATGTAGCATAGAAACCAATGGCTCATCGTGTGATCTTGCTCACATACCCATCAGGTTTGATGACAATTACAATTTCAAATATTAAACAGTGAGTAAATGCTCGGCGCCACCTCACCACCCGAACAGCCCAAAAAGCACTTCCAGGCACTTCCGGGGTGCGCGCGTGAGCGTGCGCAGACCAGTGCCTTGTTGTAGGAAGTCCAATGGGCGGGCGCAGAGGGGGGAGGGAGCTCCCAGCAATGATTGGCAGGTCCTACAAGGAAGGAGAAGAGGGGCGTTTAGATGCGTGATCCGAGAGGCAAACTTACACACAAAGAAGATGCCAAGCATCTTCACTAGACAAAGTACTGGCCCACAAGACAGAATACTGGCCCACAAGACAGAATACTGGCCCACAAGACAGAATACTGGCCCACAAGACAGAATACTGGCCCACAAGACAGAATACTGGCCCACAAGACAGAATACTGGCCCACAAGACAGAATACTGGCCCACAAGACAGAATACTGGCCCACAAGACAGAATACTGGCCCACAAGACAGAATACTGGCCCACAAGACAGAATACTGGCCCACAAGACAGAATACTGGCCCACAAGACAGAATACTGGCCCACAAGACAGAATACTGGCCCACAAGACAGTGAGAACAGTGAGGGAGAGTCAAATGTGCTATAGTCCCATACATAAAGTTCGAGCACAAAGAAAGCAGTTACTTGTTGCTCATGGCGTTTCGAATGCTTTCCAGGCACCAAGCTTCTTCTTGCCGACGGCGACTAAGTCCAAGAAGCAAATCCTTTTTCCAAGGGCACAAGAGACTTGGCAGGGCATAGAGTCTCGGCCCAAACAGCACTTCCAGGCACTTCCGTGGTGCGAGTCATTAACGACATTAGGACATCATTAACAAGCAACAACAGAAAATGACTACAGTGGCCGCGGAACAGGACCTAGCGTCCTCTAGGGAGACATTTACACAGCCTTCTAGTGAGAGGCGGAAAAACATCTGGAACAGAGTATGCAGTAATATCTTCGAGCCAGCCCAATTGGCTGGCCCCTAAACTTGTGGGTGTGCCTGGTGTGTGAATGAGGGGCTGGGCCAGCCCTTGAGTGAATGTGTTCATTGAGGGATAACCTTCGCATTGCTCACATTAGAAACATTCTTACTTGAATTGCTGGACATTTTTTCCACAAATGTGAGTTGCTACATCCAAGAACCTGGTTTAGCCATACTGTCTGGACTATAGGTGGCCCGGTTACTTCTTAAAGCTACTAGAAACTTCTCATCTCTCTGGTCTAGATGAGTAGAGGGTCTCTACTACTCCACCTCATGTCAGTCGTGGTGGCCTTGGATCACTTGCATCCATTGTTCCATATTGAGGGACAGTTCTCTGTTGGTTGGCAACCCCCTCTTGCCCCTTGAATTGCCAGTGTGGCCAGGTACCGTCATCATCCTGGGGTGCTCTCCGTCACTGCTGCTGCTTTTGCATAGTGGGTGCACCACCCAGGTACAAGAATTACTCTTATTTTTATCCATTTAAGTTGCCAGGATACTGTATCCTTCCCCCAACCCTGTAAACAAAACCATTAACTCTATTGCGGTTCTGAGCCATATCTGCAGTAACTAGCACCATCAGTACTTGTTCAAGGGTCCTAGGATCTCGAGATAGCCTGTTCAAATTGTCTTAAGGGGCTCCCAGAGTCCCAGAGGAGTGGGGCTTTGCAGCCCCCTCTACTACCGTCATTCCATAGACTTCCAGTGATCTGAATGCTGCTTAACATCTAGCCTTCTGCGGCTGGCTAGCTCTCAAACCTGGAGCAGGAGGTCTCCTTTGATGTTCCCTGGGGTTGGTAGCTTATTTGGCAGCACCTGTGGGGTAGAAGTGGTATTTACCTAGCTTTAATCAAAATCGTTGAACTCCTACCCTGACTAAAAAGGCTAATTAGCACAAAATTGAAGTTTTCTGTGGGCCTATTTGGGTCCCAGAAGTTTTACACCAAAGGCTGTATTTACTAAGCACATTACAGAAATAAGTGGCGGAGCTCTACTCCCATCTAGAGAGATACATTAGGTTCATGTTTCTTTCCATCGATTTCTAGAAGGGTCTTAAGAAAGGTTTTCTTGTAGCGGTTTCCTCCTGTAGACTTTTACTGCTGAGGTTGTTCTCCCTGACAGGCAGTAATTCCATATTTTATCTAATGAGCAGCTTGCGTTTTCATGAAAGTTTTTTTTCCTGTGAAACGCTCTTTCCCTTAACGACTTCAAAGTTATCAAAATGTGCTTTGCATTTTCTCTTTTCGTCTCAGTCTTGCAATAGCTACAAAAGGCAGCAGCTTCTGTAACCAGCCTGTATCTCAACAATGTCTCTCTTTTGCGCAATATATTTAATCGAAAGCGCATAAAGACAGACTGTGCTGTTTTACCAGCATAAATCGACAAGATACGGAGCCAGAATACCTTGATTTTTATGATCCTCCCTTAAGTGGGTCAACAAGGGGTATGCTTGGAATTCAGTCACTGTATTCGCCGAATCTGCAGCAAACTGTGCTTTTTGCGCCCTATTTAGGTTCCCTACTAGATCTTGTATAAGACTATCAGTACTGGGAGACTATGTCTCCCTTCATGAATTGCTTGTATTTTTAAAGCTGCATGCATCACCGCGAAGTGTGGTTAGGTAAATTTGTATCCTTGGCACTTTTTCTTTTGTAACTTTTTTGTTTACAAATGCAATGTGTCCAGGATGGGCTGGTGGCAGCGGATATGTTTTTATAAGTGCCTAACGACAAGGTGCGTGGCAGTGGTTACAGTTTCTGCTTTATTTTTTCTTGTAAACATCCATGTTTACCGCGTATGGCTACTTAAGCTGGTTAGTGCCCTAAAATGGCTCGGCCATGAGATTTCCGCTTGTTCCTTGACCATATTGTTGTTTGGCTTTCTTCCTGCTAAGTCAGGAAATCCCATTTAAGGTCATGCACTTGCCGGGGAAAGTAAGAGAGTGGGTGAGAGTGTCTGTGTCCCAGGAAGGAGGTGGGACTGTCTGGTCCCACTCAACATCTAAGCTGCCTGAAAGTCTGAGAGTGGGTCATGAGTGAAACCCACAGTAGTCCCTGAATGGACCACTGCTGGCTGTTTGAATTGTGCAGATCATTACCATTGGTGGGCTTGGACTCCCTTCTAGTGAGAATCTTGGATAGAAAGAGGACTCTTGCAGCCATTTCGTAAAACCAGCGTTAAAGCTAAGTATCCTGTGCAAAAGAACAGTCGACAGAAGATCGACTGTAGCAAAATGCTTCCACTTGTGACCATAGCACTTAAGAGAAGACACTGTTTGAGTTAACTGAGGACTCGCAGCAAGAGCAGAAACAGTGGGAACACGTACAGAAACAGGACTTCCCACAGGAAGGACAACGCGTTCCCTATGCTCTTCGGTTGGCGGAACTTGCTGGGGAACTTCTGGCATTTGGAGTTTGGCGCTGTGGCAAACAGATCGATCTGAGGCCTGCCCCACTTGACAAAGATGCGGTCCACTTGGTGCTGCCAAAGTTCCCACTCGTGGAAGGAGCGCAACTCCCTGCTGAGGGAATCAGCGAAAGTGTTCTTGACGCCCGCCAGATGAAAGGGGACGAGGAACATCTCTTTCTCAATGTCACAGTTCCACAAGTCCTGCGCCTCTTTGGAGAGTGCTGGGGATCGAGTGCGCCCCTGCTTTCTGATGTAGAACATCGTGGTGGTGTTGTCCGTGAAGATCCTCACCACCTTGCCCTTCAGCCCTTCAGAGACAGAAGGAATGACTTGAGGGCCCAGAACACTGCCCGCAGCTCCAGGATATTGATGTGTAGATCCTTCTCCTCCGGCAGCCACATGCATCTGACGTGCAGATGTCCGGTGTGGGCTCCCCAGCCCTGCAGGAAAGTGTCTGTGGTTGGGGGTGGGGGTGGGGTTGTGAAATGCTGTGCCCAGGGCGACATTGGAGTGAACGCCCCACCACCTTATCGCCCGATGGAACTCGTCGAGCGGGATATTGTCCTTGAAGCTTCCGGACACTTGTATCCAGCGAGCATCCAGGAACTCCTGAAGAGGTTGCATGCGTAACCTGCAGAGCCGGATGAGGTAGATGCAAGACGATATCATGCCGAGCAGCGACTTGATGGTCCACATTGTGGCAGTCTTCAGTGACAACAGCCGCTGCACTTTCCCCAGTATGGCCGCTACCCTCTCCTCCGAGGGCGACGCCACGCAAGAGATCGTATTGAGTCTGGCTCCCAGGAATAGCACGTTCTGCGATGGTGTCAAGCAGGACTTTGGATAATTGATGGAGAACCCCCAGATCTGTCAGCAGCTGCACTGTCGTCTCCGTGTGTCCGACGGCCAATTTTCACGAACTGGACCGGATGAGCCAGTCGTCGAGGTACGGGTACACGTGTATCCCTCATAGGCGCAGGTGGGACACCACTGATGCGATGCCAGGCACTTTGTGAATACCCTGGGGGCTGATTTCAGGAAGGGGAGGGTCTTGAACTGGTGGTGCTGTCCCTGCACTACGAAGTGCAGGAACCTCTGGTGCTTCCAGTGAATGGGGACATGGAAGTAGACATCCTCCAGGTCCAGCGACGTCAAGAAAAACAAGTTACACTCTTTCAATTGGATGGTCTGACGACGTATTCCATATCCATATCCATATCCATATCTATGACAGTAATCACCACAGCTTTGCTGCTTCGGAAAATCTTTCGCCGTCTGTTAGGGAGAATTCTCATTTCATGGTTGATTTCCCTTACCTATAGAGTGTCCCCCAGCAGCTTTGTTGGATTTGAAGGGTTTGTTTCTTTTTACCTGCTAAGAGTGACACTCTTTTTCCCACTCTTGGGCATTTTTGCTATGTGTGTTCTAGGCTATTTTTGTGTCTAATGCTTATGGGATTTTCTCTCACCCAAAGGAACCATCTTTATTCACATGTGCTACACAGCACCCTCAGTGTGGGACCCCCAAACAGACTCCATACCCTGGGACTGACTACAGTCTCCCAGGGCATGTAAAGTCCCCATTGACTTTACTAGTCAAATCTTACAAACTTAACCAGTCGAACCCATCTTACTATGGAGGTACTGGAAAGGGTTAATAGTTTTTCCCTTGGGTTCATTTTCGAGGGGGTACCTTAAAGTCCCGCTCTCTAAAGTTTCTGGCTGGTGGCAGTGGTTACTACCAAAAATATTCAACCGCAAATATTTTCCTATGGGATTTTCCTTTTACTGGCAGCCTCTAACCTACCGCCGGTTTATTTTATCATTAACTTTACTCCGGTAGATTTTATTTGCCAAAACTTTAATATAACTTCTTTCTCGTGTCTTACTCTAAACTCCTAACCCAGGTCGGGGATCCTTTGTTCACTCTTTTGACAGGCTTCGGCCAAGAAGCCCTCCTTTCGGCGCCTCTGATTCTGGGGTGGGTCTATTTGGGAGGGGGAGTAGAACCCCTGGACAGAGTTGCCGCAGCAACTCAGGTCGCACTCTAACCTGATAGGCTGGAGGGTCTCCCGCCAAGAAGACCACTCCACTGTGAGTGACAGCTAGGCTGTATGAATGCAGGTTCTCCTCACCCTGACAGGGAATTATCACCAAGACGCCTCTACCCTACAGCAAATCTACTCTACCATACAAGCATGTATGGCTACTAACAGCCTTTGCTTGAACGGGGACAAGACCGAAATCCTCAATCTAGGACAGAAATCCACCCTCTCCAACCTCAACCCACTGTACATCAATTTCAACATAGACAATTGTATCATCCCAGTCCTATCCTCAGTCAAAACACTGGGGGTTCACATAGACGCCACACTACCCATGGACAAACAAGTCAGCGCCATAGTCTCGGCCTCAGCACTGAACGCAATAAAACCATTCCTAACCAAGGATAACTGCCTCTCCATCGCCCGAGCAACTATAGGAGCCAAACTAGACTATTGTAATGCGCTCCTAGCCGGCACCTCCCAAAAAAACTTATCTAGGCTGCAAACAACCCAAAACCACGCTCTCAGAGCAGCCCTCCGCATACCAAAAAGAGAACACATCACACAAGCCATGAAAGGCAGCTCACTGGCTCCCAGTCAAAGACCGTATCTCTTTCAAAATTCTCACAACCACCCATAAATGCATCAACCTCACAGCTCCCTCTTATTTATCTGACACGATAGGTAGATCTCAATCCACAAGACCAAGAAGAGCACAATACACGAACCAACTAGCAATACCTCGCATCAACAGAACCAAAGCAGGAGGCATAGGCCTCCCCTTCCTCGCACCTAAACTCTGGAATTCCCTACCAACTGACCTCAGAGCTGATGCATCTCTCTTTTCCTTCCGAAAAAAAGCTCAAAACTGCCCTATTCAACTAACCCCGTTTTCATGTGCTCCTGCTGCTCTTGCATATCTGTAAAAAAGTACATCTCGTCCAATGTAACCGTACGGACATGAACTGTATGTAACTAAGTATAAGCAACACTGTAACTAGCGCCACAATGTCTTCAGTCTGCTGTGCGCTCAACAAATGCGAATAAATAAATAAATAAATGGGTCTCTTTCTGCATAAAAGCAGGGTCCTGAGGACTGGAAGAGCAAGACATCGCCACTGGAACTACGGAACCGAAGGGGAGAGAAGCCACAGACATCTTCAGCATCTACACCACCGGTGAAGCCCTGCCAGATCGTCTCACCACTTTTCTTCCACACGACGAGAGGAGATCTTCATCAAAAAGGCCTTCTTCCATTGAGCTGGTGGGAACAACCAGTTCACCCATCACTCCTCCGGGCCTGCCTTGGTCGAAACGACAGTGCCCAGCACGTGGAGACCGGATAGCCAGGCAGTTATCGACCAGGACCGTGATTAAAAGGAGCATACCTTTTAAACTTTGTTTGGCAGCAGCATGGCTGGTTTCATCCCTGGGTAGTGCAGTGACTCGAACCTTCCTCCACAACGAGAGGCTCTCTTCCTCTGCTGGACCCCTCGAACTGCAGGAACTACCAGGAACAACCACCACCGTAGGAGCCACTTCTTCACGTTTAAGGTACATTGTTCCGCCAGGCCTCCCTTTCCCCGTGGTAGCCCTAAAGGTGTTTCAAATCCTTTATCTACTTGTTGGGTTGGCCGCCCTCCCTCAACATTGTCTTTCACCTCGCATCTACCTTTTCAATATGTGTTTACCAAAGACTTGACTGCAGCTACAAGAACATTTTTGCTCCTAAGCTATTTGTCCCGTACCACTGACTCTGGCTCAGGCCTATTGACTCTGGCTGATTTGTTAGATCGGCTCTCACTACATTGATTTTCAATAAGAAATGTGTTGATACTCCTGAATCATCTAAACCCCTCTTTCTTCCTACTGTTTTAACTTCAGGAGTGCCATTTTGCTCAGTTTTCATTCACTTATCTTTCTGCTAAAGTGTCACTGTGCATTACTTGTTCACAAAACCTCAGGGAAGTGTTGCTAGGGGGTGTCTGAAGATATTTCGGTTTAACTTGTGCTTTCCCTCCCTTTCGTTAAATTGTTAGAGTGCCATTTGTAGTTGGTTTTCACTGTGCCGTTTTGCTCAGTTTTCACTCTACCGCAAACTTGTCTACAATTGAATATGGAGTTGTATATGCTTTTCCTTGACTGAACTTAACTTACTTTATCAACTGTGATTTAGGTGTTGAAATAGATGTGTATAGAATAAATATATCCTCTTTTTGATACAAAGCTTTGGTCAGTGTTTCCTTGTTCCATAGTACTGTGATACCTATTGTGTAAACCCTGAATACTGCTCATCTCCCTCTTGAGATAAGTCTGACTGCTCAGCCACAGCCACCAACTAAATCTTTGTGGTACAGACTGATACCAAAGGGGATTTATTGCTCTCACCTGTAGTCCTAATCTGGTGTAGTGCTCCCTAAGGGAACTGCACTGGATTCTGCCTAAAAGCGTCTGCGTCGATACGCCGTCCTCGATGGCCTCCGTGGAGACGACGTCACCGGATGTTATAAGTAGGACGCACAACGCCCGTAGCCTCAGTTGTAGTTTTTCCCCCAGAATGTGTGGCACCAATCTACTGCCAGTATGACCACAGAAAGCCTTGCGGAAACGTAACCTGCAATCGCATAAGAAATTCTGTAGCGGGGTAGGCAGGGAGGGAGCGATATGGAATACGTCGTCGGACCATTCCATCGAAAGAACGTTACCAGGTAAGAGAGTAACTTGTTCTTCGAGGGGATTGGGTCCTCCAACGTATTCCATATTTATGACAGAGTACCAACGTAAGGAGGTGGGAAAATAATTTAGAATATACACATTTAGAATGTCCAATCAAATTGCAGAGTAAAGGACCACCTTGCCAAAGGTCAGTTCCTGCCCATGGGAAGAATCTAGGGAGTAGTGACGTACAAAAGTATGAACCAAAGCCCAAGTGGCTGCATCACAGGTGTTACGAATAGAACACCCCTCTGCAGAGCAGTAGAGGCAGCCATACCCCTAGTCGAATGGGCCCGTATGCCTACCGGAGGGTCCTTACCCGCCAGGCGGTAACACTCAGAAATTGCCAAGATAATCCATCTAGATAAAGTCTGCTTAGTCACAGCTTGTCCCAAACGCCTTCCAGCGTAACCAATAAAGAGCTGATCATCCACTCTGACCCGGGACCTGCGTGAAATGTAGAAACGTAACGCTCTCCTAGGATCCAGCCTATGGAGCCTCTCCTCTTCCTTACCAGGATGCAGAGGAGGATAAAATGCCGAAGAATAACCTTCTGGCTTAAATGAAATCCCGACACCAACTTCGGAAGAAAGGAAGGACGAACTCGAAGGACAACCCTGTCCTTATGAAACACAGTGAAGGGTGGCTTAACTGAAAGTGACTAACTCACTCACTCTGCGAGCGGAAGTGACCGCAACTAAAAATACAGTTTTAGGGGTTAACAGTCTCAAAGGACAAGAATGTAAAGTCTCAAATGGAGCACCCATTAGAAACTTGAGAACAAGGTTCAAATCTCAACCCGGCACCTGGAAAGGTGATGGAGGGAACACATTAGTGAGCCCTTTCAGAAACTGAGAAATTAAAGGAATTTTAAAATAAGAACACTCCTCAGACGAGCACTTAAATATGGACAGCGCCACCAGGTAACCTTTAACAGTACCCACTTGCAAGCCCATGTGGGCTAAAGAAAGCAAAAAAGACAGAACCATAGGAATGTCACATGAAAAAGGATCCACATTCTGAACCCTGCACCAGTCGCAGAACTTTCTCCAACGGCAACTGTACAAGGACTTTGTTGCCGGCTGTCTGGCCGAAAGCAACACCTCCATCAAGTCTTCAGGGAGGTCCCAATCCTTATACCTCAACCTTTCAGAAGCCAAGCGTGAAGGTTGAGGGATCTGACCTCTGGATGGAGAACCTGACCCCCCTCTCGTGAGAGCAGATCGTCTCGGTAGGGAAAACGACGTGGAGGCCAGATGGACAAGTCGAGAAGGTCCGGGTACCACGTCCTCCGGGCCCATGCCGGAGCAATGAGGATCATCCGGGAACCGAACCTCCGCAACACTTGCAGGATGACGGGGACTGGAGGAAACACGTACAACAGTGGGAAGGACCACTCCACTACGAACGTGTCTCCCAAGGCTCCTCTTGGAGGAACTTCCCGTGAGCAGAACCTTTTCCACTTCTGGTTGACACTGGAGGTCAAGAGATCCACTTGAGGGGACCCCCAAAGGGCGAAGATCTCCAGGAGAATCTCCTGAGCCAACTCCCACTCGTGAGAGATCGCGCTCTGCCTGCTCAGAGCGTCCGCCGTCTCGTTTTTCGTCTCCGGCCAGATGAACTGCTGAGATCGAAATTTCCTGCTGGATGGCCCGGAACCCGATCTGCATCGCCTCCCTGCACAGAGGAAGTGACCCTGCACCCCCCCCTTTTTGTTGAGGTAGTGCATGGCCACTGTGTTGTCCGTCAGAATCAGGACATTCTTTCCTCGCACAGTCGGCAGAAAAGCCTTCAGGGCAAGCATGACGGCCCTCAGCTCTAACAGATTGATATGGAGTCTGGACTCCGACAGAGACCAACGACCGCTGACTGTCAGCTCATTGGCATGAGCTCCTCATCCTGTGAGGGACGCGTCCGTCGCGATCGTCAACTCCAGCCAGGGTAGCCAAAACGGAGCCCCCCTCATCAGATTGCCTTCGACGGCCCACCACAGAAGGTCCTGGGAGACCGAGGTCGGCACCTGAAGGGGGTCCGACATCCTGCCGGAGGACTGTGACCACTGGAGCTTGAGAGCCTATTGCAAAGATCTCATCCGCAACCTGGCCCCTGGCACCAGAAGAATGCAGGATGTCATGAGGCCGAGCAACCTCAATAACCAACGCTGGAAGACTCTCGGCATGCTGAAACTTGTGCACCATCTGCTGAATGTGTTGAGCCCTCACCTGGGGAGGAAAACACTGCCCCAGGGACGTGTCGAGCACTGCTCGATGTACTGGAGCTGCTGTGTTGGCGTCAAGTGGGACTTCTTTAAGTTGAGGGAGAAGCCCAGCTTGAGAAGGGAGTGGGAGGTGACGGACAGATGATCCAGGACTTGCTCGGGAGAGCGTGCCCTGAACAACCAATCATCCAGGTAGGGGTAGACGTGAATCCCCCCTTCTTGAGATACGCTGCCACCACCACCATGAGCTTGGTGAAAACCCTCGGGCGGAGGTCAATCCGAACGGCAGGACCCGAAACTGAAAGTGCGAGTCGCCAACCGCGAACCTCAGGTACTTCTTGTGCTTGGGATGGATCGGCACATGAAAATAAGAGTCCTTGAGGTCGAGAGACACCAACCAGTCCTGTAGTTGAAGGGCCGGGAGGACTTGAGAAAGAGTAACCATCTTGAACTTGTCCTTCCTGAGGAGCTGGTTCAACCCGAGCAAGTCCATGATGGGACTCAATCCCCCCGTCTTTCTTCGAAATCAAAAAATAAGGGGAATACCATCCCTTGTTCCTCTCCGCTACAGGCACCAGTTCTATGGCACCTTTCTCCAGCAGGGATTGAATTTCCTGCGCAAGGAGCAGATCCGGACTCTTCAAAGAGAGATTCCCTAGTGGATTGTCGTGAGGCCTCTGCCGAAAAGGAAGACAGTAGCCATGGGCAATGATCTCCAGAACCCACACATCTGAAGTAATGGCACGTCATTCTACAAGATGCTGCGCCAGCCTTCCCCAACCGGAGAAGCATGGGCCTCATGACTGAGCTGAAGCGGCTGCGGCAGTGCCTGAGGGCAAAAAGGCAACAATTTGCGCTGCCTTGGCACCTCGAGTACCTTGTTTTCCACCTCTGGCACTCCTACGTTTGTCCCTTTGACTTGCAGCTCCTCCCGATTTACTAAAGGACGAGTAATATCGGAAGGAACCTCCCCTCCAATGCTGTCCCCTAGGACAAAAAGGCAGAGGTTGGCGAACTGCAGCGCCCAACGACTTCACTGCAGCTTTGGAGGTCTGCAACCTCAAGACTCTCGTCAGCCTTGCTGCCAAAAAGATGTTCACCATCAAAGGGCATGTTGAGGAGCCGGGCTTGCACATCAGGAGCAAAACCGGACTTCCGCAACCACGCAAACCTGTGTATTACGGTGCTCGCCGCCATGGACCGACTGACGCAATCAACCATGTCCAGACCCGACTGAACAGATTCACACATGGCATCCTTGCCATCCTGCACAATAGCAAGGAAACCATCCTGTTCCTTCCCTTCCGGAATATGATCAGCCGCTAAGGAAAAACAGTTCCACAGAGTGTGTGTGAAATGAGACAAGGCACAAACGGAGTTGGCCGCCTGAAGTGCCAAACCCCATAAGAAAATACCTTTTTCGCCCAGCCGTCAAAATGTTTGTCGTCCCTATCAGGAGGGATGGTAGGGTACGACGCCTGCTTTGCTGGGGCCGTAGCCGCCTGCACCACCAAACATTCCGGAGTAGGGTGCGTGGTCAAGTGGCAGGGGTTGCCACTGGCTGGGTGATATTTCTTCAGCAAGGACTTACTCACTGCCGGGAGACTCTCCGGAGAGGTCCAAGCCGCAGCCACCCTTCTCTGAAAGGCCATATGGAATTGCAGCACCGGGTCAGTTGGAGGACCTTGGTCCAGGATATCAGTCAGGTCATCCTGCTGAAAATCCCCAGGGGGGGCAGACCACCCCAGGTAATCCGTGACCCTCGACATGAGGCGCCGGTATGAGGATTCGGCATGCGTGCCAGGCTGCGGCCTACCAAACTCCACCTCCGGAGAGGTGTCTAGACCACTGGCGTCATGCAGCCGCTGACGCAGGTCCTCAAGTTGACTATGACTAGAAACAATGTCATCAGGAACCCCTGCAGGAACCTCACCTTCTTCAGACCCCTCATCCACCTCAGAAATATAACCCAGAGGCTGGAAAGAGGGAACTGAAAAAGGAACAAAGACATGTTTTGCATTAGCCAGAGCCTTTCTGGGGGGTTCCCCCGTACCACGAGGCATCCCCGACAAATCCGCCTCGAAAGGCGGCGAGGGCGTCGACGTCGAGCGTGGCACCGGCAGCTTCGACGGCGTCGACACAGGCCTCGAGGGCGGAGCCCCGAGCGTGTCTCTCGACAGCATGGGTGCCGATGGCGTCAACGACTTCCTCTGAGGCCAGGCCTCGAGAGTCCGTCGACGACCTTGGCGCCGCCGAAGTCTTCCTCGAAGACTCCACAGGTTCTCGCGGTCTCGAGGGCGTCGAGGACCGGGACCTGGAACGGGCATGCCTAGAGCGACCATCTTTGTCCGACCAGGACCTCAAAGGCGCCCGGTGGTCGCGACGACTGCTCGAGCCCGAAGGCGGATGAGTGGTGTCTCTAGCACGGCCACGACCGGCGTCCTCAGACGGCACGGATGGACCGGAGCCCTGCGATTGAAAGATCACCAACATCTCCTTTCAGAAGGAATCCCATTCCTCAGGAGTGGAATGCTTGTTGGGACAAGCAACCCGCCGACGGGCGGAATCCTTGGAAGGGGACGGGGAAGGCGACCTGTGACGGCGCTTCCTGGAGTGCCTCGACGAGGCAGAGGAATGGCGGGACAGACTCCCAGACCAGGAACCCTCGGACTCACGACGATGCAGAGAATCGCCCCTCGAATCGCCTGTCCAAAGACCAGTGGAACGCGACTTCCGGGGCTTGGCCATCTTACCGACCGACAGCTTCTTCTTATGCTCCCGCAATGCCTTCAATGTGAGCGATTGGCAGTCGACACAGTCGCCCGTATCATGGTCCTCCCCGAGGCACCAGAGGCTAGCGTCGTGCATATCCGTTAGCGACATCTTAGACCCGTACACCCGACACTTCTTAAACCCAGACCGGTAAAAGGTAAACGTTCTAGAGGGCTTAGGCTTGTAGCTAGAACGAGAACCTAGCATTGAGTTTCTCAAGTGAGTGGGGCATGGAATTAGTGGTGTAGGCGGGGTGGTGAATCTGGTAATCCATTCTGCAGGTGATAGGGGTGGTTCTAAGAAGGGGGTGACTGTAGTCAGCATGGCAGGTGATGTTTGGGGCCGTATGGCATGTGGGAGGTTAGATGGTGATATGTTATGGAATAGTGGGAGAATAGTGGCCATTGTGAGTGTCACGCTTCTTAAAGTGGCCATAGTGAGTGGCTGAACGACTAGTTAACCTGAATTATGGTGGTTAATATAAGATTGATAATCAGAAGGTCTAACGGACCGGCAGGATACAATGGGTCAGTAGTAGGCCGCTAGAGCAGGAAAGATGCAATAGGCTAGGCCACTAGGCCAGGCAAGAAGCTATAGGCAAACAGTAGGCCATTAGGCCAAGGCAAAGTGCGATAGGCAGGCAATGGGCCACTAGGCTAGGCAAAATGCAATAGATACAGTGGGCCACTAGGCCAGGCAAGATGCAATAGGTGAGCAGTAGGGCGCTGGAACAAGCAAAATACAATGGGTAAAAATGTGGGCCACTAGAACATATTGAGGCAATAGACTGGACATAGCATCTAGTGCAACCAGTGGTTTGCTAGGATGAGACTAGAGGCAATTAACAGAGTTTGGGCCCATTAGTGTGTCAGTGACCGCTACCTTGGATCACTTGGCAGTTAGCGTCCATATGAGTACAGGTGATAAGGTGGGTGAGTTGCTATTAGAGGCTTGAATATCGCGTGTATGCCAGTGTAAAGGGATTAAAGGGGCGTGAGGTCCGATAACGGCCACCCCGTAGTGATCCCTGGAGCTAGAGCAGAAACTGCACTGTGTTATGCTGTTGTTACCTGTGTAGTGTGGTGGGCTTTGTTGTAGGCCCTGTATGTTAAGATGTTGAACACGAAAATTTCAGGGCAAGCGATAGACATAGGACAGTAGTAATGGGGGTGGATGTGCTTTACAAGAGGAGAAACTAGCGAATATGAAACAATACAGTTAATAGTGCAATCAATGGCAAGAACCATGTCAAGGAGAGAATTTGCTTGGGAGCAATGTCAATACGGGAATAGGTAGAGCCGGGCAGGAATGGATGCACGCAAGGCAATTTACATAATAATCGTGAAGGGCAATATCCGCGGGTCAGGTAGCGCTTACCAAGGTGCGCCCTGGTGGTGGGATTGGAATCCTCGCGCTCTGGTGCGCTAACAGGGTGCCAACAGGGCCTTCGGTGCAGGCCTTTGGGGTAGGGCTAGCTTCCCTGTCAGCTTGTGGATTGGCCAGCTATGGGCAGCTGCTGGCCAATGGGGATCTCAACTGTAGATGCAGGCGAGTTAGCAGGCTAGATAGCACACCAGTGCTAAATTGTCGGCCATTTTCAAATGGCATCCCGACATGAAATGTCTATATTGGGCAATCACAAGGCCCGTCCGTTCGTGCGAGCCGATTGAAATATAACAAGTAGCAGGAGCGCATTGGTCGTTAATGATTATATGCTCAGTTGATGTGGAATGGTTGCTGGAGAGTACCCAGTGCACCAGCCGTCCTGCAGGGACTCGTCGACGGCCTACCCAAAGAGGTTATCTCTGTCGAAGGGCATGTCCAGGGGACCCTCTGCTGGACCTCCTGATGGAGATTCATGGCCTTCAGCCAGCCTCGACGATGGAGACCGAAACCATTCCCCATCTGCCGAAAACCTGTGTCGGCGATGTCCAACGCCACTGTGATGGCATGGTCTGGAGCTACCTCTCGCTCCTGGAAGAGAGCAATCACCTCTGTCCTCTTGTCGTCGGGTAGGAATTCTAGAATCAAGCTCAGCTTATACCACAGTTCCCTGTCATACCTGGCCAGGACTGCCAGTGCGTTGGTCGCCTTGATGGTCGACGCTGCAGTGTAAATAACTTTCCTCCCCACAGCGTCCAATTTCTTCCCTTTGCTGTCAGGGGGGGACTGAGGATGAGGAGGAAGGGTTTGACGATCCCTTCCTCGCGGTCACAGACACCACTGAGTCCAGTGACAGTTGCGACCACAGACACCTGGGTGCAGACTCCGGCCCCCAGTACTAATTCTCCAGTCTATCCCGTTTGGCGGGGACCGTGCAAGGATTCCTCACGAGGGCCAGGAGGGGCACCGCCATGATGGTCTTCCTCTTGGACTTGCCCCTCTGGTATAGGAAACCCCCCTCCTTGGTTTCCTCCGGCATAAGCTGGAAAACTTCAGAGATCTGCCCACAATGACGATATCGTCATCGTCCTTTGTCCCATGCCCGTCCCAGTGTCCACCGGGGGTGGGTGTGGGGGGCACTCGATGCGGGTGTGCAAGTTGATACGGGGGCGTCGGATGACGCTTCCAGTTTTTCACCGGAGGCTGATCCGGGGCCGCAGGGACTGGGTTCTGCAGCATCCCTTTCTGGATTTCTGACACCAACGTGTGTAGGGTTGAAAGGATGTCCAGGGATACATCTCTCGGCTGAGGTGGCGTGGTCGGAACACTAGGCCACGTGCTGCCGTCGGCGCTGCCGTTGTCCTCCACGTCCATGTAGACCGTGTCAGGGACTGCAGGTGCTCGTCGTCCATGGACGAATTTTCCATGGCCTAGGGCACGGCCTGTGACTTCATCGCCACCCCTCCACCCCCCTTCTTGCACATTGAGGGATCTGAGCCGGGCTCAGAGACTGCATCCTCTTCTCTGGTCTGCCAGCCGGCTTTGACGCCGCCCCAGCTAAGGTCTCCCGCCTCGGAGGCAGGGACACCCCTCTGCGCAGTAGGGGCTACCTTCACTGTGTCAGCTCCTTGGGCCTTCAAAAGAGCAGCCGCCACCAGCTCAATCGGAGACAAAGATTTCTCCTGCGCCACCTGGGCAAGTCGGCCACCTTTTCCTCTGTCCTGATCGTCTCAGGCTTCTCCCGCAGCTTAGCCGGGTTGGACAACTTCCTTTCTGAGGAGGAGCTCGATCACTGGCTGGCGATGGAGGAGGATGATGACTTTGATCGTGCCCTGCCCATCGCGGGACAAGCTTGCGCGGCGACCTTGATGGAACAGGACTTGCAGTGCTTAGCCTCGTCTTGGGCCCCCGCGGATGGGGCGCCCTCAAAGGACATCAAAGCCTGCTCCTCGGACCGGCCCGGTCCTGGGTGAGGCATGACCCTGCTTGGGGAACGGGGCAGAGGCCTTGACGCTTAGTCACGCCACCGGTGTACTGTGTCAATCCTTCATCGTTCCCTTGGAGAAGGCAAGGCAGATCTCGAAAATCTCCTTCTTTGTGGTCTGGTTGAAGGCAGTAGACACATTGAAGGTGTTTTTCCTCCACAAACACGTTCCGCAGTCTGCATCTGGTGCAGAGATTGAAAAGGGAACTGCCTTCCTCCTTCTCCTCCGTCATGGTCGGAGGTGCAGAGTAGGCCCGATGGCCTTCTGGAATCTTCGATGAAACTTTGACAATTCTTGCCCATGAGGGGCACTGAAATTCATGGACAAACGGATTCCCGCACATGGGCTCTTTTTAACAAAAGCAGAACTTGTTTTTGTCGACAAAGCGTGAAAACCCATAGAATAGCTCACAAAGCAAAACTGCCAACACTTGAACGTGCGGTAAAAATCTCAAGATGGTTGCCAGAGGAGGGGCTTAGGGAGAGGGCAGTCATTGGCTGGGGGCAGTATGACTCAAGAGTACAGTGATTGGTTTAGAGCAGAAGAACAAGTTACTTCTTACCTTGTAACGTTCTTTCGACGGGATGTTCCTCCGACGTATTCCTTATCTTAGATATCTCCTTCCAGCTCTGCTGGCCTCGGAAAATGTTTCTCTAGAGGGCGCTGCGCGTCGACGTCCTCCGAGTCGATGTCCCTCGACAGCCGCCGTATCGACGTCATCCTGCCTATAAAGGCCGCGCGCAGCGTCCGTTGCTCAGTTCCGTTTTGTAGCCCACAATAATTCTTTCTGGACTAGACTAATCACCCTGAAGGAGCGTAAGCTGCAACAACAAGGGAAGTAGAACTGCGGGGATGGATGGGAGGGTCGATAAGGAATACGTCGGAGGAACATCCCGTCGAAAGAACGTTACAAGGTAAGAAGTAACTTGTTCTTCGAAGGGATTGTGTCCTCCGACGTATTCCTTATCTTAGATAGGCTCCCATAGCAGTATTCTATCATTGGAGGAGGGAGTACTGACTTCACGCTGTCTTCTATTGATGAATAGAGTGCAGTACAGCCCTTCCAAACCTAGTCTCTTGACTGGAGGAGGAATCCAAGTTGTAAAATCGTTGGCTATAATGGCTAGACGACCATGTAGCGGCCGCACAGATGTCTTTAACCGGCACACCTCTTTTGAGGGCCGATGAAGCTGCAATACCTCTGGTCGAATGAGCCCTAAGGTTTTGAGGGGGCTCTTTCCCTGCCAGTTTATAACATTCCAGAATGGCTAGAATGATCCATCTGGAAATGGTCTGCTTAGTTATTGGTAACCCCAGCTTGTGACCTGTGTAACCTACAAACAGCTGGTCTGCCTGTCTTATCCTGGATAGTCTACTGATGTAAAAGCTTAAAGCCCTTCTAGGGTCTAGCCTGTGTAACCTCTCTTCCTCTTTCCCCGGATGAGGAGGAGGATAGAAAGATGGTAGCGTAATCTTCTGAGTGATATGGAATTCATAAACCACCTTTGGGAGGAAATTAGGCTTCACTTGCAGGACAACTTTGTCTTTGTGAAAGATTGTATGAGGGGGTTTACAAGAAAGAGCTTGTAATTCGCTCACCCTTCTAGCAGATGTAAGTGCTATTAATAAAACAGTTTTAAGGGTAAGGAATCTTAACGAACAAGAATGGAGTGGTTCGAAAGGTGAGCCCATCAGGAAAGTTAGGACTAAGTTTAAATCCCACAGGGGAACTTGGAATGGTCTTGGGGGATAAACATTGGTTAACCCCTTTAGAAACTGTATTACCAAGGGTAACTTGAAATAGGATGGTTCTTCCGCAGTGCGCTTAAAGATGGATAGCGCTGCGAGATAGCCCTTAATGGTGCCAACTTGAAGGCCTGAATTCGCCAAATATAGTAGGAAGGACAAAACCATTGGTGTACCACATGAAAAGGGGTCGATATTCTGTTCTCTACACCAGCTGCAAAATCTGTTCCAACGGCAGCGGTATAAAGACTGTGTTGCTGGCCTCCTTGCCGAAAGCAACACCTCCATAACATCATCAGGGAGGTCCCAATCCTTGTACCTCAGCCTTTCAGAAGCCAAGCGTGAAGGTTGAGGGTTTTGATGTCTGGATGGAGAACCTGACCTCCCTTCTGTGAGAGTAGGTTCTCTCTGAGTGGAAGTCGAATTGGAGGGCAGATGGACAAGTCTAGAAGGTCCGGGTACCACGTTCTCCTGGCCCAATCCGGGGCAATTAGGATCATGGTTCTCCGGAATCTTCTCAACCTCCTGATCATTTAAGGAATGACAGGGACCGGTGGGAACGCGTACAGAAGCGGAAATTCCCAGTCCACTATGAACGCGTCTCCCAGAGCTCCTCTCGGGGGAAATTCCCTTGAGCAGAACAGACCGCATTTCCTGTTGAGGCTGGTGGCGAACAGATCCACCTGAGGGGTTCCCCAAAGGGCGAAGATCTCTTGAAGGACTTCCTGAGCTAGCTCCCACTCGTGGGAGACTGTGCTCTGCCTGCTCAGAGCGTCCGCTGTCAAGTTCTTCTCTCTGGCTAGGTGAACTGCCGATAGAGAGATTCCTTCTTGGATTGCCCAAAACCAGAGCTGCATCGCCTCTCTGCACAGGGGTAGTGATCCTACGCCTCCTCTTTTGTTGAGGTAATGCATGGCCACCGTGTTGTCCGTCATTATCAGGACATTTTTCCCTTGTACAGCTGACAGGAACGCCTTCAGCGCAAGTCTGATGGCTCTCAGCTCTAACAGGTTGATATGTAGTCTGGACTCCGATGGAGACCAACGACCGCTGATCATCAAGTCGTTGGCATGGGCTCCCCACCCCGTGAGTGAGGCGTCCGTGACTACTGTTATCTCCGGCCAGGGTTGCCAAAATTGTTCTCCTTTCAGAATGTTCTCCTGACAGGCCCACCACTGAAGGTCTCGAGCCACCCTGTCAGGAACCTGAAGAAGATCTGTCATTCTCCCTGAGAATTGTGACCACTGAGTCCTCAGTGTCCACTGGAGGGCTCTCATTCTCA
This sequence comes from Ambystoma mexicanum, assembly GCF_040938575.1. Taxonomy (NCBI): domain Eukaryota; kingdom Metazoa; phylum Chordata; class Amphibia; order Caudata; family Ambystomatidae; genus Ambystoma; species Ambystoma mexicanum. The sequence goes on from NC_090930.1 coordinate 24,033,648, forward strand.
GGCGAGCCTCTGGCACTAGGAAAATGCAGGATGCCATGAGGCCTAGCAACCTCAAAAAGTCGAAGGCTGGGAGACGTTGGGCAAGTTGGAACTTGGTAACCATCTGTAGAATATCTTGAGCCCTCACCTCTGGTGGCGAAGCTTTTCCCAGGGAAGTGTCCAGGATCGCTCCTATGAACTGGAGTCTCTGCGATGGTATCATTTGTGACTTCTTTAAATTGAGGGAGAAGCCCAGTTTGTGAAGGGAGTGGCACACGTGATTTAGCTGGATCTGAGCTTGTTCCGAAGATACAGCTCTGATCAACCAATCGTCCAGGTAGGGGTAGACGTGAATCCCTTCCCACCTTAGACTTGCCGCCACTACCGACATTAACTTGGTGAAGACCCTCGGGCGGAGGTCAGCCCAAATGGCAGCACTCGAAATTGATAATGAGAGTTGCCAATTGCGAACCTCAGGTATTTCCTGTGTTTGAGATGGATAGGCACATGGAAATAAGCGTCCTGAAGGTCCAGAGATACCAACCAGTCCTGGAACTGAAGGGCCTGGAGGATCTGAGAAAGAGTGACCATCTTGAATTTGTCTTTCCTGAGGAATTTGTTCAATTCTCGCAAGTCCAAGATGGGTCTCAGTCCTCTGTCTTTCTTTGGAATGAGAAAGTAAGGGGAGTACCAGCCCTTGTTCCTCTCCGCTACAGGTACCGGTTCTATGGCACCTTTCTCTAGCAGGTCCAAACTTTCCTGCAAGAGGAGCGGATCTGGAGCTTTCTGAGAGCTGATCCCCGGTGGATGACTCTGAGGTATACGTAGGAAAGGCAGGCAGTAACCTTGGGCAACTGTTTCCAATGCCCAAGCATCTGACGTGATAGCCTGCCATTCCGCCAGATGTTGAGTCAACCTGGCTCCTACAGGTGTCCTGTGAGGGAAGTCCTCAGCGTGGTTTTGGGGCGGCTGATGCAGATGCCGATGGTAAAGAGGCACCTGCTGTTGCTGCGGCTTTTGAATATCTACCCCGTCCACCTCGGGTAGTTCTTCTTTGTCCCCTTTGAGCCGGTCGTCCTCTACCTCTTCTGAATGTGGAGTAGAAGCGAAAGGACTTGCCCCTCACAGGGGTTCCTGTGGGACGAAAAGGTGTCTGACAGATTGCAGCGCCTAGGGATTTTGCTGCTGCTTTTGAAGTTTGCAGTTTCTCTAAACTGTCATCCGCCTTTTTCCCGAACAAAGAAGAGCCATCGAATGGCATGTTCAAGAGCCTGGCTTGCACATCTGGGGCAAAACCAGACTTTCTCAACCAAGCGAATCTCCTGGTTGTTGTACTTGCCGCCATTGCTCTGCTGATACTGTCAGCTGAATCAATGCCCGTCTGGAGGGATTCGCACATAGCGCCTTTACCGTCCTGTATGATATTCAGGAACGCCTCCCTTTCTTCTCCCTCCGGGATGCAGTCAGCCGCTGTAGAAGCACACTCCCAAAGTGTATGGCTGAATCTAGCAAGGATGCAAGTAGCATTAACAGATTTTAACGCCATGCTACATGCCGAAAAAAACTTTCTTTGCCATAGGATCATATTTTTTATCGTCCCTGTCCTGTGGGACGGTAGGATAAGCCGTCTTGACATCAGTAGAAGATGCTGCCTGTACCACCAGACTTTCTGGGGATGGGTGTTTTGACAAAAACTCTGGGTCTGCAGAAGATACCCTGTATTTTGTAGACAGTTTTTTATTTACTGCCGGGACGACATCTGGGGTTTCCCAGTTCGTCATAATCTTACTCTGAAGAGCTTTATGAAAAGGCACCACAGGATCCTCCTGTGGGCCTTTGTCAAGAATATCCGTGAGGTCATCTAGTTGGAAAGATTGTGAAGGTGCAGACCACCCCATAAACTCTGTGATCCTGGCCATTAAGGCTCTATAGGGGGTTTCAGCATGCTCCCCCGGGTCTGGCCTAGCAAACTCCACCTCAGGGGAAGTGTCTAACCCACTTGCCTCATGTAAGGAATCATGAAGATCCTTTAACCTGCGTTCTTCAGAGGAAAATTCCTCTCTAATTGGGGTTACAGGTCCCTGCAACTCAAATGTGTCTTCCTGTTCAGACAATTCACCCTCTTCCATAATTGAGGACATAGTTCTCAATTGTTCTGAACTCATAAAGGGTGTAAACCCCATTTCCAAGGCAGACGGTGCCGAACTTGTCATAATCGGCCTCGAAAACGTCGATGTCGTCGACGCCGAAGGCTTCGAGCGTGGCATCGAAAACAAAGGCGTAGGCCTCGATGACCTCGACCGAATTGGGATTCTGCTCGACAATCTCGACGCCATCGAGGACCTGGGGATAGTCACTGGGTGTGTCGTAACCGTGACTTTTCTTGGCGTCGACACCGGTGTCGAAACTGGCGTCGAGTCGACAGACCCGTGTGTCGAAGCTCCCTTCGACAACGGCGTCGAAGACACCGACCTCGGCGTCGACGGAACCTTCGTCGACGGAACCTTCGAGGAAGGTTTTGAGGTCATAGTCCTACTCGAGGGTTCGAGACGCGCTCGAGAGGTTTCCTTCGCCGGGTACTGCGACTCGCGGTGTTTTTGACCTTTGGGTCTTTCGACCAGAGCATCGCTCTCGGCAGTCTTCGAGGGGGTCGAGGCCGCTTTCTCGAAGACGCTCATCATATTTTTGCGGAATTCCTCCCATTCAGCCCGGGAACTACGTTTCGTGGGGCAAGGGATTCTCTTTGGAGAAACAGAGGAAGAGGAAGACGGAGAAGGGGATCTTCGACGTCTCCTCTTCGAGTGCTTCGATCTCGAGGAGTGATGGGACCCACTCCGAGACCTGGAGCGCGAATGGTGACGAGGAGACGAATGTCTCGACTTCGTCAAGGAAGAAGAAGCTTTAAAAGTCTTACCTTTCACCAGCTTCCCCCTACGCTCCTTCAGGGCCTTAGCTGTCATGGACATACAGTCCTCGCACTCCGAACAATGGTGTTCAGCTCCCAAACACCACAGACAAACTCAATGAGGGTCAGTCAGCGACATCTTTTTCCCACAATCTCAGCATTTTTTGAAGCCGGATCGAGGAGTTGTCGGTTCCGACGAAGAAGCCATCGAGTATGGTATCGAATAACTCGAGGTAAATAGGATTAACCTGACAAAACTGAGCAATGGTATTCCGAGGCACTGAGTAAGCGCGGAAAAACGGAACTGAGCAACGGACGCTGCGCGCGGCCTTTATAGGCAGGATGACGTCGACGTCGATACGGCGGCTGTCGAAGGACATCGACTCGGAGGACGTCGACGCGCAACGCCCTCTAGAGAAAAATTTTCCGAGGCCAGCAGAGCTGGAAGGAGATATCTAAGATAAGGAATACATCGGAGGACACAATCCCTTCGAAATACAGTTTGTAAGTGAAAGTGAAACAGTTTTATTTTTTTACAGAGGATTCCCGGCCTGATGACTGGGAATATTCATGAGCATGTGAATCCATGCCAGACCCCATGCTGGAGAAATAACGTTAAGGATGGCCAATGGAAGAATATGGACAACGGCCTCTGTTAAGAATCAACGCTGCAACCTCAAAAGACAAGACTAGGACTAAAAGAAGAACTGATGAAGAAGCTGTTTTCGTGTGCAGAATAAGGGAGTAGGTAGGCCTGGGATCAAGGAGGCTATTTTCGAGAGATGGGTGCAAGGCACAAGGGAGTCAAATGAACAGAGCATGTACATAAGACATATTTCTGCTAAGATTAGGAGAGACAAGGACATCTGCAAGTGCCAATTGTTGAACAATCAAGAGGGCAAAAGCCTATGTGAGGTGGAGTGAGCATGTCTCTAAAGGTCAGAGAGGCTAATGGCACCCTCGTCAATAAAATCAAATAGTAATAAATAAGAGGCTGAAATTGACAAAATCTTGGTCTCCTAACACGTGACTCAGAAAACGAGGGCTATTCATTAAAACCTCAGATGGAGATAGCAGTCTGCTCATACTCCCTTGAATGTTCCAGGACAGTGAGCAGACTACGAGGTCAACTACAAACAGAAGGCCTTGTCTAAGGATCAGGTCAATAATATACGATGAACTAATTGGGAAAACAAGGTATGAATTGATGCATCTCGAGCACCTAGGTTTCCTTTTCACTCATGTGCTGCTAAACAAGCCGAAAGCCCATGGTTGGATAGGGTTGCCAACCAATCATAAAGGCTGGCATGCACTTTTACATGCAACATTAAATTTACCAACCCGCTGCCATATTCTCGGCTATAATCAGTATATTACGTATGCAGAAGTAACTCCGGGCGTGTCCTACAGACAAGGCGCAGCCAATGAGAATTTAACACTTGTATGATTTTAAAAGTAGATATGCTCCCCTAATCCAATTCCTCCAGTTAATGGGTTTTGCAGATACCACATAGGATGACGTCATAAATGGCGTATGTAAAAGTATATAAGCTCTGAACAAACAAGATAAGGTTTGAATAAGCATGCATCTATTCTGATATCGGTTACTTCTCCCCGCTTTCTTTCATTGACATTAAAGCAGTATTTTACCATCTTCCTTGGATCTGTCCGGTTATTTGGTCCAAGATAGTTATTGGTAATTCCATCTAGCGCATAGAGGACACTTCAAAGTGCCAGATCACATTTGGTAGCAGATCCAGACCCTGGACGATCGCCTGCTCCTACCATTAGCTAGACGATCACTGAGTTCCCTGCGGAGAGAGGAGCGTAAAAGCACACGTGTTCAAGATTCGGTTGGCAGGTCCCCCTTAGATGAAATTCCTGTCCGGTCCCTGTGGGCGCCCAGTGGCCTGAAGGCAAACTGGTCGACTGTGGGCCAGAGTAGCTCCTGTACCCCTGGAAGAGTGAGCTCTCGGTGTGAAAGGCAGAGTCTTGTTTGATAAAAAGTAGCAGAGTTGTATGCATTTCACTATCCACCTGGAGATGGCGTGATCACCTTCCCTGCCAGGTGCTATGGAGACAGTTGGTCTGTTTTTTTGTAGTGGTCTTGTCTTGTTTACATAGTAAAGGACTGCTCCCTTAAATCTAACGTATGGCGTCTTTTCTCAGCTGAGCTTGAAGGGTTTGAGAGAAATCTGGCAGTAAGATAGACCAGTTTACATGGAACTTAGGGGAAAGCCAAGGGTGTGCTCTCAGTACCAACTTGTCTTTGGGGATTACAAAGAAAGGGTTTTGAACTGACAAAGCTTGTAGTTCACCGACTCTTCTTATGGAGGTAATAGCCAACAGAAAAGCAGTCTTATATGTAAGGTGTTGAAGGCTGGATTTGTGCATTGGCTCAAAGGGGAATCCTATGAGCTTTGCAAGTACCACATTTCGGTCCCACCCAGGAAGCGGGTTTGAAATGGAGGTTAAAGTATTTTTACGTCCTCCATGAACACCTTAATGATGGGGACCTTCCAGCAGGACACCTTGCTTTGAGAAGCGGTGTACGCCGATAGAGCTGCTAGGTGAACCTTGATGGAGTGGAATACTAGACTGGAGTCTAGTAAGTGGAGCATGTAATGGAGAATGTGTGATGGAGTACATTCTATTTATTTATTTATTTATTTATTCGCATTTGTATAGCGCACTTGCAGCCCATGGACATCGAGGCGCTGTTACAAGTAGGTGTTGGATTCTTAATTCAGCAGATATGCATGAGACCAGAGGTCTTATGGATAAAGAATTACAGGCATAGTTGCAGGTGAGGCATGATATTCGTAATACAGTAACAGAGTGTAGTCAGGTACGTTTCATACAAAGAGCTTAGTTCTAACAGCTTTGCGAAAGGCTAGGTGGGATTCAATCATTCTGATGTGCGGTGGCAGTGCGTTCCAGTGGGTGGCGGCCCGAGTGGGAAAGCTGGCACCACCGGCGCGCACCTTGCGTGATTTGGGCGTGACAATCGTGTTGGTATAGCACATTCTTAATGGTCTGGTGGCAGAGTGCTTGGTGATTCTTTGGGTCAGGTAGGGTGGAGCAAGTTCATGAAGGCATTTGTGGGTGAGGGCGAGTGTTTTGAAAACAATCCTCTCTTTCACCGGAAGCCAGTGTGCCTGTCTTCTGACTTCTGAGATGTGGTCTTTTCTCGCGGTACCTGTGGCCGCCCTGAGTGCATTGTTTTGAACTAGCTGAAGTTTGGCCAGGTTCTTATTGGAGGTCCCAACGAGTAGGGCATTACAGTAGTCCAGCCTAGATCCAATTATTGCCCTAGCAATGGTGAGGCAATTCTGGCGTGACAGGAAAGGTCTGGCAGCGTTGAGGACTTTCGAGTAATAGGCTGAGGAGGAGGCAATGGCATTGACCTGTCTATCCATTGACAAGTCGGAGTCTAGGTAGACTCTGAGTGTCTTCACATGATTGGAGACCTTGATGGGAATGTTGTCGATAGTGAAGGAAGTGTACTGTTCACCGAGGTTCCCCAGCGTGGAGGGTGCTCCTATGAGGAGGAGTTCAGTTTTTTCACTATTGAGGCATAGCCAGTTATCTTCCATCCATGATTGGATAGTGGAGTAGATGGTGGTAAGAGTTTTAGTGTCCGCCAGGTAATCGCCTGTGAGTGGGATGAGGACCTGGGTGTCATCCGCATAGTTTGTATACGAGATGCCCAGGGAGTCAAGGATGCTGAACAGTGGCCTGGTGAAGAGGTTGTAAAGCGTGGGCGCGATACATGAGTCCTGAGGCACACCGCAGATGATGTGGCTAGGGGTGGCACAGGCTGAGTCAGAGAAGACTTTCATGACCCTTTCTTGGAGGAAGGAGGTAATCCATTCGCAAGCTTTGGGGGAAAAGTTAGCTTGGGTAGCTAGATGGTGACACAGGGTGTTGTGATCCACCAGGTCAAAGGCGACGGATAGATCCAGGAGCAGAAGGAGAGCAGGTTTCCCTGCGTCTCTTAGATCGTCCATTTGGTTCTTTAGGTCCAAGAGAGCCGTTTCGGTACCGTGTCGTGGGCGGAAGCCAGATTGCCGCAGGCCGAGGAGACGGTTTTCTTCAAGGAACTTTTGGACTTGCAGGTAGGCTGCTTTGTCCAGAATTTTTAGCAGGAAGGGTACAGTGGTGATAGGTCGATAGTTCCCCGGGATCGTTGGGTCCAGCGAGGGTTTTTTGAGGAGTGGGCGTACCCAGGCCTCCTTAAGTCCAGTTGGAACGTGGCCAGACTGGAAGGATGAATTAATGAATGCTGTGAGGAATGGAGCTAGGATCTGTGCTGAGTCTTTAATGAGACTGGCTGGACAGGCATCTCCCTTACAGTTGGAAGGTTTGATGGATTTGAGCAGGGCGATGACCTCGTGCTCAGTAATATCTTTGAAGTCAAAAGATGGAGAGGGATTAGTGGTGGAGGGTGTGGTGGGTTGACTATGCAGGTTGGCTATGAGGCGGGAAAGGGCTTTTTGGTGGCCACGAATTTTAGTTTGAAGAGTGTTAAGCTTGTCTAGCATTGCGGATTGAATACTCTTGCACCATTTGTCATCTTTGATGAGAGCGGGAGGAGGAGAGGATGGTTTTTCCAGTTCCCTGAATATGGTGAAAATTTCCTTTGACCCCGATTTGGCGTCATAGATCCTAGCGTTGAAGGAAGCAGCTTTAGCTAAGGTGATGTTAGTTTTGTATGATTTAGAGATGGCTTTGAATGCATTGTTGGTGGTTTCTGATGGATTAGCTTTCCAGGTGGAGAGGGCAGTCCTCTTTTTCGCACGTTGATCAAGGAGTTCTTTGGAGAACCATGAATTAGCGTGTTTGGTTTTCTTGGCTTTTTTGAGGGTCAGTGGCGCAACGGCGTCGACTGCTTGGGTGATGACTTCTTTGAATGTGTTGGCTAGGGTTTCTGGGTTGTTGGAGAATGGGGCCTGCAAGGCCGGGTTGCGGAGGTAGGGGGCTAAATTCTCGACTGTGAGTTGGCGGGAGCTCCTGGCGAGAGTGGCTGGGCAAGGGGCGGGAGGTGAGTTGGTCACTTTTTTGGTGCAAAGGTTGAATTGGATGTAATGGTGGTCAGACCATGGGGTGGGCGTGTTTTCCGTGACAAGTAGTGAACAGTTATGTTGACTGATCCAGTCGAGGGTGCGCCCTTTGATGTGGGTGGAGTCAGAGACAGATTGCGCAAAGCCTAGGGTGGATAGGGCGTTCTTGAGGGTTTTGGCATGGGGGTCCTTCAGGTCATTGAGCCCCAGGTTGAAGTCGCCCAAGAGTATGACCTGAGAAGTCTTTTTGATGTTGTTGGACAGTGCGAAAATGAGGGTGTCATGGAAGTCAGTGCAAGGACCCGGAGGTCTGTAGACAATGTGCACAGTTATGGTGCAGTTAGGAGAAACATTAATTTTGAGTGGGAGGTAGTCACTATTGTGGTCAAGTTGCCCTGCCATTTCCCTAATAGCAAAGGTTTCCCTGGCGATGAGGGCCACGCCACCACCTCTCTGAGAGGTGCGGTCCTTCCTGAATATGGAGTACCCAGATGGGATAGCCAGAGATAGTGCCGGTCCTGAACTTTCATTGAGCCAGGTTTCTGTGAGGAATAGGAGGTCAAGATTGTCCTTGATGATCAAGTCGTTGATGTCGAGGGCGTGGGCAGGTACGGAGCGAGCGTTGATCAGGGCGCAACTAAGGGTGTGGACTGTTGGAGGTGTGATGGAAGTGGGTGGTCTAGGGGGGGTAGTGGGTGGGTAAGGGATAGGGGGTAGTATGTTTTTGGACTTGGTCGTGGTGTCAGCATTAGGTATAACAGGCAATGCAGAAACAACATTGGGCATAATGGCAACAGTATCAACAATGTGAACAATATGAACATTTGGCATGGGGGCATCATTAGGCATAACAGGTGGTACATAATCAAGATGGGGTATAAGTGCAGCATAGACAGTAGTAGCAGCATTGGGCTTGTAGGCATCACTTGGCCTGGGCGTGGATGGTATATCCGTGGCAGTGTTAGTAATGGGCATTTTGATTTGGGCGTCTGATGAGTTAGGGCGAAGGTGAGGTGCAATGGCTTCAGAGAGCAATGGTGCCAAGGCGCAGGCTGGCCTGTGGGGCACAAAAGTGTCATCCGGGTGGGTTGAGTTAGAGTTGTGCCTGCGTGATGGCGGCAGACATCTGAGACCTACCTTTAGGTTACGGTCTATTATATTGGGGGTGTAGGTAATAGAGGGGCGGGTGCGCGATCGGAGTCGTGCGTTTCTGAAGCTGCACGGTACTGTGCACCATGTAGTAGGGAGGGCCTTCCCCCATGATGGGTGGGACATGCAGATATTAAGGCAAGTAGCCTTACCTTGTGTGGGATGGCATAATAGCGCCTTGAGCGCCGTCGAGCAGCGGAGAGCTGCAGAGAGCGGCGTCGGCCTTTTCCACCGGCCTTCGCCCGACTGCGGCTTCGCCTGCCGGTCTGCCTCCTCTCCCTTTAAAGCAGGAGAGGAGGGGCTGGCGGGCGCGGCAGGCAGATCAGCTGATCCCTCAGCTGTGAAGAGCCGCGCTGTGCGGGAGGGTTTACATTCTTTAACTGGCACCATATTACAAATCTCTTCCATTTGTTAAAATAACAGTGTCTGGTGTTTGGTTTGCGTGCCTCCTTTGAGGATTTCCATACACCTTTGAGGTAGTTTTAAATGGCCAAACTCTATGACTTCAGGAGACAAGCTGCCATGTTCATAGACTGAGGGTGTAGGTGGAAAGGACCTTTACCAAGGCTGCAGACGCAGCCCGCGGTAAAAACTCCCAATGTTAGTTAAAAGTAAACCACTGCCACCAGTCATTAATTGTAGAAAGGGTAACAAAAATGTTATATGAGAAACTAGACAAAGGGGATACTAAGTAACCCCTCCGGCACCCTATTGTAAGATAATGTGTGCTGGGTATAGAACGTTACAAATGTAGGTAAAGTCAATTTCACTTTACTGCTCTGGGAAACAGTAGTTCATCCCAGAGAAGGTATTGAAACCTTTGGGAAATTTGAAAGACTTCCCTGTGCCACTGCACTGAAGGTGCTGTGTGACACAATGTAAAGATGATGCCTATGGATTTTGTCAAACTCCAAAGTTAAATGAAAGAGTTCAAATCACATTTAAAAATACATGAGTGGGGGGGAAAAAAGGGTCTCACTCTCTCCAGGTTAAAAATGGAAAGTCTTAAAATCCAGCAAAGTTGCTGGGGGTCTCTAAGGTGGAGAGGAATTAACACATTTCTGAGAATTCTCCCCACCACTGGGCCTCCAGCATTTCAATCTGCTGCTTAGGACTCTTAAAGTTGCAGGCCCTGCAACTCTCCTCGGCTCTGTCTCCTCCAGGCGTCACGTTGTCAGGGGGCTTCCCCGGTTTACGCTCTTCTCTCTGGCTCAGTGCTTCGCCTCTCCTAGGCGTGATCTCCTCGTTCAATGACATTCACTGTTAAATGTACGTCTCTTCTTAAAGAGACAGATCCTCCTTCTTGGTCATAATGGGGTATTTTAGTTTTGTCTTCAGCCAAGTCTCTCGATCTTATGATGTTCTTCATATCTGATAGTCCCATATATGTCACCAAGGTGGATGGTCTAGGGGCTTCCAATCATGAACGTGAGTTTGTGTCCCCTAAAGGGGAGTCTCACCCAGTGAGGTCCCACTTGCCCAGAACCCTAGGGAGGGTGTTGCGGAGCAGGCTCATCTCCCTAGCCTTAAAGGGAGGTGGGGGGAAGTCTGTGGATTGGGACTCGCGGGTCCCAGCCACCTCATCTGGCTCATGCACAAAAAAGCCATTAACCCACGAAAGCAGCAACTTTTTCTGGGAAAGGGATTTTCATATTAGCCATTTTTTGACCTTAGAAAGCAGTAAGACAGCAAAAGAACAATTTGGCCCAAGTGAAAACCTCTTGGCAGGGCCCTCTTCGGGTGCTACATACCTTTAGTACCCATTTGCGGTAAATGCAAAAGCGCACGAGTAACACATTACAAAAACAGAAGAAAAATAATTACTGTCACTAGCTTGTCCGAGGCACATTGTAAAAAGTAACCAAGCGGCCATTACAGAAAAAGTTATACGGAAGTATCCTGATCGCACTTGGCTTTTAGGCGATGTATGCAATTGTAACACCAACAGGAATTCACAAAGAGAGACATATGGCCTCATTACACGGTAGGCGGTGAGCCATGGTGCTATTAGCACCATGGCTCATGCCGGTAAAATACCGGCACCGCCTTGGTGGAAAGGGGATTTACTGCCCCATTCCAAGGTTGGAGGGGCGGTAAATCCCCTTTCCGCCATTGCCCTTCCCCATTCCCATTTCTGCCCCATAGGGCTCTATGGAAATGGGGAAGGCGCTAATTACGCCACCGCAATTTTGCGGTGCCGTAATTAGCTCCGAGGTCCCTTAGCGGGTTGGATTTTAACGCCTGCAAGAAGCAGGCGTTAAATCCTCCAACCCGCAAAGGGACCTCGTAGTACGGCGGTAAGGGTTAACGGTCACCGTTGCCATTAACGGTGACCGTTAACCCTTACCGCCGTCCGTGTAATGAGGCCCATAGTGTCTCAGTACTGATGGTCGCATGGGATGATCAGGTTCCCCCATAAGAATGAGCAAAAAGCTTTACTTGCATCCAAAAAGTCAGAATAGGGTTCAAAACAAAGCAAAAAGAAATGGTGTCCGACAGAAGCCTATCGACGGAAAGCAGCACAAAGAAAATCTTTCCTAATTCTTTGCCATGTGTAAAGTTGCAGAACTAAAGCTCGGACACAGAGGTGACACGTTTTGGGTAATAAACTTATTCAACATAAAAAGAGAGTTGGTTAAATGCATTTCTGTCCCTAAAGCTAAGAGGGGTTTCCCTGCCTCAAAGAAAACTAATGAAAACATCAGGATGTCAACAAATAGTCAGTCACTGTCTTGTCCAAAACTCTATTACTGAAAACTCTATTACTGACCCCAACACTCATCTGAATCTAATGTGCAGGGATATTATTTCAACCGAGGAAACAGTGTAAAAGTTATTTGCCAACAAAAAGTTCCAAATGGTGGTTCTAAGAAATAAGCAATATCCAGGAAATGGCTCCTTTACCCTGGATTCCAACTTTTGCCACTTAACTAGGACAGGGGTGCCCAACCTTTTGTGCGCAATAAGCAAAATGTACATATAAAATTAAATGGTGAGCAAAATCAAATTTTTCGACAAGACCATAGCGGTGTTCAGTTGGCGGACAAATGATTGAAACAAAAATTGGAAATGTAATAAAGTTAAGACTGCTTATGGAACATTTTAATTTGCAGTACTTAATAGCCATCTGGACCACATGTTATTCTAGTAAAGGAAATTTGCAGGACCTTTAACGTCATTTGACATGAAGTGGTTGTTTACAGGAAATGTTGAGGAAATCGAGTGGCCAGAAGGACATTTTTAGACACATAGGACAGGTCAAGTTGTTCAGGTTCTCGAGCTAAATATTTTAATGAAATGTAGTTCAAATGTTTCGACAGGAACATTGGTCAAAAATCGAGCACAGATTTTCCAGGTGTACTTTGGGGTTCTCCCTGGGGATTTTCTGGGATCTTTAATGGCAAATGGTGCATTCCTAAGCATTCAAGACCAGCAATACTGTTCCACAGTCATTAATTATTGTATTGTGGATTTATTTTATTCAGGAACGTTATAAAATTTTGCATTTGAACAAAGAGTGGAACCACGAAGAAGATGTCCGACAGCCAGAGGGGCTGGTTGGCGATGCCTAAGCTCGAGAAGGTGGCTTTGGAAAGAATTATGAATTCACAAGAAATTAAGATATTCTCTTAATACTGCTAAACAGTCCAGAGGCCACAAAGGAAAGTGTCAGTCTTTGGGAGAAACTATCTGGGGCAGAGCTATTGGCAAACAGCGTCCCCAGGTTCAGGAAATCCAGGTTGTAGAAAGAGATGCTCCATGGTTCGAAGCAGAATGTAGAATTTTGAAAAGAAAATTGAACCATGATTTAATGAGTGGTGTGTACACTGCTGGTCAATTATGGTTTCAAAATGGCATATAAAAATTGCCAAAAGACAAAAAGAAAAGGATTTATTGTTTGTAATAATGAGAGCTTTAATGAAGGACACCACATTTTTTTATGTTTAATGCTGTTGTCAAGTAGTCCTTGGACCACCAGCCGCCCACAGTTCTAGGCCAATTTCCTTACTGGACATTGTCATTAAGAAATTCTCCAAATGCGTGTTGCTCAGGCTGGAGGAGTGGACGCAAAGTAACAATATCTTGAAGCCCTCCCAAACGAGTTTCAGGGGAGGGCTTAGTACAGTGGACCACTGCCTCACTCCGAGCACCATCAAGGAGGAATACGGAAAGGTTAAGGGAGGGAGATTATTCTTGGATTTTTTTCTGATTTGGAAAAAGCATTTGATTGATAGAATCACGGTCTGGCATATTCACATTTTATTAAAGTCCCTAATGGTTTATTAAATCTTATCCAACTGTGGTATGCAGACATCTCACTGTCGGTCTGATATACAAGATCGGGGAATTATACATTGTTTTCCAACACCAATAAAAGGTGACCCTCAGGTCAGTTGGCCCCAATGTATTCAATGTATTCCTTTCAGACGTTGATTCTAGTACTTCTCTTAGGAAAGAGAACCCCCCGCCCCTCACCTCTGAAGGGTGCATTTTATAGAATGCTTCTGAATGCAGAAGACTTACCCCTGGCAGGCCTCCAACAGTGCCTGCTAAACAAAATGAGTATTTTGGGGGCTGAATATGATTTTTTTTAAATGTACGGCAAAAGGGTGTAACCTTGTAGTTAATTTTTAAATGAGCATAGTGATGAGAGAGAAGTGTCATTTTTATTTGAGTCTACTCTTCTTAAAGAGCTGTGTTTGGATCAATAATTTTAAGAAGACAGCTGAAAGGTCTTCATTAAGGATTAAAGGGCATTTTACATTGTTAGTTCAAGTTTGGGGCATTCTGATTGGACGGGTGCCTGGAGGTATACAAGGCAAAGGTCTGTTCCATCATTTTTATGGCAGCGAGATCTAGGGTGGAGGGGTTGCAAAATAAATTCCTGTGCCAAATAGCACGTCTCCCTGGAGATATACCTGATAGCGCCTGTGATGAATCCCAGGGTATTGTCACTGCTTCCATGATGGAAGACCCTTCCCATGAGGCCAGGAAGGTGTGGCGGCTACCCGACAGACACCCTTGGGGTTGTACTCAGCAGAAGGATCTCATGGGGAGCGAACCCCCTATGGAACCAGTGATGACTATTGTGGGAGAACGCGGTATCCCCCACATATCCACCTCTTACCATCCCCTCCACTCTTCCCCTACCTGTTATCCTCCACTATGGATTTTTGCAAAATGACCTCAACTTCCAATACTGAGACGAGGAAGAGCTGGGAGGACTTGCTAAGGTATTGACCCACTCTGTCCCCCTCTACCTCATATAAGTACCCTATATTGCCTGCATATACCCCTTATATTTCCATATGTTTCTGTAAGGTAGGAGGCAAGGTTCCCTTAACCAGTACTGAGATGAGGAGGAGGAGGTATCAAAGAGTAAAGAATGCAGGATCAGAAACACTAACAAGGGACTTGACATGCATTGCCAACCAAGAAGTATAAGAACAGTGTGCATAGCAAATCAACAGAAAAGAGAGCCCAGCCCCGGAAGTTCAGTGTGCTAATACTGAGGAAGCCAAAAATAACCCGCTTTCTGAGCCAGTATGCAAGCGAGGGACTGCTACACCAATGGTCCAGAGCCACTCCCAAACAGAGCGGGAAGTTGAAGGGTGGTGACCACGCTGCATGGCAGTGGGAAAAGGAATCCCGCTGAAGCAACCTGGGATTGAATCAAAACACAGCTGCCGAACAGGGAGCCGTAAGAAAAGCCTCTCCAGGAAACCCGGAGGACTCGAAGGAGACACTGTGCATGAAAGGCAGAGATGAGACAGTCTACGTCCAGAAAGCAAAGCTTGGAGGACCATCTGCCTGGGGGAAACTATGGGTGTTGCTGAAACTGGGAGGATGCTGTGAAGAGGCAAAACGCTCCCGGAAGGATACAGAAGAACAAGTTACTTACCAACTGGTAGCGTTCTTTCGACTGGATGTTCCTCCAACGTATTCCTCATCTTAGATTTAGCTTTAGCTGCTTTGAAAATGTGTTCCTCGGCCAAGGGTGGCATGCGTCGATGTCATCGAGTGGCGGTCCCTCGAAGGCCTCTGTCGAGGGTGAAGTCATCGCGTATACAAGTAGCACGCGCGGCGCCCGTTGGCCTCAGTTCTGTTTTTCCTCCTCTTGCTCTGTTGCATAGGTAGTCAGGTGTCAGCCTTGCGAGAGTTGAAGTGGCAATAACCCGGAAAATCTACAGAGGTGTAGGATGGGAAGGCGATGAGGAATATGTTGGAGGAACATCCAGTCGAAAGAACGTTACCAGTTGGTAAGTAACTTGTTCTTCGAATGTATTGTGTCCTCCAACGTATTCCTCATCTTAGATAGACTCCTAAAGCAGTGCAGAAAGCTCTCTGGAGGAGCGAGTAGACCTTTAATAATATTATATGGCCGAATATAGTACTACTTTACCAAAACCAAGCACTTTAGATTGGGAAGCATCCAGACTATAGAATTTAGAAAAAGTGTACAGCGATGAACAAGTTGCTGCCTCACAAATAGATTTGAAAAGAAACACCTCTTTGAAGGGCAGTCGAAGAGGCTATACCTCTGGTGGAATGGGCCCTTAAGCCTTCTGGTGGGTCTTTTCCCGCCAATCTGTAGCATTCTGCACAATCCAACATGATATGGTTTATTTTGACACCGATTGACCCAATTTCCTTCCGGTGTAGCCAATGAAAAGTTGATTATCCACTCTAAGCCTAGAAATGTAAAAGCTTAGAGCTCTTCTCGGATCCACACTGTGCAATCTTTCCTCCTCCTTACTGGGATGAGGTGGAGGGTAGAACACGGGCAGAATCATTTTCTGATTTAAATCGAAATCAGACACAACTTTAGGCAAAAATGAGGGTTTAACCCTCAATACCACTCTGTCCCTGTGGAACACAGTATAGGTTGGCCCAGAAGACAATGCCTGCAATTTGCTCACTCTTCTTGCAGCTGTTAAAACAACCAGTAAAGCGTTTTTCAATGTTAGTAATCTTAATGGACAAGTGTGCAAGGGTTCAAAAGGGGCACACATTAAAAACTTTAGAACCAGATTAAGGTCCCAAACTGGGACTTGGAAAGGGTAAGCAGGGAACACATTGGTAAGTCCCTTTAAGAATTGTATTATCAAAGGAATTTTAAAGTAGGAACATTCTTCCGAAGAGCGCTTGAAAATGGAAAGCGCTGCAAGATAACCTTTAATGGTCCCAAAATTGAGGCCTCTATGTGCCAGGCACAAGAGGAAGGACAACACTTCTGGGATAGAACATCGAAAAGGATCACATTATTTTCTCTGCACCAGTTGCAAAACTTTTTTCAATGGCAACGGTAGAGATTTTGTTGCTGCCCTTCTTGCCGAAAGCAACACCTCCATGACGTCATCTGGAAGGTCCCAATCCTTGTATCTTAGCCTTTCAGATACCAAGCATGAAGTTTGAGAGTCTAGACCTCTGGATGGAGAACCTGGCCCTCCATTTGTGAGAGAAGGTCCTCTCTCTGAGGAAGACATAATGGAGGGCAGATGGACAATTCTAGAAGGTACCACGTTCTCCTCGCCCAATCCGGGGCAATTAGGATCATACTGCTTCCGAACCGTCTCAATCTCCTGATGACTTGAGGAATGACGGGAATCAGAGAGAACGCATATAGCAGTGGGAAGTTCCACTCCACCACAAACGAGTCCCCTAAGGCTCCTCTCGGGGGAAATTCCCTTGAGCAATACTTTTCGCACTTCCGGTTGATTTCGGTCGCAAACAAGTTTACCTGAGGGGTCCCCCAAAGGGTGAAGATGATCTGAAGGACTTCCTGAGCCAGTTACCACTCGTGGGACACCATGCTCTGCCTGCTCAGAGCGTCCGCCGTCATATTCTCCTCCCCGGCTAGATGAACTGCCGTTAAGGAGATTCCTTCTTGAATTGGCCAATACCAGAGGTGCAATGCCTCTCTGCACAGAGGTAGTGACCCTACACCACCTCTTTTGTTTAGATAATGCATGGCCACTGTGTTGTCCGTCATTATCATGACATTTTTTCCTCTGATAGATGGCAGAAAAGCCTTCAGCGCTAGTCTGATTGCTCTCAGCTCTATAAGGTTGATGTGTAGTCTGGACTCCGATGGAGACCAACGACCGCTGATTGTCAGATCGTTGGCATGAGCTCCCCATCCCTTCAGTGAGGCGTCCGTCACTACTGTGATCTCCGGCCATGGTTGCCAAAAGGGTTCTTCTTTCAGGATATTCTCTGAACAAGTTCACCACAGAAGATCCTGCCGAACCTTGTTCGGAATCTGAAGGAGAGCCGTAATTTGACCTGAGAACTTGGACCATTGAGTCTTTTGAGCCCATTGATGGGATCTCATCCTCAGGCGTGCCTCTGGCACTAGGAAGATGCAGGATGCCATGAGGCCGAGCAACCTTAAGAAGTCGTAGGCCTGGAGATTTTGGGCATTTTGGAAACCATCTGAAGAATGTCGTGAGCCCTTGTCTTGGGAGGCAAGCTCTTTCCCAAGGATGTGTCTAATACAGCCCCTATGTACTGGAGCTGTTGGGAAGGGGTCATTGGTGATTTCTTGAAATTGAGGGAGAAGCCCAGTCTGTGGAGGAAGTGGCAGGTGACTTTCAGATGATTCAGGGCTTGTTCAGCAGAACGTGCCCTGATCAACCAATCGTCCAGGTAGGGGTAGATGTGAATCCCCCCCCCTCTCCTGAGGTGCGCTGCCACCACTACCATTAACTTGGTGAAGACCCTCAGGGCGGAGGTCAACCCAAATGGCAGGAATCAAAACTGATGGTGTGATTCGCCAACTACGAACATCAGGTATTTTCTGTGCTTGAGATGGATTGACACATGAAAATAAGCATCCTGGAGGTCCAATGACACCAACCAGTCCTGAAGCTGAAGGGCCTGAAGGATCTGAGAAAGAGTGACCATCTTGAACTTGTCCTTCCTGAGGAGCTTGTTCAAGCCTCTTAAGTCCAAGATGGGTCTCAGTCCTCCGTCCTTTTTGGGAATCAAAAAATATGGGGAGTAACATCCCTTGTTCCTCTGCGCTACAGGTACTAGTTCTATAGCACCTTTCTCCAGCAGGGTTAAGACTTCCAGATGTAGGAGCGGGTCTGGAAACTTCAAAGAGTGTCTCCCTGGTGGATTGCTTTGAGGTTGCATTAGAAAAGGGAGGCAGTAACATTGGGCTATTATTTCTAGAGGCCAAACATCTGAACTAATGACTCGCCCTTCTTGCAGATGCTGTGACAGCCTGCCTCCCACATGTGTCTTGTGATGCAAGTCCTCAAAGTGGTTTTGTGGCAGTTGCTGCGGCTGCTGATGGTAAAGAGGCTACAGCTGGGGCTGGTTTTGCACGTTTTCCTCGTCCACCACGAGTGGCCTTTTTCTGGTCTCTTTGACTGGCCATTCCTCTCGCCTTTCCATATGAGGAGTAGTAACGATAGGATAGTCCCCTCAAAGATTGTCCTGATGCACGAAAAGGCTGAGGTTGCCTAAAAGCAGCCCCTAAAGACTTGCAGCCACTTTTGAGGTCGCCAATCTCTCAAGGCTCTCGTCAGCCTTGTTGCCAAAAAGGTGAGACCCGTCAAAGGGCAGACTTTCGCAACCACGCAAATCTGTGCATTACTGTGCTAGTGCCCATGGACCTGCTCACACTATCTGCAGTGTCCAATCCAGATTGAAGGGATTCCTGCATGGCCTCCTTTCCATCTTTAACAATGGCTAGGAATCCTTCCCTTTCATCCCTTTCTGGTATGTGCTCTGCCACCACTGCAATGCACTCGCACAGAGTGTACGAAAATATTGCCAAGGCACATGTGGAGTTGGCCGATTTTAAAGCCATACTCCCAGCTGAAAATACCTTGCGCACCATCCACACGCTTGTCGTCCCTTTCTGGAGGATGGAAGGGTACGCCACACTTTCCTCAGAAATCAGGCATTCTGGGACATTTGGGGTGCCATATTCCAGTCCAAAAGGAATATTCTCCTCATCAGACCTCTCCTGTTCTTCAGAAATTGAAGTTAAGGATTTGAAATATTCTTTCCTTGGAAGAGGTTTAAAAACCTTTTCTGGGAGAGGTGTATCAGTGGAGCCTGAAGGCTTTACAGCCTTTTCTTTTGCTGTTATTTTGACAGCTTCTGGCTGAATTGGAGCCTTTGGAATATTTGGCGCCGAGGGCTTCGGGGTTGACGTCGACAAAGGCGTCTATGGTGCTGACAAAATAGTGGTCGTCGATGGAGCTGGCTTCGAGGCGCTCTTCGAAGGCTCACCCTTCGAGGTGTGTCGGGTTCTGGATGGCGTAGGTGACCTCGAAACGGTCGACTCGACTCAAGCGGTCTTTTTCGCTCGGCGTTCTGGAGGGTTCCCGATGGCATCTTTTCTTGGGACTTTTCCGTCGAAGACCACCTCGAGTCTAGACCGATGCTTTTGCCTTGCGCGTCGAGGAGATTTCTCCTCACGGGACCTCGATTCGATGCTAGAGGCTTTTCGGTCGGGTTTTCGACCTACCTGCAGTTTTCCTTCCTCTCTCGCAAGGCCTTGCAAGGCCTTCCCAGTCACTGCCTGACACTTCGTACAGGCCTCCATGTCATGGCCTTCACCGAGGCACCACAGACATTCTCGGTGCAGGTCCATAATGGACATTTTCAAACCGCAGGATTTACACTTTTTGAACCCCGAACGCGGGGTAGTCGGGGTCGATGACATTATCGGATATCTTCTTCAGTAACTGCGTCACACTCGAGGTTCGCCGAGTCTCCGAAGCAACACGTACTGCGGAAAAACGGAACTGAGGCCAACGGGCGCCGCGCGCGCTATTTGTATACCCAATGACGTCACCCTCGACGGAGGCCTCTGAGGGACCTCGACGACTGCGCCCTCTGCCGAGGAAAACATTTCCGAAGCAGCTAAAGCTGGATGGAATGCATCTAAGATGAGGAATACGTTGGAGGACACAATCCATTCAAAATTGGCCGCACAACAAGATATGAATAGATTTTCACTGATCACTGCCAGAATCTTGAAAAGAAATCTGGCTGTCCTGAAGACACGAACCCAGAGAAAAAGTTATGTAGGCAGGGAGAGAGGGGTTGTAGGTCTGGGGAGCGGAAAACAAATATGTGAATCCGAACAGAAGGGTAGTTGACCCTAAAAGTGCTGTGCAAGTCTGGGACCTGCACCCAAATAAAAGTAAAGTAGTATGAAAGATAGTCTGAAACTTACGAGAAAGATACTGGCAGGAGAGTAAACCAAGCCAGGAAAAAGGCACATTGCGAGTCTGGGAACCGCACCAAAGTAGAAGCTTATAAATAGGAAGGTCTGAGACCCTAGGAGAAAGCAGAGCATACAAGAGAAAAGTAAAAGGCATGGCAGGAGAGTAAACCAAGCTGGGAAAAAGCTGTATTGAGAGTCTGTGCACTGCATCCAATTGAACAACAAAGCCCGAGAGGACCAGGGGAGAAGTCATCAGTCCCTGGTGGGAGTGAACAGTGTGCTAAACTTAGAAAGAGCAACTACTCTCTTAGCATTTTGAAGAATTTGAAGTTAAAGAACAACCAGGGGTAAGGAGTAAATTATCCTGGTGCATATAGACATTGTAAGGAAACACGAGGAAGGAAGTCATTTCCCCAGATGTTGGAGTCCTATAAAAGTTTGTGGACACTTGAAAAATAGGAAAATCTGGGGAGTGAAATAATTTATCCAGGAATTGTGTTTTGTTGAACATCTGAAAGAGTCAGGGGAAGGGAACAGTATGAAAGCCAATAGGACGGAGGCATCCCCTTGGTCCTTTCGTTTGGAATCTTTGTTGTGCACGGATTTGAACTTCATTGAATTGTATTCGTCACTTAAATAGCGCCCTTTCCCCCATTTGTATGGCCTCAATGCCCTTTGTGGTGGTTACGCCCTCAGTGACCTTAGTCCATGTGCAGGAGGTTCTAAGAGTTTAAAATAAAGATGCTTGTGCGCATTTTTGCCGGGCTAGACTCCAGTGAAAGAAAACATCTACGACACATCATCCGAAGGAGAGCCCTATACACTTTATTCTTAAGTTGTTAGTGTGAGGGTCGGAAATAGGCTTATCAACACAACGGTGGACTTTTTACTTTTGACATCCTGACTGGCCAATTAGTTCATTTCTTTGAGGTAGTAAACCCCTCTTTGCCTTTCTTTAACATAAAGGTTTATAGCTAAACGTGTACCACCTGTGGTCAATCGCCTTACTTCTGTACTCTTACACGCCTTATGAGCTGAATTTGGCGTGTTCGGTTTGAAGGTGTCAGGCTAGTTAAGATTTTTAACTTATTTTTTAAAAGCACATCTGGATTTTCTGCTAATAATAAAGTGAATTTTAGTGTAAGCGTGATTTAAGCCTCCGCATGTAAAGAAAAATACTTGTGGTAGGATGGTTGTAGGGCACTATCCATTTGGATAGGGGTGGGAAATAAATAAATTGGGCACATTAAGTCAACTCAAGAGGTTGTCCGATGCGGAGAGAGGCAGATGTCCCAAATATACATGGGCTGCACTCTTTAGCTTTAAATACAGACTTACGTACACATATAAGATGGAAGGAGAAATCTGTGGAATAAGGTCCCCAGAATGCAGGAATGATACGTTTAAATGTACTCACCCCTCAATACATTAAGAAGGGTGTGCAGAAGGGTGTGTAGGAGGAAGCACAAAGTGTGCCCACAAAATAGGAGTCGAAGATTTGGTTCATTTTCTGTTAATATTTCATCGGTTCTCTGTTTTGCGTAAACGAGGACATGCATGGGAGCTATGTTTTATATAATTGTAATGATCAGGGTTTTATATAGAGCCTGTTTGAATATGTTATTATGCTATTTTTTGTTTTGGCTTGTTCACTGTGAATTTTATAAAAATATGATATAGATTTCTAAATATTGCTAACTTAATGGAGAAATACGATTAAATAAAAATTGATTGAGTAATACTGGTCACCCATGAAATTCCTGTAATACCAAGTGAGGCCCTGGGTATTGGTAGTGGGGGTCTCCCAGTATTTTACTAACTTTATTTTGCTAGGTAGCGGCTGAACCAGGCTCCCATCGACCTTGTGTCCAAGGTTGGTCACTGAACCCTGACCAATCTTGCACTTGGGTGCCTTAGTGGTCAGGTGGGC
Source organism: Ambystoma mexicanum (assembly GCF_040938575.1). NCBI lineage: Eukaryota > Metazoa > Chordata > Amphibia > Caudata > Ambystomatidae > Ambystoma > Ambystoma mexicanum. The sequence goes on from NC_090930.1 coordinate 24,055,868, forward strand.
CAGCTGAAGGGCCTGCAACACTTGTCTCAGATGTTCAACATGTTGCTCTCAACCGGTGCTCAAGACAGCAGTATCATCTACATATGCCATACAAACGTTTTCTAACCGAGCAGAACTTGGGTTATTAAGTCTCTGAAATGTGGCAGGAGATTTCCTACACCCGAAAGGCATTACTTGGAATTGATGAAGAAAATCTGGGGCAGAGAATGCAATCATCTCATTGGAAATCTCATTCAGGGATATTTGCCAGTATTCACGGGTGAGGTCAAGGGTGCTTAGGTATTTTACAGCACCAAGCTTGCCAACCAGCTCATCTGTGCTTAGAAGGGAGCGTGCATCTGTCTTGGCGACAGCATGCAGAGCCCTAGAATCCACACACAACATCAAATCTGTGGTGCCAGTTTTTGGTACCAAAAACACTGGATTGGACCATGGACTAGAGGAGAATTAACTCAATTGAAGGTCCAACATCCTGCTCCCATGCACTGGTAACCTTATGATTAGAGTTGAGCAAGGAAGTAAAGCAAAAAGACATCACTTAATTCAATCTAAGAGTCAGTACATTGTTCAAGCATAGCAATAGCTACGGGTTCCACATTGCTGGTATTGCATCTTGTTTGACAGATCGCTGCATGCACTTAATCACTCTCTGCCCACCACGCAGCATCCATACTAACCTGTTGCGGCTCCTCCTTTATTACGCCAGTTTTGCCCAGCAGGATACGGCTCTTCTTCAGAGAGGACTCTTTCTTGTTCTCTTTCGATGGAGAATTTGAAGTGGTTGTCTCTTTTTCATCTGGAATTTCTGCAGAGTTTCAGGAGGCAGAAAGTGATTAATCATAATTATTTATCACATTTTGGAATAATTTCTTGTAACGATTTATCTTTAAAACATAATTCCCCAGAACAAACTAGAGCTTAACTCAGGTGTGATAAACATATGGTCGGATCAGGACCCCTCCAACGGGCTCTCCACATAGTGGCACACTGTAGAGAAATGTGATCTGATATTACTAAGTAACAAAAAGGCTCCTAGGCTGCAGTGGTGTCAGTTTCTAAGATGCCGTCACCAGTATTTAATTCTCCGCAGAGCGCCTGGGAGGACCACTAGACTAAAAGCTAAGCAGCCTAAAGGATGAGATAATAAAACAAGGTGAAGATTACAGAGATGAGCAGAAATATAGCATACATCAAACTCATGCAGACTACATGCATACAAGTTAACGGTCACTGTACCATTAAAATGTGCAACAACGTCAGTAATCTGACCCAAGACGTTAAATGGAGAAGAGGGGGAGGCGCTGGAGAGAAGAGAGCTGCCTTGAGGGAAGAGTACCCCAGAAAGAAAGAGTAGAGAGCCATAGGGAGAGGAGCATCAGGGCATGAGAGGAAGAGGTCTAATTGGGGCTTAAGGGTCTGTAAGGCACATCCATGCACATCGCTTAGAACAAAACAGAACATGCAAGTAGGTCTATCCTAGAAAGTTTCTGAGGGAGTTTAGACAATGCGACAGCCTGTAATCCCTCTCAACTAAGCAAAAACAAAGAGGTGATGGCTAGAAGGTTTAGAATGAATCTTAACCACTGGCATTGCTCTGGGCAACACTCCAGACCATCGTTCTTCGCCTGCCAGGCCATTACAGAAGGGGAAAGACCATATGCAAATCAGGCTTGTTCCCACCCCAAAAGGGAAAGTCCAGCCCGAACTGCTAGGTCACATCCCTTCTGCACAAGACCACAAGCATCCCCAAACATGTTTCAGCCTTGCTGGGCCTCATCACTGAGGAGTAGCTTGGGTCTCTAGGCTCAGCAGGCACGGGACCCACGTCTGGGCATACCCGTCCCACTTGGGGTGACAAAGCAAAAACAAAGAGGTGAGGGCAGGAAGGTTTAGACTGAATCTTAACCACTGGCATTGCTCTGGGCAACCCTCCAGACCATCGTACTTTACCTGCCAAGCCATTACAGAAGGGGAAAGACCATATGCAGTGGGACGGGTATGCCCAGAAGGGGCTTGTGTGTGTCTGGTGGAAATTCGACCAGTACTTTTGTTGCAAAGAACTGAAACGTCCCAAGATATTAGTGATATCTGGGTCCGCTCTGCGGACCCATTTCCCTGTTCACTCCGCGGACAGAAGTTTCATTGGCTGGCTGTATGGCGTGCTGTCGGCGAAGTTTGGATGCGGGCCGTGGTTGGCAGGAGGGTAGCGTGGTGTGCGTCAACATTTTTGGGGAAAGCCGCCATGGTGTATCGGAGGACAGTGCGGCAGCGGAAGGGTCTGGAAAATGTACCGTACGGAATACGTTGGCGGCAATAAGGGAAGAAACAGGTGGGGGAGTGAGAAGTGGTTCATTTGACATAGGTAGGTGGAAGAAGATGGAGGAGTGCCTGCAGTTTACGCGCGTACTGCGTCAAGTCGCAGGTAGCTAGACAGGCGACTACTTTGTGTGGTGATTGGAGGCAGGTGTCCTAACGGCCCGATAGCTTGTGCCGCAACCTGTTTGCACAAATCTCTTTACGTGGTGAGTGGTTGTATAGCACTTTTAGAAGGGGAATGAAGTGCACATGACATAGGTTGCAAACCGATTGTGGGTAGTTTGGCAGTGACAATAGTTTGGGAATGGAAGTGGGGATGGCCATGGTATGTGAATGAAAGTGCAGAGGGGTGCATGAGAGAGTTTCCTTTCTACATTATGGTAAGTGGTGCAATTTGTTGCTACATACTTTCATGGCGGTGCGCAGGTTGGGTAGGAGTACTGATGGTAGTGCTCTGTATGTGGATAGTTGAAGTTGGTGACATGGTGCAATGGATGGTGCCATTATGTAGCAGTTAGAGTGTTGAAGGCCTAGACATACAATCAAGAGGCTAGGAGTTTCCGACACACTCGGAAGTACTGCATTTTGGATTGTGCAGCAGTTAGCGGATGGTAACCTGTAAATAGTGGGTGTAGAGCATATTTCAGACGCAATAGAGTAGGAGAAGTGAGCTGCAATGTGTACATGTTTGGTTTTGCAGGGGAGTACACAGTTATTACATGGTAATGTTTTTGATGTGTACTTGGCGATGGTGCTGTGAAAAGTAATGCAGTGTGGGAACTGGGTGCTGGGTTTGCATACTGTTAGTCTGGAAGAGGATATGGTAGAAGTGCACCTTCACTGTGCTTGGTAACTATGGTGTGTGCTGAATTGTTGAAGTAGGCCCAATGTGGTGAAAAGGTAGCGGGTAGGTTGGTAGTGACGCAATACTTTGGGAATGGTTGTGGGTAGGGGTGGTGGAGGCTGTGGTATGTTTGTAGATTGTCCGGATCGCGAACTGTTTGTGATTGGGTGCAATGCAAAGGTTCAGTATGTGATTGGTGGGTGTGTGTCGGATAAGAGTGCTGGTGGAAGTGGTGTGTATGTGGATAGTTGTGGTTGGTGATAAGGGCAAATGCATGGTGGCATTACGTTGCAGTGCTTGTGTATAAGGCCTAGCCTATTGGGTGAATGGCCGAAGGGCGTAGGCCATGCATTGAAGAGCCTAGCACTTGACGAAACCCACACCCCTAATGCAATTTTGGCTCTGTATCTGGCAGAGGGTGGTGACCTGTAAAGAATGGTTGTGGAGTATATTTCAGACGCCATAGAGCAGCAGAAGTGAGGAGGCAGGTGTGTATGTTTGGTTCCGCCTGTGACGTCGCTGGTAGGAGACGGTAACGTTTTGGATGTGTGATTGGAGATGGTGCAATAAAAAGTGATGCAGTGTGTGCACTGGGTGCAGTGTGTGCATACTGGCAGTATGGCAGAAGGTATGGTTGAAGGGTAGTTTGTATGGGTTCTATACTATGCTGTGTGCAGATTTGTTGAAGTAGGGCCAATGTTGTGAAAACGTTGTAGTTAGGTTGGTAGTGACAATATTTTGTGAATGGCAGTATTTGGGGTGATAGAGACTGTGGTATGTTCGTGGATGCAGCAACCTGTTTTTGTGAATGGGCGTTTTATGGTGTGAGGGAGCTGGGTTGCAGTGCCGCTACGTATGTTAAGTTTATGCACAATGTTAGCTGCCCACATGGTTTCATGAATGGATTAATAGTGTTGTGCTGGGTGTGGTCAACGGTGCACTGTTGTGTGCATGGCGATAGGTGTGCTGGGTGCGCCGCAGGATCATTGTGGATGCTGAAAAAGGGCATCCTGTAGAAAACGTTTCGGGTGGAGGGGTTTTGGAAGGAAAGGGAACGTGCTCTCAGAGTGTGTAACAGGAAATATGGAGTTGTGTACGGAAATTTTAGGGTGCAATGCCAAGGTTCAGTATGTGATTGGTGCAGGCATTTTTGAAATTGCATATTCGGCACTAGGCGGCACTAAGTTAGTGTTGGAAAGTTCTAGTGCAAAGGGAAGAAGTATTGTGTCTGTTTCACTGGGGCGCAGCCCTAGCTTTCGCTGGAAATGCGCACGTGCCACATCATGGCCTTCTGAGCATGGAGGCTTCGCAAATGGAACTGTGGGAATTCTCCAATGAGGATTTGAGGATGTGGTTGACCGGAAGGGGCAGTGACATTCACCCAAAGTTAGATGCAGCGAGGTTGGCAGAGATGGACAGACGGCGAGTGCTTATAGTTGGTGATTCCTTTGTGCACAATCTGCACAGGTATGCCGTGGACAGAGGCTTCGATACTGACTTTCAGTTGGAAGGCGTGCAGGGTTTTTTGGGCACAGTTTATGAGTTAGGTTTCGGTGCATGGATCTCCTTTGCAAATATGTGGCCTCTGTTAGTACTGTAGATGTGGTGGTCGTGCATTTTGGAGAACTACATTTGGAACACATGTCGTGCTCTCGTTTGCTGGCTTACTTACAGAAGTTACTGACAGCTGTGATGCAGATGTTTCCTACTGCAAAGGTGAATTTCTCATCAATGACACCAAGAGGACAATGGGAGAATGCTGGTGTCAATTGTGCACAGCAAGAGGTTGGGAGATGTTGGATAAACAGAAGCATGTGCGACTTAATGTGCAGTGCTGGGATGTTCTGCACAGACTATGAAAGCATTAGTAACCAGCCAGATTGCCAGTGGTTTCAAGGAAATGGCATTTCTTTTACCTCCATTGTCAATGCTGTTGTGTTTGCCACTCTGCACGAAGCGTTGCAGAGAATTCTGTAGAAATGTAAGATAAGCGTTCATCTTCAGGCGAGAAAAATGTGAGGCGCAGAAGCAAACATATAGTGAGCAAAAGAGAGAAAAATAAGGAAAATAAAAACTGTATGAATGCACGTACATAACAAACACTCGATAAAAAGAAGAAAAAAAAAGATATATGTGTTTTTAGAGACAATCCTAAAGACACAATCCCCACCCCTGTTACACATTCGTCCCCCCACCCTCCACCAAATACACCCAACACCACCTGACGACCCCCCCCCCCTCCAGTTTCTATCTCGGGAAGACCACGGATTCCAGGGCACTTTGAGGATTAGATGTGGCTTTTCCGGCTCTTTTTAGGATGGCACCTATGGCATTGGCCATGTGGAGGCTAAGCCATTGGGCAATGTGGTGGCTGGTTGTGGTGTGTACATAAACACTGTGACAGAAGGTTTGTTGGTATCGATAAATGTAGGAGGCTATTGTGAAAGTGTGCAAGGTAAGGGGCATGCATCCTGTTTGTATGTATGTATGTATGTATGCACTGCACGCACTTGCTTAGCTAATATGCTTTCCCTGCTGCTTTGTGGGTTCACTTTTCTGACATTTGTAGTGCATGCATTACAGTGGGAAGACCATATTCTGAAGTTTACAAGGTACGTGGCAGGCATCATGTTGTTATGAGTGTAGTGTGTGTATTATATGATATGACGTGCTATGGTATTTTGTGCCATTTGTATCGCACCTACATACAAGTGTGTGAATGCGCGCCGAGGAAAGGGAGGCGGAACAGAAGCCGCACAGAGACATTGATAGGGTTATAGAAACAGTCCCCAAGTGTGGGGGCTGGTAGAAAGCCAGTGGAGGGGTGGAAGTGTAGGGAGGGAGGTGGCCTGGGGCACAGATTATAGGGTGGGTAGGAAAGCAGTGCACAATACTTTTCAGCCAGGAAGTGAGTAAGGGAAAGGAGGGGGAAAAATAAGAAGTACATGGAAAAGCTTTAAGGTGCTTTCAGACCCTACGATGCTTCTCCTCAAGGTCCAGGGAGACAGAGAGCGTGTTGCACAGGGAGGCCCCAGCAGAAGAAACACATCTACCACCATGTGGTTACGTGTAGAAACAACTGACCCTGAGGGAGTACGAAGCGGATGCAGGAAGAGCTGGAGCAATCAGATATTTAGGAAGTCACAGTGCAAGGTATTGAGGTCCAGGGACCAGAAGGCCTTCTGCATAATGCACAGGGCTTTTAGTTTATTGTTGGCAGACACTGTGAGGTATTGCAGACATTTTAGTCTAGCAGAGATACAATCCCTAGCGTTCAGGCCAAGGACAAGTTGCGCACTCCTCTTATGGATGAGTTGCTGAGGGCGCAGAGTGGAAGCTGACAGATTTAAAAAGAGCCTGTGGCAACAGTGCAGCGTACACAGCATCACAGCCGTGCAGACACTGACCTTTTGGAAAGTGACTGTAGGTTGCTAAGATACATTTAGTGGTGGCGTTAGTGCCTTCATTTTACGGGTTATATAGTAGGTGGGTTAGAGGGGAACAATTTTCGCAGCATTGTCGGAAGGAAAGAACAGAGTTCCTGCCTTTGCTAATATAGTGTATGCTATGTTCAAATGAAAACGTTCCACGCACATACAAACAAACTGCCACTTTATGAAAGGAGAAGGAAGGAACATCAGTATGCTTTTTAAAAACGTAGTGGACGCTTAGAGTAAGCTATCGTGTGCAGACCCACCTATAACAGAGTTGTGAACATAATGCAACAAATCTATCTATACCTTTCTTTTGTGGTGAAGGGTGCTTATGTGGATGAAGGTGCATGTATAACTCATGCAATGTTTCACTGAGGTTTCCACTGGACGAGCTTTCCAATAACAGCATACGTGCAGGGTGATTTTGTAATGGTACATATGAAGTCTTGTGGAGAACTGACATTGGAAACTGCTGAAGTCTTGGAGGGCTTTGGTGGATGCGTATGTCAGTACTTAGCAATACGTAATAAGGATGTGGTGGGAAGAGGATAGTGGAAAGGGAAGAAGGACTGGTCATGATTTACTGGGGCGCGGCCCTTACGATACTTTGCGCATCGCATGTGCTACATTCTGCGCTTTTGAACATGCTGGCCAATGGAAATGCGATTGTTGCAATTGTCCAATCAGGTGGTTAGAGTGTGCGTCACCGGAAACGGCGGCCATATTTTGTTCCATTACTCCGTGTACGGAGACAGGCAGAGATGGTCAGACGTACAGTTTTCATAGTGGGTGATCGCTTTGTGCTAGATCTGCTCCAGTATACCGTGGAAAGAGGCCTTAATGGCAATTTGAATTTGGACAAAGTGGAAACTTTGTGGTGCGGTGTCGCTGTCCGTACTTTCAACCATTTGCTTGTAGAGTGTCGACGAGTGGCCAGTTTCTGTATTGCACACGTTGTGGTAATGCATTATGGAGCATTGCTTTTAGGTTCCATAGCTTGTGCAAGTGTGTACCGTCAACTGAAAAAGATGATAAAAGAAGTGCACTGCATTTTTGCCACTGCAAAGGTGCTTTTCCATGTATACCACCAAGTCCAGTATATAACTATCCCAATGAATGTTGTCGGCAGCCAGAGGTGGGAAGGCGTCTTATCAACAGAAGCATGTGTAACTTTTTGCGTGCTGCTGGGATGTACTCCTGTGACAATGACAACATTGGTTATCAAAATGTGTACCTTCTCAATTGAAATGGCATTTCATTGTCGCCCAGTGCGAATTACATTTGGTTTTCCAATGTACATGCTGCACTGAAGACGTTATTGTTAGAATGTGAGGCGCAGTGCAATAAATAAAAACATTTATAAAATCCCGAAAAAAGGAGTCATTACTGTAGAAGTTGTTTAAAAACTTAAAAACAAAACAGCTTTTTTCAGAGCCACCACTACAAAGGACATCCTATCCTGGTTGACAGTTATTCCCCTACTCCTGCACGCACACACCTGGAAAAGTCAGCGCAAATCTCGACAGTTGCAGGGTTGTATGTGTAACATACGCCTTTTTTGCACATGGCCACCTTACATTTGGGACTGTGGAGGACACAAGATTGCGCAATAAGCTTTCTGGGTGTGGAGTGCAAGCACAGACTGTGGTATACAGTATATTTGTCGACCTAAATGCAGAGGGTGAGCTTATGGCTGTGTGTTGTACGAAGTTTAAAGTTGGGTACTACAGGTGCCTTGCATTAACACTTAAAGCAAAACAATATGGGGGACCAGTTGGAAAAATAAAATAATATCAAATTTTAATAATAACGAAGAAATCAGCAAGTCTAAAACATCCAATTAAACAGATTGGTCCATGACAGTGCATATAAAAAATCTTTCAATGTACAAACAACAAAATAGGAAATACGTTGCAGGCTTAAGTGGCTACTTTACAAAAATATTACCAACGGAATATGACCACTGTGGGTACTCGTCTAGCAACAAAGTGTATAGTACCCGTCCGCATATGGATCAATATGTCATATAGTATAATCCCTGTTTAAAGTCCAGAGATGTGTCTCGACATGTTTCTGTTCCTTAGGGCAAAGTGTGGAACATTCATCAGGAGGTAACAATTCAACAGTATAGCCTATTTTACAAGAAATGATGGTACACAGATTCATTCGAGCCTAATAGTACCTGTAAGAGATAAAAACAACAATAAGCATCCAAGATTTAGTTCATGACTCACTGTGTACTTGGGTAGGTTCAAACAATGAACTAGGCAACAACAAAAGGGTAAAATTACCTATGGTGGTGCCAGTGGGGGCTCTCTACTTAGATTAGTAGGTGTAGGGAGGCGGCCATCGCGACCCTACAAAAAAATTGATGAAAATTGTGGTAAATAATACACAATCCAGCCTCCTAGCACATATAACATAGCAGCAAATACCTAGAGTATGGCACCAGGGAGAGTATCAGTAAATGTAAGCACCTCTAAGTCAGATGAGTGGCCGATAGCAATGTGTTACAACTCGATGTCTCGAGGGCGAAGAAAAGCATGGGATGACCGTGGATGTGGGGATCTACAAAGCGTAGTAACCCTTGCAAGCAACTAGCCCAAACTAAGAAGGTACCAGAGGGGTCAATATGTGTATGGTGAGAAATAGACTAGAAAAGTGTCATCGTGCATTTCCACAGTGGCCAGTGTCGGGAACAAACAATGCAAAACACTTTACCTATGGCATCCATTGGTTTGCGAGCAGGAATGTATCTCCGCGGTCATTACTGAAAAAAGAGGGTCAAAAATAAAATGGACAACATTACTTAGTGCGTGTTGCCACTAAAAAGCCTCGTGAAACGGGGGGAATTGTAGTAAGAAGCGTCTGGCGAGTGTCTTACCCTGTGTGAAGAGGTGCAAGGGATGCAGGTCTTGCGTGTGCAACTAGCCGAATGTGAGACGCTGCCACTGTTGACAGGTCGTCAAGGCGACCCATATAGTCCTACTACTATGTCGATGATCCCGAAACACGGTGCCGATTACGGCAGCGGAACGGCGGCCATTTTAGAGTGAACTAAACTATACACAACTAAAGGGTAACGTAAGTGTCTGTCCAGAGGGAAATCTTCGGGCACAAACGAGCAATAGCCCTTATTGCACGAAGAACTCTGGTGAAATATAGGGGGGGGACACCAGACCTTATCTGCAGAGAATTAACAAACAGAAAATGAATGTTAAAGGATTGTCTCATTGAGCCCCGTCAAATCAGACCATATCCGTAAAGATATAACAAATGCAAAGTACATATGATGCCAGTCGATTGACTCATTGAGCCCCGTCACATCACTGTGAAGGGTGAAGATCATCTTCTGTTCCATTTTCAACAGTTTCTTTTCGCGTGTTATGTTGTTCGTTCCTTTCAAGGCCAGGAGGACCGTCCAAGTGAAGTCCTCGTATTTGTGTTTCAGGAGGTTGAAATGCTTCACAAGGGGAGCATTCTCCGTTCTGTTCTTCAGACAGCTACGATGTTCCATAATGCGTGTTTTTACTTTTCTGACAGTTTTTCTGACAGTTTTTCCAACATAATGCAGTCCACATATGCATGTAATCATGTATACCACGTACTCAGTATTACAATTGGTTTGGTTTGGCATTTCAACCTCCTGAAACACAAATACGAGGACTTCACTTGGACGGTCCTCCTGGCCTTGAAAGGAACGAACAACATAACACGCAAAAAGAAACTGTTGAAAATGGAACAGAAGATGATCTTCACCCTTCACAGTGATGTGACGGGGCTCAATGAGTCAATCGACTGGCATCATATGTAGTTTGCATTTGTTATATCTTTACGGATATGGTCTGATTTGACGGGGCTCAATGAGACAATCCTTTAACATTCATTTTCTGTTTGTTAATTCTCTGCAGATAAGGTCTGGTGTTCCCCCCTATATTTCACCAGAGTTCTTCGTGCAATAAGGGCTATTGCTCGTTTGTGCCCGAAGATTTCCCTCTGGACAGACACTTACGTTACCCTTTAGTTGTGTATAGTTTAGTTCACTCTAAAATGGCCGCCGTTCCGCTGCCGTAATCGGCACCGTGTTTCGGGATCATCGACATAGTAGTAGGACTATATGGGTCGCCTTGACGACCTGTCAACAGTGGCAGCGTCTCACATTCGGCTAGTTGCACACGCAAGACCTGCATCCCTTGCACCTCTTCACACAGGGTAAGACACTCGCCAGACGCTTCTTACTACAATTCCCCCCGTTTCACGAGGCTTTTTAGTGGCAACACGCACTAAGTAATGTTGTCCATTTTATTTTTGACCCTCTTTTTTCAGTAATGACCGCGGAGATACATTCCTGCTCGCAAACCAATGGATGCCATAGGTAAAGTGTTTTGCATTGTTTGTTCCCGACACTGGCCACTGTGGAAATGCACGATGACACTTTTCTAGTCTATTTCTCACCATACACATATTGACCCCTCTGGTACCTTCTTAGTTTGGGCTAGTTGCTTGCAAGGGTTACTACGCTTTGTAGATCCCCACATCCACGGTCATCCCATGCTTTTCTTCGCCCTCGAGACATCGAGTTGTAACACACTGCTATCGGCCACTCGTCTGACTTAGAGGTGCTTACATTTACTGATACTCTCCCTGGTGCCATACTCTAGGTATTTGCTGCTATGTTATATGTGCTAGGAGGCTGGATTGTGTATTATTTACCACAATTTTCATCAATTTTTTTGTAGGGTCGCGATGGCCGCCTCCCTACACCTACTAATCTAAGTAGAGAGCCCCCACTGGCACCACCATAGGTAATTTTACCCTTTTGTTGTTGCCTAGTTCATTGTTTAAACCTACCCAAGAACACAGTGAGTCATGAACTAAATCTTGGATGCTTATTGTTGTTTTTATCTCTTACAGGTACTATTAGGCTCGAATGAATCTGTGTACCATCATTTCTTGTAAAATAGGCTATACTGTTGAATTGTTACCTCCTGATGAATGTTCCACACTTTGCCCTAAGGAACAGAAACATGTCGAGACACATCTCTGGACTTTAAACAGGGATTATACTATATGACATATTGATCCATATGCGGACGGGTACTATACACTTTGTTGCTAGACGAGTACCCACAGTGGTCATATTCCGTTGGTAATATTTTTGTAAAGTAGCCACTTAAGCCTGCAACGTATTTCCTATTTTGTTGTTTGTACATTGAAAGATTTTTTATATGCACTGTCATGGACCAATCTGTTTAATTGGATGTTTTAGACTTGCTGATTTCTTCGTTATTATTAAAATTTGATATTATTTTATTTTTCCAACTGGTCCCCCATATTGTTTTGCTTTAAGTGTTAATGCAAGGCACCTGTAGTACCCAACTTTAAACTTTGTCTCCCTATACTGTGACTATTATCCTCCCGGATATAGACAAAGTATACACTGCTAATTTGGTATTAGTCAGTAGTATTCCGGGTTTCCTCCTTTTATAAGCTGTGTGTTGTACGAGCCACAGCGTATGCTTTGTGGGTGAATTGTACATATATTACATGACAGTGAATGGCAAACAGAGTCTGGTGGAGTTATGTGTGGAGTGTATCATGTGGGTTTGTACGCGTATGGAGCAGCTACTCTGAAGTGATTGCTTTTGGTTTGTCTATGTGAGACTTTGGTGACGCTCTATCACAATGATATTATTGTTTTTGATTGTGGAGGGACAAATGAACACGATTTTCAGTGCCGTTTGTGCTGAGGGAGGCAGTAGGCCAGACAATGCTTCTGTTTCCAATCTCCTGCATAATTGTGTGTCCCATTATGCAGACACCCATGTAGGCACGTTATTTTTTATTTGGTCCGGAAATGGAGAAAGCGCGGTACATTGTAAAGAAGTGTATGTCTTTACAACTTGTGCCATTGTCGTACTGTACAAATGGTAATCTACCGTTTCACAGCACGAACAGTTTTCCCCACAAATAGCGTTCCTGTTGCTATTACTGCATTTGCGAATTGTTCACGCTCTACACACATTGCCTTGCACCCCTTTTTGGAAGTATAGGAATAATGTTTGTGCTTGCTGTTGAGCACTTGTGATCTTCAAAACACACTGCAACACGCAGAACCATCTGTTTCAACAGCCACACATTTCTACCTGTATCCACTGCAGTGCTTCCCACAGTACCACAGTTCCTTCCATTTAGTATACAATTGTGTGGCGGGTATACGATCCGCGTCGCACTGCCTCCCTTCATTGGCACTTACATTGTGACACTCTGAAAGGAGCTTTGAATCATAATCAGCCACAAAAAATATTATATTGCTAAAGGGACGTTATGGTGAAGGTGTGATACTACAAACATAGCATCATTGTTAAATACACTATGCTAAAGCAACGTTATGTTTATAGTGCCCTATTAAAATCTATGAAATTCACTAACAAAAAACGTTGTTAAAGTGACGTTCCGGTTAAGTTGCACTAGCAAATACCTATGAAATTCAATGGAAAAACATTGTTACAGGGACGTTATGGTTACAGATAAAACCGAAAACCCCCAGAAATTCACCAATGGAGTATTTTGATGTAGAAGCGCCACATGTTGTACTAACTCAAAGGGGATCTTGAACCTCAATAATTTGTTCCACGGCACAGATCTACTAACCGAGAAAGGCGGATGACATATCAAGGGATGCCATCAAAATTGGACTGGATTGACTGTTTCACATCGTACAAAAGATGAGCTAACATGGTGGCATTTAAAGGTGTCCCCAGCCGTTTCCTAAAGCAGACTTGGAAGTGTGAAAGAAGTGCTGACTGTTGCATAACAGTTTCGAATTCCATAAGAAGGAACAGAGCAAAAACCTTTGAGGATGCATCAGTGAGGGCTATGGACCTGTAATTTGCATAATCCAAGGGGTCCACTTTTTCAAAGATGGGAATTATGTACGATTGTACCCATGATGATGGAGTACAGTTGAACATAAATAAATGTTCAAATTTGATTTTCAAAATTGAGGCCCATAATACAGGGTTGTTCTTCAAACTCAACTATGGAATGCCATTAGGGCCAGATGCTCTTGATGGATTCCGTTTGGATAGGGCCCATATAATATCCTCCTCATCCCAGGTACAGACACCCCAGATACGGGTGCCCACACATGTTTCCATCACCTCAGAGAATGTTTTTGGCAATTTACATTTATTAGTAAAGAACTTAACGCATGCATCCTCAGACACAGAAGACTATGGTATCTCAAGAATTCCCCACAGTTTTATTAATGGTGGACCAGAAGGTTCCCATCTTACTGCTACAGAGGTGTTTTAGCACTACCTGATTATCCCTATTGTGCGTATCAATCCTTAGGGATTTAACATAGTTCTTATGAGGCTGGAAGAAGGGGTTTTTACCTCTGGCATATTGCAAATTAGTCAAGCTTTGTTTCTACAAGTTTCTTATTTTATTGTGCTTTACATTTTTAGAGGCATCAACTCTGGCATCAAATTTATGTTCACAAGATTTCTCCAAAGTGGCTGTGGTTGTGCCGGCAGATTGTTTCTGAAGAAAAATTCCCAATATATGCTTAACTGGGTTCCAATAAAGATTTACAAGCAACTTTACCCACATCTCATCCAAGGAGTTGATACATACAGCCAAAAGACCATCAGATGAGTGAACCAATTCAGTTGCCACATGCACATTTATATCAATTGCAATTGCCAATCCACCATTTGGTCGTCACGATTGGCTCGCAGCGCAGCAGCGCAGGACTGGTAAAGGTCAAATAGCCTTTCATATTGAAATGAGAACAGACCATTGTTTCCTGGAACATAAGAATCTTACATTTGTCCAAAGATCCAGGATTACAAAACCATCTATTAAGATTACTCGGCCCGCAAGTGTTTCATGAAAGAACGCTAATAGACTAGAGGCTAGCGTTGAGACAAGCCCCGCTTAATGCAGAGAAGGTTTTTAAAGCTGCTTCGACCCAAGACCAATCCTGTCCTTCTTTGGACATTCCTGAGAGCTGGGCCAACAGCAATTCTGCCCAGAGAGGCAAAATTGCCTGCCTGCATATCTCTGGATACCATGTTGGGAGCTTGTGTGCCATATTATACAAATTTGCTACCATCTTCCATTGAATCGATAGCATTCAACTGGAAGCCCAAAGACTGGAGATTACATTGCTGCTCCCATATAAGAGTAGCAATGATCTCTGATTGAAAAAAGCAAAACATGCGATTATTATTGACTAGATGCAAGGTGATCCACTCAATATCATTAGAGTGCAAATGACTGAGTGCCAGAATAATTTTAAATATATCTAGCAGCTTAGATCTATTCAATCTGAATGATCCATTCCTTTTCAGATCGCTTTCCCATCCCAAATACTGAGAGCAATAACGCCCCTTGATTACATGCGACTGATCTTTTCTTGGGGAAATGTCTTGAGTTGTTACGGTATGCACTGCTTCCATAGAAGGAGGGGCAACAGTGGCCCCCAACGCCCCCAAAGCCGATACAACAGCTAAAGGTATCGGAGCAGCATGGACCACCATTTCATATGTCAACCCCTTAATGAGTTTCCCCAGTAAATACGAAAAAAGGAAGTTAATTTACTTTGAAACGTCCCTGCTGCCCCAATTCGAGGTGCAGTGTTAGGGAAGTTTTCCTAAAGTCCTGTTGGCAGTAAGATTTTAATAGGTTTTCCCAGTGGTTTGTAGATTCTCCCCCCCCCCCCCCCAACTCTTCGTATCAGTCTGTGCTAGCTCAGGACCTTGTTGGTGTGGCAGAGCAGTCTGGCTTATTTTAAGAGGAAGATGTGAGCTGTAGGTAAGTACACCGAATCTTAGCTAGAGAGACAACAAAGAATCACTAACACATATATGAAAAAACAATAAGGGGTGAGGCACGCACTCCGGTTCCTAGCCAATATATTACCTGAAAAAAGCCTCCGTTGCAGAGAAAAACGTGGTTAGGACAGCAGTGGTTGCTTCACAGTGTTGCAAAGGGTCTGCCTGCATCTCTGGTGGTCATCTTCTTCTGTTACTTTGGTTTCCAGTGGTGGCTTTTCACTACAGAAGCCTCACAGTTTACACAGTTCCAACACACACTCCTCTGCAATCTCTCTCAGCATTTTACAGAAAGGGCCGTTTGGCTGTCCAATCAGGACATCCAGTGCCCCTCGCCCCCTTCTGTGGGAGCTGAACCTATGGCAAACAAAGGACAGGGGGGATGTAAGCCACCTCCCCAGGTGGGGACCTACAAGAGAGAACACACTCTCTCCTCCCCCACCCCTCCCCTCACCTCATGGAAGTAGAAGGCTAACAAAGAACAATCACGCTAGTAATGGCAAAAATAGAAGTGAGGCCCCAAGTTGGTACTTGGGTACTCTATTGTACACTACCGAGGCTATGCATATAGCCTGCGGCATAAAAAATACACAATAGTTGGTAGAACACATCCACTGCCAGCAGCCTTAAGTACGTGATTACCTATGTGACTAAAAAGTCACAGGAGCAGAGAGAAGGGGGATACTAGGTATCCCTTTGGTACTCCACTGAAGGTTGTGTGTGCCGATCTCTCAGACTATACAGTTTTGGGAGAGGTACTAAGCATCTCTATCCTGAAGAACTGTAGTTACTTGAGGATATAGAAAAATTATTTTAAAGAAGGATACTAAGGGTCCCCTAGCAACACTACCCATAAGGAGCTGTGTGCTGCAGTTGTAAAAACACAGATGTCTTTAAGAGGTATGGAGCAGACAGACTCCATAGTACAGGTAGAATACAAAGAATAGAGTTCCAGAGGACAGAGCCCATAAGAAAGAATGAGAGGAAAAAGGCTCCACTCATTCAGGACCGAAAGAAAAAGGTCCAGAAGTCCCACAAAATGTGCTGGGGTTCTCACTAGGAGAGGGGATGAAGCATGACATTATAGGTCTCCCCAACACTCGCCCCCCCCCCCCCCAAGACTAGGGACAGGAGGATCTCATCTACTCCTGGGTGGCTCTTTTGATCCAGTTGGTCATACTTTCTGGAGAGACCATCAGCATTCTTATGTTGGGCATGTGACCTGTGCTCAATAGTGAAGTCATAGCTTTGTAGGCTTATGGGCCACCTAAGCAAAGTTGGGGTTTTCTCCTTTCATCTGCATCAGCCACCTAAAGGGTTGGTGGTCAGTTTGAATCTTGAAAATAGTTCCATAGAGGTATGGTCTGAATTTCTTCAGGGTCCACACAATAGAAAAACATTCACGTTCAATGGTTACCCACCTCGTTTCCCTATCTTTTAGTTTTTGACTCATAACGCAGGTGGGGTGCTCCCTGCCTTTGCAATCAAATTGGCTCAAGACTACGCCTATCTCTGTGCTGGAAGCATCAGTTTGGACCAGGAAGGCCTGAGTGTAATTTGGAGCTCTGAACACTTGAGCTTTACAGAGGGCATCTTTCAGTCACAGGAAGGCTTTTTCACAGTCCTCATTCCACTTGACCATTTTACGGTACTTGGGGGAGGATATTTGCTTTATCTTTTTAACAGCACAGAGCCTGGTAAAGACATAGCCAGTGGAGGATCGTAATGCCATGTCCGTGACTTTGGACACGTCCACTGTAAGTGAATTTAATCCGGCACACACCCAAGTCGTGCGCAAATGAAACCCTTATTTATTTTGATCTATAGGTTCAATATTCTGAACGATATACCATTCGTATCACACCCTTTTCCTGAGAACCCCCCCCCCCCCACCCAGTGGACGATCATAATGCCATGTCCGTGACTCTGGATACGTCCACTGTAAGTGATTTCAATCCGGCACACACCCAAGTCCCGCCCAGCATGTAGTGCGCAAATGAAACCCTTATTTATTTTGATCTATAGGTTCAATATTCTGAACGATATACCATTCGTATCACACCCTCTTCCTGAGAATATTTATTTGATCTATAGGTTCAATATTCTAAACGATATACCATTCGTATCACACCCTTTTCCTGAGAACCCCCTCCCCCCCCGGTCACACTGAAGCAGGAATCAGGCTAGTTTGTAAAGGTAAATATTTATTTATGTATTTTATGGATAGCTAAGGATGTTAGGTATAAGTAGGAGTTGAAATTTCGTTTCTATCATAAAAACTGAGGGAGTTAGAGATTTTAGTAAAGGTCGTTTTTGTAAAATAGGCGCGAGAATGGAAAACAAATTTGGGTTTAGAAAAGACAGATAGGTTTTCTTATGCTATATTAAAGACTACACAAAGGAGAATGCCACACAGGAAGGTCATTCACGGCCGCTCATAACAGTTCATGTGTGATACTCTAGTTTCCGTTTGGTTTGGGAATTACTTTTCTTAATCAATCAATAAGAAGTTAGGGTTTAGGAACACAGATGAGAAAAGAGTCAGCGCAAAGATAGTGCTAGCAACTCTATGGTTCTGAATTAGAAAGGGGATGGGTTTGAGATTGGGATCATAGAATTCAGATATATTATGGGTCACTGTTCTTCCTTTTAATACTCGCAGAATACGTTATTAAATTGGACCGTCAGTTCTGGTCATGGATTGGGCAGGTCCACCGGCAAACAGGCACCTCTGGAGGGATTTGGGTCAGCGGCGCAGTTCTGGTCAAGTTTGGACTGCACCTCAGACTGGATTTGGAAGGGCCCCTTCTGATGACTGGACACGGTAGATAGCCGGATACAAGTTTTCAGCGGGCAAGCCTAATGGTGGCCAGCCAAGATGAATAAAAATTAAGTCCCTTCAGTTTTGGGATTTTTTTGCAATTGGGTCAGGCTAGCAATAATTTTGCAATGCTAGAGTCTGGATTCTGCAAGGAAATCTGGATCATTAAAAGAATTCTGGAGTCAGCTACCAAAGGAAGGGTTCTGCAATAAGGTGCTGCTTGGACATCTGGATGGGCTCTGGAAGCAATGTGTCGAGTACTATGTGTAGTGCCCTTTCTATATTTATCCATTACACATTTTATGACATGGGCAGAACTTCAAAACACACCCCCCTATCTGTGAATGGCTACAGGCATGCGTTTCGTTTTGGTTGGCAACTTAAACAGGGCTGCCATTTTATGACAGGATTTGGGAACTCCCCCCTGGATTTTTACCCAACCCATACTTTTGCACACATGTACATTCCTTCCATTACGTACCCTCACCAAATTAGACACATATTTTTCACATTTGATTGTCTACATTTACATCCAATGTCCATCTTTGTGAGAGCTGTATTGGTCATTTTATGGCTTTTTATCAATTTTACCCTGAACACTTTGGATTCATCATTTCTAATTCAATACACCTCTTGGGGCTGATCAGTGGATCGCGTACATACAATTTTAAGCTTGCAACATTGTTAGTTTTGCCACAATCAGTGTTTTAGCGTATCTTTGGTTCCTTATGTAGTAAAAACTCCTACTACATCTTCAACTGTCTAGCATGAGTTCAGGTTTATAAGTTTGTATTTTTCACTTGTCTACTTATTTTGGCTGTCATGTTAAATGCCAAAGTTCTGAGGCAAAAACAAGTAATTTCAATTCAAAATCCAGTCCAGGTTTTTTTTTCTTGCTTCCCAAAGTGAGCAGATGGCCAGTCCTTTGAAGTTCACTGAGAAACCTCCCCCACATCCTGGTCCTCCTTGCAGAGGCCAATTCTCAGCATGTCCTTTGTTCTTTGGTCAGTCAGCAGACAAATGTCTAATTTCAGCCTCTTTGAGTGGCTTGCTGGGATAATGCATGACCCATTAATGGCCATTAACCTTCCTGTTCTCAAGGGAGTGTTAAACAGAGATGTCAGATTTCCCAGGCCAGGCCCTGTCAGATCAGAATTCACGTGTGGATTAGCTTCAGACTGGGCTCTTAGACATTAAAATCTTTTCAGTTCACATATAATATATAAGTACAGAGTATAAAGGATTTAACCATTTTAAAAGAATTAGCCCTTCACCAACATACTTGAAATAGTGGATTTTGCAACTTTTCAGGACAAAGGAATACATTTAAGCTAAGATTTGTTTTGTTTGTTTGTTTATTTACTTATTGTGCGCACCGGACCCTGAGGTAGCAGGGCGCATGTGACAAGAGGGCTTACACAGCTTGGTTACAGAAGTTACAAATATACAGAGCATGGTAAAAATGATTTTCTTATCTCAACAGGGTGAAGGTAAGGCAGTAAAGTACATACATTATAGTACAGGTATCCAGAGCAATGTAAAAATGATTTTCTTGGCTCCACAAGGTGCAGGTAAGGCAGTAAAGTATATATACAAGACAGTATGCAGACAGCAAGTCATCATAGCTGATATTTACATAATAGCAAGTGTATGAACAGGTGCAGTACAGAAAGCAGGTTACATAGCATGCTCAGTAGGCCATTTTATTGCGTTCTTTCTGAATTTGTTGAACGTTTGGTCAGATCTAAGAGCGTGAGGTAGGGAGTTCCACAATTGAGCTGCCCTGACTGGGAAGCAGGACCCTCCAATAGTGGTCAGTTTAAATTTGGGCACTAGCAAGCAGTTGGGACTGGCTGTTCTAGTAGGTCTAGTGGAGTTTTTTCTAGTAAAACGTTCTGCAAGGTAACGAGGGGCTTTGTTATTTAGGCATGTGTGGATGAGGGAGGCAGATTTGAGGTTGATTTTTTCCTGGGTGGACAGCCATTTGTGTTTCTGTCTTATTTCAGAAATGTGTACTCTTTTAGGAATACTTAGGGCCGCTCTAAGTGCATTATTTTGGAGCACTTGTATTCTGTTGATGGTTTGTTTAGTTGCCCCTATGTAGAGGGAATTACAATAATCTAATTTTGATAGGATAAGGGCTCTGGATAGGATTAGGCAACTGTTATCTGATAGGAATTGTTTCCCGGCTCGTATTGATTTACATGTATAGGCCGTAGATGAGGCCAGTGAGTTTACCTGTTTGGTGAGTGATAGGGTCCAGTCGAGGTAGAAACCTAGCGTTTTTACTTCTCTGGCGACCTTGATAGTGTTCCTATCGATGATGAATGCTGAGTAGATTGGGTTCAGTTTAGAAATGCGAGCAGCGGTGCCCATGATGATGATCTCCGTTTTGTCATCATTCAGGCATAGGCCATGGTTGGCCATCCATGCCTGAACGATGCTATAGACTCTGTTCACCAAAGCCAGATCTTCCCCATAATCCCCGGTAAGTGGTAGGAGAATCTGAGTATCATCTGCGTAATTGGTGTAGGTGATACCCAGATTGTCAAGATCGTCAAAGAGTGGCTTGGTGAAGATATTGTAGACTGTTGGCGAGACGCAAGATCCCTGGGGCACTCCACAAGTAATAAGTATCGGGTCTGCTGCTGCTGAGGGGGAGAACACTCTCATGGTCCTGTCACTGAGGAATCACTGTATCCAGACTATAGCCTCTCCTGAAAAGTGGGCCGCAGAGTCCAGGTGATTACACAGGACTCTATGGTCCACCAGGTCAAAGGCGGCTAAGAGGTCTAGTAGAAGGAAGAGTGTTAATTTACCCTCGTCTCTGAGTGAGTCTATTTGGGCCTTTAAATTGATAAGGGCAGTCTCTGTGCCATGTTGGGGGCGGAAGCCAGATTGGCGGGTGCCAAGGAGATGGTTCGCCTCGAGGAAGTTCTGAATTTGGGTGTATGCTACCTTATCTAGTATTTTTAGTAAGAATGGCACTGTGGTGATGGGCCTGTAGTTTGTGGGAATGTTGGGGTCCAAAGTTTGTTTTTTCAGGAGGGGGAGTACCCAGGATTCCTTTAGGTTGCACGGGATGGTGCCAGTAGGGGTTGCGCCTTTACAATTGGATGGTTTGAGTCCAAGAATAGTTTTCTCCACCTCGATCACTGAGACCTTAGAGAAGTTAAATTGGGTGAGTTCTTTGAGTTTAGGTATTGGTGTTTTGTTCAGGGGAGTTTGGGTTTGGGATGATAATGATGCTTTCTTTAGAGCAATTTTTGTTTGGAGGTTGGCTACTTTGTTAGTTAGTGCCAACTGTATGTCAGTGCACCAAGTTTTATCTTTAATGGAATCATCCTGTACTGCGATGGGGGTTTCCAATTCTTTTAGAATAGAGAAGAGTTCCTTCATACTGGAGTTGGCTTGGGTAATCCTATTGTTGTAAGTTTCTTGTTTGGCCAGGATGATAGACTTTTTGTATTGCGTTGAGATATTTATTAGATTATTTTTGTTTTCTGCGGTAGGATGTAGGTTCCATACCGTTTCGCATTTTCTTTTCTGTAGTCTTAGGTTTTTTAGGTGGGGTGTAACCCAAGAGTTAAGATGCTTTTTTGCTTTACTGTTCCTAGGTTTAAGTGGAGCAATGCTGTCGAGAGCCGTGGTCACGGCATTATTGAATTCGTCCACTAGAAGGCCTGGGTCAGTATGGTCCGGTAAGGAGTTAAGAGTCGGTAGGATAAGGGGTAAGATATTGTATGCTGTGATATTTTTCTTGTTTCTAGTTAATGTGGGTGCGGCGAGCAGGGGTGTTAGAGCAGTGAGTCTTTTAGTATTGAGAGTAAAGGAGATTAAATGGTGGTCAGTCCATATTTGGGGGTTGGGGGGCGATGGAAGTAATGGAGAGGTTGCAGTTGTGAATGGCAATCAAGTCAAGAGTTCTCCCTTTGGTATGGGTGGGCATGGTCACTTTCTGTGTGAAGCCTAGTTCTGTCAGTATGTTAGCTACGGCGGTGGCCTGGTGATCATTGATATCATTGTACCCTAGGTTGAAATCTCCTAGCACTAAAGTTTGTGAGGAGTTTTTTAGCTTCTCAGAGATAACAGTGGTAATATCTTCATTGAAGGTGCTGATAGGGCCTGGGGGTCTATAGAGGAGATGGATATTTAATGTTTGAGAGTTAGCAATGGGTAGTTTAATGGAGAGAGACTCGCAGGATTTAAGTTGGGTGTAGAGGTGATTCTCATAGAGAGATTGGTTTTGGCGATGATCGCTATTCCTCCACCTCGTGCATCTATTCTATCAGCTCTAAGGATAGTGTAGTTGTCTGGGACTGCTAACGTTAGTGCTGGACCAGCTGCCTCGTGGAGCCAGGATTCAGTAATGGCGATGAAGTCAAGGTCATTTTCCAGGATAGTGTCTGCTATGTCTGTGGCATAAGCGACTAAAGATCTAGCATTGATTAAAGACCTTTCAGGTCGGGTTCTAGCTGTAGTGTAGGACTCCGGTTAGTGGTGGCAGGTCGGTTATTGGTAGTCTTGTTTCTTTTAGGGAGGGGTTTGTGGTTAGGAAGAATGGAAGTTTCCAGAGGTGGGAGTGGTTTCGGTCGAAGGTGGTCCAGGTTAATGTTATATTTGTTGACAGGTTCGAATATTTTAGGTAGTCGTGCCCGGAGTCTATGGTTTCTCAGTGCTGTGCTACAAGGGGATTTAGAGATAAGTTTCATATGAGAGGCTCCTACGCCCTCTGGGGGCAGTATGGATGGCATGGTGATATAGACAGTAGTGATAATTAGAGCTATCAGGTTAGTGATTGATGCTCGATAGACTCGGGTTGGCAAGTAAGAGTACATAGGGTTATGGCTGGTCGGCCTAGAGCCTGCTATTGCATGTATCGATTAAATGTTAGACAGCATAGGGCTAGTTATTAGGCAGAGTAGGCTGAGTATTGGGCCGCGTAAGCTAAGTGCGGCAATCAGGGAGTGGAAAGAAAATGGGCTAAATGCGGCACTCGAAGATTGGTCGAAAATAGGCTAGATGCAGCAATCAAGTATTGGGCAAAATACTTAGGCTAAATGTAACAATCAAATATAAGGCAAAAGAATAGGCTAAATGCAACAATCAAATATAAGGCAAAAAATAGGCTAAATGCAACAATCAAATATAAGGCAAAAATAGGCTAAATGCAACAATCAAATATAAGGCAAAAATAGGCTAAATGTGGCAATCAGGGAGTGGACAGAGTGCTGGTAGGGAGCCACTACCTTGGAGAATTAACGATATCTGGCCTATGCTGTATGTAATGGGCTATACTATGCATAGTACTGGAGATATATTATGGTGCATGGTACAGTTGTGGCAGATAGGCAGAGAGTTCACAAACATAGGTTGAATCTATCAGTAGCAGACAGCTTATAATGGGTCAATTCGTTGCAATATTATGGAGGGTGGCTGTGTTTAGGTTAGTCTAGATGCATTTTAAAGGCATTTGCTTATATATATTCATTACGATGTTATACATTGGTATTCTATGTCATACAGTTAGTCTGGTACAATACATATAAAAATAACAGTCAGTTGACATAGTGCATGTGAGGCAGTGGTAAGGATGGAGTCAAGGTGCGTGACTATGGGTGGGTCCACATATTGCGAATAAGAGTTTTCTTTGACCGCAGAGTGATGTTGGACAGTGTTACCTATTTCTAGCCAATTTTTATAGCCAATTGCTTTAGGCAGTTGTCAGGCTGTGATGCCTGGATTCCTCTGACTGCCTGGATTTTTTCCATGATTCCAGCACACTCTCCTTTCAATAATTCACTGGGGAACATACTGAATTTAGCACCAAAACAGCACTTTGAAGGTTGCCCTGGATTAGGAACTGTATTTAGGGGCATTTTTGAATTTTAGCCATTCTGTGGGCTTGCTTCCAGTGACAGATGACAAATGACAGATGGCGGCAGTGATGACAGATGACGGCAGTGATTCCTGCTTTTACGCCACTTTGCCAGTGTATTTGGCAGGGCGTGCAGCTGTTTTGGTTGGTTATGAACTCTGCACAATTTTGCAGACTTAGTGCGCACAGGGGTTATTGCCTCCATTCTTGGCAATTTTCTTCCCCCATTGGTAAAGGGGTGCAGTGTGGCGCAGTGGCATGGATAAAAATACTCCACACCGCTGTTCAGTTAATATCTTCGGTGCTTCCTGGCAAGTGAAGATCAAAGGGGGAGTATATGGTATTCAGAGGAGAAGCTATGGTCCCATAGTTCTCAATGAAGTTCCTGTAATAACCAGTAAGTCCTAAGAAGGCTCGTACTTGTGTTTGAGTAGTTGGAGGGGCCCAGTCTTGTACAGCTGTACTTTGCTGGGTAAGGGGGCTTGATCTCCCTTCCTACCTCATAACCAAGGTACACCACTTTACTATGACCAACTTGGCATTTACCTGCTTTGATGGTCAGATTAGCCTGCAACACATGTCCCAGGTGGTCAGGATGTGCTTCCCAGGTAGGGCTGAACACCGTTATGTCATCCAAGTATGCCATGCAGAAGTTCTCTAACCCATTCAGAGCATGGTTAACCATTCTTTGGAATGTGGCAGATGCATTCTTTAAACCAAAGGGCAGGACCTTAAACTGATACAAGCCTTCGGGGGTTGAGAATGCTCTCTTCGCCTTGGACTGGCCAGTCATGGCAATCTGCCAATAACTACTTGTCAGGTCAAAAGTACAGAGGAATTTTACTGAGCCCAGCTTATTCGCCAGTTCATCTGTCCTCGGGGCAAGGGATGGGTATCTGTCTTGGTGACTGCATTTAAAGCCCTCTAGTCCACGCAGAACCTAAGTTCCTTAGTTCCTGCCGTTGGTATCAACACAACTGGGCTAGCCAATGGACTTGTGGAATGTTCAATCACTCCAAGGTCAAGCATCTTATTGACCACTTCTTTTATGTGGTTCCTCACATTATCTGACATCCTGTAGCCCCTGCTTTTAACAGATACACTATCACCAGTGTCAATGTCATGCTGGTCCCAAGGGGTAAAGCCTGGTGTAAGAGAAAAAAGATGGGTAAAGAGAGTTAACAAAGCTTTGCACGCCTCCTGTTGCTGCATTGTCAGAGTAGTATAGAGTTTTACCCCTTCTATTGACCCACATGAAAGGTGTCCGCTTAGAAGATCTGGGAGAGGCTCACTCACTCTCCTCTTCTCCTTGATCAGAAGCTAAGAGCAAAGCTCCTATCTCTAGTCTGGAAACATAAGCCTTCAGGCAGTTGGCATGAAAGACACTGGGGGCCTCCTTGGGTTTGTCCAAGTCTCCCATATAATTGACCAAGTTTTCCTACAACTTTGAAGGGTTCTATACATTTGTCCTGTAAAACCCTCTTTCTTACTGGGACCATGATGAGAACTTGTTGGTCTGGGGTAAACTCCACCATGTGTGCCAATGCTTAACCAGAGCTTGACCAGCTTTTTGAATTGTCATTAGCCTATGTCATCATGAGTGCCATCCTCTGTCTGAGGCCAAGCACATAGTCAGTAATCCTTTTGGCTTGAGGGAAGAAACACTCTCCAGACACCCCCCACCCCCTTAATCAGGGCTAAAGGGCCTCTGACTGGATGACCATAAAGTAACTCAAATGGGCTAAAGCCCACTCCAGCTTGAGGAACTTCTATGTAGGCAAATCAAAGGCATGGCAGAAGAAGGTCCAACTTTCATCTAAGTGGTTCTTCCAAAGCTCCAATCATGCTCTTCAAGGTTCATTTAACCTCTCTACCAACCCATTTCTCTGAGGGTGGTAGGCAGTTGAGAACTTGTAGTGGACACCATAGGTTTTCCACATGGCCTGCATGTAGTGAGACATAACATTTGTCCCCCTGTCGGATACAACCTCCTTAAGGAATCCTACTCTGGTAAAAATACCAAGTAGGGCCTTGGCCACTGCCCAAGCAGTAACAGCTCCCATTGGAATAGCTTCAGGGTACCTAGTGGCATGGTCCACCACAACCAATATAAATCGGTTACCTGAAGATGTTGGAGGGTCTAGGGGACCAACAATGCCAATACCCATCCTCTCAAAAGGAACTCCTACAACTGGGAGAGGCACCAAGGATGCCACATTCTTCGCTCCAGTCTTGCCAGATAATTGGCAGGTGTGGCCACGCCTATAGAATTGTTCAATCTCTGCACCCATCTTGGGCCAGTAAAAGTACAATGAAATCCTCTCCTTGGTCCTCTTAGAGTCAAAGTGGACAGCCAGTGGGATTTCTTGTGCTTACTGTTAGAATTTGGGTCTCAATTCCTGGGGTACCACCACTCTCCTGAGGTCTACTGGAATAGATTCCAAAGGCTCACTGTAAAGAAGTCCATCTTCTCAGTACAGCCTATGCTTCACTCTGGGAAGCTGCCTGCTGACGCAGAACGTCTAGAGAGAGATTCTCTCTTTGTCCTCTACTAAGTCTGTCCTTGAGGGTCCACCTTCTGCAAGCAAAGTCTCCAGGTCAGGATGGTTTCTTGGATCCAGATCTTCTAGACAGGGTTGAATCTCCTCCTCCTCTGACTCATCAGAAGAGGGTTTCGCAGGGGATTCCTTTGGCACCAACTTATCCTCAGCTGGTGGTGGGGTCACAGGGGTGACTTCTATGTTTTCAACAGGACGCCTTTTGTTTGGGGCCCTTCTTTCCTTTAGAAACTCTAGGTTTCCCCTTGGTCTCAGGTGGAAGGTCCTTTGGGTTGCCTCTCTTGATTTCCTAGTCAACTCCCTTATCTTCTTAGAGGGGGGGTTTGGGTGTGCTGGAGACTACACCTAAGACTTCCAAATCATTGCCCAGCAGTACTCTTTCTGGCACTTCCAACTGAATACCAACAGGATTATTTACAGTCATCTCATTACACTTAATGATACCTGGCAATACCGGGCACATTTGGACTGGGCCTCCTGTTAACTTGGTAAGCCTTTTGGGAGCCTTAGCAACTTCCTCAGGTTGAAAGAAACATTCATCTACCACAGTTATACTGGCCCAAGTGTCTCTAATGGCAGGGGTGTCCTGACCATTCACAAGTGCACTGTCTTTATAATACTCTTTAGTATTATCAGGAATGGAATTATAGACCTCAAAGTTCTGTTGTTCCAACAATCCCAGAGATACTAAAGAAACTCTAGCCTGAACACCAATGGGTTCTTCAGCTTGAGGGTGAAAGCTAGCCCCCGTCATTGGAATATCAACATCATGTGTGAATGCTAACCTGACAGGGGGATCCCTGAAGGTTTACCCTTACATCTGGGGTCGCCTTTCACATGGTACCAGACCAACAAACCACACATTTCCCAAATGTCTTTTGGAATGGATGTTTCTAATACCCTCCCTCTGGTTTGGGTCCACAGGTTTCACTAGCCTTTTAAGGATGTTTATGGGGGAATTTACCTGTGTTATGTTTGTGGCCCTCTTTTGGTGTGAGATGTTTGGAATGATACTTCTCATCCTTTTCATGCTTTTCCCCTTCCTCTTCTTGTGAGGAGCCCCATAATTCTTGCCAGTAGCCCTATTGGCCACCCACAAGTCAGCAGCCAATGCTAGCCTCTTGGGGTCTAGTTCTTTAGAGTCAGCAAGGTGCTGTCTTAGCTCTGGGGGCACAGGCATCAAATATACTTTCCAGAATGAAGAGACACCTCATGCCTTCATAAGAGCTCACCTTGTAGCCCTTAATTCACCCACCTACATTTTTCTGGCTTTCACACATCCAAGTGGCCCACAAGTTACCATCCCTCTTCTTGTGGTCCCTAAACCTTTTTAGGTATTAGGAAGGGGTCTTCCCAAACCTGGCTATGAGCGCAGTTTTTACCAACTGGTAATCTTGGCTATCAACATCATTCAACTCCATCACAGCCATTCTGGGGCAGCCTAGAGATTACTGATTAAACAAACCCACTTTCAAAAATACTTTGCACTTTCACATGTAACATTCAGTGTTCGCATCATAGAAACTCACCAAATCTTTGGGTAGGTGAGGTTTCCTGCTTCTGAAGTGGTCTGGCAAAGAGGACTGACACAGAAGAGGAATCAAGGGACAAACCTTTCATCTCTAGTTCATGCTGCATCTTTTCCCCTGAGTTTCAGTGCCTTCCTCATTTCTTTGTCTCTCATCTCAGACTGAATTTCCATTTTACTGAATTCAAGCTGCATTTTAATTTTTTTTAGTTCTAGAACCAGCTCAGCTGACATGTTAGATACAGGTAGAGTTGAGGTCAGAGGATTGGCAGGTGGATTAATATTAACATTTTCATCCACATCATCTTCTACCTTATTATCTGGAAATTGAGGGCTAAGAGCTAAATGTTGACTATCATTGTCTTCTAGATCTATTCTGGAAGCAGTGGTTACAGGCCTACTTACAGTTTGGTAATTCAACAAGTTTCCTTTTGTACTAAGACATTTATTTGTACACATTTCTTTCAGTTATCAACAATAAGACATAATAGCTACTGCCTTTTAGTTTTCCATAGTGGACATAGTTTTAGTACAGTATAGTGACCTGGAGGATAGATTCTTTGTGTGCAATACAACCATAAATCAGTGTAATCCAACCTACACACATCCCACCAGCTGTAACACCAGTGTTAGGGGAGTTTTCCTACAGTCCTAGTGGCAGTAAGACTTTAGTAAGCTATATATGATATGGCATTTATAATGCGCCTATACATAAGTGTTTCAAGGCGCGACGAGGCAAGGGAGGGGGAACAAGGGAGGACAGACAACGATCTTACTAGGCCAGGTGTCATTCAAATCGCGCAAGTGCATCGGAAGGAGGGAGAGGGAAAAGTGTGTGGGGGAGGGGAAAGTGCAGTACATGGGATAGTAGAATAAGGAACAAGTTACATACCTGTAACTGTTGTTCTCCAGCATGGGTCTGGCATGGATTCACATGCTCATGAATATTCCCCGTCGTCAGGCCGGGATTCCTCGGTATAGAAAAAAATCAGTATCAGTTTCGTTTCTGATCGGTCTTTCTTAGTAGTAACCAATCACTGGTCTCTGGGTCATACTGCCCCCAGCCAATGACTGCCCTCTCCCTAAGCCCCGCCTCTGGCAGCCATCCTCCGATTTGGTAGCACGTAAAGTGGCAGTATGACCAAGTGAAGAGCCGCAGAGGGGCCTGTAAACTGGGAGGGTTCGCATGTGAATCCATGCCAGACCCATGCTGGAGAACAACAGTTAAAGGTAAGTAACTTGTTCCTTCTCCAGCATGGGGTCTGGCATGGATTCACATGCTCATGAATATAAGAATACATAGCAGTATACACATGAACAACCACGGGAGGTGGCAACAGGCTCAACATTAAGCAATACAACAAACTCAACATTAAGCATCTCTTACCTCCTCACCAGGCTCACCTTAAGCGAAACAGGTTGCGCAGCACTGCTTGGCCGACCCTGGACTCCTCCCTGGAGTCCCGATCGACGTAGTAGAATCTCGTGAAGGTGTGCGTCGACCTCCACGTCGCAGCCCTGCAGATGTCGAGCAGGGGCACACCAGAAAGGAACGCTGTGTTAGCAGCGATCGCTCTGGTCGAGTGGGCTCTCAGACGGCCGGGCAGCGGTCGGTTTGCCAACCGATGACAGTGCATGATGCAGCCGGAGAGCCATCTGGAAATGGAAGCCTTCGAGAGAGCCTTCCCTTGATTCACAGGTCCAAAGTTTACAAACAGCTGTGATGTCTTCCGAAAACTCTTTGTGTGGTCCACGTAGAACTTCAGCGCTCTAGCTACATCCAGCGAGTGCAGAGTCCTCTCAGCCGGCGATTAAGGCGACGGGAAGAAAACTGGCAACACCAAGGGTTCGTTGAGGTGGAACTCCGAAGGTACCTTGGGCATGAAAGAGGGGTGCGTCCTCAGCACCACCCTCGTGTCGTGAAAAGTCAAGTATGGTGGCTTGCAAGATCGGGCCTGGATCTCTCCCACTCGTCGTGCGGAGGTGATGGCCACGAGAAATGCTGTCTTCCACGACAGAAACTTCAACGGTGCCGAATGCATAGGCTCAAATGGGGCCCCCATGAGCCTGGTCAGCACCACGCTGAGCTCCCACGCCGGGGCAGGGGCATTCACCTGCGGGAATGATCGGAACAATCCTTTCATAAATTCCTTCACCAGCCGATGAGACCACAAGGACGCCCGTCTTGTAGTTCTGGTGTATCGTGAGATGGCGCCCAGATGTATCTTGATGGAAGTGTGAGCTAGTCCAGCCTTGGCCAATGACAGTAGGCACGGCAATACTTGAGGGGCCGTAATCCACAGAGGGTTAATCTTTTGTGCACGGCACCACACAGAGAACCTCTTCCATTTATGTCCGTAGCACCTGAAAGTTGAGGACGCCCTGGCCTTTGCAAGAACCTCTCTGCAGTCGGCTGGGATGTCGTACCCTCCAAACTCTAGTGCTGCAGGAGCCAGGCCTGCAAGTTCAGCGACTCTGGGTTGTGATGAAGAATGGCGCCTCCTTCTCTGGAGAGAAGATCCGCGTCCGACGGCAGCTTGACTGGTGTGGACGCTGACAAGTCCAGAAGGTCCGGGAACCAGATCTGTCTCGGCCACGCCTGTGCGACGAGGATCATCCTGCACCGGGACCTCTTGAGCTGGTTGATGAGCCGGAGCAGCAACGGCAATGGAGGGAACGCATAAAGAAATAGGCCGTCCCAGGGGAACGAGAAAGCATAGCCCATGCTCCTCGGCTGGGGGAACCTGCTGGCGAACCTCCGGCACTTGGAGTTCATCGCCGTCGCAAACAGATCGATCTGGGGTTCGCCCCATCGTCGGAAGAGTCGATCCACTTGATCCTGGCGTAGTTCCCACTCGTGGCACGAGCGCAGCTCTCTGCTGAGTGAGTCAGCGATGGTGTTTTTTATTCTTGCCAGATGAAAATGCACCAGAAACATCCCTTGGGCAACGGCCCAATGCCACAGATCCTGGGCTTCCTTGGATAGGGCAGGGGATCTGGTTCCGCCCTGCTTCCGGATGTAGAACATCGTGGTGGTGTTGTCGGTGAAGATCCTCACCACCTTGCCCTTGAGAGACGGAAGAAAAGACCTGAGGGCCCAGAACACTGCGCGGAGCTCCAAGATGTTCATGTGAAGTGACTTCTCCTCCGGGAGCCAAAGGCCTCTCGCATGATGATCTCCGGAGTGTGCTCCCCAACCTTCCAGGGAGGCATCCGTCATCACCGTCACCTGGTGAGCTGGGGTCTGAAAGTCTTTGCCCGCCAACAGATGAGTGGGTACCCCACCACCGGATCGCTTGACGGAACGTCTCGTAGAGTGGGATCCTGTCCTCGAAGCTGCCCGTCGACTGGACCCAGCGGGCATCGAGGAACTCTTGTAAGGGGCGCATCCGAAGTCTGCAAAGGCACACCAGATAAATGCAGGAGGACATCATCCCGAGGAGGGACTTGATAGATCTTACCCTGGCCATGTCTGTGGCCAGCAGACGCTGCACCTTGCCCAGGATGGTCCTGGTCCTTTCCTCCGACGGCGAGGCCAGCCGCGCCACTGTGTCAAGCTTGGCTCCCAGAAACAGGGCGACTTGCGACAGGACCAGGTGAGATTTTGGAAAGTTGATGGAGAACCCCAGGTCCGTGAGCAGCTGGACGGTCTTCGCAGTGTGCTCCACGGCGAGCTCCCTTGTCTTTGCCCGGATGAGCCAGTCGTCCAGGTAGGGGTAGACGTAGAACCCCTGCAGGCGCAGCCCCGCCGCCACCGGTGCGAGGCACTTGGTGAACACCCTGGGTGCCGACTTCAATCCGAACGGGAGGGCCTTGAACTGGTAGTGCCGCCCTTGGACCACGAACCTGAGGAACTTTCGGTGTCTTTTTAGAATGGGGATGTGGAAGTACGCATCCTCCAAGTCCAACGACGACAGGAAATCGCCCTCCTCCAGCTGTCCCAGCACGTGCTGGAGGGTGACCATCCGGAACTTCTGTGCCTTGATGTACTTGTTCAGTCGTCGCAGGTCCAGGATGGGACGCCATCCTCCTGTCTTCTTCTTTACGAGGAAGTACCTTGAGTAAACTCCGGAGCCCCGAAGCCTCTTTGGGATGAGCTCGATGGCACCTTTCTTGAGCATCGCCCTTACCTCCAACAGTAGTCGAGGGACGTGATTTTCCTTCCTGGCCACGGGTGGAACGCGAGGGCACTTCTTCTGGAACTCAAGGGCGTGCCCTTGGGCCAGGGCGTCCAGCACCCAACGGTCGGTGGAGATGGACTCCCACACGCTGACAAACCTCGTCAGCCAGCCTCCCACCGGGGTGCTTCGGCGGGGGCCCGACCCCACGGTCGGTTCAATCTTGTTTGGAGGCCGCCTTGCCTCCTTGATCTCCCTGTCAACAACGAGGGGCACCACCAGGTCCCCTGTAGGCCTCCTGAGACGAAGATCTTGCCACTTGGCGGTACCTCGAGGAGCCACTGCCGGATCCCTTGGAGGCACCTTGTCTGCCTCCGGCGCTCCGAAAGGACGGCCGTCGTTGTTGGAGCACTCCCAGTGCCCGGGCAGTCTCCGTGTCTGTCTTGATAGCCTGAAGGGACTCATCAACCGCCTTTCCAAACAGGTTGTTCCCGTCGAAGGGCTTGTCCAAAACTTTGGTTTGTACGTCCTGGCGGAAATCCGTCGCCTTGAGCCATCCTCGGCGTCTCAGGCAAACGCTGTTGCCCAACTGACGGAAACCGGTGTCGGCGATGTCCGTTGCCACTGTGATGGCGTGGTCCGAAGCAATCTCACCTTCCTGTAAGATTTCAAGGGCCTCAGCACTTTTGGCGTCCGGAAGGAAGTCCAATAGAGGGGCGATTTTGAACCACAACTCCCTGTCATAGCGGGCTACGATAGCCAGGGCGTTGGCCGCCTTGATAGTCGTCGCTGCGGATGAGATGACCCGTCGTCCCATCGTGTCCAGCTTCCTGCCCTCGCCGTCCGGCGGGGAAGTTGATGTCGAGGCCGATGCCCCCCCCCCGCTTTCTTCTTTGCCGCTGCCGAGACGACCGAATCCAGGGTAGATTGTGCCCGAAGGCACAAGGGGGCAGCGTCGGGAACCCGGTACTTCTTCTCGTACCAGTCCCTCTTTGCAGGCACCGTGGCAGGGTTCATGAGGAGGGAGAGCCCCTCATCCCAGATGTCATCCAGAAGTGGTACGGCGAGGACTGTCTTCCTTTTAGCCTCGCGCCGTTGGTAAAGGAACCCTTCCTTTTTCTTCTCTTCGGGGCAGAGTTGGAAGAGCTCGGATGCCCTGGAAATCATGGCATGGAAGGATCCAATCTCGTAGGGGGTGACGGGGGACACATCCCGTCGTCGCCTCTGTCGTCATCTGTACCTTTCATAGCCGTGTCCGTGCCTGTATCATCCCTGTGGGTAGTTGACCGGGGTGAAGGCAGAGCGGGCTGCAGAGGTGGGAGAGGTGGCGGAGGATGCATCCTCCTCTTCTTATGCGGTGGACTTTCCGAAGGTCCCGGCTCCGGTTCCCCCATCGGGTCTGGCTCCGGTACCTCCGTCGGGGGGAGGGGCAACCTTGTCCTCATCTCCGAGCATAAGGACTGAATCGCTGACAAAATGGCCGCCAAAGTGTCCTGCGGCACCGGAAACGACGGGCGCGAGGGCTCTTGAGGAACCTCGCCGGCGACACCGTCGCTCTCGTCGGGATCCCTCCCGATGGGCTGGGCCTCCTCCACGACTTCGATGAGCTCTTCTTCAGAGGTCGTGTCCGTATTCACGATGGCCACCTGCCCCCTCCTTTTCCAACGGGGACTTCGTGGGGGTCTTCTCGATGGGCCTGAAAGACGACTCCCTCTGCGGTGGCAGGGAGACTCTGGATCCTGAGGTCGCCTCCACTGGCGTAGCCTCCACAGGCTGAGCCAGGGCCGCTGCGACATCCTCAATCGAGGTCCTAGCAGGGTGAATTAAGGCCATCGTCACCTTCTGCACGCCTGGGGCCTTCACCTTGGGGGGAGGGTGCGAGCCTCGCTCCCCCTCTGCCGAAATCTTCGAGATCGACCGGAGACTCTCCAGAAGCTTCGCCAGGTTCTCGGACTTCCTCTTACCCGAGCCAGAGCGTTGGCTCGTGGTTGATGGTGCCGGGGAGGATGCGCCCTGCCTGGAAGCCAAGGAGCCCGACCGTTCAGCGCTCCCGGTGCCCGCGGACTCGCGGTGCTTGGCCTTTTGTTGGGCCCCCGTTGCCGGGGCACCCTCACAGGACTTAGAAGACCGCTCGGACTCCTTCTCGCCCGACGGGCTCTTACCTTCCAGCCAGTTGGCGAGACGGAGGTGGCGATCCTTCATGGTCCGCTCCGACATGTTCCCACAAAACGCACAGTCCTTCTCCACGCGCGTCTTGTCCTCATGGAGACAGTAGAGGCATAACGAATGCTCGTCCTCCTTGAACACATTCTGAAGCTGGCATCCAGGGCAGGTCCTGAACAGCTTCCCGGGCGTCGAGCTTCCTTTCTCCTGGGCCATGTCTGGGGTAGGCCTCGGAACTTCTGGAATCCTCCAAAAGCGTAACTCGATGAAATCTTCACCCTTGAGGGGCGTAGAAAACTCCCAAACGGGTCCCCGTTGATCGGATGTAGAAACGGTGGAGCTTGAGGCTCTTTTTAACCGAAAAATGAGAAAAATCTCCTGAAAAAGCGCGAAAACGCAGCAAAAGCTTGAGAGCTACAGCACGAGGACTCCCAACACTTGAACGTGCAGTAAAAATCTGAAGATTGGCTGCCAGAGGCGGGGCTTAGGGTGAGGGCAGTCATTGACTGGGGGAAGTATGACCCAGAGACCAGTGATTGGTTACTACTAAGAAAGACAGGTCAGAAACGAAACTGATAAGGATTTTTTCTATACCGAGGATTCCCGGCCTGACGACGGGGAATATTCATGAGCATGTGAATCCATGCCAGACCCCATGCTGGAGAAATAAGATAATAAAACGGCCAGATGGTGGCAAGTGCGAGGTAAGTGCAGGCATAAGTGCTGGTAGGGGACTGTAGGGATACAGAAACAGTCCCATGGGTTGCAAGGGAGGCAGTGCAGGTGTGCAACTGGTGGGGCCTGGGCCCGAGATCAGAAAGGGTGGCCAGGTAACCAGTGCAGTTTCAGCCAGGAATTCAGCAGGGGAGAGAGGGAGAGAAAGCAGAGGCAAAGAGGAAGGTTTTGAGGTGCTTCCAGAACCGGAGATGGTTCTCCTCAAGTTTCAAGGAGGCAGGAAGGCTGTTCCAGCGGGAGGCCCCTGCTGAAGAGAGAGATCTACCACCAACTCGTTGCTTGGAGAAGCAACTGACCCTGAGGGAGTTGGAGGCGGATGAGCGAATAGCTTGAGAAGGAAGATATTTAGGAAGAGAGAGTTGAAGGTATTGCGGCCCCAGAATGCCTTGTGGACAATGCCGAGGGTTTTGAACTTAATCCTCGCAGCCACTGGGAGCCAGTGCAGAGATTTCAGACCTGGAGAGATACGATCCCTGGGCGTGAGGCCAAGGATAAGTCTCGCAGTCCTGTTCTGGATAAGTTGCAGAGGGCGGAGAGTAGAGGCAGGAAGATTTAGATAGAGGCTGTTACAATAGTCCAGCTTAGAGAGAACCAGGGCTTTGGAGACGGGCAGCTTCTGGGGGAAGGGGAGGAAAGGAAGAATACCTCTGAGGAGGTGCAACTGGTAGTGTGACTTCTTAGAGACGTCAGAGATGTGAAGAGAGAAGGAGAGTGTGGAATCGAAGATGACCCCGAGGTTTTTAACCCTGCAGGTGGGAGCAGGAAGAGGGCCAAGAGAGGCTGGCCAGAGAGCTGCAGGGAAGGAGGGAGTGGGTGTGCCAATGAATAGAATCTCAGTCTTACTGGCATTAAGGCAGAGGTCATTGGCGACACACCACTCCTGGATAGCAGACAGTCAGAGATGAGGGAAGGAGAGGAGGAGGCCGAGGGTAGCCTGATAATGAGCTCGTTATCATATCCCAGTGGTTTGTAGATCCCCAACTCTTAGTATCAGTCTGTACTATCTCGGGACCTTGGTAGAGTGGCAGAGCAGTCAGGCTTATCTTAAGGGGAAGATGTGAGCTATAGGCAAGTACACAATCTTAGCTAGACATGCACAACAAAAAAGCACTTACACATCTAGTCATTAAAAAGTATGGGATACATTACTCGTTGTAATCGTATTTCTGGTGCTTTTATCTGCTTTGATTCACATGGTCTGCATAGTCTGACATCTAGTGGAAATCGCAGAGCATTAAAAGATTTATTTTTGAAACTCAAAAACGGACGTCGACAGGGCGTATTTTGGTAATACTATCCCTAGTGTGACGTGCACCCATGGTCCTTCACGCGTCAAGGTCCCTCTGATTGTTTGTTTCTGGCATGAGGTTGCATGAAGTGTAGCATGAGTACAGATGTGATAAAGCATAATCAGTGATAGCCCAGAAAACATCTATGTGCCTTCTACTCCAGTAGAGGAGGAAGGGTGGGTGCAAGTGAATCTAAGCAGATACAAGCACCAGAATTATGACTACAGTGAGTAATATATCACTTCTGGAGTTTGTGGATCTGCTTAGATCACATGCTCTGCATATATTAGCGAGCAGTATCTGAGAAGGGGGTGGCAGTTAGAAGGTACAGCGGCAAAGAGATGTTTTAAGACTGCTTGTCCCACCTGGGAATCCGCTTTAGAGTGTGTGTCAATGCTGTAATGCTGTGTGAACGTATGGATGGAACTCCATGTAGCAGTCTTGCAGATGTTTGTTTATTTAATATAGCGCAAACCAAAACCCTGAGGTAGCTGGGTGCAAGCATTAGAAGAATACTTAAGAAGCGTAGTTACAGAGGTAGGTAGGTACATACAATGAATGATAAACATGGTTATAACCTCGATACTACCACAAGTTAGCATTGATCAATGGTCCCAATAGATATACCCAAGATACAGAATGTGTTACTAAGAGCATATACAGTGGGCATAGTCAGGCATAGCAGTCCTTAGGAGGGCATTCAGGAGTGGGTAGGGCGAGGGGTCAATTAGGAGGGGAGGAGGTCGGGTTAGGCATCATTAGTCCGTAGCCAGGTGAGGACTTTCCGTCTGAATCTAGAGTAGGGTTGGTCAGTTGTAAGATCTAGGGGGAGTCCATTCCAAGATTGAGTGGCTATAACCGGAAAACTAGAGCCACCGGCTGAGATCCGTTTGTATCTGAGAACCTCAAAGGTCTAGGCGTTAGACATTCTCATGGGATGGTCGGAAGTTCACTTGTTAACTCTTTCTACAAGGTAGGGTGGCGCTATGTTATTGAGACATTTGGACGTGAGAGAGAGTGTTTTAAGGGAGATCCTGTCCTTAATCTTGAGCCAATGGGCATCTCTTCTAAATGCAGAGATATGATCCCTGTTCGGGATATTTAAGGCTGCTCTAAGGGGATTATTTTGGAGTCCTTGCATTTTATCAATAATGTACTTATTAGATCCCGCATATAAAGCACTGCAGTAATCCAGTCTGGATAGAATAAGTGCATTGGCTTGTGTGATACAACTAGTTTCAGAGAGAAATGGTCTGCAAGCTCGGATCAATTTACAAGTATATGCTGTAGATGATGCTAGTGAGTTAACTTGCTTCTTGAAGGTGAGTGCAGAGTCATGATAGAAGCCAAGGGTTTTAACTGCTGGCATCACTTTGATGACATTATTATCGATGTGGAACGGGGCGTAACTGGGGTTCTGTTTTTTTAATGGCCGTCTCTGAGCCTATGATCAGTAGCTCCATTTTATCGTCATTCAGGTGGAGGCCGTGGGATGCCGTCCATGCCTGAATGAGGAGGTATATCTTATTTACTAAGGCCGAGTCTTCTAAGAAGTTGCCCGAAAGGGGGATAAGGATCTGGGTGTCGTCTGCGTAGTTAGTGTAGGTGACGCCCAATCTGTCCAACCTGTCAAACAAAGGCTTAGTAAAGATATTATACATGGTAGGAGATACGCATGATCCCTGAGGAACGCCAGGGTCAGCGGCTGCTAGGGGGGGGGAGAAGAGGTTTGCAAGGAAGGATTGCACCCAGGTTATGGCATCACTTGAGAAATGGGCAGCTGACCTAAGATGGTTGCATAAGACTGCATGATCCACCAAATCGAAGGCTGCTGATAGGTCAAGGAGGAGTAGCAAAACCAATTTCCCATTGTCCTTCAACTCGTCAATTTGGGTCTTGAGGTCGATCAAAGCTGTTTCTGTGCCATGAAGGGGGCGGAAGCCAGACTGACGTGAGCCTGGTAAATTATTAGCTTCAAGGTAGTCCTGTATTTCTAAGTAGGCTACTCTGTCAATGATTTTAAGTAGGAAAGGGACTGTGGTGATAGGTCTGTAGTAAGTTGGTATAGATAAGTCTAAGGTTTGTTTTTTAAGCAATGGTAGCACCCAGGAATGTTTAAGATTATTGGGCACAAGGTTCGTCTTAAAGGAGGCGTTGATAAGCTTTGAGATGAAGGGGGCTAAGTCTCTGGCTGCATCCTTTATAATTTGGGCTGGGCAGTTATTTTCTTTGCAATTGGAGGGTTTAAGTGAAAGTATGATTGTTTCTGTTTCGACAATGGATATTTTTTTGAAGCTGAAGGGCAGGGGGGTGGTGTTATGTGAGTTTAGAGGAGGTTGCTGTTGAGGTGAGGAATCAGCCGGTAAAAGCAGAGAGGCTTTCTTTTTGGCAATTTTGATTTGGAGGGAGCCGATTTTATCTGAGAGGGCATTTTGTATGTTGGTGCACCAGGGCTTATCCTTAGGGGTATTATCAACCTGAGGTATTGGTGATTCCATTTCGCGAAGGATAGAGAATAATTCCTTAGTGTCTGATTTATCCTTGGATATTCTGTCGTTGAATGTGTTCTTTTTAGTACCAATGATTTCCTTTTTGTACAGTTTGGAGTGGTTAGCTCACTTAATTTTGTTCTCCTCAGGGGGTGAGTGGTGCCAGATTGATTGCAACTTTCTTTTTTGAATCCTTAGTTCTTTCAGTTGTGGTGTGAACCAATTATTAAGGTGGGATGTCTGTCTGCCTTTGCAAATTTTGACAGGTGCGATGGTGTCAAGTACCTTAGTCATGGCTCTATTGAAGACTTCCACTAGTAGGGTAGGGTCTCTATTGTTAAGTGGATTGTTGAGAGTAGGGATAAGATGTGGTAGTAGCTTTTCTGCAGTAATGTCTTTTTTACTCCTAGTAGGGAGTGGCAGTAACATAGCTGTCGTTTTAGGGAGGATAAGGTCAAGCGAGGCAGAGACGGTAATTAAATGGTGGTCAGTCCACAATTGGGGTATTATATTAGTAATAGTAATGTTACAATTCAGGTCAGTGACCGATATGTGTAGGGGTGGTGACTTTTGTGTGATCCCATAATCCTTCAGTAGTGAAGCTGCGGAAAGGGCGTGTTTATCATTGCTGTCGTTGAAACCAAGATTAAAATCTCCCAGAAGCAAAATGTGCGCATGTCGTCATGCAAGATGGCGTCCAGAGGGACGTTTGCAATGAAAGCTAAGGTAGCCTCCATACCTCTGGCAGAGTGTGCCCTTGGGGTGAAAGGTAGAACTTTCTTGGATAGGGAATAGCAGAGTTTATGCATTTGACTATCCATCTGGAGATGTCGCTCTTTGATATATGATCACCTTCTCTACCAGGCGCTATGAAAACAAAGAGTTGGTCTATTTTCCTTAGGGGTTTTGTTTTGTTCACATAGTACAAGACTGCCCTCCGTACATCAAGTGTATGGAGGCTTCT
This sequence comes from Ambystoma mexicanum, assembly GCF_040938575.1. NCBI lineage: Eukaryota > Metazoa > Chordata > Amphibia > Caudata > Ambystomatidae > Ambystoma > Ambystoma mexicanum. The sequence goes on from NC_090930.1 coordinate 24,095,848, forward strand.
TTCTGCTCAGTTTGATGGATTCTGAAAGAAGGTGGGAAGTTCTATGGATTGGTTTACATGGAACCTTGAAATGAACTAAGGTGAGAACCTAGGATGTTTTCGGAGGACAACCTTGTCCTTGTGAATGATGAAAAAGGGGTCTTTTACAGACAAAGCCTGCAGAGCTCACTGACTCCTATGGAGGTGATAGCTACCAGGAATGCAGTTTTATAGGTAAGATGCTTTAGGCAGGCCTTGTGCATAGGCTTATGGGGTGGCCCCATTAGCTTGGAGAGCATAACATTGAGATCCCAACCCGGGGGCAGGGTTGGAAATTGGGGGGGTATTTTGGGATGTTAGAAACACGTTCCGCTTGAGTGCCCACTTCCATATTTTCTGGGATAGCTTGGACAGACTTCGAGAGTGTGTGCCTCCCTGCTTGTTCAGATACAACATTGCCATGGTGCGGTCTGTGTGGACCTGGACTGTCTGACCCTGGAGATGTTGCTGAAAGGCCTGAAAAGCCTTGAGGACTGCCAAGAGCTCCAGAAAGTTGATATGTCTTTGGGCAGTAGCGAGTGTCCACTGTCCCTGGGCTGTGTGGTGGAGGAAGTGCGCCCCCCAACCAGCGAATGAGGCGTCTGTAGTTAGGATCGCTTGAGCTGGTGGAGCGTGAAAAGGTTTTCCTTTTAACAAGTTGTCCTTGGACCATCAGCAAAGAGCCTGAACCAGCGTTAGCAAAACAACCAGTAGATCGTCCCACTGTCTGCTTGCCTGAGACCACTATTTCGCTAACCATTCCTGCATTGGATGCATGTGCAGGCGCGCACGCGGAACTAAATAAATGCAAGAGGCCATTATCCCTAGCAAGCGCATTGCTCTGCGGATCGTTATCTGGTTATTGAGGTACCTGCAACAGCATATTTTGTACTCTCTCGCATGAGAGGAATGCCAGGCTGCTCTTTTGTGTTTAAGACAACCCCCAGAAATTGTTTTGTTTGGCTGGGGAGTAGATTTGATTTTTTTCTCGTTGATGGAGAAACCCAGATTGAAGAGAAGGTTTATTGCTCTTTGCGTATTTAATTTTCAAATCTGAGGAGATTCCTTGGTGATTAGCCAGTCGTCCAGATAAGGGTATACCAATATGGACTTTCTGCGGAGGTGTGCTGCCACTACTGCAAGCACCTTGGTGAACACTCTTGGTGCTGAAGCGATGCTGAATGGGAGTACTTTGAACTGGTAGTGTACTCCCACCATCTTGAAACTCGGGTATTTTCTGTGCGCAGCGTGCATTGAAATATGAAATTATGCATCTTTCATGTCCAATGTCGCCATGTAGTCTCCCCATTTAAGGAGTGGAATCATCTCCTGAAGCGTGGTCACATCTGTGGTTTGACATATTTGTTCGCGGGGCGCAGATCTAGTACTGGGCGCATGGTAAGGTTTTTCTTTGGCAAATGGAAGTACTTTGAATAGATACCCTTGTTTACCTGGTTTGCCGGGACGATTTCTATTGCGTCCTTCGAGGAGCACCTTTATTTCCTACAGCAGTATGGCTGTTTCTTCGGCTGTCAGTTTCTTTGGTCTTGGCAGGCGGTATGGTGGTTTCTGAAGCAACTCGATGCAGTACCCGCCTGCCACGGTGGACAACACCCATTTGTCCAATGTTATCCCCTCCCATGCGTGGGTGAATTGAGTGATTCGGCCTCCTACTGGAGTGGCATGGGAGGGGACCTGAAACGATGCGTCATTGCTTGGGAGGGGCTGAGTGTAACGCTCACCTGATTCCCGTAGAGGCGCCGGTCTTGACTGGGCGTATACCGTATCTTCAAAGGTGATGTGTAACACACGGCTGGCTCTTTGTGCTGGACCTCTGTGCACTGTATGTCTGACTCGAAGGGTAAGATGTCTGCAGATAGAAAATATGGGATTAATGAACTGGGTTATTGAATGTCTCTCTCTTCTTCCCTTTCTCATCTCCTGTAGAACCCCGAAGGTTAACGCTCTCACCTTAGGTAAGTGAACGCCGTGCTCTCCATCTGCCTCGGGGCAGGGTGCTGTAACCAGTTTCTTCACTGGATAAGGGGAGCAGGCCTCTTGACTTCAGAGGACTGCTGTCCGTCGTTTACTGCACGAATGGTAAGTTTCGAGTAATTCTAATGTCTTTAAAGTCTTTAGTAATGATGTCTCTTGTTTTGCAGGGTTCCGGCGATGGTGAATGACGGGCTGAAGTGAGTTGAAGATGGAGCCCGTGTGATGAATAGAAGCGCCTGGAAGCACGTAAGTAAGCGCTTGTTGCCTGCTTCACGATGCGCTCTAACTGTCTTTTTATTTTGCAGGTACAAGTTCGGAGCGGCTGCAGGGTGCCGGAATACCCACTGGGTTAGATGTGGAAAGGAGTAATGGCACGTGAGTATTAAAGTTCCCCAATGTCTTTAAACGCACCTTGTTTTGTCTTTTAGATGCGGGATGCAGCGCCGAAGGCCTCCGGAGCGTGCAAAGAGTTGGTAAGCTTTTGTCTTTCAGATGCCGGAATGCAGAGTGAAGACCTCCGGAGCGCACGAAGAGTAGGTAAGCCTTTGTCTTTCAGATGTCGGAATGCAGCGCGAGGCGTTGGTGACAGCCGATGGACCAGGTAAGTGAAGAGCTGTCACTGAAGACCGTAATGCTAACCTGTTCTTTCTTGTCTTTATAGGTGTTGCTGAAGACTGGATTCAGGATAGTAAGCCTTTTTCCTTAGGCCCAGGATCAGATGCAGAAGACACGATGAGCGTTCTGCTGCAGAGGATGCAGAATAACGCAAAGCAAGATTCATCCATCGGGTGTGGTTTAAATAGCCTCCTGTAGTGCTTAGGTGTCTCCTTCCACAGCCACGCCTAGGTAAGAAAAGAGTTCCTGCTTTCCAGAAGAGTTCCAGTGTTCTGAACCTAGGGAGTGGCTCCTGCCCCACCCAACAGGAAAAGTAGTTCCAAACAGAAGAGGATCAGAGGCTCAACTGGCAGGCAAGTAAGCAGCATGGTCTGCTGCAGGTAAGTCCACCCAAGCATTATGAGCCCGGCGCTTCCAGCGCTGGGACTGGGCATATTTATGAGCCTGGTGCCACTGGCGCCAGGACTGGGTCCAAAAGGTCCCAATTGGGACTGGTTGGCACTCGGAACCTGGGTTATGGATCTGCTTCCAAGGGAGTTGGGAAAACCCTGACCTTTTGGAAGCAGAGATCATGACACTGAGCCTCTCTCAGGTAAGGTACTGCCTCTGCCTCTGCCTCTTTTATTCCCTCTCTGAAAGCTGAACGAGGAACCATGGCCTTGTGACTGGCCCCAGGATGAGGACTGTCCTCCTTGCTTGAGAGTAGCCCGAGGAACATTGTGCACTCTGGCCCTAAAATCTCCTAGAGTTTGGGGAACCCCCATTGGGGATAAGGCCTGTTTGTTAACTGCCCAAAGGATTTGAGAGTGTCATACTCGTCCTAGGCACTCGAGGGTGTCCTCCCAAATAAAACATTTGGTTCTATTGGCATGTTTGGCATCCTTGTCTGGTGGGGCTTCAGCCGACGCTAGGGAAGTGCCTGCCCTCTTTCTGGTGGTGGGGACCACCAGACAATCTAATCTGAGCTGGCCCCTGGTATACAGGGGGTCAAGTGGGTGCAGCTCTGAAAAGCTTTTCCATCCTTGGATTGACCTACCTTGTAAGGTTAGGCTTTAGCAGAGACGGTTGGATATGCCTCTGGACTGACTGCAGACGAGGTATGAATTTGGTGTCGGACTTCTTGTCCCAGAGGATATCCTCCACAAAGTCTTTATCGACCTGTGTCTCCAGAGTGTCGATATTGAAATGTTGCACAGACTTTATTAGCGGTTTGTTGTACTGGAGTTGGTTGTCAACTGGCGAATCTGCCACCAGCTGGTCCTGATGGTCTGGTGACTGCACTATGTAAATTACGTCATCATCATTGTCTTAGAACTGGTCTTAAGATGGTCTTGGTATTGAGTGGTGTCTTGGAATGCCAAGGCCCGAGTGTCTAGAGAAGAGGTGCTCTGCTGTGGCTCAAGGCGAGACTTTTTGGCAGGGGGTGGCTCTGCTAATGCCCCTAGCTGTGAGGCGTCTCTAAGAACAGTCAATTGGTCGGGGTGTTTGTCCATGAAGTCCACGAAACAGGACATTCTCCCTAAAATGTTATTAAATTGTTCTGGTGTAAAATGACATGAGGGTGGGAAGCCCGAGATGACAGGGCCCTGGAAAGGAGTGACATCCTTAGCATGAATGGGCTTGGAGGGAAAGGTATCTTTATGGCATATAGCCCCAGAGAGGGTCTGTGGTGTTAGAAAACTCGGTCTTGGTGTCTTTTTGGGCCAATAGCGTCAGAAATGTTGCGTTTTTCAGCGACCTTGCCTTGAGTAGTGTAGCACTGACGTGTTTCTCGATTAGCGCTTGTATTTGTGGTTTTTTTAGGAGACGTCTAAATGTTTTTGGCCGCCTGTTCTTATGCACACGAAAGGCAGGCCTTTTTATATGCGGTGTCCGAACAGACCTTCGCTTTCGGTTTTTGGGAACTGCCATGAGGCGAAAGCGTGCACGATGGCCCAGAGGACAGTGACGAACCAGAGGCTTTATGCCCGGTCACTACATTGGCCTTGACACTCAACTGTGCTGTTGAGTGTCGGCCGTGGGGTATGTCCTTAGCGTATTTGTGTGTGCCCTGGCTACCGGGGGTCTTCATCACAGGACCGCCGGCCTGCTTCTCAGAGTCGGGAACCTGCACTTGGGGTTTCCAACGGACCCTGATCGCCCTTTGGCATCACTCATGACCCCGTAGCTGCCCTCGCTGGTGTCTTCCATTACACCTATAGAGGCCTTGGCCTGCATGGTGTGAGCAGCCCAGCGTTTCGGTCTGCCGATCCTTTAGGGTTTTCAGCCAAAAAAGCTGACAGGATTTACAGTGCTTTCGGCGTGATCCCTCGGGAGACAGTGATTACACACTCAGTACATATCTTTCCAAAGGAATTTACTGTGGCAGGGGGGACAAAATTTAAATGCTGTTTTGTCCATTATGTTTTAAAGGGCAGTTGGGCGAAAATAGAAGAAAGGGGATAATGGGATAAACATTCTCTGAAAGAAGTCAGTATAGAGAACCTCCCCCCTCCCACCCTAACGTAATGGGGCTAAGCCCAAAGAGGCTCATAAGACAAAAGTGCGATCGCTAAGTGTAATCGCTGTCTTGCTGGGAGCTCTTGAAGTTGAAAACACGTTTTTGGCCCCGCCCACCGTGTGGATCCAACATCTGAGGATTTGCTGACTGCTAGTGGATTGGAGGAAGCCGGTAGGCTTTTGTTGGACACGCCCATTCTATCGTTCAAACTACCGTTCAAACCAGCGTACCTAAAAGGTTTCTGCCACCCAAAACCTAACCCATTGTTTGTGTTTTTTCCTCAGAGACCTTGTGTCCCTCCTCCCTTTGAGACTTATTATAAAATATACGGACATGCGCGAATGCGCGCGCGTGATTGCAAAAGTGTGATCGCGAAGTATAATCGCCGTCTTGCTGTCTAGCGGGGGAGTGGGGTTCTTAGTGTGTTTGTAAGCAGTGAGTTTGGTTTTCATTTATTTTACAAGAGCATTGGTCTTGAGAATATTAAGTTCTGTTCTTAATCTCGAATCAACCACTGTGCTTCGTGCAAAATAGCAAAGTAGCTCGTAATGTATAAATTAACAACTGGTATGCCTTGTCTGAACCATGATGTATATAATGCAAATGTGGCCATTTGTAAGAAATTAACACTGAATGCGCAAGCTAAAGGAAAAAAATGTGCTACCGCTTCTTTGTCTACAGACATTAGAACCTTCCATCCTAATGGGGGTAACAGAGTGGTTGACACTAAAAGCAACGCTCAAACCCCACTGGAAACATCCGATGTCGCACCTAATAAAAAGACAAATGCAGACGCGAACGCCATTACGTGCATAGTTGAAGTACCGTCGAGCAGCGGGAAAGTTTCCCAGGCGCCCGACGAAGTCACGAACAGGATGTTAGAATCAGCATGCAACATATGCGATATATGTTCATCGCATTTGGCGGTATCACCCAGCAACAATTCCCATAAATCTTCACCAAAAGTGCCCGCAGTTTGTACAGTTCAAGCCCAACACCAATTAAGAGCGGCTTATGATGATTTGACAACAGCAGGCAAAATTGATGACGCTATGAATTTTATGAATAGCAGTATATCATTAGGTCAGACTTCGCAGGAGGTGCAGTACATTTTCTCTAATTCAGGTGACTTGATTCAGTTTGAAGTTGAGCAAAAAACAGGTCCTTCGCCTTATGCCTCACCAGTAAAGAAAAGCGTTGAGGCTTCAAAATTTAGACAGCCTGATCTATCATGCCCTCCTGCTTTATTTGATAAATCCTTTTCTGGTGAATCTAATAGATCATTATCCTTTATTGCTCCAACTCCTAGAAGAACGACTTTCAATGCCCCGAGCATAGACCACCCTCTCAACTTATGTGATCAAATGACAAACAATATGGTATCGAATCGACCTTCATACCCAGAGGTGTTCGCGTTATATAACACCCTAGGAGCTATGAATACAGCGCTATTCTCTCTAGCAAAACTATATGAAAATCTAGATGGAAAGATAGCAAAGCAACATGATCTGTTAGTCATACTAACAACAGAAGTAAGAAATCAAGCAAGCATGATTCGAGATCAAAAACAAGAAAATGAAAAACTGGACGAGGAGAATAAAAAGCTGATAGAAATTCGATCTTGCACAAATGTGATGGTAACAGAGGTGCAAACTCAATCACACCACAAGTCAAATATAGGATCAGATTACTTGCAGCTTGGCAAAGTGCAAGTCAAACCTATAGAATCTGGCATGAATGATACAGCAGCAGTGACTTCTAAACAGGAAGGCTCTGTGGAAAATAAAAATGGAAGAAATTGCATCTATACAAACATCAAATGCCGGGGAGGTGTGTGAGAATGTTGAAAATCTAAAAAATCCATTCAACATTTTCACGAACTCAAAAACGAAGCAACCCAAGAAAAACCAAGATGTCACTGAAGCCAGCAATCAAGATATGCAATTAAAAAATTCAAAATTTAAGGGAAGAAAATCCAGTAGACCTAGGAAGTTTATGCAAATTATTACAACAGCAGCTAAGAATAAGACGATTGGAAAGGGGACTATTCAAGGTTTAAATACTGTTCCACCAGCTCCATATAAACCATTAGATGATCTGGCAGCACTTTCGAAAACCTTGAATAGTGAGCAAACCATGAACATACCTTCACACCAAACAGTCGTAGCTGATGTACCTAGTGTCTCCTCTATTCCGGTCACACAGTGAGATCAGATACATAAGGAACAAGTTACTTACCTGTAACTGTTGTTCTCCAGCATGGGTCTGGCATGGATTCACATGCTCATGAATATTCCCCGTCGTCAGGCCGGGAATCCTCGGTATAGAAAAAAAATCAGTATCAGTTTCGTTTCTGATCTGTCTTTCTTAGTAGTAACCAATCACTGGTCTCTGGGTCACCAGCCAATGACTGCCCTCTCCCTAAGCCCCGTCTGCGGCAGCCATCCTCAGATTTGGTAGCACGTAAAGTGGCAGTATGACCAAGTGAAGAGCCGCAGAGGGGTAGGCGGGAGGGTTCGCATGTGAATCCATGCCAGACCCATGCTGGAGAACAACAGTTACAGGTAAGTAACTTGTTCCTTCTCCAGCATGGGGTCTGGCATGGATTCACATGCTCATGAATAAGAGAATGCATAGCAGTACACACATGCACAACCACGGGAGGTGGCAATAGGCTCAACATTAAGCAATACAACAACTCAACATTAAGCATCTCTTAAATCCTCACCAGGCTCACCTTAGGCGAACAGGTTGCGCAGCACTGCTTGGCCGACCCTGGACTCCTCCCTGGAATCCCGGTCGACGCAGTAGAATCTTGTGAAGGTGTGCGTCGACCTCCACGTCGCAGCCCTGCAGAGGTCTAGCAGGGGCACACCAGACAGGAACGCCGTGGTAGCAGCGATCGCTCTGGTCGAATGGGCTCTCGGACGGCCGCGCAGCGGTCAGTTTGCCAACCAGTGACAGTGCATGATGCAGCCCGAGAGCCATCTGGAAATGGAAGTCTTCGAGAGAGCCTTCCCTTGATTCACAGTCCCAAAGTTCACAAACAGCTGTGACGTCTTCCGAAAACCCTTTGTGCGGTCCACGTAGAACTTCAGCGCTCTAGCTACATCCAGCGAGTGCAAAGTCCTCTCGGGCGACGACGAAGGCGACGGGAAGAAAACTGGCAACACCAAGGGCTCGTTGAGGTGGAAGTCCAACGGCACCTTGGGCATAAAGGAGGGGTGCGTCCTCAGCACCACCCTCGTGTCATGAAAAGTCAAGTATGGAGGCTTGCAAGATAGGGCCTGGATCTCTCCCACTCGTCGTGCGGAGGTGATGGCCACGAGGAAAGCTGTCTTCTATGACAGGAACTTCAGAGGCGCCGAATGCATAGGCTGGATTGGGGCCCCCCATGAGCCTGGTCAGCACCACATTAAGCTCCCATGCCGGGGCAGGAGCCTTCACCGGCGGGAATGATCGGAATAGTCCCTTCATGAATTCTTTCAACAGGCGATGAGACCACAAGGACGCCCGTCCCGTAGTCCTGATATATCGGGAGATTGCAGCCAGAATTATTTTGATGGAGGCGTGAGCCAGTCCAGCTTTGGCCAGCGACAGTAGGTACGGCAGTACCTGAGGGGCCGTAATCCGCAGAGGGTTAATCTTCTGTGCACGGCACCAGACAGAAAACCTCTTCCATTTATGTCCATAGAACTTGATAGTTGAGGACGCCCTGGCCTTAGCAAGAACCTCTCTGCAGTCGGCCGGGATGTCGTACCCTCCAAACTCTAGTGCTGCAGGAGCCAGGCCTGCAAGTTCAGTGACTCCGGGTTGTGGTGAAGAATGGCACCTCCTTCTCTGGAGAGAAGGTCTGCGTCCGTCGGCAGCTTGACTGGTGTGGACGTTGACAAGTCCAGAAGGTCCGGGAACCAGATCTGTCTCGGCCACGCCGGTGCGACGAGGATCATCCTGCACCGGGACCTCTTGAGCTGGTTGATGAGCTGGAGCAGCAACGACAGCGGAGGGAATGCATAAAGAAATAGGCCGTCCCAGGGGAACGAGAAAGCATAGCCCATGCTCCTCGGCTGGAACCTGCTGGTGAACATCCGGCACTTGGAATTCGTCGCTGTCGCGAAGAGATCGATTTGGGGTTCGCCCCATCGTCAGAAGAGTCGATCCACTTGATCCTGGCGTAGTTCCCACTCGTGGCACGAGCGCAGCTCCCTGCTGAGTGAGTCAGCGATCGTGTTTTTTATTCCTGCCAGATGAAGAGGCACCAGAAACATCCGTTGGGCAACGGCCCAATGCCACAGATCCTGGGCTTCCTTGGATATGGCCGGGGACCTGGTTCCGCCCTGCTTCTGGATGTAGAACATCGTGGTGGTGTTGCCGGTGAAGATCCTCACCACCTTGCCCTTGAGGGACGGAAGAAAGGACCTGAGGGCCCAGAACACTGCGCGGAGCTCCAAAATGTTGATGTGGAGTGACTTCTCCTCCGGGAGCCAAAGGCCTCTTGCGTGAAGATCTCTGGAGTGCGCACCCCAACCTTCCAGGGAGGCGTCCGTCGTCACCGTCACCTGGTGAGCTGGGATCTGAAAGTCTGTGCCCGCCGACAGATGGGAGCGGGTACCCCACCACCGGATCGCCTGACGGAACGTCTCGTTGAGAGGGATCCTGTCCTCGAAGCTGCCCGTCGACTGGACCCAGCGGGCGTCGAGGAACTCTTGTAAGGGGCGCATCCGAAGCCTGCAAAGGCGCACCAGATAAATGCAGGAGGACATCATCCCGAGGAGGGACTTGATAGATCTTACCCTGGCCCGGTCCGTGGCCAGCAGATGCTGCACCTTGCCCAGAATGGTCCTGGTCCTTTCCTCCGACGGCGAGGCCAGCCGCGCCACTGTGTCGAGCTTGGCTCCCAGAAACAGGGCGACCTGCGACGGAACCAGGTGGGATTTTGGAAAGTTGATGGAGAATCCCAGGTCCGTGAGCAGCTGGACGGTCTTCGCAGTGTGCTCCACGGCAAGCTCCCTCGTCCTTGCCCGGATGAGCCAGTGGTCCCGGTAGGGGTAGACGTGGATCCCCTGTAGGCGCAGCCGCGCCGCCACCGGTGCGAGGCACTTGGTGAACACCCTGGGTGCCGACTTCAATCCGAACGGGAGGGCCTTGAACTGATAGTGCCGCCCTTGGACCACGAACCTGAGGAACTTTCGGTGTCTTTTTAGAATGGGGATGTGGAAGTACGCATCCTCCAAGTCTAACGACTACAGGAAATCGCCCTCCTCCAGCTGCCCCAGCACGTGCTGGAGGGTGACCATACGCAACTTCTGCACCTTGATGTACTTGTTCAGTCGTCGTAGGTCCAGGATGGGGCGCCATCCTCCTGTCTTCTTTTTACGAGGAAGTACCTTGAGTAAACTCCGGAGCCCCGAAGCCTCTTTGGGACGAGCTCGATGGCACCCTTCTTGAGCATCGCCCTTACTTCCAACAGTAGTGAGGGACGTGATTTTCCTTCCTGGCCACGGGTGGAACGCGAGGGCACTTCTTCTGAAACTCGAGGGCGTGCCCTTGGGCCAGGGCGTCCAGCACCCAACGGTCGGTGGAGATGGACTCCCACACGCTGACAAACCTCGCCAGCCGGCCTCCCACCGGGGTGCTTCGGTGGGGGCCCGACCCCACGGTCGGTTCAATCTCGTTTGGAGGCCGCCTTGCCTCCTTGACCTCCCTGTCGACGACGACGGGCACCACCTGACTTGCCGCGTTCCCCTGTAGGCTTCCTGGGACTAAGATCTTGCCGCTTAGCGGTACGTGGAGGAGCCACTGCCGGATCCCTTGGAGGCACCTTGTCTGCCTCCGGAGCTCCGAAAGGACGGCCGTCGTTGTTGGAGCACTCCCAGTGCCCGGGCAGTCTCTGTGTCTGTCTTGATGGCCTGAAGGGACTCATCAACCGCCTTCCCAAACAGGTTGTTCCAGTCGAAGGGCATGTCCAAAACCTTGGTTTGTACATCTTGGCGGAAATCCGTGGCCTTGAGCCATCCTCATCGTCTCAAGCAAACACTGTTGCCCAACTGATGGAAACCGGTGTCGGCGATGTCCGTTGCCACCGTGATGGCGTGGTCCGAAGCAATCTCACCCTTCTGTAGGATTTCAAGGGCCTCAGCCGTTTTGGCATCCGGAAGGAAGTCTAACAGAGGGGCGATTTTGAACCACAATTCCCTGTCGTAGCGGGCTACGATAGCCAGGGCATTGGCCGCCTTGATAGTCGTTGCTGCGGATGAGATGATCCGTCGTCCTATCGTGTCCAACTTCCTGCCCTCGCCGTCCGGCGGGGAAGTTGATGTCGAGGCCGATGCGCCCCCAGCTTTCTTCTTTGCCGCTGCCGAGACGACCGAATCCGGGGTAGGTTGTGCCCTAAGGCACAAGGGGGCAGCGTCGGGGACCCGGTACTTCTTCTCGTACTGGTCCCTCTTTGCCGGCGCCATGGCAGGGTTCTTAAGGAGGGCGAGCCCCTCATCCCAGATGTCATCAAGAAGATCCTTCTTCTTCTCTTCTGGGCAGAGCTGGAAAAGCTCGGATGCCCTGGAAATCATGGCATGGAAGGATCCAATCTCGTCGGGCGGGGACGCCCGAGCAGGGGGCGACGGGGGACACGTCCCGTCGTCGCCATCTGTACCTGTCGTAGCCGTGTCCGTGCCTGTATCATCCCCGTGGGTAGTAGACCAGGGGAAGGCAGAGCATGCCGCAGAGGTGGGAGAGGTGGCGTAGGATGCGTCCTCCTCCTCTTATGCGGTGGACTTTCCGAAGGTCCTGGCTCCGGTGCCCCCGTCGGGTCTGGCTCAGGTACCTCTGTCGGGGGAAGGGGCAACCTTGTCCTTATCTCCGAGCATAAGGACTGAATCGCTGACAAAATGGCTGCCGAAGTGTCCTGCGGCGCCGGAAACGACGGGCGCGAGGGCTCTCGAGGAGCCTCGTCGGCGACACCGTCGCTCTCGTCGTCGCCCTCACCGGGATCCCTCCCGATGGGCTGGGCCTCTTCCACGACTTCGATGAGCTCTTCTTCAGAGGTCGTGTCCGTATCCACGATGGCCACCAGCCCCTCCGCCACCTTTTCCAACGAGGACTTTGTGGGGGTCTTCTCAATGGGCCTGAAAGACGACTCCCTCTGCGGTGGCAGGGAGACTCTGGGTCCTGAGGGCGCCTCCACAGGCTGAGCCAGGGCCGCGGCGACATCCTCAATCGAGGTTTTAGCAGGGTGAATTAAGGCCATCGCCACCTTCTGGGCACCTGGGGTCTTCACCTTGGGGGGAGGGGTCCGAGCCTTGCTCCCCCTCTGCCGGAATCTTCGAGATCGACCGGGGCCTCTCCAGAAGCTTCGCCGGGTTCTCGGACTTCCTCTTACCCGAGCCAGAGCGTTGGCTCGTGGTTGATGGCGCCGGGGAGGATGCGCCCTGCCTGGCAGCCAAGGAGCCCGACCGTTCGGCGCTCCCGGTGCCCGTGGACTCGCGGTGCTTAGCCTTTTGTTGGGCCCCCGTCGCCGGGGCGCCCTCACAGGACTTAGAAGACCGCTCGGACTTCTTTTTCTTCTTCTCGCCTGACGGGCTCTTCCCTTCCAGCCAGTTGGCGAGACGGAGGTGGCGATCCTTCATGGTCCGCTCCGACATGTTCCCACAAAACGCACAGTCCTTCTCCGTGTGCGTCTTGTCCTCATGAAGACATTAGAGGCATAACGGTGGAGCTTGAGGCTCTATTTAACTGAAAAATGAGAAAAATCTCCTGAAAAAGTGTGAAAACGCAGCAAAAGCTCGAGAGCTACAGCACGAGGACTCCCAACACTTGAACGTGCGGTAAAAATCGGAGGATGGCTGCCAGAGGCGGGGCTTAGGGAGAGGGCAGTCATTGGCTGGGGGCAGTGTGACCCAGAGACCAGTGATTGGTTTCTACTAAGAAAGACAGATCAGAAACGAAACTGATACTGATTTTTTTTCTATACCGAGGATTCCCGGCCTGACGACGGGGAATATTCATGAGCATGTGAATCCATGCCAGACCCCATCCTGGAGAAATTAAATCCAATTTATGCATCATTACAAGAACTGAGAGAGGAGATACGACAGTATACAACGATAAATCAAGCGGCACTAAATACAAGACCAACTTTGCAAAATCCGCTGGAGGCAGTGATGCTTTCTTCCTCGCAGCCTAATAAGCTCTACACTGGTTTTCATTTAAGGGGTCCTGGATCGGAGGAAAGAGTGCAACTCACAGATAGTTAGCTAATACATGGAAAAAACCATGACTCAAATGGGCATTATCAAACCACCAATAGATTTATTTCATCTGCAAAAACCAGTGGTAAAAGTAATAACCAAACATATGACAGGAAATGGGAGTCATACAAAAATGATTAAGTGTAGGCCCCATCCTTATTAAGGGTATGACCTAAATCGTACAAGCATTTTAAATATATGCGCAGAAATTCCAGCTCTGCAGGATGTAACATCAGCAGATATTAGTCTGGTAGAATTTGTCCATGAGAAAAACATAGACATAGCAAAAATGGATATTCAATCGGGAGTTGTATTTAACATTTTTTGGCAAGCAAGAACAGCGTTTTTCAATCTAGGATTCTAGATCAAGAAGGTACAACAAGAAATGAGCAAACATTAGCCCAAGATTCCTTAAGAACATGCATATATGGGCAAGAAATGAACAATCAAAATGGGGCCATTCGCCACCAAGTCAGACAACAAGGGCAATCCCAGGGGAGACAAGTCAATTCATAATGCAATGAATCTAGTGACAAAATAAGTTTTGTCTCCTGGAACACACGAGGGAATAGTCACTTTATTAACAACAGAAATCACCTTTTGAAAGATTATGATATAATAGTGTTCCAGGAGACGTGGCTATACGATATCCTCATATGGTATTTGTTCAATATATATACGGTGCCTGCGATACGTCATAACCAAGGGAGACCCATGGCAGGCTTACTTATGGCCTTCAAAAAACAAACAATTTCAAGTTGAGCCTTATATAAAGGTCTCTCCTTACTTCCAAGCTGTCAAGGTACAAAGAGATCAACATACAATAGCAATAATAAATATATACTGGGCTAGACAACAACTTTCTATCGACGATTTCTTTGGTTACTTAAGTAATATATTAGATGAAGTAACATTAGATTGTGCTCTAGATCATATACCCATCATGGCCGACCTGAACATGCACACACTACCATCAAAGAAAAATGACAGACCCATAGAAGAGCATAGATGGGCCAATATTAGGAAGGAAAGAGGTTTTGTTATGTTGAAGACATCCCTCTATGATCATTCTACACCGCTATTTACATGGCAAAGAGGATGTCAGAAAGCAGTTTTGGATTATATATATATATATATATATATATATATATGCCGATGCAGCTTTTAGAGATCAGATGATCTCATGGGAAATCAAACTTTCTAACAACAGCGACCATAATCAAATATGCATGTGTTGGGAGTGGCCCGTGCATAAAGACGAGCACACAAATTCTAACATGACTGGACTAGTGGTGAATAATGCAAACAATCGCATAAGATGGCATGACAAACTTCACCAATTTAAAGAAATACTTGGGCATCAATCTAAAAACTGTGAGAGAAGTGAGCAAACGGGTTACGTAGAGGCAATGCTAGTATTTAAAACAGGAACGTCTCATATGTACCCACATAGTTATATCCATCGTCATGCCTTTGACGAAGCAGTGAAAAAAACAAAACTGGCTCTACGTAAAAGCATACAGGAGTTAAAATATATGCCCATTCATATTAAACAAATAAAAACTAAGCAGCTAACTCAAAGTTATAAGAACTGGCTTAAACAGAGACGACATCTCCAATATCAGAAAGATGGGGAGGATATGCTTAGGCAAATAGTTATGAAATCATCAGGTGGCATATGGGCTCTCCTTAATAGTCAACTCGCCAGAATCAAAGCATAACTCAAATAAATCCTATAGCAGAAACAGTTTGGCTGTCGCACTATAAAGAAATATATGAGTCCCCATTTCCAGAGCTACACATGAAGACAAGCTCATAACATATCTTTTGATGTAGCAGACATACAGCATTGTATTTCAAAACTGAGCCGGTCCAGAGCTGCTGGCTCGGACGGGCTACATAACATCATGCTCAAAGAAAATCCTCAGGTTTGGGCACAAACATTATACATAATATTCGCAGACATCATGACCACGGGGGCAATCCCAGCATCATGGAGAAAGTCAATTATATTACCTTTGTTTAAGAAAGACAACAGTGCAGATCCCCTAGCGTACAGACCGATAGCCCTCCTTGATTGTCCTGGTAAGATCTTTGCAAGGCTGATACTAACAGAATTCAATAAATGGCTGGACAATAGGCACCTTAGGGACCCACATCTAACAGGTTTCAGCCCTGGATTAGGCAGTGCAATCAATTTGCTTACTCTCAACTCAATAATACAGCAAGAGAAAGAGCACAAGCAAGTATTGTATGTAGCCTTTGTTGATTTTAGATCAGCTTTTGATCTTGTACCAAGAGAAATTCTCTACAAAAAATGATGAGGTCATCAGTGTCCCTGGCACATATTGAAATGGATAATTGAATTACATGCAGCTACCACAATCCAAATACTTCTCAGAAATGATGGCCTTTTATCCTCATCAATCCAAACAGAGCGTGGACTGAAACAGGGCTGTCTGCTAGCGTCTGCCCTTTATAATTTCTATATATCGTTTGCCAACAATTACTGATGCACCGAAACTGAAAGCTACAACAATTAACTGGCTTTTATACGCCGATGACATGATTCTCATGTCAAAGACCCAGAGTGGCTTAAAGAATGCATTAAAGGCCTGGGAAAACTTTGCAGTGAAGAATTTCATCAGCATAAATACGGATAAAACTCAAGTAATACAGTTTGGCACAATCAAGCAGAGGACCAGAAAATATAATTGGCAGATCCAAAGTACGAATATAGCCACAGTCAATTCCTATATATATCTAGGTGTATGTATAGAAATCATATTGGGGATTTGCCATACAAAGAATACATTAAGACCAAATGTTTAACAGATTATTCACAAATGACAATTATAAGATCTAAAGCTTGTAAGTTCTCCATTGCACCATAGACACAAATGTGTGCCCACAATTCTCTATGGAGAAGAAACGAAGATATGTCAAAAATATGAGTATTGGACAAAAGTTGAGAATGCATAGTGGAAGAAAGCTCTCATGCTGCCAATGTCAGAGAGTCAATGTGTATCATAAGGCATGCAATATACAAATGGCACATGTGCAATGGCCGAAAACACCAACAGTTTATTACACATGCTCTCTAAACATGTAGAAAATGCTCAACATGGCGAATTACAGTATGAACAATTTTGCTCGATGCAGGAATTAGTCTATTATTTTGATGGAAAACCTGGATAAGGCCAAGAAAAAGTTATGGCTATCTGCTTGGATTCAAACTAGAGAGAGTTGTATGAAACTATCAAAATTTGTTAAGAATCCATACTTACCTAAATCCCTAGGAGTAACTGAATCATATTTGATGATCGCAAATCCGAAGCATCAAGCAGATTTTTTACAGTTTAGATTACACATATGGCCAACAAGGGACATTTTGTTTAAATATAAATTAATCTCATTGGAAGAGACGATCTGTCGCCATTGTAAAATCTCGCCTGAAACTATAAAACATCTAATAGTGGAATGCAAAGCCCTATTGGAACTAAGAGTAAGATATCTTCACCAATATTTTGTAAGGCGCGATTGTCTAACAGAAGAGCAACTATGGCTGGAGTTGTTTCATACGCAAAAGAAATCTATAAGATATGCTTTGGTAAATTAGCTAAATTGTTTACAATTGAAAACATCGGACATAATGGGGATTCAAAAGGCAAAGGCATCAAATCATTGAACAAGAGACTGACATTGTCCTTAGATATCATTTTTATGTATTTACTCGGGTTTATGTGTTTATGTTATTTTTTTTTTCTTGGTATTTAAATTATGAAATTTTGAAGAACAAATTGTAATGTTTTATATTCATTTTTATATGTTCAAAGGTCTTGATTGATTTCTTGACTATATCAACATTAATAAATAAAAAAATAAACAAATAAGGCCGTGCCTGGACGATCGATCAGTGTTCGTCAGGAGCTGTCGAGTTGTTGAACAGTCGCGCGGCATAGCAAACAACAAAAGGAAAGGAGGAAAGTCTTCAATTAAAACTGTAGGAAATCAAAGGCAGCAGCCTAGAAGAGAACTCTGCATTTGCAACCGAATTGTATGGTGGAAAAAAAAAACAATCCGAGGGACCTCGACGCGTGAAGGACCATGATACAGTACAGGTCACACTAGGGATAGTATTACTAATCACGCCCTGTCTTCGTCTGTTTGAGATTCAAAAACAAATCTTGTAATACTCTGCGACTTCCACTAGATGTCGGACTATGCAGAGCATGTGATCTAAGCAGATCCACAAGCTCCAGAAATATTTATTATATTTACACCAGAATCACCCAAAATACTTTAGACGTTTAGCCCAGGGACTCCATCTCTCATGCCCTAAAGAGTCTTCACTGGCTCCCGGTTGCTTCACAGATTAAATTTAATTCAAATCCCTCTGTATCATTCACAAGGCTGTCTGGGGCCAGGGACCACACTATCTGCAACTCTTACTAAATATTCCCGGTCTAGACCTCTGGGCTCCTCTGGCCCAAGTCCTTGTGTGTAAATTGTTTAGCTAAACAGAGAGCAGAAAGTCGATCGCTTTCCTCAGCTGGCTCCCTACTTTGGAACAGCTCCCGCTTCTTCTTGAGCAGGACTTTCTTGCATTCTGGAAGATCCTCATGACCTTCCGCTTTACCTCCTCCTTTCTGCCCGTTCTCCTCCGCTAATCTCAGAGTTGCTTTTGGTGTTCAGGGCCCTTATGCATCCTCGAAGCCCTGACCTCCCACACCAAATCGCCCCAGCTTCTGCCTATCTTCACCACTTGCCTCGGCTCACCCTCCACCCTTGGAGGCTCGCACTTACCTTACATTGCACTTCACCAGTTTCTCAGCCATGAGCACCCCAACACCTATCCCATTCCCTCTCCCTTTTGCACTTAAACGTACTGAACACTCAAGGCATAGTATATGTATTTAACTGTTTCTCATCCGGTGTCCCTACCTTGCTGCCCTGTGGGCGCTATGAAACAGTACTTACTTCCTGGATAAACGCCTAACAAGCGAACAATAAATAAATACTAGAACACTTAGGATTACTTGATAATACACTTCAAAGGGCACTTTCACTTTTGTGTTTGTTCGCGGTTACATTTGTAGCTACAGAAAGGGAATTAGAAAGGGAAAAGGCAATGTTATTGTATTATTGGTTATTTCACACTCATGCGGTTTTCAACGGTTTATATGGTAATACATTTACTCTGCAAACACAAAGTAAAGTCACTTAAAGGGAGCAAAATGATTAGTTGCGCTTAGTTCATGCGCTTAGTTCAAGGTTCTAGAAATGGTGTGTTTGCATACTAAGTCTTAAGTCCAAAAACACAACCCTAGCTAACGGCAGTCAGAGAGGACATGAAGTCTTGACAAGCAGCGAATTACGAAGAGTTCATGTGGATTTCTTTCAGTGTCTAGAGTTATTGAAGCAGGAAGTGAACAACTAACAAGGGAGACCTTAAAACGGACTTGAGAAGGTGACAAAAGGGACAGCTTGGGTATGAGGTAAGAGGGGGTTGCCCTGTACACCTTTACATACACTCCAACGGTCTGGAGCGACTTCTTGGAATCAGGTAAGCAATACCTTTTCCCCCACAGTACCTTAGGTTAGAAGAAAATGTTTGTGCTGTCGGCTCCGCGATGTTGCAGCTCTGGACCCCAACCTCTGGATTCCTTGGTCTGGTGTCTAAACGCAGGACAATGGACAGGATCTCTCAGCAACAGTCTCGAGGGAGGACCCGTGGCACGACTTTCAGCAACTTCTTGGTTCACGCTGTGGGTTTGGTGCCTTTTCTGCAGCACCAACAAAGGACTCGGATCGCCCGGTCAAAGATTCTTCGCTTCCTGCAGTCCCACACTCTAGCGAGGGGGTCATGGCAGAGTTGGATCGGCTCTCTGGAGTGTCCTTACATGTTCAGCAAAGATTTAAACGGATTCAGCCTTTCCACGACGATGCACTTGAAATGGGAAGCAAGTCTCCTGGTATTGGGGTTCAGCAGCTCTGGAAGCTCCTAGTACCTCGGGAGATGGCTCGTTTCAAAGTTCGTCTTGGGACTGGTTGTTCCCATCAGCCAAAGGGAAGGCGTTGTCCACTTCGGAGCTCCTCTGTCGCATAGAAAACAAGGTCAGGACAGCAGAGGTCGCTACACAGTGTTGGAAAGGGTCTGCAGGCATCTCTAGCCGTTGTCTTCTTTTTCGGTTACTTCAGCTTCCAGTGGTCGACATGCTTTTCACTCCAGAAGCATCACCTTTTAAACACGTCCAGCACAGACTCTTCTGCAATCTCTCTCAGCATTTTACAAAAGGGGGCATTTGGCTGTCTATTCAGGACAAGCCAGACCCCCTACAGGGAGCTGAACCTATTCAGGCGCTCTGGCAAACAAATGACAGGGGGGTGGAAAACTCCCCCTACTTCCTGCCTGCCCAGACACTGGAGCCTAGGCGGGGATACCTACGGGTTTCCACCAATAGCAATATGGCTAGGATATATAGCTATCCTTAAGATGACAATGCATTACTTACCGTAAAAGCATTTCTGATGGTTGTATCTGCTTAGATTCACATGCTGTGCATAGGTCCGACATCCAGTGGTCACTGCGGAGTATTGCATTTTGTTTTTCGTAGTCGAAAAGGGGACGTCGACAAGGCGTGTCTGTAACACTATCCCTATAGTGACGTGCATTGTACCCACAATCCCTCACGCGTCGAGGTCCCTCTGTTTGTATTTTTCTGCCCTGAGGGAGCCTTCTAGACGTGAGTGAGTACAGAAAAGAGAGATATAAAAGGAAGTCTATGTTCCTTCCATCCGAGCGGGGAGGAAGGGTGGGCGCATGTGAATCTAAGCAGATACAACCATCAGAAATGCTTTTACGGTAAGTAATGCATTGTCTTCTGATGTTTGTTAATCTGCTTAGAATCACATGCTGTGCATAGACTAGCGAGCAGTACCCGGAGTTGGCGGTGGGTTATGAGAAGGAACAGTAGAGAAAAGATGTCTTAATACTGCCTGTCCCACCTGGGAGTCAG
Organism: Ambystoma mexicanum; assembly: GCF_040938575.1. Classification (NCBI taxonomy): domain Eukaryota; kingdom Metazoa; phylum Chordata; class Amphibia; order Caudata; family Ambystomatidae; genus Ambystoma; species Ambystoma mexicanum. The sequence continues at coordinate 24,116,241 of NC_090930.1, forward strand.
ATCTTGAGTGTGCATCTAGACAGTAGTGTTTTGTAAAGGTGTGCACAGAACTCCAGGTAGCCGCTTTGCAGATGGACTCAAGGGGAACATTTGCAATGAATGCTATGGATGCCCCAGTGCCTCGAGTGGAATGTGCTCTTGGCTTGAAGGGTAGTTCTCTCTTAGCAAGAGTGTAACAGAGAGTGATGCATTGTACAATCCATCTAGATATAGTGGACTTAGAGACTGCATCTCCTTCTCTTCCTGCTGCCACCGAGACAAAGAACCGATTAGTCTTTCTCAGTGATCTGGTTCTTTCCATGTAGAACATGACAGCTCTGCGTACATCTAGTGTATGCAGACTTTTTTCTCCCAAGTTGGAAGGGTTTTGAAAGAACGTTGGTAGTTCTATAGATTGGTTTACATGAAATTTAGAGATGAATTTTGGTGCAAACCTTGGGTGTGTGCGAAGAACCACTTTATCCTTGTGAACTGATACGAAGGGGTCTAATACAGAAAAAGCCTGTAGTTCACTTACTCTCCTAATGGAGGTGATAGCTATTAGGAAAGCAGTCTTAAGAGTGAGGTATTTAAGAGTTGCCTTGTGCATGGGTTCGAAAGGAGTGCCCATGAGTCTAGAAAGTACCACGTTTAAGTCCCATCCGGGAGCTGGGCTAGCTATTGGGGGGTGTATTCTCTTTACCCCTTCCATGAAGGCCTTTATAACTGGTATCTTCCACCACGACACTTTAAGTTGGGAAGTAGTGTATGCAGAAAGTGCCGCTAGGTGGACTTTGATGGAATTGAACACTAGACCTGAATCCAGTAAATGGGTCAAGTACAGAACAATGTTAGTGGGAGAGCAGTCAACCGGGTTGATGCTCTTACCTCTACACCAGATGACAAATCTTTTCCACTTGCTAGAATAGCAGTGGCGAGTATTAGGTTTTCTGGCTTCCCTGAGGATGTCCATACATCTCTGCGGGAGTTGTAAATGTCCAAATTCTATGATCTCAGGAGCCAGGCTGCTAAGTTCATGGTCTGAGGGCATGGATGCAGTGTCCTGCCCTTGTCCTGTGACAGCATGTTGTACGGGCAGGGAAGTTTCACTGGGGGAGATAGGGACATCTCCATCAAGTGAGCGAACCATGGCTGTCGGGCCCACATTGGGGCCACTAGTATCATGGTAACCTGCTCCTGGTGCATCTTGTGCACCACTTTGTTGAGAAGGGAAGTCGGGGGGAAAGGCGTAAACAAATTTCCCGGATCATTGAATCGACAGACCGTTCCCCTTGGACTGGTTCTGGGGGTACCTGGTGGCGTAACTTTGGCATTGTGAGTTCTCCATAGTTGCGAACAGGTCTATTTCCGGGAATCCCCATTGCGTGAAGACGTCTAAGACGATGTCTTCGTGCAATTGCCATTCGTACTCTTCGGGCAGGGGGAAGTCTCTGCTGAGTTTGTCTGCTAGCAGATTGAGTTCCCCTGGTACATGTTGTGATAGTAGGAACATGTTGTGTTTGAGAGCCCACTTCCATATATTCTGGGACAGTTTGGACAGTCCTGGAGAGTGAGTGCCCCCTTGCTTGTTGAGGTAGTACATGGCTGTGGTGCTGTCTGTGAGGACCATCACTGTCTTTCCTTGTAGGTGTTTCTGAAAGGCTTTCAGTGCTTTGAACACCGCTAGTAGTTCTAGCAGGTTTATATGCTTGGATGCTAAGCTCGGAGTCCACGCTCCGTGAGCAGTCTGATGGGATAGGTGAGCCCCCCCATCCTGTGAGGGATGCGTCTGTGGTTAGAGTGGCTTCCACTGCGGGTGTGGCAAAAGTTTTACCTAATAACAGGTTTTCTTTTGTCCACCACCGTAGCGAGAGAACCAAGGCCTGCGAGACCACCACTAGATCGTCCCATTGTCCGCTGGCTTGACACCACTGGCTGTAGAGCCACTCTTGCATTGGGCGCATGCGCAGGCGCGCGTGAGGTACCAAATAAATACATGACGCCATCATCCCTAGCAAGCGCATTGCTTTGCGTACCGTCACCTCTCGACCTGCCACATAATGGGGGATCTGAAACAGCATGTTTTGGACCCTCTCGTTGGAGGGGAAGACGAGGCCGTCCTTTGTTCGAATTAGAGCCCCTAGGAATTGTTTGATTTGGCTGGGGTCTAAGCTGGACTTCTTTTCGTTGATGGAGAAGCCCAGATGGGACAAAAGGTCTACGGTCTTTTGGGTATTGGAGAAGCATGTTTCGTAGGAATCCCCTGTTATGAGCCAGTCGTCGAGGTAAGGGTATACCGGGATGGATAACCTGCGCAGGTGGGCCGCTGCCACTGCCAGTACTTTCGTGAATACCCTTGGTGCAGATGCTATCCCGAAGGGTAGTACTCTGAACTGGTAGTGTTTGTTCTCTATCTTGAACCTGAGGTATTTTCTGTGCGCTGGCAACATTACAATATGAAAGTATGCATCTTTCATGTCTAGTGTTGTCATGTAATCCCCTTGTGATAACAGTGGGATTACTTCCTGCAAGGTCACCATACGAAACTTTTGGGGTTTGACAAACTTGTTCGCTGGGCGCAGATCTAATACACGGCGCATGGTTAAGTCCTTTTTGGGTACAAGGAAGTACACTGAATAAATACCTTCTGTTACCTGAGATAGGGGGGACAGCCTCTATAGCTTCTTTTTTCAGTAGCTCTTCTACTTCTTGAAGAAGAATGGTGAGGTGTTCCGGTGTCATGCGTCGGTTCCGTGGGGGTCTGTAATTCGGGGAACCGTTGAATTCGATGCAGTATCCGTGGGCTATGGTGGATAATACCCAGCGGTCTGACGATATTCCCTCCCATGCTGAAAGGAACGATGTTAGCCGGCCCCCGACCGGTGATGCATGGGAGGGGACCCGAATCTTCGGGTCATTTGTTGGTATTGGGCGTGGAACCTTTGGGGCTGGAGCCGCGACCTCTTCCTTTGCCACGGCGTTGGCCTCTTTGACTGAACTGGGTGTTACCCTGGTTAGAGGGCAAGTTGGTAGCAGAGTAAAATTGCTGTTGGTTTTGCTGCTGGCGTTGGCCACGAAAGGAGCGTCTATTGCCATAGCCGCGTCTGTTAGGGGGCCTAGAAATTTGGTCAAGAGTCTTGATGGTATCAAACTCTTTCTTCGCATGTTCCAGGGCCTCATCAACTGCTTTCCCAAACAGATGTGTTTGTTCTATGGGCTTATTTATCAGGGAAGCCTGGGTTTCCGGCTTAAATCCCGAATTGCGCAGCCAGACATGGCGTTTGAGAAGTATTCCCTGAACCAGGGAACGGCCAGCCGTCTCTGCGGCATCTAAGGAGTTCTTTACGATGCCCTGGTTTACAAGAGTTCCCTCTGAGATTATAGCTAACAGGCGTGAACGCAGGGGTTCTGGTGCGTCCTCTGCTTCGCTGCGCAGCTTGCTCCACTGTGCATCTGCGTAGCTAGCTAGTAGGGAATTGTTATTTGCAATCCTAGTTGAGAAGGCGGCGGAGGTCGTGATTCTCTTCCCAAGTGCATAGAGCTTCTTGCCCTCTTTGTCAGGTGGTGCCTCACTAGTGGATAGTGGTACCCCCGCTCTTTTTCTTGTATTAGTAACTACGAGGGAGTCCGGAATAGAATGTCCTCTGATGTACAAAGGGTCAGAGGATGAAGGGCTGAAGAGCTTTTCTATCCGAGGGTTGACCCCTCTGACTAAGGCAGGATTGGAAAGGGAAGGAGTTATTCTTCTCTTTATAGAAGCCAGGAGCGGAATAGACTGACTAACAGGGGCTTTCTCTTTAATAACTTTCTCTACAAAGTCTATGTCAGGAAGAGTTTCCCCTGTGTCTATTTCAAAATGCGCTGCTGCCTTGAGCAATAGTGCATTAAGTGAAGGTTGGTCATCTATGGGAGAGGTGTTTCCAATAGGTGAATCCTTGGGAGGAGAAGGGTGAAAGACATCAGGGTCTGAGTGCACTGATGGGGATTGCCAAGGCTGCACTGATGGGGATTGCCAGGGCTGCGAGGTAGCTGTATCTTCTTCAAAAGCTCCTGCAGTAGTGTAAGGATCTTCTTCAAACCCCTCTTCCTCCTGTTCTTCCTCTCCACCCAAACACTCCTCATCTTCCTGGAGGTATTGCTCCTCTTCAGTGAGGTCATATACGTCTGTAGAAGGGGAAACAGCCTAGGAATCTTGACCCTAGGGTCATCCTGGGGCCATTCTCTTGGTCTTTTGTGTGTGGGTGGGTTTTGGCTTCCCAAAAACCTTTCCATTTTCTCCATACAAGAATGGAGTCTTTCAAGGGTCTCATGGGGGACCCCTGAATAGTCTAGAGGGGGGAACTCAGTGTTTTCACCTTCAAAACGCTTAGAACGCTCCCACAACGTCGAAGAAAGGTTTCCGTCGCCCTCTGAAAAGCCCTCCGGTAGTTCAGAAGTGCCCTTAGATGAAGGGGGCAGTTCCTGGCTACTTTTGTGCTTTTTCGGCGTTTCTATAGCTTTTTGTGCGGTATTCGACGTTTGTTTCGTCGTCCGCTTACGTTTGTCTTCGGAAACAATTCTCACCAGGCTCTCGACAACGAGATTGTCAGTAGAGGGCTCTGGTGTCGACGTTGCCTGCGTTACGCGTTGTTCCTCGACGGCCGCTCTATGGAGCGTTACGTCGGATGATTTTGAGGTAGCGCCCGTGTTTGATGAAAGCCCAATCGCTGGTCGCGGCTGCGTTTGCGGGTGGGGCTTGGGACCCTTACGGTCTGAGGTAGACGCCGGAGTGCCCTGCGTCCCCTTCGGCGCTGATGGATCCTTCGTCTTCGACGAAGAAGAGCCGTGGGTTGTGTGCTTAGGCCTATGGGGTCTATGTGCGTCCTTGTCGCCGGGGTGTTCATCCCCATAAGCAGGGCGTGAACCGAGCCCGTCGGGGCCGGGGACGGACGTCGAGGAGCGCGAGCGCTCCTTCTGGGGGTTAATGACTTCCGAAACGGACATCGAGTTATCACCCTCCTCGTCACTTTCTGTAACAGCGGCGGCGGGTGAGGAAATTGACTTCGACATAGCGTAGTCCGCCCACCTCTTTTCGTTCTTTAAGAGTTCTTGGTTTCAAGAGCTTACAGGCCGCGCAGCTGTCCTCCTTATGATCGAGGGGCAAGCAACGATTACAGAGCTTGTGTTTATCCTTCCAAGTGTATTTGCCCCTACAGCGTGGGCAAAACTTAAAAGGTGTCCTCTCCATAGCTGAGGCAATAATAACTGGTGATAACAACCCCAAGGGAAAGATAGGGGAGAAAGAAAGACATTCTCAAAGAGAAGATAAAAGTTCGAACCCCCACTCTCCCTACTGTATGTTGGCCGGCGAGGCCAGGCCACGTGTTCGGCAAAGCCGAAGGATCTCCTCCGTCTCTTCCCCTCCGTCAAAAACTTGCTCGGTGGAGAAACAGCTTCACAGCTAACGTCGAGGGGAGGGATCTTTAACAATATAATAAGTATAATTAAGGACCGAGGTCCGTAGTAAGTATTTGCAATGTCTCTCTAGGAGCTCCGCGTAAGGCGACCAGAAGCTGGGCGGAAAAAAACAATCTGAGGGACCTCGACGCGTGAGGGATTGTGGGTACAACGCACGTCACTATAGGGATAGTGTTACAGACACGCCTTGTCGACGTCCCTTTTTCGACTACGAAAAACAAAATGCAATACTCCGCAGTGACCACTGGATGTCGGACCTATGCACAGCATGTGATTCTAAGCAGATTAACAAACATCAGAAATGTATTTACTTTTTAAGGTTATTTTATGCAAAAGATAACTGCACCGTTGTAAAAATGTGTTTGAACTAAAGAAAACTATAACAAATAAATAAAGTAGTAAAGGCGTATACCAAAGGTTGGGTTGCCTACTGACAAGACAACAAGGCTTGTGTAGTCTCCCACAGGGTTACTACATACAATCTTGCCTAACACCTAGTAATCCCTTTAACCCATTCATCATGTAAACTTGCACTAACTCACTTGAATGGCTGGGGCAGTGGTTTCATTTTTACTACCTAGTGATGTGTAACTGCAGGCCGATACCTCCGCTGCAGTGCTGCACCCAAGGGAGACTATTTTCTCAAAATGGCCCCGGTCTTATTTTTTCGACATTTCTTGTTAGTTAGTTTCTTATGGCCTTTTCCTCCGTTTGCATCAGGTTTGAGTCCTTTGTGTAGTTTGCCTTTGGCGGGCTTCAGCCCTGAAGCCCGCCCAGGCTCCAGTGTGTCTGGAAAGGCAGGAAGTGAATTGAGGGTCCCGAAACATCCCTGCCCGTTGTCTCTAGGTGTGCCTGAGTGAAACCAGTTCTAATTGGACTGCTGCCTGTCCTGGAGGATTGACAGCCTAGGGCTGTGAATGAATGGGAAATTCCATAAAAAGTGAGGTTTTTGGGACTAAGAGCCGATACGACCATGGGAGGACAACCGCCGAAGCAGAAGATGTGAAAAGACGCCAGCAGCACCCTCCTGGACCGCGAAGTGCCCGGTGAAGGGCTGCAGCTGTGCTGACCCAGTTTTCGGATCGACAGGGAAAAGACCCGTAAAGGACGACTTCCTCCCTTAGGCTGGTGGGACTACCTAGCCTCGAGACAAACTATTTTGGCGCAACACACGACTTTCTGTGACTTTCCTAGGCTGCAGGAACCCAATAGCTGTGGTACCTAGACCATCTGTGAGTGCATTGTCTTCCAAAGTCCAAATCCAGCCAGATTTTCGTGGGCATCCAGAGGACCCTACAGAACTAAGAAATCCACGTCCAGAGTCCCCTTGCCAGAGTACAGGTCAGAGGGATCAAGGAAATCCTAACCTTAGCTTTCCATTCTTCATTGGTGCTGAGCATAAGGCGCCAAAACCACAAAGAACCGCTGAATCGACAGAAACCATTTCCACCGAGTCCCTCTCTTGAGTGCTTCTGCAGGAGCTCGCCAGACGTCCTCCCTTTCATCACCACGACCAAGGAATAGGAACAAGGATCTACTTCATTGCATCGTAAAGACAACCAACTGGAACACTCATTTTCAAGGTACTGTGGGACTTGTGGTGCTTTATCCTTTTGCCATTCGGTGTGCTTCCCATCTTTGGGAGTGTGATTTAACCCTACACTAAGTTGACCTCAACTTACCTGCACTGTCCTTACAGCTTGTGCCTTCCAAAGGTGACTTCTGTTGAGTTGCTGCAATTTCTCTTTTGAACACGGACTATTAAGAACATATCCCTAAGAAGAAGAGCATCAGAACTTTGACTTTGCCCATTGACTTTGGGTGTCCTGGCTCCCTACATGACTCCTTCAGAACCTATTGGCTTTGGCAGTGGTTGTTCCCTTCACAGGTTTTAAATGTTGAACACTTGAATGCTGGGATACTAGACTGCCTGCATCCCTTTGGTAGAATATAACTGTTCTTATAACTTATCAGTCTGTTCTGATCTAACCCCAACCTTTCCTTCTTTAAAAACTCAATATTGCAAATGTGATAATATATAAATGCTATACTGACCTCAACTGACGTCACCTCCGGGTGCTGGAACATGTGTAACATATGAACGAATTACTCATCTGCTTTATTGTTCACTGTTTAAATTGAATCATAACTTGGGATTAATGTTACCGCTAATTGCTGCTTTTTAAAGAATGCTTTAAATATCTACTATTATATAAACTAAGTGTGTAAGTGTTTAAATGGATACTTGTATTTACTGGTTTCATTGCACAGCTCTACAGCTCACATTACCCCTCTTAAAATAAGCCTGGTTGCTCAGTCACACTACCAACGTGTGTAGTACAGGCCTATATCAAAAGGTGGGTTAGCTAATACCAAGAGATAAGTCTTGTGTAGATCCACACCAGTTGGACTGCACTAATTCTTACCCACCATCAGGGAAAAAGCAAACCGAACAGGGCCCTCTGTCCAGAAGTACAGTTTGGACTTTGAACCTTGCTGCAACTGAGCAAGCTACAGTACCTGCAAGGCATGTTTTAAATGTTGCAGGCTTTTGGATTATGAATGTTTAGCACAGAACGCATTGAGGACATGTTCTGTAAATCAACAGTTATACTGCAAGACACAATGTTTACAAATAAAACCTACTTCCGGACTCACCAATGCTTAAAGTTATCAGGCCTTGTGCATTCTCAGTAAAGAGGCGCTCACACTTCAGCAAATGTTTAAAGAGCATAAGAAAACACAAAGACGAAATAAAGAACATGGATGTATTCATTCATTTGAGTAATCAGATTGTCACAAACCACCAACAGAGGACCTTTCAATGCATTAAAGAATAAAAAAGTCTGCAATACTGCGAACCCCAAGTGGCCAACATGACTTATTTTTATGTGTGACATTATGAACGAGTAAGGCTGCAGAAATAGATGCTTGCAGAAATAGATGCTTCCCCAAAGAATGAGTACATTTGTGTAACTTCACAAACTGACCAAGTATAAGAGATCTGCGTCAAGCAGACTTTTGGTTAGGACCTTCATTTTTAAAGACCTGTATTCAGAGGTGCCCTCAAATTCTGAGTGGTGGTACATAGATGAAAGGGTTGCAGAGCATTCTTTAAGGTAAAAGCTTTCCTGCACTTCCAAGCAGCCTCCAGGTGAAGGCACCATACCTAGAATGATGTTTTCATCGTTGGGGTCCAACATCAACACTGGTGGCTCCAGCAACTTCACCATGGACTGGTCATCCCAGATTATGTTGTTTTCCCAACGACCATACACCAACTCTTCATTATCAATCGGGAAAATGGAGAACCACGGTCTGTCATCATCCATCGAACCTGTAGCAATACAAAAATCGATCACTCCAGTTACATGTGGTAGTGGGAACTTTAAAGCACCAAAACAGCAGAAATGCACAACCATGAATATAACACTGTCCCTCACCTACAAAAAGGTTCAAACTCCCAACCTCCAAGTCATAATTACCCCCTGAAACCAATTGACCATAAAAAACCCACTGTCCCAAACACTGGTACCTCCTCTGACAAGCCCATTTGCTAAAACCACATGATTTATTTGCTCAGATAGCGATCATCTCATACATTTCTCAAATCCCCTGGGCATGATAAAACAAGCAGGCGTACCCCCCAAAAGTCCTTCCTTATGCTTGGTTATCATACACACTCCCTATATTCCTTTCTGAACAGTAGGTGCATTAACATCATTCTCAACCATATACTTCTCTACCTTGAACTGTCCAAAGGCATGCTGAAAGATTGTTCTGCAGAGTCGCTGGAGGAAAAAGTTCATTATTACACCAATAATAGTAATGGGTGGTTATCCCAAGAGCTGAACGGCTGAGAGTACTTAAAAGGAAAAGGTTTTATACCTGGAGACAAACTAGGCTGACTCAGATAAGGAAATCTATAGTGCTGCTGCCAAAGAAAATAAAGCTGTGGTAAAAGCTAAAAGAATCCAATTAGGAAATGCGGAAGACGACGCACCACATGATTCCAAGGAGTTATTTCAAATTCCTAAGGAACTAGAGAAGCCAGTGGATAACTTTTGATTGATATTTTATTTCTATCGCGTTCGTACACAAGTGTTTCAGAGCGCGACAAGGCAAGGGAGGGGAGGGGAACAGGAGAGAACAAAACAGTGATCTTACTAGGCCCAGTGACATTGAGAACGCGCAAGTGCATGGGAGAGGGGGGAGGGGAAAAGTGCATGGAAGGGGGGAGAGGTGGAAAGTGCGAAGCAGAGGAGAAAAAGATAAATAACAATAAATAAATAATAAAGGTAACAAACAGTGGTAATGCAGCCAGCAATTTGCAAGTGCTAGGTTTAAGGCAGCAGACAGGGTAGGTCCGATAAGTGCAGGAAGAAAAAGGGGGGGCTGTATGGGTACAGATACAGACCCCAGTGCAAGAGGTGGCCCGGAGGCAGTGCGGGAGGGTGGCAGGATGAGCAGGTATCTGGGCCCAAAAGACAGAGGGTGGCCAGGTGCACGGTGCCAAGAGAGAACAGATCAGCAGGGGAGAGGGGGAGCGAAGGCAGAAGAAAAGAGGAAGGTCTTGAGGTGCATCCGGAACCGGAGATGGTTCTCCTCAAGTTTTAGAGTGGCAGCGAGGCTGTTCCAGAGGGAGGCCCCAGCCGAAGACAGAGATCTACCCCCAGCTCGTTTTAGAAAAACGACTGACCCTGAGTGAGTTGGAGGTAGAGGAGCGAAGAGCTCGAGAGGGGAGGTATTTGAGGAGGGATAGCTGAAGGTGTATTTTGGACCCAGACCCCAGAAAGCCTTGTGGACAATGCAGAGGGTTTTGAATTTAATCCTTGCATCCACTGGAGAGTGGAGAGATTTCAGAGCTGGAGAGATCCGATCCCAGGGCTTGAGGCCAAGGACAAGTCTCGCAGTCCTGTTCTGGATTAGTTGCAGAGGGCAGAGAGTAGAGGCAGGTAGATTTAGAAAGAGGCTGTTACAATAGTCCAAGCTAGAGAGAACCAGAGCTTGAGATACCATGAGCTTCTGGGGGAACGAGAGGAAAGGCAGAGTAACTCTGAGGAGGTGCAGTCGGAAATTTGACTTTTTAGAGACCTCAGAGATGTGAGGGGAGAAGGAAAGTGTGGAGTCAAAGATGACCCCGAGGTTCTTAGCCTCGCAGGTGGGGGTAGGAGGAGGGCCAAGGGAGGCCAGCCAGAGAGTGAGGGGAAAGGATGGTGAAGGTGTGCCGATGAGGAGGATCTCTGTCTTGCTGGCATTCAGACAAAGATCATTGGCGGCACACCAATCTTGAATGGCAGTTAGGCAATCAGAGATGAGAGATGGAGAGGAGGTGGCAGAGGGCAGCCTGAAAATTAGTTGAGTGTCGTCAGCGTAACACTGGAAATTTGAGCAGAAAATGGCAATGCAGTGGGCGAGAGTTGCCAGGTATTGGTTGAAAAGCCAGGGTGAGAGATTAGACCACAGGTAGAGAGGAAGATAGATGAAAGGAAGGACCCAAGTTGGACCTGGGAAGGTCGATCTGAGAGGAAAGAGGTCAGCCAGGCCAGAGCCTGATCAGTGATACCCAGGTTTTCACAGAGATGGTTGAGCAGGATGGTATGGTTGACTGTGTTGAAGGCAGAAGAGAGATCGAGGAGGATGAGGACAGAGGGAATGTTAGAGTCAAGGTTGGTGAGCAGATCTTCATGGATGTTTAGGAGAGCGGTTTCCGTGCTTCTGGCAGCTCTGAAGCCAGACTGGTGGTCATGGAGACAGCCAACAGAATTGGAATGAAGGTTAGGCTGAGAGATGGCCAACTTTTCCAGGAGTTTGCCAAGAAAGGGAGTAATGGAAATTGGGCGATAGTTAGCTGGACAAGAAGGATCAGCTGTGGGTTTCTTGAGAAGAGGATGCACAAAGGAGTGCTTCAGAGATGAGGGGAAGGATCCAGAGGCAAAGGAGTGGTTGCAAAAATCAGCAAGGGCCGGAGCAAGGGTGTCAATGTGGTCCTTGATGGTTTTAGAGGAACAGGGATGAACCTGTTTTGAAGAGGCTTTCATAGATCAGACTTGTCTAGCAACCTCGTCAGGGGTGAAAAGAGGAAAGGATGAGAAGGATGGTGGGAGGGTGGCGAAAGGAGGGTCAGCAAGCACAGATGGAGAGGGAAGAGGAGGAGTGCGGGTGGAGAGAGTGGACAGGAAGTCCTGGGTTTTTGAAATGAAGTGCGAGGCAAGGGCACTGCAAAGAGCCTGGGAGGCAACAGGAGGGGAAGAGACTGCAGCAGGGTTGGCCAGCTCCTTGCAGATTTTAAAGAGTTCAGCCGAGTTGTTGGATGCCGCAGAGACACGAGCTTGAATGTGGACTCTCTTCTTGGTGAGGACAGAGAGTCGGTATTGCCTTTGTAGCAGGCGACAGGCCAGTTTTTCAGTTTTTTCCTCTCAGCTGTCCTACACTTATGTTTAAGTGTAGCTAGGTCAGAGTCATACCAGGAATTGTACTTGGCTTTGGACTTCAAACGGATCCTCATGACAGGGGCAAGAACATCAAACGTATCAGAAAGTGAAGAGTAGAGCAGAGACAGGGCTGTATCAAGATGAGAGACAGCCAAAGGTGGAGGGGGGGGGGGGAGAAAGTGGCAGCAAAAGCCTCAACTGACACACGCTTCATGGGCCGGATGTCCGAGAAGGTAGGTGGCAGTGTTGGGGCAGGCTTGGCTTGCGGGGAAGAGAGGGAGAGATGAGATGAGAGGAGGGAGTGATCGTTCCAGGAGAGAGGAGTGGTCAGAGGGATGGAGAGGGGGAGGTCAGAGGAGATCAAGACATCGCACACGAGAAAGTCCATCGAAAGACATAACCTGGTGTACATTGATTCAGGATTAATAAATTGGACAAAATGAAACAGAATATACTGGAGTCAAGAAATGAAAAGGCCCTAAATAATACACAAGAAAGGGATCCTTGTTATTTTAAGATGGACTCTAGATAAAGGCAAGCCATTCCTACATTTAATTTCAGAGCCATCACAGGCAGAACTTGCCAGGACACTAAGCGGACCTAGGCCCACCAAATGTAAAGGTGATGCATGCCCAGCATACTAAGCAGACCTAAGCCTGCTAAATGGAAAGGTGATGCATGCCCAGCATACTAAGCAGACCTAAGCCTGCTAAATGGAAAGGTGATGCATGCCCAGCATACTAAGCACACCTAAGCCCACTAAATGGAAAGGTGATGCATGTCCAGCAAACTAAGCAGACCTAGGCCAGCTAAATGGAAAGGTGATGCATGCCCAGCATACTAAGCAGACCTAGGCCAGCTAAATGGAAATGTGATGCATTTCCAGCATACTAAGCAGACCTAAGCTTGCTAAATGGAAAGGTGATGCATGCCCAGCATACTAAGCAGACCTAGGCCAGCTAAATGGAAAGGTGATGCATGCCCAGCATACCCTGGAGACCTAGGCCCGCTAAATGGAAAGGTGATGCATGCCCAGCATACTAAGCAGACCTAAGCTTGCTAAATGGAAAGGTGATGCATGCCCAGCATACTAAGCAGACCTAGGCCAGCTAAATGGAAAGGTGATGCATGCCCAGCATACTAAGCAGACCTAGGCCAGCTAAATGGAAAGGTGATGCATGCCCAGCATACTAAGCAGACCTAAGCTTGCTAAATGGAAAGGTGATGCATGCCCAGCATACTAAGTAGACCTAAGCATTCTACATGGAAAGGTGATGCATGCCCAGCATACTAAGCAGACCTAGGCCCGCTAAATGGAAAGGTGATGCATGCCCAGCATACTAAGCAGACCTAGGCCCGCTAAATGGAAAGGTGATGCATGCCCAGCATACTAAGCAGACCTAAGCTTGCTAAATGGAAAGGTGATGCATGCCCAGCATACTAAGCAGACCTAGGCCCGCTAAATGGAAAGGTGATGCATGCCCAGCATACTAAGCAGACCTACGCCCGCTAAATGGAAAGGTGATGCATGCCCAGCATACTAAGCAGACCTAGGCTCGCTAAATGGAAAGGTGATGCATGCCCAGCATACTAAGCAGACCTAAGCATGCTAAATGGAAAGGTGATGCATGCCCAGCATACTAACAGACCTAAGCCCGCTAAATGGAAAGGTGATGCATGCCCAGCATACTAAGCAGACCTAAGCCCACTAAATGGAAAGGTGATGCATGCCCAGCATACTAAGCAGACCTAGGCCAGCTAAATGGAAAGGTGATGCACGCCCAGCATACTAAGCAGACCTAGGCCAGCTAAATGGAAAGGTGATGCACGCCCAGCATACTAAGCAGACCTAAGCCCACTAAATGGAAAGGTGATGCACGCCCAGCATACTAAGCAGACCTAGGCCAGCTAAATGGAAAGGTGATGCACGCCCAGCATACTAAGCAGACCTAGGCCAGCTAAATGGAAAGGTGATGCATGCCCAGCATACTAAGCAGCCCTAGGCCAGCTAAATGGAAAGGCGATTCATGCCCAGCATACTAAGCAGACCTAAGCCCGCTAAATGGAAAGGTGATGCATGCCCAGCATACTAAGCAGACCTTAGCCTGCTAAATGGAAAGGTGATGCATGCCCAGCATACTAAGCAGACCTAGGCCAGCTAAATGGAAAGGTGATGCACGCCCAGCATACTAAGCAGACCTAGGCCAGCTAAATGGAAAGGTGATGAATGCCCAGCATAATAAGCAGACCTTAGCCTGCTAAATGGCTTGGTGATGCACGCCAAGCATACTAAGCAGACCTAGGCCAGCTAAATGGAAAGGTGATGCACGCCCAGCATACTAAGCAGACCTAGGCCCGCTAAATGGAAAGGATGCACGCCCAGCATACTAAGCAGACCTAGGCCCGCTAAACGGAAAGGTGATGCACGCCCAGCATACTAAGCAGACCTAGGCCCGCTAAATGGAAAGGTGATGAATGCCCAACATACTAAGCAGACCTAGGCCAGCTAAATGGAAAGGCGATTCATGCCCAGCATACTAAGCAGACCTAAGCCCGCTAAATGGAAAGGTGATGCATGCCCAGCATACTAAGCAGACCTTAGCCTGCTAAATGGAAAGGTGATGCATGCCCAGCATACTAAGCAGACCTAGGCCAGCTAAATGGAAAGGTGATGCACGCCCAGCATACTAAGCAGACCTAGGCCAGCTAAATGGAAAGGTGATGAATGCCCAGCATAATAAGCAGACCTTAGCCTGCTAAATGGCTTGGTGATGCACGCCAAGCATACTAAGCAGACCTAGGCCAGCTAAATGGAAAGGTGATGCACGCCCAGCATACTAAGCAGACCTAGGCCCGCTAAATGGAAAGGATGCACGCCCAGCATACTAAGCAGACCTAGGCCCGCTAAACGGAAAGGTGATGCATGCCCAGCATACTAAGCAGACCTAAGCTTGCTAAATGGAAAGGTGATGCATGCCCAGCATACTAAGCAGACCTTAGCCTGCTAAATGGCTTGGTGATGCACGCCCAGCATACTAAGCAGACCTAGGCCAGCTAAATGGAAAGGTGATGCACGCCCAGCATACTAAGCAGACCTAGGCCAGCTAAATGGAAAGGTGATGCATGCCCAGCATACTAAGCAGACCTAAGCTTGCTAAATGGAAAGGTGATGCATGCCCAGCATACTAAGCAGACCTAATCCCGCTAAATGGAAAGGTGATGCATGCCCAGCATACTAAGCAGACCTAAGCTTGCTAAATGGAAAGGTGATGCATGCCCAGCATACTAAGCAGACCTTAGCGTGCTAAATGGCTTGGTGATGCACGCCCAGCATACTAAGCAGACCTACGCCAGCTAAATGGAAAGGTGATGCATGCCCAGCATACTAAGCAGACCTAGGCCAGCTAAATGGAAAGGTGATGCATGCCCAGCATACTAAGCAGACCTAAGCCCGCTAAATGGAAAGATGATGCATGCCCAGCATACTAAGCAGACCTTAGCCTGCTAAATGGCTTGGTAATGCACGCCCAGCATACTAAGCAGACCTAAGCCAGCTAAATGGAAAGGTGATGCATGCCCAGCATACTAAGCAGACCTAAGCTTGCTAAATGGAAAGGTGATGCATGCCCAGCATACTAAGCAGACCTAGGCCCGCTAAATGGAAAGGTGATGCATGCCCAGCATACTAAGCAGACCTAAGCCCGCTAAATGGAAAGGTGATGCATGCCCAGCATACTAAGCAGACCTAGGCCCGCTAAATGGAAAGGTGATGCATGCCCAGCATACTAAGCAGACCTAGGCCCGCTAAATGGAAAGGTGATGCATGTCCAGCATACTAAGCAGACCTAGGCCAGCTAAATGGAAAGGTAATGCATGCCCAGCATACTAAGCAGAACTAGGCCAGCTAATTGGAAAGGTGATGCATGCCCAGCATGCTAAGCAGACCTAGGCACGCTAAATGGAAAGGTGATGCATGCCCAGCATACTAAGCAGACCTATGCCCACTAAATGGAAAGGTGATGCATGCCCAGCATACTAAGCAGACCTTAGCCTGCTAAATGGCTTGCTGATGCACGCCCAGCATACTAAGCAGACCTAGGCCCGCTAAATGGAAAGGTGATGCATGCCCAGCATACTAAGCAGACCTAGGCCAGCTAAATGGAAAGGAGATGCATGCCCAGCATACTAAGCAGACCTAGGCCCGTTTAATGGAAAGGTGATGCATGCCCAGCATACTAAGCAGACCTTAGCCTGCTAAATGGCTTGGTGATGCACGCCCAGCATACTAAGCAGACCTAGGCCCGCTAAATGGAAAGGTGATGCATGCCCAGCATACTAAGCAGACCTAGGCCCGCTAAATGGAAAGGTGATGCATGCCCAGCATACTAAGCAGACCTTAGCCTTCTAAATGGCTTGCTGATGCACACCCAGCATACTAAGCAGACCTAGGCCAGCTAAATGGAAAGGTGATGCATACCCAGCATACTAAGCAGACCTAGGCCAGCTAAATGGAAAGGTGATGCATGCCCAGCATACTAAGCAGAACTAGGCCAGCTAAATGGAAAGGTGATGCATGCCCAGCATACTAAGCAGACCTAAGCCTGCTAAATGGAAAGGTGATGCATGCCCAGCATACTAAGCAGACCTAGGCCAGCTAAATGGAAAGGTGATGCATGCCCAGCATACTAAGCAGACCTAAGCTTGTTAAATGGAAAGGTGATGCATGCCCAGCATACTAAGCAGACCTAAGCCCGCTAAATGGAAAGGTGATGCTTGCCCAGCATACTAAGCAGACCTTAGCCTGCTAAATGGCTTGGTGATGCACGCCCAGCATACTAAGCAGACCTAGGCCAGCTAAATGAAAAGGTGATGCACGCCCAGCATACTAAGCAGACCTAAGCTTGCTAAATGGAAAGGTGATGCATGCCCAGCATACTAAGCAGACCTAGGCCCGCTAAATGGAAAGGTGATGCATGCCCAGCATACTAAGCAGACCTAAGCCCGCTAAATGGAAAGGTGATGCATGCCCAGCATACTAAGCAGACCTAGGCCCGCTAAATGGAAAGGTGATGCATGCCCAGCATACTAAGCAGACCTAGGCCCGCTAAATGGAAAGGTGATGCATTCCCAGCATACTAAGCATACCTAGGCCCGCTAAATGGAAAGGTGATTGCATGCCCAGCATAGTAAGCAGACCTAGGCCCGCTAAATGGAAAGGTGATGCATGCCCAGCATACTAAACAGACCTAGGCCCGCTAAATGGAAAGGTGATTGCATGCCCAGCATATTAAGCAGACCTAGGCCCGCTAAATGGAAAGGTGATGCATGCCCAGCGTACTAAGCAGACCTAAGCCCGCTAAATGGAAAGGTGATGCATGCCCAGCATACTAAGCAGACCTAGGCCCGCTAAAGGTGAAGGGGATGCATGCCCAGCATACTAAGCAGACCTAGGCCAGCTAAATGGAAAGGTGATGCATGCCCAGCATACTAGGTAGACCTACACCCGCTAAATGGAAAGGTGATGCATGCCCAGCATACTAAGCAGACCTAGGCCAGCTAAATGGAAAGGTGATGCATGCCCAGCATACTAAGCAGACCTAGGCCCGCTAAATGGAAAGGTGATGCATGCCCAGCATACTAAGCAGACCTAACTCCGCTAAATAGAAAGGTGATGCATGCCCAGCATACTAAGCAGACCTACGCACGCTAAATGGAAAGGTGATGCATGCCCAGCATACTAAGCAGACCTAGGCCAGCTAAATGGAAAGATGATGCATGCCCAGCATACTAAGCAGACCTAAGCCCGCTAAATGGAAAGGTGATGCATGCCCAGCATACTAAGCAGACCTAGGCCAGCTAAATGGAAAGGTGATGCATGCCCAGCATACTAAGCAGACCTAAGCTTGCTAAATGGAAAGGTGATGCACGCCCAGCATACTAAGCAGACCTAGGCCAGCTAAATGGAAAGGTGATGCATGCCCAGCATACTAAGCAGACCTAAGATTGCTAAATGGAAAGGTGATGCACGCCCAGCATACTAAGCAGACCTAGGCCCGCTAAATGGAAAGGTGATGCACGCCCAGCATACTAAGCAGACCTAGGCCCGCTAAATGGAAAGGTGATGCATGCCCAGCATACTAAGCAGACCTAGGCCAGCTAAATGGAAAGGAGATGCATGCCCAGCATACTAAGCAGACCTAGGCCCGTTTAATGGAAAGGTGATGCATGCCCAGCATACTAAGCAGACCTTAGCCTGCTAAATGGCTTGGTGATGCACGCCCAGCATACTAAGCAGACCTAGGCCCGCTAAATGGAAAGGTGATGCATGCCCAGCATACTAAGCAGACCTAGGCCCGCTAAATGGAAAGGTGATGCATGCCCAGCATACTAAGCAGACCTTAGCCTTCTAAATGGCTTGCTGATGCACACCCAGCATACTAAGCAGACCTAGGCCAGCTAAATGGAAAGGTGATGCATACCCAGCATACTAAGCAGACCTAGGCCAGCTAAATGGAAAGGTGATGCATGCCCAGCATACTAAGCAGAACTAGGCCAGCTAAATGGAAAGGTGATGCATGCCCAGCATACTAAGCAGACCTAAGCCTGCTAAATGGAAAGGTGATGCATGCCCAGCATACTAAGCAGACCTAGGCCAGCTAAATGGAAAGGTGATGCATGCCCAGCATACTAAGCAGACCTAAGCCTGCTAAATGGAAAGGTGATGCATGCCCAGCATACTAAGCAGACCTAGGCCAGCTAAATGGAAGGGTGATGCATGCCCAGCATACTAAGCAGACCTAAGCTTGCTAAATGGAAAGGTGATGCATGCCCAGCATACTAAGCAGACCTAAGCCCGCTAAATGGAAAGGTGATGCTTGCCCAGCATACTAAGCAGACCTTAGCCTGCTAAATGGCTTGGTGATGCACGCCCAGCATACTAAGCAGACCTAGGCCAGCTAAATGGAAAGGTGATGCACGCCCAGCATACTAAGCAGACCTAAGCTTGCTAAATGGAAAGGTGATGCATGCCCAGCATACTAAGCAGACCTAGGCCCGCTAAATGGAAAGGTGATGCATGCCCAGCATACTAAGCAGACCTAAGCCCGCTAAATGGAAAGGTGATGCATGCCCAGCATACTAAGCAGACCTAGGCCCGCTAAATGGAAAGGTGATGCATGCCCAGCATACTAAGCAGACCTAGGCCCGCTAAATGGAAAGGTGATGCATTCCCAGCATACTAAGCATACCTAGGCCCGCTAAATGGAAAGGTGATTGCATGCCCAGCATAGTAAGCAGACCTAGGCCCGCTAAATGGAAAGGTGATGCATGCCCAGCATACTAAACAGACCTAGGCCCGCTAAATGGAAAGGTGATTGCATGCCCAGCATATTAAGCAGACCTAGGCCCGCTAAATGGAAAGGTGATGCATGCCCAGCGTACTAAGCAGACCTAAGCCCGCTAAATGGAAAGGTGATGCATGCCCAGCATACTAAGCAGACCTAGGCCCGCTAAAGGTGAAGGGGATGCATGCCCAGCATACTAAGCAGACCTAGGCCAGCTAAATGGAAAGGTGATGCATGCCCAGCATACTAGGTAGACCTACACCCGCTAAATGGAAAGGTGATGCATGCCCAGCATACTAAGCAGACCTAGGCCAGCTAAATGGAAAGGTGATGCATGCCCAGCATACTAAGCAGACCTAGGCCCGCTAAATGGAAAGGTGATGCATGCCCAGCATACTAAGCAGACCTAACTCCGCTAAATAGAAAGGTGATGCATGCCCAGCATACTAAGCAGACCTACGCACGCTAAATGGAAAGGTGATGCATGCCCAGCATACTAAGCAGACCTAGGCCAGCTAAATGGAAAGATGATGCATGCCCAGCATACTAAGCAGACCTAAGCCCGCTAAATGGAAAGGTGATGCATGCCCAGCATACTAAGCAGACCTAGGCCAGCTAAATGGAAAGGTGATGCATGCCCAGCATACTAAGCAGACCTAAGCTTGCTAAATGGAAAGGTGATGCACGCCCAGCATACTAAGCAGACCTAGGCCAGCTAAATGGAAAGGTGATGCATGCCCAGCATACTAAGCAGACCTAAGATTGCTAAATGGAAAGGTGATGCACGCCCAGCATACTAAGCAGACCTAGGCCCGCTAAATGGAAAGGTGATGCATGCCCAGCATACTAAGCAGACCTTAGCCTGCTAAATGGAAAGGTGATGCATGCCCAGCATACTAAGCAGACCTAAGCTTGCTAAATGTAAAGGTGATGCATGCCCAGCATACTAAGCAGACCTAAGCCAGCTAAATGGAAAGGTGATGCATGCCCAGCATACTAAGCAGACCTAAGCTTGCTAAATGCAAAGGTGATGCATGCCCAGCATACTAAGCAGACCTAGGCCCGCTAAATGGAAAGGTGATGCATGCCCAGCATAACATGCAGACCTAGGCCAGCTAAATGGAAAGGTGATGCATGCCCAGCATACTAAGCAGACCTAGGCCAGCTAAATGGAAAGGTGATGCATGCCCAGCATACTAAGCAGACCTAAGCTTGCTAAATGGAAAGGTGATGCATGCCCAGCATACTAAGCAGACCTAAGCCCGCTAAATGGAAAGGTGATGCATGCCCAGCATACTAAGCAGACCTAAGCTTGCTAAATGGAAAGGTGATGCATGCCCAGCATACTAAGCAGACCTAGGCCAGCTAAATGGAAAGGTGATGCATGCCCAGCATACTAAGCAGACCTAGGCCAGCTAAGTGGAAAGGTGATGCATGCCCAGCATACTAAGCAGACCTAAGCTTGCTAAATGGAATGGTGATGCATGCCCAGCATACTAAGCAGACCTAAGCTTGCTAAATGGAAAGGTGATGCATGCCCAGCATACTAAGCAGACCTTAGCCTGCTAAATGGAAAGGAGATGCATGCCCAGCATACTAAGCAGACCTAAGCCCGCTAAATGGAAAGGTGATGCATGCCCAGCATACTAAGCAGACCTAGGCCAGCTAAATGGAAAGGTGATGCATGCCCAGCATACTAAGCAGACCTAAGCCCGCTAAATGGAAAGGTGATGCATGCCCAGCATACTAAGCAGACCTAAGCCCGCTAAATGGAAAGGTGATGCATGTCCAGCATACTAAGCAGACCTAGGCCAGCTAAATGGAAGGGTAATGCACGCCCAGCATACTAAAGCAGACCTACGCCCGCTAAATGGAAAGGTGATGCATGCCCAGCATACTAAGCAGACCTAGGCCCGCTAAATGGAAAGGTGATGCATGCCCAGCATACTAAGCAGACCTAAGCCCGCTAAATGGAAAGGTGATGCATGCCCAGCATACTAAGCAGACCTAAGCCTGCTAAATGGAAAGGTGATGCATGCCCAGCATACTAAGCAGACCTAGGCCCGCTAAATGGAAAGGCGATGCATGCCCAGCATACTAAGCAGACCTAAGCCTGCTAAATGGAAAGGTGATGCATGCCCAGCATACTAAGCAGACCTAAGCCTGCTAAATGGAAAGGTGATGCATGCCCAGCATACTAAGCAGACCTAAGCCAGTTAAATGGAAAGGTGATGCATGCCCAGCATACTAAGCAGACCTAAGCCCGCTAAATGGAAAGGTGATGCATGCCCAGCATACTAAGCAGACCTTAGCCTGCTAAATGGCTTGCTGATGCACACCCAGCATACTAAGCAGACCTAGGCCAGCTAAATGGAAAGGTGATGCATGCCCAGCATACTAAGCAGACCTAGGCCAGCTAAATGGAAAGGTGATGCATGCCCAGCATACTAAGCAGACCTAAGCCCGCTAAATGGAAAGGTGATGCACACCCAGCATACTAAGCAGACCTAGGCCAGCTAAATGGAAAGGTGATGCACACCCAGCATACTAAGCAGACCTAAGCTTGCTAAATGGAAAGGTGATGCATGCCCAGCATACTAAGCAGACCTAGGCCCGCTAAATGGAAAGGTGATGCATGCCCAGCATACTAAGCAGACCTAAGCCCGCTAAATGGAAAGGTGATGCATGCCTAGCATACTAAGCAGACCTAGGCCCGCTAAATGGAAAGGTGATGCATGCCCAGCATACTAAGCAGACCTAGGCCCGCTAAATGGAAAGGTGATGCATGCCCAGCATACTAAGCAGACCTAGGCCCGCTAAATGTGAAGGTGATGCATGCCCAGCATACTAGGTAGACCTACACCCGCTAAATGGAAAGGTGATGCATGCCCAGCATACTAAGCAGACCTAAGTCCGCTAAATGGAAAGGTGATGCATGCCCAGCATACTAAGAAGACCTACGCACGCTAAATGGAAAGGTGATGCATGCCCAGCATACTAAGCAGACCTAGGCCAGCTAAATGGAAAGATGATTCATGCCCAGCATACTAAGCAGACCTAAGCCCGCTAAATGGAAAGGTGATGCATGCCCAGCATACTAAGCAGACCTAGGCCAGCTAAATGGAAAGGTGATGCATGCCCAGCATACTAAGCAGACCTAAGCTTGCTAAATGGAAAGGTGATGCACGCCCAGCATACTAAGCAGACCTAGGCCAGCTAAATGGAAAGGTGATGCATGCCCAGCATACTAAGCAGACCTAAGCTTGCTAAATGGAAAGGTGATGCATGCCCAGCATACTAAGCAGACCTAGGCCCGCTAAATGGAAAGGTGATGCATGCCCAGCATACTAAGCAGACCTTAGCCTGCTAAATGGAAAGGTGATGCATGCCCAGCATACTAAGCAGACCTAAGCTTGCTAAATGGAAAGGTTATGCATGCCCAGCATACTAAGCAGACCCAAGTCCGCTAAATGGAAAGGTGATGCATGCCCAGCATACTAAGCAGACCTACGCCCGCTAAATGGAAAGGTGATGCATGCCCAGCATACTAAGCAGACCTAGGCCAACTAAATGGAAAGGAGATGCATGCCCAGCATACTAAGCAGACCTAGGCCCGCTAAATGGTAAGGTGATGCATGCCCAGCATACTAAGCAGACCTAAGCTTGCTAAATGGAAAGGTGATGCATGCCCAGCATACTAAGCCGACCTACGCCCACTAAATGTAAAGGTGATGCATGCCCAGCATACTAAGCAGACCTAAGCCAGCTAAATGGAAAGGTGATGCATGCCCAGCATACTAAGCAGACCTAAGCTTGCTAAATGGAAAGGTGATGCATGCCCAGCATACTAAGCAGACCTAGGCCAGCTAAATGGAAAGGTGATGCATGCCCAGCATACTAAGCAGACCTAGGCCAGCTAAATGGAAAGGTGATGCATGCCCAGCATACTAAGCAGACCTAAGCCCGCTAAATGGAAGGGTGATGCATGCCCAGCATACTAAGCAGACCTTAGCCTGCTAAATGGCTTGGTGATGCACGCCCAGCATACTAAGCAGACCTAGGCCAGCTAAATGGAAAGGTGATGCATGCCCAGCATACTAAGCAGACCTAGGCCAGCTAAATGGAAAGGTGATGCATGCCCAGCATACTAAGCAGACCTAGGCCAGCTAAATGGAAAGGTGATGCATGCCCAGCATACTAAGCAGACCTAAGCCCGCTAAATGGAAAGGTGATGCATGCCCAGCATACTAAGCAGACCTAGGCCAGCTAAATGGAAAGGTGATGCATGCCCAGCATACTAAGCAGACCTAAGCCCGCTAAATGGAAAGGTGATGCATGCCCAGCATACTAAGCAGACCTAAGCCCGCTAAATGGCTTGGTGATGCACGCCCAGCATACTAAGCAGACCTAGGCCCACTAAATGGCTTGGTGATGCATGCCCAGCATACTAAGCGGACCTAGGCCCACTAAATGGAAAGGTGATGCATCTTTGGCAGGATTCACGAGTGCAGCCGGTCTCTGGCACCAGTATGTCTGGCAGGGGCAGGAAGTGAGGGAGGTGCCCGAAACTCCCTGTGCTTAATCTCCTAGGAGACCCAAATGCACTCTGGCGTGATTGGCTGGCTGACTGTCCGGCAAGGACAGCCACCCTGCTGGGTGAGTGGCAGCTAGGCTGGAATGAAAGGGAGTAAACTGTTTAAAAGGTGAGTCTCTTGGACTGGAAAGCAGAGTCGACCACTGGAACGAAATAACCGAAGACGAGCTGGAAGAGGAGGTCGGCTGCTGCAACTCCTGGACCCTTGGTTTGCCAGTGCAGGAGTCCCCCGACAACCTCCCTCTTGTCCCCATGACTGAGGCTCAGAAACAGTGAGATCTGGAGGAACTGCCAGGAACCAACGTCTTGAGCTGCATCTTGTTCTTCATATTAAGGTACTGTGCCAACCCGATTGAGAGAGCTTACCTCTTGCGGTGAAAGTTCGTGGAACTTTCCCAACCTGCAGGCCTAATCAGCTTGTGACCCAACATAGGATTCTTTTTCGTACAAACTACTTCTGAGAACTTTGGCAAAGACTTTACCGTTCACTACAAGAGCTGCTCTTTCCTATCCAAGACACAAGTCCATTGACTTTGGCCTAAGGCTATTGAACTGAATCGAGTCCTCTAACGAACCAAAACTATTTGCACTGCCTAAGAAAGTATTTGTGTTCTACTCTATTAACTTGTGCATTTGCCCTCCTATTTAAAGTGACTGAAATGCTATTTTGCTCCTATTTCGGTGGAGCATGGTTTATTCAGAAACATATTGGTTTGGTGTTGAAGTTTGTGTATGATATTAAGTTCCCTCCTTCTAGTGAATGTTTTCTAAATGATTGTGTAATAAATTAATAAGTGTTTTACCAAGAAACCTTGAGTGCAAGTGTCTACTTGAACCACTGTAATTGTAGAACCTCTGTGTAACTTCTTGTACTGCTCACATTCCCTCTTGAGATAAGCCTGGCTGCTCAGCTCGCTACCACAAACTGTGTAGTACAGACTTATACCAAAGGTTGGTTTGCTTACACCTGTAGTCCTAATTGTATGTGGTGGTCCCAGAGGGTATTGCATGCAATTCTGCCTAACTCCCCATGGGAGCAGTTATAATACCATGAGATTTGTCACTGGGTGCACACAGCAGCTACAGAATATAGGGGTAAGTGTGGGAGCTTGTGCTGCCTTCTTTCCAATCTTTCCTAAAATATCTTACCAACTTTTGTTGTAAATGCAAGAGCACAAATCAGTCAACACCCCACTTACTACAGAGAGGCAGCCACTCTCCCCCTATTAATGGGCGAGTCAGCACCATATCTAGCTCCAGGAGACCTTCTGTGGGGAGCAGCTCACATCTTGTCCATTTCTGGTAGGTATCTTTTTACGCAAATGCTTAAGGAATGCTTTTTTTTTTAATCTGTCATCATAGCAAAAGAAATATTCGAGAAGTCCCAACTATAAACGTTGATTAACAGGAAGTATAACTGCTCCTTTAACTTGGGCTATCTAGTGCAAGCTCGAGACTAGTTGGACGACCTCTGCTTAATCCTCTCCCTTCTCCCCAAGATGATTCCAATAGCCCTTCTTAAGCCCTCCTGCACTTTACTGGTCCCCAGTCATTTCAATACAAGGGGTCCTCGCTTATTATACCCAGCCGATACGCATGCATATTTAAATCTTTATATATACATTTTCCAGCTCACATTTTCCATAACATTGTGTTTCTTAGTTGCACATGTTTGGGGATCAATGCGGCCCAGTTATCTTCCGTAGAACCTAGATAAATGTTAGGGAGAATTTTCATTGCTGTGTTAACTCCCTTCAATCTTAGAGACCCGCCGCTCTTTTGCTGGACTTAGGGATTGTGACTTTTTCCACCTGAATGAGTGGGACCTTTTTCTCACTCCCTCCTGTGTTTTTCCCCCGACTAGGATTTTTGTGTTTTACAGCTTTATGGAGTCTGACAAACTCCACAGGCATCTGCTTTTTGTATAGTGACACACAGCACCTTAGGTACAGTGCCACTGAAAGGTCCCTTGGACTTCTCTGAGTGTTTAAATACATTTTTCTTGGGTGAACTATCGTTGCAAAGAGGGGGGTGTGGCTACATGGCCACGGAGTAGGACGAGGTCCCGAGGAGCTCCTGCTGAGCCGCTCCTGATCCTGGAAAATATACATGCTCAGAAGCAGATATCAGGAAGAAACCAAGCTCCACACAAGCATAAACGCACAGAGCATATCGTGGCCGCAACTCCAGGAAATCGCAGCACGGGAAGATAACTGCAGGCTGCAGAAGATCACAGCAGGCATAGGGCAGAGCAAATAAGATGGCGGCTACCAAAGAACAAAGAGATTAGCGGTGAGATGGCAGACACGAAAGGAGAAGCCGTGTCGCACTGCAACCGAACAAAGACAGACCTTGGCTGGGAAGCGGAGAGGGGCCGCACCGAGAAGGAGCTCCCGACAGGGACACGTGCCGAGCCAACACAGAGGCTGCTACAATCCCAGAAAGTGTAGCAAATCTGACACGACGGAGAGGACACCCACAGGCGCCCTGCCGCGGTGAGGACCACGCACTGGCAGCCCCAGCGGAGAAACAAACTGAGGACCCCGGAGCAGGAATCCCAGAGGGATGAGTAAAGGAGCCACGAAACGACAACGGGAAGCGGTGAGCAGGCAAAGATAAGGGACAAACGCAAACGGAGTCCTGCGACCCAGGCGAACCAGCAGAACGGGCCACAAGCAGCTCAGAAGAGGCTCGGGAAGCAAGGCTAATGCGACATGGAACGGTAAGAGTCGGACAGGGCTCGCAGAAGCGCGCAGTGCAACCGCGTGATGCACAAGACTACACGGCGCCCGCAGCAGCCGACAACGCTCATGCGACTCCAGCTCACGGGCGCGATACCGCACACATAAACGTGCGGGCCCAGACATTAAAGTGGTCCCATTCGCCCAGACGCACACCCGGTCACAGCAAATAAGACGCAGTGAGGAGTCTGGTGCTCCCCAGACGATCTGCATACAATGAAAACTTGGATTGAAAACAAAATGGTGCATTGACCCCCCACAAGACCTCCCCACGAGCAAAAAGGAAGTGCACACAAAATGGTAAACAACTAATGAGAGCACAACGCAAGCCCTCAGACCCCATAGCCAAAGAGCACATAGATACAAAAAACTGGATGTGCGCTCAGAGGCGCAAACATAAGGGACCTAACAAAGGACACTGGCAGACGTATCACAGCAGGGCCAAGAAGCGAGACAACTATGGAGCATGCCATGCTGAGGCTAGGAGCGGACCCACGCACAAGGACATAAGGATGCCAATGCAAGGCACTGTTAGACACATCAAAAAGAGGCCCTGCGGCATGCAAAGAATCGACGGGCCAGACACAAGGCCAACAGGGGACCACGAACCTTGAAGGGCGGACACTGTGACACGGCCTAGTGAAGGCAGGTACACAGAGTCAATAGTGGTGACAGCAGCTAGGAGACGTGGGAGAGCACAACCCATTCGAGGGATTATACAAACAGCTTAAGTGAACCCAAACCCAAGCCTTCCCCATGCACCACAGTTAACTACACAACAAACCTGATGAGCCAGAGACTACACTCCCGATAACCAGAACTAAGACTCGCAAAACAACACTGAGATGGAGGATAAACAGACTAAGACGAAAGGGAAACAACCAACACTGGAGGAATACGCAAGAACACTGCAGCTGACGGAAGGGGCTAGGAGTAAGGAGAAAAAACCCCGCAGACACCACCCCAGAGCACAAAGATCAACAAATCCTGGAAGCAATTGCGGACCTGAAACTAACATGGGAAACTAAACTGGAGTCAGCCATGGTTGAACTTAAGGCAGCAGTTATGTTGCAATTAGACAGGGAACGAGCTTACAACCACGTCAAACTACTCGAAGGGAAGGACACGGAGGAAGGAAGAACGGTATGGATGACAATGGGAGACCTAAGAATAGTAACCTGGAATGTCAGAGGTCTCAACAGCTATCTGAAGAGAAACAAGGTGATGATGTACCCGAGAAGGCAAAAAGTAGACATAGCCTTATTCCAAGAAACCCACCTCACTAAAGAAAAACTAGAGGTGGTGAAGAAAAAATGGAGGGGGGACCACCATGGGAGCAACGTATTTGGCATATTCCAGGGGGGGTAATCACCTGGGTGGCGCCACATGTGCCCTTCCAGTTGCTACAGGCCACGGAGGAGCCGGATGGGAGGATGGTAGTGATTCGAGGGTTAGAGAACAGAGAACTGTGCATTATAAATATGTATGTCCCTAACCAAGACACAGTGGCCTATTTTAAGACACTATATAGTAAAATCAGCCCCCACATAGGAGGCGCGGTCATATGGGGTGGGGGCTTCAATTGCACGCTGAACCCCAAAATGGATAGGTCAGACACTAAACTAGATAAACCCATCCCCGCAGGGAAAATGCCACAAACTCTGCTGAGAGACTTCGGGCTGGAAGATATATGGAGGCATCAACACCCGAATGATAGGCAGTACTCACACTATGCTGCCCCACACAACCTTTACACGAGACTGGATTATATGTTCGCCGCTTCGGAACTTGCTGGGGAAATGACGGGCTCAGAATATAAGGCGAGAATATTATTGGACCATTCCCCCCTGGTCCTGAAGTGGCGACATCAGCCCCCTAGAGCCAGCATCCCAACATGGAGGCTTAGAGCCGAGGCACTGAAGTATACTGCATTCGGACCTAAGGGAGGAGATAATTGGGTATTTTGAAAATAATACAGAAAGTGTGGAGTCAGAGGGAACCCTATGGGAGGCCTTCAAGGTGGTAGTGAGGGGGGCGGCCATATCAAAATCTAGAGGGCTCCAAGGAGGTGTAGTGCGAGAGCTACAGGAGACAGAAAAGAAACTAGAAGTAATTATGAAATGAGAGGGCACCTCACAGGAAGATGCCGAACAGGTGAGCCAATTGCAACAGGCATGTAGTGGGCTCTGGGAGAGGCTATGCAACCTGATTTTTTTTTTTTTTAAGTTGTTCATTAGTTTGATAAACTATTGCAACATAATCATCATCATTACAAAGGTTAAAATTCATCATCTCATACTTATTACATTTTGTGTATAAATTATTTTTGCAGTCTTTCAAGAGCGTATCTTATTAAAAACAAAAAACAAAATGTTCGACAAATTTACTCATGATCTTTCCTCAATCTTAAATTCACAGACGAATTAACACAAGTTGCTTATGACATTAAATACAATTTTCTTGCATTTCTGTGCTTCCTTATGAAGAAGCCAATATCTTAATGCAAAACGACAAAGAAATGCAACCTGAATTACAAAACATAAATTGAAAGACAACACGCAGGCAGTGATAAACCGGGAAGGCTGCTCGCATGGCTATACAAGAACGAGACACCAAGACCAGCGGTTAGGGAGAAAACGGGAGATGCGGGCCAAGTCTGAAACACCCAAGAGAGTGTGAATGAGGGATTCCTTAGATTCTATAAACGCCTCTATGAAGATGCAGGCGAAATTGCAGAGCAAGAAATTCAAGAAACGCTAGAAGATATAGAACTACCTAAATTGAATGAGGAAGGCAGAGATCACCTGGATGCCCCAATCACAATAGAGGAATTAGAGATAGTGGTAATAAATCTGCCCACGAGCAAAGCCCCTGGGACAGACGGGCTCCCTTGTGAATTCTATAAAACGTTTAGACAAGAAGTGCTCCCCCCGCTACTGGCACTGCTAAACGAGGCCTTCGAGAAAGGGAGACTGCCGGAATCCCTGAGGATGGCAATGATTACCTGACAAGCCAACCACAGAATGTGGGTCGTATAGACCCCTATCCATGCTAAACCAGGATAGTAAAATCCTCACAGCCGTATTGGCGAATAGATTGAAGAGGGTAATAAACAAACTCATACACCCCGACCAAACTGGATATCTCCCAGGCAGAAGCATTTCCGATAACCATAGGAGGCTCCACCATATTATACAACAGGGAGAGGGAGACCCAAGTGAAATAGCAATAGTCTCACTAGATGCAGTGAAGGCCTTTGACTCCGTAAGGTGGCCCTGGATGATGGTGGCATTGAGAGAATACGGGATGGGACCTGGGTACCTGCGATGGGTAAAAATGGTGCATTGATCCCCAACCGCCAGGGTCAAAACGGGAGCGATCATTTCAGATAAGTGGCAATTTAGCAGAGGCACGAGACAGGGCTGTCCATGGTCCCTGATGCTGTACCTCCTCGCGCTAGAACCATTAGCGATCTAATTGAGACAGCAATACGAAGAAATAGGGATCTATACTAAGGGGAGGCCACACTTGATATCATTGTATGCAGATGATATGCTGCTGTACCTGCGGTACCCAGAAGAGAACTTGCAATACATCCTGGAGGTGATGGAGCATTACGCGACTGTCGGGCATAGCAGTGAACCCCAGAAAATCGTGCATGTTCCCCTTGGGGAGGTACAGGGGAGTCCCACGGGAGAATTTACCTATCTTGCAGATAGCCTGGGAGACTAAGACATTCAGGTACCTGGGGATTAACATATATCACAAGATTGAGGAGGAGCATACATTTAATACGGAGAGAGCAGTGGTGGGAATCAAGAATAGCATGGGGTTCTGGGCAAAGCTTCCCCTGGCCATGGTGGGAAGGGTGGCCTTGCTCAAGATGGTAGTCCTACCTAGGCTATTACATTGTTTCGTAAACATTCCGCACATGTTGCCCAACCGTTTTTTCATTAAACTCGAGAGCATATGCAGAGGCTTTTTGTGGCACAACTCCAGAAACACAGTGGCCCTATGGTAACTACAGAACACACATGACAAAGGGGGCATAAACCTGCCAAACTTTGATACCATTTGGCAGGGCAGTTACAATATGTCGCTAGGTGGCTGTCGGAAGATGAGACAGCAGAATCTAGTTTACTGCAGGGTGAATGTGACCCTTATTTTCTAAAAGAATTGATATGGTTACCCAAACTAGAGCTGCAGGGGAGACAAAGATTGCTGGAACTGGGCTGGAAGACATGGCTCAAAGCGTGCCGAGCTATGGGAAACCCGACCCCATACTCCCCGCAGGCGCCACTTGTGGCGCTAGGCGGGGGTGGGGTGAGCAATTGCGGAAAAGGATCCGCAAACACTGGGAGCCGGTGGGTCTGGCGACCCTGGGAGATGTATGGCAAGAAGGGAAGGCATTGGACTTTCAAACGATAGTAGATGAGACTGGGGTACACATGGGGCAATATATCACGTATACTAGAATAATCAAACGGATGAAAGAAACGTGGTCTGAAATAGCACTAGCAGAACAACCTGACGCTGCCATAGAAACCATGTATGATATCTCGGAGAGAGGGCACAAAAAACAATCCGGATCTACAAACCGGTGATGTCCAGAGTGGGAAAGGAGCTGCTCCAATTGAGACTTGACTGGGAGGAGGAAGCGGGAGAACCTATGCAAGACGGGCAGTGGGAAAGAGCTCAGAGATATCACAAAAAGGTATCTAGAAATGCAAGGCTGCAGCAGATACAGTTATATGTCACCCACAGGGCATACATAACCCCCAGAAAGGTCGCTAGATTTGGTAATAAAGAAGAACAAAAATGCCCCAAGTTCAGGGAGGGGTTTGCCGGGATGATCCATATGTTCTGGGCGTGCCCAGAGGTGGGAACATTCTGGGAGGAAGTTAAGCTACAATTATCTGAAAAGAGAATTAAGCTAGAGGTGAGCTCTATATGGGCATGCATGCTGGGGGGATTCACCAGACCACGCAACCTAAAAAATGTTTGTAAACTCAAAGACCTGGCCTACATCCTGGCCAAAAAGAGACTAGCCATGAGCTGGAAAGCAGCCCAAAGACCTAGACTAGAGGTATGGTGGCACGACCTCCTGAAACGGGTGGAAGCCGAGACAGTAGCATGGTATGAGGCAGCCGACGGGGAAGATGGCGAAGTGGGGCCTCTGATAGCATGGAGACAACTGGTAGCCTCATTGTCGGGACCTTCCCATGCCAATTCTAGCTAAAATGAGGAAGGGGATGAACCCCAGAAGAAGGGTAATCCGATGAACGGAAGTGGAAGCTCGAGTTAACATGGGGGCAGGGGGAAAGACAGTAATAAAAAAATATGCAAATGTATGCTTAAGGAACTTGTAACCGAAAATGTTGGGTGTGATGGTTATGTTTTGTTTGTTCTAAAAATCAATAAAAATGATTTCCAAAAAAAAACGATTGTTCCCAAGAATAGTAAGATCATCCATGTTTTACTTTTCTCTATGTGGGACTAGCCCTATGTGGAGTGTTGGGGGGTTACTTAGTCATTCCTTATCCCACTTCTCATGTAAACATTTTTGTTACACTAACCTACTGTAAATAGCTGGTGGCAGTGGTTTAATTTTACTACCAGTGTGCATTTCTGCACTACAGCACCAATGGGTGTCCATTTTTCCAAAATGGCCCCCAGTCTTCTTTTTCAACATTTTCTGTTTGTTAGTTTCTTCTGGGATTTTACTCTGTTAGTTGATGCAGGTTTGAGTCCTTTGTGTGTTTTGCCTTTGGCGGGCTTCAGCCCGGAAGCCCACCCAGACTCCAGTGTGTCTGGAAAGGTAGGAAGTGAGGGAGGGTCCTGAAACTTCCCTGTCCTTTGTCTCTAGGTGTGCCCGAGTGAAACCAGTCCTGATTGGCTGGCTGGCTGTCCTGAAACGACAGCCACCCTGCTGTGTGATTGACCTCATAGGCTGTGAATGAATGGGAAATCAGATAAAAAGTAAGGATTTTTGGGACTAGCGGCAGAGTCGACCACTGGAGAGGAACGTGAAGAAGGCGACCCTGGGGACTTTGAAACCGTCTTCTCTTCACATCATCCGAAGAAGACGTGAAGAGAAGCCAGCAGCACCCTTTTGGACTGCAAAGTGCCAAGTGAAGCCCTGCAGCTTTGCTGACCCCGTTTTCATATCGACTGAGAAAGCCCTCCCTTGGGCTTGTGGAACCAACTAGCCTCAAGCCAAGCTTCCATTTGGCGCAACCCCTGACTTGCTGTGCCTCACCAGAGCTGCAGAAGCCCAATGCCAGGGGTCCTGTGACCATTGCCGAGTGCATCGTCTTGCGAAGTCTGAAGCTGGACAAATCTTAATGGGCATCCCGAGGACCCTACAGAGACCAGATATATTGATCCAGAGTCCCCTCACCAGAGTCCAGTACCAAGGAAGCAAGCTTCTTCCAACCACAGATATTCGTTCTTCATTGACGCAGAGGAAAAGGCGCCAAAACACTGGAGAGGGACTCCTCAGCTACACATCTCCTTTGATTCAGCGGCACTTCAGAGTACTGGCGCAGGAGCCCGCCAGACGTCCTTCCTTTCGTCACCACGACCAAGGTTCAGGAACAAGGGCCTGTCAAGTTGTAGCAAGGAGGTACCCAGCTGGA
Organism: Ambystoma mexicanum; assembly: GCF_040938575.1. Lineage (NCBI taxonomy): Eukaryota > Metazoa > Chordata > Amphibia > Caudata > Ambystomatidae > Ambystoma > Ambystoma mexicanum. The sequence goes on from NC_090930.1 coordinate 24,149,427, forward strand.
AAATGGGTCTTCAAATCACAGGTAGTGCAGGGTTTGGGGTGTGTTAGGGAGAATTCTCAGAAATGTGCTAATTCCCTTCTACCTCGGAGACCCCCAGCTCTTTTGCTGGGCTTTAGGACTTTTAATTTCCAACCTGGAGAGAGCGAGATCTTTTTCCCCACTCATGTATTTTTATGTGATTTGGACTCTGTGTTTCTATTGACTTTGGAGTCTGACAAACTCCATAGGCATCATCTTTACATTTCTGGGGCCTGGGTCCTAAATCCCCCCAACTATCCCTCTGTAAATAGCTCCCCTCCCGAGCCCTTCGCTCCTCCACTTCTAACTCCCTCATGGTCAGTCGTTTTTCAAAGAAAAGAGCTGGGGGTAGCTCCCGGTCTTCGGCTGGGGCCTCCCTTTGGAACAGCCTCCCTGCCACATTGAAACTTGAGGAAAACCATCTCCGGTTCTGTAAGCAGCTCAAGACCTTCCTCTTCGCTTCTGCCTTTGCCCCTCTTCTCCCCTGCTGATCGGTTTTCTCTCTCAGCAGTGTGCACCTGGCCACCCTCTGTCCTTCGGGCCCAGTTACCTACTCACCCTGCCACCCCTTGCACAGGGTCTGTATCTGTACCCATACAGGCCCCCACCCACTATTCCTCTGCACTTCAGATATACCCCATCTGCTTAACCTAGCACTTGCCACTTGCTGGCTGCACTACCACTGTTTTATCACTTATTTATTTTACTTATTATTTATTTATTTTGTCTCGCCTCTGTTCCGCACTTTCCACTTCTCCCCCCTTCCATGCACTTTACCCTTTCCCTTGCACTTGCACGTTCTCAGTGTCACTGGGCCTAGTAAGATCATTGTTTTTTTGTTCTCCCCTATTCCCCTCACTTTGCCTGGTCGCGCTCTGAAACACTTGTGTACGAGCGCAATAAGAATAAAAATATAATTTAATTTCATTTTATTGTGACACACGGCACCTTCAGTGCAGTGGCACAGGGAAGTCTCTTAGCTTACCCAAAGGTTTAAATATCTTCTCTTGGTAAAACTACTATTTCCAAGAGCAGTGAAGTGAAATTGACTTTAGTTACATTTTGTAACTTCCTAGACCCAGCACACACTATCTTACCATGGGGTGCTGGAGGGGTTACTTAGTATCCCCTTTGTCTTGTTTCTCATGTAACATTTTAATGTTTCCCTTTCTACATTTAATGGCTGATGGCAGTGGTTTACTTTTTACTTCCATTGAGTGTTTCTACCGCGGGCTGCGTTCGCAGTTGCAGTAAGGCACCCATGGGTGCCCAATTTGTCAAAATGGCCCCGTATTCCTGTATTTATCTACATTTATTTTTTGTCATATAAAACGATAATTTGCAGACAGTGTTCTGCATTTATTCTAATTAAAAAAATGCATTTATTAAAGCACACAATGCCAGCTCCATTTCATCCATAACAACAAACCGTTCCTCCTGTGACTGCTACTGCCTTAAGATATTTGCTGTCAGCAATTTGAAGAACTTTAATGCTATTTTTATACAAAATTTGCACTCTCCATGCTGCCAATCTGCTATGCGATTGGCCTGCGATGTATGAGTGACATCATAGAGAACCAGACAGAAAGACTTGTTTTTTTCTGTTTTTATAAATAAATACAGACAGAAAGATTGAGTTCCGTTTGTTTTTATGTGTCCTTGGTTCTAATGAAGACTTCTCATCAGTGCTTACCTTGCTGATCGGAGGTGTGCTTCTCTTTCCCTTTTGACAGACCCAGGACGCTTGATATACTGGGTTTCTGCAACTGTGGAACTGGCAGGTTCACTAGAGATCCACTGCGATTCAGCCCTGGAGAAGAAAAAAAAATGTAGATTCAGAGCATAGCACATTCACAAAAAAACAGAGTTTGTTGTCTAATACTTCAAAACAATCTGTTCAGTGGTGTCTACAAGAGGAACCAAACCCCTTTGCACCTCAAACTCTGTGATCCAAAGGTCTACACATTCGCAGAGTAAGCAAAAATGTTTTTTACTACTAATAATAGTTTTGAAGCTCAATATCTGGGGACAGACAAATAGGATATCCATGGTTGGATTCAGAAGCAATGATCTGTGTCCTGGCCTTCCTCCCAATCGCCTTCAGCCCGTCCTACTCCCAGCACTTGCCCTTGGGCACCACTGGCCTGTGTTCCCTCACAGGCCTGCACTTATTATATCAGCAGATGACCACTCTTTACTACGTGACCTCTGCCAAGCACTTACCAGTTCCAGGCAACTTACTACCTGGCACTTCCCCTTCTGGGGAATTTCCTAGCACTTGCCCCCCTTAATCCACCAACCCCGCCCGCCCCCACCACTCCTTCCCCTGTCCTTTCTCTCTCTCTCTGCACGTACAAGATCTGAATGCTCACAAGGCCTAGTAGGACCACATCTATCCTGTTCATTATTGCATTCTATTGTCTTTGTCCCATGCTCCCTCCATTGCCATGTGGGCGCTTTGAAACACAATGTCTTGCTCTGAAAGCGCCTTACAAATGCACAATAAAAGAAAACAATAACATTAATATTTTCACCAAATAAAACTAATGGGTGTGTTCATGGAGACTGTCCAATGACGTCAATTGAAAGAAGACTCACACTATGCCCGACCCCAGTGTCCTCATCAGATTGATTTACAGACTGTCCTATCTTTTAACAGCTGGGCTAGCTACACGCTCTGCAAGGCCACTTGGGGAAGAGGTGTGGGCCGCATCTGCCTACATTCGATGTGAAGCTGAAACACAATTGTTACAATTAAGTACCCGGATTCCTTTGCACCATGAGCCTGTGTTAGGCAAGATTGTATGGCGTAACCCTGTGGGAGACACCAGCCTGGTCCTCTTGGCAATAGGGAACCCGACCTTTGGTATAAGCATGTACTACACAAGTTACTAGAGTGACTGAGCAGCCAGGCTCATCTCAAGAGGGGTCAATGTGAGATGTAGAGGGGCAAAATGGGTGATTCACAGTAACAAGTATTCAAATAACACTTGTACACAAGGTTTCTTATTAAAATATTTAAAATAGGCCTTCTTTAGAAAGGGCAGATACAACAATAAAATACACTTCAAAAATACACTCCTTCAATTTCAGTTAAGTAAGTAGATGTCCTTTTGGGATGTCGCACACACGATTCCCACACCCGGAGGTAACTTCAATAGCTAGGACACTGTGGACATTGATTTATCACTTTAACACTTAATGCAATGCTGAAGTTATGGAAAAAGGAAAAGGTTAGGAAGGAAACAAAGGTTAATACGTTTCTCTGAACAGGCAAGTACTTTTCAATCTTCCAATTAAGTATAGGTTAACCCTTTCCCAGCTATACAAGTAATTTATGTATAACTTTTTGAGGGACAGAAACAGAAAGTAAGAGGGTCAGAAGAGTCTGCATGGAGCCAGGACAGCCAATGTCAATTGAACAAAGTCTATGGGAGCTGAGGCACTTCTTGTAGATAGCACAAAAGTCTTGCACAGGGTTATATAGAGAGTTGGTAGAAAATAATCACTGCTGGGCCACAAGCTCGGAGGCTTGTGAAAAACAAAGACGCATGCAACTCTGCAAAGTGCAGCTAATGCCAGTCTCCAGTGATAACAAGCAAGCTACAAACAACAAGAGGTAAGTACCCTTTAGTTAGACAGTACCTTAGTTCTGAAGAAAAAGGATCCAGCTGGCTTCTGTTCCTGTTGCAGTCCTGCAGATCCTGTGTTCCTGGCCCTCAGTCGTGGGGACAAGAGGGAGGACGTCTGGGGACACCGGCACTGCTGTTTGAAGGTAGGTGGCAGCAATGGGCTTACTCCAGATCAGCGGCACTTCATGGTTTCAGCTACCGCCAAATAGCACCACTGCGGTTCTTGGACACCTTGTGGGCTCCCCTGTTGAGGTGGCTCAGGCTTGGGTCACACTGCTTCGGGAGGGCCCTCTGGATATTCCTGGAGCTTGGGTCCGACTTAAAGACGATGCACTCGTTCCTGGTGTTCCTGTCCCCTGGCACTCTGTTCCAGCAGCAGCAAAAAGGTACACCTAGCAGGGGCCGGGGTTCCAGTCAAGTTTGTCTTGGGGTCAGTTGGTCCCACCAACCCAAGAGAGGAAGTCATCCGTTCCGGGCTTCTTTAGTCTATACGAAAATTGAAGCTTCAGCACTGCAGCAGGGCTTCACCGGGCAAACCATGGTCCCGGAGGGTGCAGCAAGCTTCTCTTCCAGTTTCTTCTTTGGTTCCTTTGTCCAGTGGTCGACTCTGCCTTCTCTCCAAGAGACCTTGCCTTTTATGCAGGTTTCTCCCATTGATTCTCTGCCTGTCACTCACACAGCGGGGTGGATGTCCCCCAAGAACAGCCAGCCAATCACCATTGGGTGCATTCCTGTAGCCAAGGAGACCAAGCGCAGGGAGTTTCGGGCACCTCCCTCGGTTCCTGCCCTGTCAGACACGCTGGAGCCAGAGTCAGGTTTCAGCACTGAAGCCCGCCAAAGACAAAACGAACAAAGGGGTCAAACCTGGCTTGGCACGCAGAGTAAAACCCAAGAAAGACTTAACAAGCAGGAAATGGCAAAAAAAGAAGACCAGGGCCATTTTGACAAAATGGGCACCCATGGGTGCAATACTGGACCCATGGGTGCAATACTGCACCCATGCGGGCAATACCCATTGATGTCTTGATCTCCTCTGACCTCCCCCTCTCCATCCCTCTGACCATTCCTCTCTCCTGGAGCGATCACTCCCTCCTCTCATCTCATCTCTCCCTCTCTTCCCCCCCAAGCCAAGCCTACCCCAACACTGCCACCTACCTTCTTGGACATCCGGCCGGTGTGTCAGTTGAGGCTTTTGCTGCCACTCCCCCCCCCCTCCACCTTTGGCTGTCTCTCATCCCGATACAGCCCTGTCTCTGCTCTACTCTTCAATTTCTGATGCGCTTGATGTTCTTGCCCCTGTCATGAGGATCCGTTTGAAGTCCAAAGCCAAGTGCAATTCCTGGTATGACTCTGACCTAGCTACACTTAAACGTAAGTGTAGGGCAGCTGAGAGCAAATGGAGGACTTCCTGTTCATCCTCTGACAAACTGGCCTGTCGCCTGCTAGAAAGGCAATGCCGACTCTCTGTCCTCACCAAGAAGAGAGTCCACATTCAAGCTCGTGTCTCTGCAGCATCTAACAACTCGGCCGAACTCTTTAAAATCTGCAAGGAGCTGGCCAACCCTGCTGCAGGCTCTACCCCTCCTGTTGTCTCCCAGGCTCTTTGCAATGCCCTTGCCTCTCACTTCATTTAAAAAACCCAGGACATCCTGTCCACCCTCTCCACCTCTTCCCTCTCCATCTGTGCTTGCTGACACTCCTTTAGCCACCCTCCCACCATCCTTCTCGTCCTTTCCTCTTTTCACCCCTGATGAGGTTGCTAGACAAGTCCGATCTATGAAAGCCTATTCAAAACAGGTTCATCCCTGTTCCTCTAAAACCATCAATGACCACATTGACACCCATGCTCTGGCCCTTGCTGATTTTTGCAGCCACTCCTTTGCCTCTGGATCCTTCCCCTCCCCTCTAAAGCACTCCTTTGTGCATCCTCTTCTCAAGAAACCCACAGCTGATCCTTCTTGTCCAGCTATCGCTCAATTTCCATTGCTCCCTTTCTTGGCAAACTCCTGGAACAATTGGCCACCTCTCAGCTTAACCTTCATTCCAATTCTGTTGGCTGTCTCCATGACCACCAGTCTGGCTTCAGAGCTGCCAGAAGCACGGAAACCGCTCTCCTAAACATCCATGAAGATCTGCTCACCAACCTTGACTCTAACATTCCCTCTGTCCTCATCCTCCTCGATCTCTCTTCTGCCTTCGACACAGTCAACCATACCATCCTGCTCAACCATCTCCGTGAAAACCTGGGTATCACTGATCAGGCTCTGGTCTGGCTGACCTCTTTCCTCTCACATCGACCCTCCCAGGTCCAACTTGGGTCCTTCCTTTCATCTATCTTCCTCTCTACCTGTGGTGTTCCCCAGGCGTCTAACCTCTCGCCCTGGCTTTTCAACCAATACCTGGCAACTCTCGCCCACTGCATTGCCATTTTCTGCTCAAATTTCCAGCGCTACGCTGACGACACTCAACTCATTTTCAGGCTGCCCTCTGCCACCTCCTCTCCCTCTCTCATCTCTGATTGCCTAACTGCCATTCAAGATTGGTGTGCCGCCAATGATCTTTGTCTGAATGCCAGCAAGACGGAGATCCTCCTCATCGCCACACCTTCACCATCCTTTCCCCTCACTCTCTGGCCGGCCTCCCTTGGCCCTCCTCCTACCCCCACCTGCGAGGCTAAGAACCTCAGGGTCATCTTTGACTCCACCCTTTCCCTCTCCACTCCCATCTCGGAGGTCTCTAAAAAGTCAAATTTCCGACTGCACCTCCTCAGAGGTACTCTGCCTTTCCTCTCCTTACCCCAGAAGCTCATGGTATCTCAAGCTCTGGTTCTCTCTAGCTTGGACTATTCTAACAGCCTCTTTCTAAATCTACCTGCCTCTACTCTCTGCCCTCTGCAACTAATCCAGAACAGGACTGCGAGACTTGTCCTTGGCCTCAAGCCCTGGGATCGTATCTCTCCAGCTCTGAAATCTCTTCACTGGCTCCCAGTGGATGCAAGGATTAAATTCAAAACCCTCTGCATTGTCCACAAGGCTTTCTGGGGCCTGGGTCCAAAATACCTTCAGCTATCCCTCCGCAAATACATCCCCTCTCGAGCTCTTCACTCCTCTACCTCCAACTCACTCAGGGTCAGTCGTTTTTTTAAGAAACGAGCTGGGGGTAGATCTCCGTCTTCGGCTGGGGCCTCCCTCTGGAACAGCCTCCCTGCCACTCTAAAACTTGAGGAGAACCATCCCCGGTTCCAGAAGCACCTCAAGACCTTCCTCCTTTCTTCTGCCTTCGCTCCCGCTCTCCCCTGCTGATCTGTTCTCTCTTGGCACCGTGCACCTGGCCACCCTCTGCCTTTTGGGCCCAGGTACCTGCTCATCCTGTCACCCTTCAACACTGCCTCCGGGCCACCCCTTGCACTGGGGTCTGTATCTGTACCCATACAGCCCCCCCCTTTTTCGTCCTGCAATTATCGAACCTACCCTGTCTGCTGCCTTAAACCTAGCACTTGCAAATTGCTGGCTGCATTACCACTGTTTGTTGCCTTTATTATTTATTTATTGTTATTTATCTGTTTCTCCTCTGCTTCGCACTGCCCCCCCCCCTTCCATGCACTTTACCCCTCCCCCTCTCACATGCACTTGCGCATTCTCAATGTCACTGGGCCTAGTAAGATCGCTGTTTTGTTCTCCCCTGTTCCCCTCCCTTGCCTTGTCGCGCTCTGAAACACTTGTGTACGAGCGCGATAGAAATAAAATATCAATCAATCAATACTGCAGCTGAGGATTCAGACTGCGGTAAAAACACCAATAGTAGGAAAATTAAACCACTGCCACCAGCCATTAATTGTAGTGAGGGTAACATAAAAATGTTACATGAGAAAGTAGGAAAAGGGGATACTAAGTACAGTACTTGCACATAAGATGGTTTGTACTGGACCTACATAGGAAAAACTGGTAAGTAAAGTCAATTTCACTTAACTACTCTTGGGAAAAAGTAGTTTACCCAAGAGAAGGTATTTAAACCTTAAGAGAAATCCAAAGGACGTCTCTGTGACACTGCACTGAAGGTGCTGTGGGTCACAATACAAAAGGATGATGCCTATGGAGTTTGTCAGATTCCAAAACCAAAAGAAACAGTCCAAATCAGATAGAAAATACTTGAGTGGGAAACTGGTCTCACTCTCTCCAGGTTAGAAATTAAAAATCCTAAAGTCCAGCAAAAGAGCTGGGGGTCTCTAAGGATGAAGGCAATTAGCACAGAAATGAGAATTCTCCCTAACAGCCTGTTATACGTCCAAAGTGTAATCCCCATCACACAGGAGGTGGAGGAAACGGACCAGCCTGGCACATTTTCTGCAGAACTGCTCACCCCAGCTGTGTATCTTATCGTCACTCTGAGTTAAGACAGTGCTACTTTAGAGATGCATGTGGGGAATTCCAAATGGCTGCTATGAGGAGTCAGAAAGGAGGGACTGACACAAAGTTGTAGTTTTCTCAACATTTTCCATGTTTATTAAAAAGGAGGTTGGATAAAGACCTATCTGTCCCTATCCTAACAGGAATGTTCCCATCTATCAAATTAAAGCTAAACAAAGCTGACCTTGTGTGCAAATAGGTTTGCCCCTCACACTAACATATGACCAAAACGTGTAAGGTATCTGTTTCCAGTTCAAGCAAAATGTGCAACGGTTCAAACTTATAATTCCCTCAAAACAATCCTTGTGTCCAGGGTTTGATTTGTTTCCCCTGAATCAATTCAGGAAGACTTTAGAAAGAGTTCTGCTCCAACAGTTCTCTATTTAGTTCCATGAAAAGTATCTTTCACCCATCAATCCTTCAAAATCCAAGGCAACTGTTTAACTCACCAAGTACTCTTCTCAAGGTGTTAACGTGATTGTTTAGAAGGATGTAACAGTCTTTTCCATAGAATACGTTTGTCAGAATAGTCCTTGCAAAAGGCTCTTGTTTTCTAATAGTTTGTCAGGTTGATAAAGCAAATATGTTCTATCCACAAAACTCTTTCTAGTGACAAAGTATTCTCCTTTAAAGAAACTGCTCTTTTCCTGGATTACTCGCATGCCACGAAAGGATTTTTCACTTCACACAAATGGTCAATATTACATTATGGCAAGTAGGTTCCAGGTATTCCCAACCGGACATTTCACGTAAGGAGAATTGCACCTTATTTTCCCCTCTGTCCCTTCCTCACAGTTTCTTTGCTGGCGGCAATGCAGGGTCCAAGTTTCCCCAAACAGACATCTGTTGGGCAAGAATTGATGTAGAAACCCTGTGGAAGACTACACCAACCTTGTCTTCTTGGTATTAGGTATCCCACCTACTGGTATAGGTCTGTACTACACAAGTTGGTAGTGTGGCTGAGCAGCCAGACTTATCTTAAGAGGGGTAAAGTGAGCTGTAGCAATGAAATCCACCAATACAAGTAGCCAAATAACACTTACACTCAATGTTTTCTGGTAAAATAATTATTTAATTTATTTAACGGTCAGTTTTAAGTAAGCATTCATTAAAAAGGGAAACATGCAACAATAAAAATACACTTCAGAATACTTTCTCTGAATCAACCCAAAGCAAGTAATGCTCTTTAGAGATGCTTCATACACACTTCCTACACCCGGAGGTGCCTTCACTAACTAGGACAATAATGGCATTTATATATCACATTTGAGGTTGGCAGAAAGGAAAGGTTAAAGGCAAGAAAAAGATTAAACAGGTTCTCAGAGCATGTGAGCACTTTTTAAATCTTCCAAAGACGTATTTATCAGCAATATTAGTTAAAAACCAATGTTTAACCCATGAGGGACAGTAAGAATCAAAGCCAATGGGTTAGAAGAGTCTGCAGGGAGCCGGGACAGCCAGAGTCAATTGGAGCAAAGTCTATGGAGCTGAGGCACTTTAGATAGGAAAAGGTCTTGCACAAAGTTAGAGAGTTTGTTGTAGAAAATCACTGTTGGGCCACACGCTGTTAGACTTGTGAAAGTAAGAGTTGTAATCAACTCTAGAAAACGCAGCTACAGCAAGTCTCAACTGAGAAGAACAAACTACAGACAAAGAGGTAAGGGCCCCCAAGTCAGAACATTACCTTTGGTTGAAGAAGAGGGTCCAGCTGACTCCTACCTGGTTGCAGCAATGAAGATTCTGTTTTCCTGGGCCTCAGTCATGGGGACAAGAGGGACGTCTGGGGACTTCTGCGGCAGCAATTCGATGGTTGGAGGCAGCCACAGGCTCTTTTCAGATCAGTGGCACTTCACGGTTTCAGCAATCTGTAAATAGCATCAGCGTGGATCTTGGACACCAGTTGGGCTTCCTTCACTCCTGGAGTCCAGCACTCTGGTGAGGGGACTCGAGCTTGGGTCTTCCTGCTTCGGGAGGGTCCTCAGGAGACTCCTGGAACTTTTGGTGGGCTTACAGACGTTGCACTCGACTACAGATTTCTCGACCCCAGGGCACTCGGTTCTTGCAGCAGCAAAGAATTACAGCCAGTTGGGGAAGGTCTTCCAGCAAAGTTCGTCTCGGGGTTAGTTGGTCCCACTAACTCAAGAGAAGAAGTCGATCCGTTCGGAGCTTCTCTTGTTGATCAGAACTTGGGAGTTTCAGGACAGCAGCAGGGCTTCACCGGGCCGTTCAACAGTCCAGGAGGATGCAGCAAGCTTCGTTCACAGTTTTTCGGGGTGTTTTTCCCAGTGGTCGACTGTCTTCAGTCCAAGAAGCCTCACCCTCTAAGCAGGTTTCTCGCATTCATGCACAGCCTAGCTGTCACTCACACAGCAGGATGGCTGTCCTGTAAGGACAGCCAGCCAGGACGGCCAGCCAATCGGGACTGGGTGCATTCAGGTAACCATGGAGACGAAGGAAAGGGAAATGTCGGGCACCTCCCTCACTTGCTGCCTTTCCAAACACACTGGAGCCAGAGGCGAGTTTCAGTACTGAAGCCCGCCAAAAACAAAATGAATAAAGGGGTCAAACCTGGTTTGGCACGCAGAGTAAAACCCAAGAAAGCCCTCACAAACAGAAAATGGCAATAAAGGAAGACCGGGCATTTTTGACAAAATGGTTACCCATGGGTGCTATACTGCAGCTAAGGATTCAGCCTGCGGTAGAAAAGCACAAAGGTAGGAAAATTAAACCACTGCCACCAGCCATTTAATGTAGTGAGGGTAACATAAAAAATGTTACATGAGTAAGTAGGAAAAGGAGCTACTAAGTAACCCCCCCAGCACTCCACATAAGATGGGGTGTGCTGGACCTACAAAGAGAAAAGGTAAGTAAAGACCATTTCACTTTACTATTCTTGGGAACGGTAGTTCACCCAAGAAAAGGTATTTAAACCTAAAGGAGCTCTCTGTGACAAGGCACTTAGGGTGCTGTGTCACCATACAAAAAGTAGACTCCTATGGAGTTTGTCAGACTACAAAATGCATGAGGGAGTAGGGAAAAAGGGCTCACTCACTCCAGGGTTAAAATTAAAATGTCCTAAGTCCAGCAAAAGAGCTGAGGTCTCTAAGGTTGAAGGGAATTAGCACAGAAATGAGAATTCTCCCTAACAACATTCCATGTGAGGAGAATTGTACCCTCCTTTGCCTTTCTTTTGTACTTGGACGGTATGCAACGCTTGCCTTTAATTGCAATTGTTCTTTGTGGATCGCCCCGGGGTTACCTCTCTCATTAGGCCAACTCACTGGTTTCTTCTGGCGTCTCTGTGCCGTCTCATGTTTCTGTGGTGCTGTGTTGCTGGTATACAGCGTTTATATCGAATTTGTTATAGTGAATGCACATATATCGAATACTTTATAACGATACATTTTATAGTGAACGCATTAAGGGTGGGGTAAAAAGTTAAATATTTTTAGGAAACGGTTGGGATGGGTCTTTAGGGGTGGGAAATGGGGGCAGAGGGCTAAAAAAAGAAAAGGTGCATTCTCTATAAAATGTTTTGTTATAAACTATTCGATATATGGGCATTCAATATAAATTACTTTGATATAAAGACATGTAACCTGTATTGCTGTGGAAAGGGCTTCGGTTACTGTCGGACCCCCTTTCAGCTCCCTGGTCAGCCTTACACCTCTTCGCCAGTAGGGACGCTGCTCTTAGGGTTGGCAACACCAGTGACAGCTTTACTGCTGCCTGTTAGAGAGATTGATCGTTTGTAGGCTTCATCCCCTCTCCTAGTGAGACCCCCAGCACTTTTTGCAGGACTTCTAGAACTTTTTCTTTAATCCTGAATGAGTGGAGCATTTTTGCACTCATTCATTCTTATGGGCTCTGTCTTTTTGGAACTCTATTCTTGGCGTTGCACCTGTCCTATGGAGTCTACTTTCCTCCATATCTCTGTAAGGCATCTGCATTTTACTATTGCAGCACACAGCTCCTTATGGCTAGTGTTGCTGGGAACCATTTGGGTTTGAATTAGAGATTATTTTCTTTATCCTAGATTAACTACAGCTCTTAAGGATAGAAAGATACTTAGTAGCACTCCAAAAAAAAAATTATACTCAGAGATTGGCACACACCACCTTCAGTGGAGTGCCAAGGGGATATCTAGTATCCCCTTCTCTCTGCTCCTGTGACGTTTTAGTCACAGACAACCTTCTAGTTATGGCTGGTGGCAGTGGACGTGTTCTACCAACTATTGTGTCGTTTTCTACCGTGGGCAATGTTCATAGCCCCGGTTGTGCACAATATGGGCACCCAAGTACTAACTTGGGGCTTCTTTATTTTTTCTCCATTTCTAGCGTGCTGGTTCTTTGTTAGTTCTTCTATCATTCACTCAGGCCCATAGCAAGGCTTATCCAGGTCGCTAGGCAACCTACACGCTTCTTCTACCAATCAACATTACCGGCAGGCGGAAGCCGGCGTTCGGAGGAAGGCCAGGAGAAAGGCCCTGTTTGCCTCCCGCTTCCTACCCGCCTCATTCTCTGCTCTTCCGTGACGCTGAGTGGGCTGGGCCCCATCTCCCTCCCCCACAGCCCAGCTGATCGAAGATCATCCAGGCTGAAGGCCTGCCGCCACTCGTCCGCTACTTCAGCTGAATCCAGTGGGATAGACTTACCCACTGCATACAGCATCTATAGCATTATCTACATGCTACTGAGGTATTTTACCTCCATCTCGGTGTCCACTTTTCGCATCTGTTCAGCGTGGCCCAATCCAAAATAGCCGGCCAAACTCGGGCCCATAGCGAGGCTTATCCAGGTCGCTAGGCAATCTACACGCTTCTTCTACCAATCAACATTACCGGCAGGCGGAAGCCGGCGTTCGGAGGAAGGCCAGGAGAAAGGCCCCGTTTGCCGACGTGAGTGGAGATACCCCATCTGCAGGCCTCACACTGACTGCATTAGGTCCTCCACTATATTACAAGCAAATATCTGCAAGTGATTCAGATCCCATCCACCGAGCCATTACACTGCTGTGTACCACGATTGCTCAACAGGTACTTTGAAATCACGAACACAACGTTTGCCCACCCATCTAGTTCTTTTTTTTTGTTCTAACGGGAAGAAAGTAAGGCAGCTGCTCCCATTGGTACCTAACTGGTATACACCGCCTGCCCTACCTATACCTCGATTTGCCACTTAATAAGTAACTTTCCGCTGCATTGCCACTGCCTGCATAACCATTATTGTCGGTTCAGTTCTCTCACCTGCATGCTATAACCACATATCTTTACTATCGTGCATCCTATATGACACAGTAACTCCTTATAGGCCACTGTCTATAGCCAGACATCCAACCGTGCATTATTGTTAAAAGGACTCATCTCCACCTCTAGCTAGACACATGTATACAGCTATTCCCTGGAAGAAACTGCCATTACTATTGCTCTGTTGCTAACTGCTCTGCCTGCCTTTATCTGCACTTTCTGTACCAGTGCCCCAGTTTGAATCTTGCAACCCGTGCCTCTCAGAAATTTTACTCTGCGTCTATCCGTCTATACTATCTTGAAATCTCAATTCACCCCCATTGCACTGCCTAACTCAGACTGTATTTCTAAACTGTACGGATTTGAGTGAATTGATTCTTGTAAAATCTTGCCACAATCTCCATTCTGAATGTTACTCACTAAAAATATTGCATAAACCCTAACTGCTCTGCACTGGTCCTCCCTGCCTGTTACTCTAGTCCCATGCCTAGACCACTCAAATTGCCCAACCGCCATCTCCCTGCGCGCACTGCTCCATAGCTGCCCCAGCCTACCATAAGTGGTATACCAAAACTAACCATACAGTTATCCCCTCTCACACCAGCCATGCCTCCCTCAGCTATTATGCACACCCCACTGAAAGTTATGCTTGCTACAGTGTGCCCCCCCACTCTCATCCTTCACTATAACACCAACTAAATTTCTCCCTTCCTTTCACTCCAAACCTCCCACAGTCAACTGTCACACAGACCTTGCCACCACCACACAACCTCTATCCCCCATTGAATGGATCACACGCTTTGCCCCTCGCCCTACTCCATTGATTCCATGCCCCCTCAACATAAACGCCAGACTTGGCTCTCGCCTCCAACTTAATGCTATGCTTCCTACCACATCCACCCCATTGAACGCTAACAGCACCGCTACACCAGCAACGCTGCCCACCCCTCCAGCCAAAACTAAAACAAGGAAGAACACAGCACCCATCTATCTGCAATGCGCACTAATCAACGCAAGAGCTCTCCCAGCACATACCACAGAAATTCACAACCTCATCACTAATCTCGACCTTGACTTCCTAGCAGTCACTGAGACCTGGCTCCATGAAGCGGCTGGTCACGCCCTTGCGCTAGCCCTCCCCCAAGGACACTCCATCAGGAAAGACAGGCACACAACCAAAGGGGGTTGAGTTGCCCTCATAGTCAAAGATTGTCTAGAGATTAGACAAACCCCTTCCAACCTTGGAGAAAATACTGACTCCCTTAAAGTTAAGATCTCCATCTCCCCCAACGCCACCGTCACCCTACAATTAGTTTACTACCCAGCAGGCCCCATAGTAGACTTCCATGAGAATCTCATCCACCTCCTAGGTGAAAACATCAAAAACTCCACCAAAACAGTTCTCCTAGGGGATTTCAACCTTGGACTCAACGACCAAAAAGACAAACCATCCAAAGCCTTGGCCCAAGCATTACTGGAACTCGGCTTCCTTCAAAAAATCCTCACTCCCACACATTGTAAAGGAGGCATCCTAGATTGGCTGGTAGACCATAATTGCGATATATACGTCAGCTCTAACACCCCCAGCCCATGGACACACCACTTCCTACCAACCGATGCCAGTTCACCTAAAAATCTCAACCCCACTCCACCGGCATTAGCTATAAGTGCACGGAACCTTACCAAAGAAAATATCCTCCCGCACCTTGACCCTCTAACACTTACCACCCCAACATCCTCAGACCCCACAGTACTGTCGGACATCTACAACGCCACTCTGACCACTGCGGTGAACACTATCGCATCCCTACAAAAAATAAAAAAATCAAACACTGCAATACCTGGTCCTCTGCAGAATTGAAAGAACTGCGCACCCAAAAATGCAAAGCCCTAAAGAAGTGGCTATGCTCTCCACAGGAATCCACATTATCTTCCTACAAGACTCTAGCCACTCGCTACAAGAAAGCAATAATGACAGTCAAATCATCCTCCTACAACGAACGCATTACCAACGCCACTTCTGAGTCTAAGGAACTCTTTGCCATCTTCAAAGAGCTATCCACCCCAGCGACTAAATCTCAGGAGATTGTCAAAGACAAAACCTGGTGTACCAGCATACAGACAGCACTGCTAAATAAAATTGAGTTACTACAAAAAAAAATAGAAGAGCATCACAACAACCTCTCCAAACTGACCACTCCTACCAGCAACCCAGACACCAAAAACACTACGAACAGCATAAAACCTTTCTCCTTCAGGGAGGTCAATGAATCCAAAGTTTTAGACATTGTCAACAAAATCAAGCCATCAAACTGCAAAGGTGATGCTTGCCCAGCCAAATGAATCAAAGATTGCGCGGAAACCCTTGCCCCCTTTCTGAAAACATTCATCAATGCATCCTTCAAAACCAACTCAGTTCCCGATAGCCTTAAAGAAGCGTGGGTCCACCCACTCCTAATAAAAACCTCATTGAACCCTGAAATAGCCAACAACTACAGGCCTATCACCACCGTCCCTTTTCTGCTCAAAATTCTGGACAGGGTGGCATACACGAAATCCGGCAATTCCTGGAAGAAAATAAAATCCTTGGTAAAAGGCAATCAGGCTTCCGTCCGGGCCATGGAACAGAATCCGCTCTCCTTGATCTTAAAATCCAATTCAGTGACATTATGGACAAAGGCAAACCGGCACTGCTCCTTCTGCTAGATCTCTCGGCTGCCTTTTATCTTGTAAACCACGATATTCTCAGTAAGAAACTATCAAATGCGGCCCACTTCTCCCCACAAGCCACAGCTTGGATGGAGTCATTCCTCAAAGGCAGACTCATGAGAGTATTCTCAGACTATGCCTGTGCTTCTCCTACCACCATACACTGCAGAGTCCCACAAGGTTCATGCAACGCCCCCACCCTCTACAACATTTTCACCCTCCCTCTCTTTAACGACCTGGATCAACGTGACATAGCCTAGACAAACTATGCTGACGATCCCCAAATCCTTCTCCCCTTAACCGGCATCTACGAACAAGACGCCACAGCGCTAACCAACATCTACACAGCCATACAAACATGGATGGCAGCCAACGGCCTGCGTCTCAATGGTGATAAAACTGAGATAGTCGTGGTAGGCACTAAAGAAACACTCAAGAAACTCTCCCCACAATACACCCCATTTAACATTGACAACACCATCATTACTTCTTCTACATCAGTGAAAACCCTAGGGGTATACCTCGACTCCTCCCTGACCATGACACGTCAGGTCAGCGCCATAGCCTGCTCCGCTGCCCTCACCACTAAAATCATCAACGCTGTCAAGCCCTTCCTGTCTATCAAACATCACCTATCTATTGCCAGAGCTGCAGTAGGCACCAAGCTCGACTACTGCAATCCACTCCTCCTTGGCACATCAGCAAAAAACATCAATAGGCTCTAGGTAATACAAAACAATGCCCTCAGAGCAGCACTGAGCATTCCCAAAAGGGAACATAGTACCCAGGCCAGAGAAAAAACATGTGCGGTTGAGAGCGGTGTGTGTGGTTGAGAGCGGTGTGTGTGGATGAGAGTGGTGTGTGTGTGGATGAGAGTGGTGTGTGTGTGGATGAGAGTGGTGTGTGTGGTTGGTCAGTTGGGAGTGTGCGTGGGTGGTCGGTTGAGAGGTGGGTGTGTGGGTGGTTGAGAGGTGGGTGTGTGGGTGTGGTTGAGAGGTGGGTGCGGTTGAGAGGTGTGTGCGGTTGAGAGGTGTGTGCGGTTGAGAGGTGTGTGCGGTTGAGTGGGTGTGTGGGTGTGCGGTTGAGTGGGTGTGCGGTTGAGTGGGTGTGCGGTTGAGTGGGTGTGCGGTTGAGTGGGTGTGCGGTTGAGTGGGTGTGCGGTTGAGTGGGTGTGCGGTTAAGTGGGTGTGCGGTTAAGTGGGTGTGTGGTTGAGTGGGTGTGTGGTTGAGTGGGTGTGTGGGTGTGTGGTTGAGTGGGTGTGTGGTTGAGTGGGTGTGTGGTTGAGTGGGGTGTGTGGTTGAGTGGGGTGTGTGGTTGAGTGGGGTGTGTGGTTGAGTGGGGTGTGTGGTTGAGTGGGGTGTGTGGTTGGGTGTGTGGTGGAGTGGGGTGTGTGTGTGTGGTGGAGTGGGGTGTGTGTGTGGTTGAGAGGTGTGTGTGGTTGAGAGGTGCGTGTGGTTGAGAGGTGCGTGTGGTTGAGAGGTGCGTGTGGTTGAGAGGTGCGTGTGGTTGAGAGGTGCGTGTGGTTGAGAGGTGCGTGTGGTTGAGAGGTGTGTGTGTGTGGTTGGTTGAGGGTGTGTGGTTGAGTGGGGTGTGTGTGGTTGAGTGGGGTGTGTGGTTGAGTGGGGTGTGTGGTTGAGTGGGGTGGGTGGTTGAGTGGGGTGGGTGGTTGAGTGGGGTGTGTGTGGTTGAGTGGGGTGTGTGGTTGAGTGGGGTGTGTGTGGTTGAGTGGGGTGTGTGGTTGAGTGGGGTGTGTGTGGTTGAGTGGGGTGTGTGTGGTTGAGTGGGGTGTGTGTGGTTGGTTTAGTGTGTGTGGGGTGTGTGGTTGAGTAGGGTGTGTGGTTGAGTGGGGTGTGTGGTTGAGTGGGGTGTGTGTGGTCGAGAGGTGTGTGTGGTCAAGAGGTGTGTGTGGTCGAGAGGTGTGTGTGTGGTCGAGAGGTGTGTGTGGTCGAGAGGTGTGTGTGGTCGAGAGGTGTGTGTGGTCGAGAGGTGTGTGTGTGGTTGGTTGAGTGGGGTGTGTGGTTGAGTGGGGTGTGTGATTGAGTGGGGTGTGTGTGGTTGACTGGGGTGTGTGTGGTTGAGTGGGGTTTGTGTGGTTGAGTGGGGTGCGTGTGTGGTTGAGTGGGGTGCGTGTGTGGTTGAGAGTTGTGTGGTGTGTGTGGTTGAGAGGTGGGTGTGTGTGAGTGGTTGAGGGATGTGTGGGTGAGTGGTTGAGAGGTGGGTGGGTGTGTGGTTGAGTGTGTGCGCGAGTGTATTTGAGTGAGTGTGTGTCTTTGGCAGGAACCCTTGGGTGTCCCCGCCTAGGCCTAGGCTCCAGTGCATCTGGCCAGACAGGAAGTGGGGGAGGAGTTTTTCACTGAATCAGACCAGCTCCCACTGGGGGTCTGACTGTCCTGATTGGACAGCCAAACACCCCTTTCCATAAACTGCCAAGAGAGATTGCAGAGGAGTGAGTGCTAAAACTGAATAAAAGGCGAGGTTCCTGAGGTGTAAGGCAAGTTGACTACAGGAAACTGAAGTAACCAAAGAAGCAGACGACCAGAGAAGCCGGCAGACCGTTTGCAACACTGAAGTTACCACTGCTGTCCTGACCCCGTTTTCTACGCGACAGAGGAACTCTGAAGAGGACGACTGCTTCCCTTAGACTGGTGGAAACCAGTCCCAAGACGAACTTTGATTTGAGCCATCTCCCGAAGTCCTTTGAGTTTCCAATACCAGGAGACCTGCTGCCCATTTCGAGTGCATCATCATGGAAAGTAGGCAAGATTGTATGCAGTACCCTGTGGGAGACTTTACCAGCCTTGTCTTCTTGGGAATAGTTAACGCAACCTTTGGTACAAGCATGTACTACATAAGTTGGTAGAGTGACTGAGCATCCAGGCTGATCTCAAGAGGGCCCAATGTGAGCTGCAGGGTTGTAACAGAGATTCACAGTGACAGGTATTCAAATTAACACTTACTCTCAAGGTTTCTTGATTAAACAAGTATTTATTAATTTAACAGTCAGTTGATAAAGCCTTCTTTAGAAGGGAGAAAATATAACACTTTAAAATATACTCCAGAAATACACACTCGCAGTTTCAATAAATCAGTAGATACCCATTTTGGATGGCACACAGATACTTCCTACACCCGGAGGTGACTTAAATAACTAGGACACTGTGGACATTGATATATCACTGCACATTTAGAGCAATACGAAGGTTGGTGTCAAAAGCCAAAGGTTTTGGGAATTAAACAATGTTTAAAAATTATTCTTAAGAAGGAAAGTACTTTTGAGCCACCCAATGTAAAGTAAATTAAACCTTTCCCAGCTACACAAGTTATGGAATGAGTGACTTTTGTTGAGGGATAGTTAAAGCTCAAAATGTGCTAATTCCTCTCTACCTTAGAGACCCCCAGCTCGTTTGCTGAACTTTGGGACTCTGTACTTTTTGGAAGAGGGCAGCTGCTGCAACTCCTGGACCGTTGGTTTGCCCGGTGAAGCCCTGCTGCAGGTCTGAATTGCCAAGTTCAACTCGACAGAGAAGCCCCTTCTCCCTTTGAGTTGGGGAGGACTAATCAACTCGTAAGCCACCTGGATACCGTTTTAAGAAGACCAAGGAACGGCTTTCTCTCTATTTCTACTGGCCTAAGTTGGGGTCTGATGTAGACAAATTCTGTAGGAGCTGTTACACTTGTCAGACATCTGGCAAGAGTGGAGCCAGGAATGTGGCACCGTTAGTGTCTCTCCCAGCGGTGGGAGTACCTTTTGAGAGAGTAGGAATCGACACAGTTGGTCCCTTAGACACTCCAACCAGGCAATCGATTTATATTGGTTGTAGTAGACCATGCTACTAGGCATCCTGAAGCTATACCTATGAGGACTGTTACAGCTCAGGCTGTTGCTAAGGCCCTACTTGGTATTTTTACCAGGGTAGGCTTTCCTAAGGAGGTTATCTCTGACAGGGGATCTAATTGTATGCCCCAGTACATGTAAACCATGTGGAAAAACTGTGGAGTAACTTACAAGCTCTCAACCACCTACCATCCCCAGACGGATGGATTGGTAGAGAGGTTTAACCGTAATATGAAGAGCATGATATGTGCTTTAGAAGAACCCCTTAGAAGAAAGTGGGACCTTCTACTGCCATGCCTTGTCTTTGCTTATAGAGAAGACCCTCAGAGGGAGTCGGATTTAGTCCCTTCAAGATCCTCTATGGTCATCCAGTTAGAGGTCCATTGGCCCTAATTAAGGAGGGGTTGGAGAGTGCTCCTTTCCCCAAGCCAGTGAGAGTCGCTGACTATGTGCTAGGTCTCCGGAGGAGAATGACACACATGATGACAGAAGCAACTGATAACGTGAAAGCAGGTCAGGCTCTGGTGAAGCATTCTGAGTTTACTCAAGACCAGCAAGATCTAGTTATGGTACCTACAAGGTAGAGGGCCTTACAGGACAAATGGATCGGACCCTTCAAGGGTGTGGGAAAACTTGGAGGTCAATTATTTGGTGGAATTAGGCAATCCTAAAGAGACCCCCAGGGACTGTCACACCAACCGTCTAAAAGCCTACGTCTCTAGACCAGAAGGGGGAGCTTTGCTTATAGCCACTGCGCAGGAGGAGGAGGGAACCTCTACCTGACCTCCTCAGGGGACAACCTTTAGATGGGAAGATAGAAGGAGTTAATCTCTCTTTTAATCTGACACGGGAACAACAGGAGGAGTGCAAATCTATGTTAAATCAGTTTGCATCCCTGTTTTCACTATCACTAGGCTTGACCCCTTGGGCAAGCATGATATTCTCATTGGTGACTGTTTACCTGTTAAAAGGTTATAGGATGTCAGACCATGCAAGAGCCCACATAAAGGAAGAGGTCAACAAGATGCTTGATCTCGGGGTAACAGAGCCATCTACAAGTCCATGGTCTAGTCCATTTGGACTAGTGCCAAAGGCAGGATCCAAGGAGTTGAGATTCTGTATAGATTATAGAGCTGTTAATGCACTCGCAAAGACTGATGCCCATCCTTTACCCAGGACAGATGAACTGGGACAAACTTGGTTCAGCCAAGTACCTCAGTACATTTGATCTCACATCAGGCTATTGGCAAATAGCTCTGACAGACCATGCCAAGGAGAAAACTGCATTTTCAACCCCAGCAGGCCTCTACCAGTTTAAGGTAATGCCTTTTGGATACAAGAATGCACCTGCAACATTCCAAAGGATGGTTATCAGGTTCTAAATGGGATGGAGGACTTCTGCATGGCATACTTGGATGACATTGCAGTGTTCAGCCCTACTTGGAAAGAACATGTTGACCACTTGGGTCTGCTGAAGAGCCTGCAAACCATATCCTATCTGACCATAAAGGCAGGTAAATGTCAAATTGGTCAGAGCAAAGTGGTCTAAACTTGGACATGAGGTAGAAGGAGGTAATATAAGGCCACAGCCTAGCTAAGTACAAGCTGTTCAAGAATGGGCCACCCCTATTACTCAAACCCAAGTGAGAGCCCTTTTAGGTCTCACTGGTTATTATAGGAATTTCACTATGGGTCCATAGCTTCTCTTTTGAATGTGGTCTCCTCACCCAAATTCCCCAAGAAGATCAGGTGGAATGAGGAGTGCACTAATGCATTTGAAGGACTTAAGAAAGCCTGTTGTCAAGCTCCAGTCTTAAGCGCTCCTGACTACAGCCAAACCTTAATTGTGCAAATAGATGCTTCAAATACAGCTATAGGTGAAGTTTTGAGTCAGCTGGATGAGAAAAGTAGGGAACACCCCATCTGCTTCATCAGCAGAAAGCTGAAGGAACCTGAGACAAGGTGGGCAACCATAGAACTTGAGTGTTTTGCCATTGTGTGGTCTCTGAAGAAGTTTAGACCATACTTGTATGAATCTACTTTTGTGATTCAGACAGACCACCAACCCTTGAGATGGTTAATGCAGATGAAGGGTGAAAATTCTAAATTGTTAAGATGGTCAATCAGCCTAAAAGGGTTTGACTTTACCATTGATCACAGGTCAGGGTGTAATCACCAAAATGCTGATCTCTCCAGAATGTATGACCGACTGGAGTAAGGAGATTCATCCAGGGATGGATTAAATCCTCCTGTCCCTTACTCTGGGGGGGACGAGTGTTAGGGCGAATTCTCAGAAATGTGCTAATTCCCTTCACCTTAGAGACCCCCAGCAACTTTGCTGGATTTTGAGGACTTGATTATTTTTACCTGGAGAGAGTGTGACCCTTTTTTTCCCACTCTCTCATGTATTTTGATGTGTGTTTTACTCTTATGTTCTTTGATTATGGAGTTTTAGACAACTTCATAGGCAACATCTTTTCATGTTTGTAACACAGCACCCTCAGTGCAGAGGCACAGAGAAGCCTTCCAGGCTTTCCCAAGGTTTAAATACCTTCTCTGGGATAAACTACTGTTTCCCAGAGAAAGTAAAGTGAAATGGACTTTACTAGTCTTTTCAAATTCCTAGACCCAGCACACCCTATCTTACAATAGAGTGCTGGAGGGGTTACCTAGTATCCCATGTGTCTAGATACTCATGCAGCAGTCAAATGCTACCCTTTCCTATCGAAATGGCTGGTGGCAGTGGTTTTACAATGAACTATCATGATTTTTCCAGACCGCGAACACCGGTAGCGTTAACTCACGGGAGCCATGTTTTTCAAGATGGCGCCTGAGCCCCCTTTGTTTGAACAGGTCCCAGTCATTTTTTTTTCTCGCCATTTCCTTTTGGAAATGTCCTTCTAGAGTTTGTCTCTGCGAGCCAAACCAGGTTTGGTCCTTTTGTTTCATCGCCTTTGACGGGCTTATGGACTGAAGACCGCCACTGGCGCCCGAGTGTCTGGGTGGACAAAAAGTGAGGGGGGTGCCCGAAACTCCCTGTGCCTAGTCTCCTAGGAGGCCCAAATGCACTCTGGCGTGATTGGCTGCCTGACTTTCCGGCAAGGACAGGCACCCTGCTAGGTGAGCGGCAGCTAGACTGGAATGAATGGGAGGAAACTGGATAAAAGGCGAGTCTCTTGGCTTGGAAGGCAGAGTCGACCACTGGAACGAAAGAACCGAAGACGAGCTTGAGGAGGATGGCTGCTGCAACTCCTGGACTGTTGGTTTGCCCGGTGAAGCCCTACTGCAGGTCCGAATCGCCAAGTTCACCTCGACAGAGAAGCCCTGCAAGGACGACTTCTACCTTTGAGTTGGTGGGACCAATCAACTTGTAAGCCACCTGGATACCATTCTCAGAGCTGGTTGTATTTTCCTCATAGTGCTGCAGCAAACCGTATAACCAGGGAGAGGAACACCAGTTTGTGTGGACTACAGCTACCGGAATTGAAGATTTGCCAGGTGCCAGCTTTGACCAGTCCCGGTGCAGTGCAGGAGTCCTCCGATATCCTCCCTCTTGTCCCCACGAATGAGGCTCAGGAACAGCGAGATCTGCAGGAACTGCCAGGAACAGAAGTCTTTAGCTGCATCTTTTTCTTCATTGTAATGTACTGTGAAAACCCGACCGAGAGAACTTACCTATCACTGCGAAAGTGCTTGGAACTTTGGCAACTTGCACGCCTAGTCAGCTTGTGACCCAACATATGATTCTTTCTTTTACAAACTACTTCTGAGAACTTTGGCAAAGACTTTTCCGTTAACCTACCAGAACTGCTTTATCCTATACAAGACTTTAGCCCATCGACGTTGGCCTGACCTATTGCATTGAATCAGCTCCTCTGGTGAACTCAAACTATTTGCACTGTCTAAAGAGTAACTGTATCTTCTTTTCGTTAACCTATGTCTTTTTGCTCCTACTTCAAAGTAGTTTAAATGCCTCAGACCCGTACCGTGTAAAGTACTGAAGTATATTTTTGTGCGATATAGATTGCCTCCTTCTAGTGAATGTTTTATAACTGACTGTTGAATAAATGAATAAGTGTTTAACCAAGAAACTTTGAGTGTAAGAGTTTATTTGAATACTTGTGATTGTAGTAAAGCCTGGCTGCTCAGCTCCGCTACCAAAAACTGTGTAGTAAAGACTTGTACCAAAAGTTGGTTTTGCTTACATCTGTGGTCATAGTTGTGTGTAGTGATCACAAAGGGTACTGCATACAAACTCTGCCTAACATAGCCTAAACAGCTTGTGGCCCTGCTTTGAATTCTTCTTTTCTACAAAGACTTCTAAAAATATTGCCCAAGACTTTTTACCTACCTCTGAGAAGTGCTTCAGTTTCACCTAGACTTTTGCTCAAGTGACTTTGGCTTAGCTGGTCTTCCTTCCAGGAAAGGAAGAACTAACTTTACATTGGTGGGGGGGAGAGGGTAGGGTGGGGTTTACAAAAAAAACTTACCTGCTTTAAGAATAATTATGAAATTTCCTTTTGTGTCATAATAACCTTTCTCTTTGACAAACTCTTAAGTGTGATTCTAATAAATGCCAACAGTAGTATATTAATGTCCACAGTGTCCTAATTACTAAAGTCACCTGAGGGTGTAGGAGGTGTCAGTGTGCCATCCCAAAAGGGTACTTACTGGTTTAGAAATATTAAGAGTGTGTATTTGAAGTGTATTTGTGTGTTGCTATGATATTGCTCCCTTCTGAAGAAGGCTTACTGTAACTGACTGATAAATACATTAATAATTGTTTACTCAAGAAACCTGAAGTTTAAGAGTTTATTTGAATCTCTGTGCAACTCCCCTACAGCTCACATTGACACCTCTTGAGTTGAGCCTGGCTGCACAACACGCTACGACCTGTGTAGTACAGACTTATACCCAAGGTTGGGTTCCTATTGCCAGGAGGTCAGGGTTGTTGTAGTGCACCCAAAGGGTACTGCATACAATCGAGTCCAACACCTCCTTGATCAGCAAACAGAGCAAGGCCACATATAACCAAAACCAGAACAGTCTTTGTACCCAGACCAGATCGAAACCCAAATTGAAAAGGGCCAAGAAAAGGAGATTCTTCCAAAAAAGGAAGAGAGCAACGAAGTGACAAGAGATTGAATCATTTTCATCAAGAAATGAAGAAGGGGAATGGGACGATAGTTAGCCGAAAGAAGGGGATCCAAGGAAGACTTTCATTGTGGCAAGGCGGCCTGTCACCAAGAACCACACGGACTTCGATAGCAAGTCTAAGGGTGTCTATTCAAATTCTTTACAGGTGTTATATTAGGTTATTGAAACGTGTAAAGTGCAACAACCACCCGAAGGCATCAGGGCACTAGAGAGCAGAGGCAGCAACCAGAGAGAGCAACCAAGAAAGTTTAAAACAGAACAGTCTATTCGGCGAAGAGCAAAGGTGGGAGAATTCCAGGCTGTGGCAGCAGTCACTGAGAAAGACCTTCCACCAACGTAAGAGTAAAATATGTGGGGGACTTGGATGGTTAACAAAGTTTGAGAGTGGAGTGCCCTCGAAGGAAAGTAGGGGCAAAACTTAGACTGAAGAAATTCAGTGCCCACCTTTATGGAGGATAAAGGACCGCTCGGGCAGCCCTATTCTGCAAACGTTGAAGCCTATGGAGTAAACTGACTGGTTGAGCCGGATAGAGCACATTACAATAATCAATGCCACTCATCACCAGAGAGGACACGACAGGGGCATGGAATTTGGAGGGGATAAAGGGAACAACCTTACAAAGGATCCTTAACTTAAAACGACCAGTCTAACAAACTGAGGCCACTTGATTGAACATTGAAAGCGAGGCTGAGATTTTGACAACCAGATCTTTCACCAAAGTGGCAGGTGTCAGAAAAGGGGCAAAACTGGGTGGCCAAAAATCTGGTGTCCCGAAATATAGGTGCTACCACCAGTACCTTTTCACCGTTCAATTTAAGTCAGTTCCTGATCATCCATCCACCCATGGCCTCCAGGCAATCCCTAAACCGAGCACCCGTCTCCGGGCAAGACCAATCCAACCGGAGAATGATCTGTGTATCATCGGAATAGGAACAGCACCAGAAGCTGTAGGAATGGATGAGACCAAGGATCGGTGGAATATAGATGCTGAACAGAACGGCTGACAGAGCGGAGCCCTGAAGGACTCTGCAAGACCAAGGGACTGGCTGAGAGGAGAAGGGTGAAAGAAAAATAGATAGGGTGCAACCTGACAGAAACGAGGAGAACCAGGTAAGTACCTGGCCGGACAGACCTGTGGAGCAGAGTCAGGTGGTCACGCTGTCAAATGCAGCCGCAAGATCTAATAAGGTAAGTGCCCCGAGCCCACCCTGGTCAACCAGACATGCAAGGTTGCCCGTGACTGAAAAGAGAATGGGATCGCCGTATCTTGTGGTAAAAATATCTGGGTCTAGCAGGTATTGGGATATTTGGCGCTAGGGCCAGCCCTCTCTCTCTGGTCTACCAGGCCTTGCCCCGCCTCCCTAACACGGACATCCCTAACAGGGATGTTTGCGCAGCACTAGTATCAGTGACCCCCATCTGTCTTTAACTACCTGGGCTTCAGGTGTTTGTCCTAAATAGTTGGCTATCTGACTTTCCCTCTCCTATCCCTGCTTAGTCGTCTCAGGGGGTAATGAATGGTGCCTTCTTTCACTTAGCGTAACGCCCACTCCTTTCATACCCTTTCGTACCTGACACTTCACTATACTGGTATTTTACGCAGTTCACCTCCCACCACGTCACTGTCCCTCCCATCTCTCACTCTGCCTTTTTACCTCCCACCACGTCACTGTCCCTCCCATCTCTCACTCTGCCTTTTTACCTCCCACCACGTCACTGTCCCTCCCATCTCTCACTCTGCCTTTTTACCTCCCACCACGTCACTGTCCCTCCCATCTCTCACTCTGCCTTTTTACCTCCCACCACGTCACTGTCCCTCCCATCTCTCACTCTGCCTTTTTACTTCCCACCACGTCACTGTCCCTCCCATCTCTCACTCTGCCTTTTTACCTCCCACCACGTCACTGTCCCTCCCATCTCTCACTCTGCCTTTTTACCTCCCACCACGTCACTGTCCCTCCCATCTCTCACTCTGCCTTTTTATCTCCCACCACGTCACTGTCCCTCCCACCTCTCACTCTGCCTTTTTACCTCCCACCACGTCACTGTCCCTCCCATCTCTCACTCTGCCTTTTTACCTCCCACCACGTCACTGTCCCTCCCATCTCTCACTCTGCCTTTTTACCTCCCACCACGTCACTGTCCCTCCCATCTCTCACTCTGCCTTTTTACCTCCCACCACGTCACTGTCCCTCCCATCTCTCACTCTGCCTTTTTACCTCCCACCACGTCACTGTCCCTCCCATCTCTCACTCTGCCCTTTTACCTCCCACCACGTCCCTGTCCCTCCCACCTCTCACTCTGCCTTTTTACCTCCACCCTTAGATGTTTGTGGAATCCCTAGATGGCGTCACTTCTCCCCGCGGCGGGGGGGGGGGGGGGGTTATGGGGGGGGTGTCCTTCCCATGAGGCCAGGGAGGTGAGGCCACTACCCAATAGTCCCTCAGGGGGTGGTACACAGCAGGAGGATCTCATGTGGAGAGACTTGGGGACAAGAACAAACATAGGGGAACGTTGTATATCCCCCCCACCCTACACATATTGTACACCCCAGTACCATACCCAGTCACCCCATGCACATGTGTAGAGCCAGTGACATAAGAACTGGGACAAAGAAGAGTACAAACTGGAGACTAGTAGTACTAGTACTTAGATGAGGAGTAGGTGCGGAGCTATGAAGATCACAATAAGAACTAAGAGTGAGCATTCTAGTGGTTACCAAACAGCAACTGAGGATCTGGAAATAAAGAAAACAAAAAGGACAGCACAAGTGGTTGAATTCAGTCGAAGGAGGCATCAGGTGCAAAGGATCTCCAGCATGGGAGATCTGAACCATGTCTGGGAGCTGACGTGGAACTGAGGACGCAGGTGGGTAGGTGTGAGACTGCCTGGAAGGCTTTACAGGAGCGGAGCCGTGTAAACTGCTCATAAGAAGGGAAGCCGAGCAGCCCGAAAATAGGAGACGCCAGACGACCACAGATGCTGCTGAGAGCCCGGTGAAGGAGAGAGGCAGAGTCCAGCCCCAGGAACCCCCGGCAAGGTACAGAGTCCTGATGCAATGTAACGGGCGGAATGGGGAAGCCAGAGGGTGAAAAGGGACAGTCACCTGGCAGGCATAGGCAGCTCCCTCACCGCCAAGTAGCAAACGGTCAGCTACAGGCTCACCGGAGTGGCAGAAAGTTGCTAAGGTGGCACACAAAATATAACAGGGGTAGGAGAAACCCCAACAAGTAGAGAAGAAGGGTCTGAGACCTTAACAGTTACAGAGAGGCTAGTCATCTTCCTTGTGGCAGTACTTGGTAGGAGAATGAACCACATCTGCCAAATTACCAGGACAGAGAAATACAGGTCTGGGACCTGCACTCAAACCAGGTGAGAGATAGACGTCATCTTCCTTGTGGCGCTCTTAGCTGGAGAGTGAACCAAGTGGGCTGAACTCCGGACATGGAGAAGCCCGGGTCCGGGGACCCTAGCTGCATGTGAACTGAGTTGCGGAGAATCTTGTAGGTGGATATAAAAGACCAGGGGAATGGAGTTCTTCTCCTGGTAACATTGCACTTGGGAAAAGGACCAAAGAGCCTGGGGAAGTAAATCAATCCTGCAGGCTAGTGAAAAGCCAAAGCCAAGAGAAGGGAAGTCTTCAACCAGGGGAAGGGAGCCATTCCCCTGGCATATGTGATGAACCTTCAGATACCAAGCGTTAGAACATTGGAGAATAATTCAGAGGACATTTTTAACCAGGAGAAGAGAGGCATTCTTCCTGGAGAAAACCAATGGAACTGGATAGTATTTTGGTGAACGCTTTTGGACAGCGGAAGGGAGTAATTCCCCTTGGTTAAGAATTAGCATTCAGAACTGTGTTGCCTCGTCTAGGAGAAGGGAGCCGTTCTTATGGGCCAAGGACATTGACACAACCTTCTAGTTTAGTTATAAGTGTAAGGGACAGAATTAGAGTTTTGACACATGACGGTGGACTTTAGGTTTCAAGGACATTCTGCCAGACCCATTGGCACTTAAGTTGCGGTGGGGAAACCCCTCAGAGATGGGGAAAGATAGGTTTATCCTTCTGCACCCTTACAAATATTACCACTCTCCTTATTCCACCTGCCACTCTAATACTACTATCGCCTTCGTTCCTCCTCACTACTACTTAACCTTCTACTCCCACTCTACTATTACCCCTACTACTAGCCACTCTACTCCCAATGCCTCTACTACTATCGCCTTCCTTCATTCCGCACTACTACTCCAACTTCTACTCCTCCTCTACTGTTACCCCCTACTACTAGCCACTCTACTCCCAATACCTTTACTACTATCCTTCCTCCTCACTACTACAACTCAACCTTCTACTCCCACTCTGTTACTCCTACAACTAGCCACTCTACTCCCAATGCCTCTACTACTATCGCCTTCCTTCCTTCCACAAATCTACTCAAACTTCTACTCCTCCTCTACTGTTACCCCTCCTACTAGCCACTCTACTCCCAATACCTCTACTACTATCCTTCTACCTCACTACTACTACTCAACCTTCTACTACCACTCTGTTACTCCTACAACTAGCCATTCTACTCCCAATACCTCTACTACTATTGCCTTCTTTCCTCTGCTCCACCTTCTACTCCCCCTCTACTGTTATCCCTATTTCCACGCTACCCCCCCCCCCCCCCCCAACTACCTCTCTTACCTGTTCCTACTACTCTCACTAATCCTCTACCGGAGGGGATGGGAGGGCCTGTACACACTTCCGCGGGCACCATGCGTTGTTTGGAGTGGGTTCCCTCTCTCCTCCGACAGGCCTGTGTGCAGGCCCTATCACACCATGCAGATCAACGGCTAGCCCAGATACAGAATGATTATATTTATCAGTGCTTGGGATAAACACATTCCAAATGTCAGTACCAAACTGATAGAAGCAGTGTGGCACACTGGATTCTTGTGCTTCCAACCTCACCTCATCAGCACCACAGGATTTGCATCTGCCTCTCCCATATCCTATCATTCCCTCTTATAGTGAAACGCACAGAGAGGACAACAAGTGACAGAAGGGTGCTATCCAAGACCCCTTCACATTACTTATATGACCCTGTCTGTTCATGATTTCTATCATTTTCCCATATTAAGAAAATCTACTTTACTTGCAATCTTTGTAGCTATTACTTTGCACAAATGTATTTTTACAGATATATTAAGTGTATTGTTTATTTGTCAAGTGTGTATTGTACCTTTTAACCATCCTGGAAGAGTTTATGTTTATTTATAATGCGCCGGAGCCCGCGGGCATCAGAGCACAACATGTAATCCAACAGAAACCACTCACAGAACTAAACAAACAATAACGTTTTAAGACGTTTTCTGAAAACAAGTACCATTTACTTCCATGTGTTGTTTGACTACTCAGCAATGCTAAATACCCTATAAACCCAGTATGTCAAAATAGCTGGTCACGAAATAAGGCCTAGAAAAAATCTACCCAACACAGACCTAGCCCACGTCCTTCCGCTGTAGCAGACAAAGACTGACCTGGGAAGCCAGAGACGAGATGGTGGAACCTGGCAGCAGCAGATCTGTCTAGATTCTTTGCATGTGCTTCTAAGCAATATTGAAGTGACTGGGCACTTCTCCAGTGCAGTCCAATGGGATGACATTTCAACGTCAGGTAGAAGAGACTGGGAAGTAAGATGACTTCCTCGCCTCATGGTAAGTGGCTGTTATGGGAGATATCCCACTGTTCCACACTCACTTTATGAGCCATCTGTTCTTTCTCATTTCTTTGATGCATTGAACCATTTTGCTTTTGCCAAAGTGAGGCTATTTCGAAAGGCCTGCCTATGACTGTGCATCATTTGTTATGTGCCCTCCTGATAGCCACTGGGCCTACCTTGACAGCAGTATTTGTTCTTAACACTTGTGTGTCCCAAGGAGATATTTTCTCAACCAAACAATGTGTACAGAATACAGTCATTCGCCTTTCCGAGCTCTGTTCTTAACCCACAATAAAGCCTTGAGTGTATGCAGCCCTGTTTGGGCTAAATAACATTCCTGTATGTGCGCCCCTCAGAAAAGGAGATTTGCTAGCCATTCTCGAGTGGATAACCAGCAAAACATTGAATGGTGCACAGATCACGATGGAAGGGCTCTGGTGACACAGACCCCTGTAAGTGGGTATAAATAGGGTGGCCCTGGGCCATTTTTTCAGTCGACTACCATGCCCAATGCGGATGGCACAGAGACCACACAGAGACAATGCAGAGGACACCAGGCAGGAAGCTGTGCTGCTTATACTGATTCTCCTGAAGCAAGCTCTGCTCTCAGCAAACAGAGCAAATCAGTATGCAGTGATCTTTCCACTTGAGCCGGAGAGAACAGTCAATTCATCCTCCACTGCAGCCTCTGGTGTGCTGCGCTGCCCTAAGGTTTCCGGACAGAGAAGAGCGCCCAACACAGAAGTGGCATCCATGATATGTCCGGGAAACACAACTGTTATCCTGTTGGTTTCAAGTGATGCTCCTCATCAGGGCTCATAGGACAAGACTTCCAGTGCCTTCTTTACAGCAAACCTCTTTGTACCTGCCTGCAGTGCCAACGTCCTGACCTGACCCTAAGCTAACCTAAGCCCACGGGTCAACATACTTCTTTCTGCAGCTGCGATGCCTGGTCCCATGGACTTCAGGGTTGGATCTTAGTGGCTTTGAGACCTGGTTTCCCTCTTTTGTCCCAGTCTGCCATGCCAGTTGGCTGCCTGCACTCCTTCACCAAAACCGCCCCTATACACTAGTCCTGTGGGTCTCTTCAACACACGCCAACATATTGGGAGTCTTCATCCAAATCCATGCTTGGGGGCATTCCTCTGTGCTTTGGATCTTCATTTGTAGAGTATCTTGCCAGGTACTGCCACACAACTTGTCTGCCTCTACCTTCAAGTCACTTATAGAACATTTTACCTCTCCAAAAAGTCTTTGGTCATCGAACCTGGGTGGTGGCTTCCTTTCCAGGAGTCCCCCATCATCAACAGCCTGAAGGTTGTCACTTCCACAGTACCCCCTGTGAAGGCATCATATTTGCAAGAAACAGACAACAGATTCAATTTTATATTTAAAAAAAGGTTTTATTTTTCTTAAAGGTCAGGATGGAGCAAGGCCCAACGCTAAGGTGGGATTTCCCTACCAAAAGAAAACTAAGGATAGTCTGTGTCCGTAAGTCCAACTCAAAAGTCGGTCTGTGTCCAAAACCTATACTTGCCCTCACAACTAAATATACACAATGTGTAGGGATGTCAGGAACAAAAGAAATAGTGTTAAAAACTAAGTGCTCAGCTTCTTCCAGCTCCTGGCTTGTACTCTGCTTCCCCTTCCCCCAAGTTCAGAACAGTTGCAAAAAGCCTCGGGGTGCCCTTCTCCAAGAGTTCAACACAGTTAAAATGATCTTGGGATTCCCTTCCCCAAGAAATCAGCTCCTCCAGCTTCAAAATGTTAAAGTTCAAATCCCCTGGCTTTCAAAACAATTCCAATTCAACTCTCTAGTTCATCCAGGCTTTTCAATAGTTCATATGGGTTGCTCTCTGTCTGCCTTTCTCATGCACTTCAGCAACCATTGCACAATAGAAGCTTCTTTACATTTGCTTGTCTTCGGCTCTTTCCAAATAGAGGTCACCTGGTCTAGGCGCAGCTGTCGGACCACACGGTCCACCCATTACAGGTCATCCAACCGATAACCCTAGGCACTTTGTTATGCTTCTCTATTCTTCATGTTTTCACCATCAGAGGGTTTCTCTCTCTGAACACGTGTCCTGGGCTAATAATTATTTCCGATTCTCCTTGGCAGCCTCTTGGCTTTTCCACATGTATCTGATACAATTCTATCTGTGGTGTTCACCCTTTTCCAGCACCTTGCTTATTCAATAATGCTTGTTGCACTTCTCAAAAGTATTTAAAACACTTTGCAGCCGGTTCGGTATTGAAAATACTTGGTTTGAGTTGTCACAGCAATTGTAATCGGTTTCAGTACGTTCAGCATTCAGATATGCTTTTTTCCAGCCCATGGAGTGCCTCCGGGCGTCTCGATTCTGCTTCCTGCTTTTTTCCGCTCTGCCTTTTCCTTGCGGAAACCCCAGCGAGTGCTCGCTCCCCTGGAATCTAGCAGCGTGTAGCTCTGCGTTCTCTCGCCGGAAGCTACTGAGAGCACTTCTCGCTCTCTCAGCGGCCAGTAGCAATCGGGAGACTTCGGTGCACCACAGCTCCTGCTGTGGACACCGGGCAAGGAGGACAGCAGGTTTCTCGGCCCTCTCAAAGCCAGCTTTGGCCCGGCATCCGTCTTGCACACCTGCTTAGCATGGCTTCCTTCCAGCCGGTTCCTCTCAAGCCTGCTCAGCTTCTGCAGGCCGCGCCTCTTCCTCCAGGCCGTCTCTCTCTCCCAGCCTTCTCTCCCTTACTGCTGGGTGCTCACCCATTTTGTGCGCTGACTTGTTAAAGGTTTGCAGGTGTAAGTCCTTCACTTCAATTGCCTGACCTTAATTAAGCCAATTAGCTAGACATGCCTGACTATTACAATAGAACAACTCCCAAGCCCTCGTCCTCGTCCCAGTACCAAAGTGGTGTGAATGAAGGGAAGTGTACATAACTCCTAGTTGTTTCCTCCTCATCCCAGTCTTAAGGTGAATTTACTGTCTGACCTTTTGAGTCGAAGAAAGGGCCAAGGACTGAAAAAGGCCTAGAAAGGCAGGGGGAATATAGGGTTCCTTTTGAAAGGGAAAGGGGGATACCATGTCTTACCCAAAGACATCCTCTCCCCACTACCCAGGTTCCCTCCACCAAGGTGATCCTCCCTCGCATATCCACCCCCAGGGTCGGGATCCGAGACCGATGGCCTTACCCTGACCACCTGAGAGGAGGATTCATGGAGGGTAGAAATGAGGATGCCCTCAGGTTCCTCACACCCCAGACACTTAACTTTCACCTACCTTTTGTTTGTAACCAACCAGAGGTTGCCTATGGGATCCGTCCTGTTATCTTCTACAGAAGACATTTTCTGACATTTTAAAACTGCAAGATAAGTAGTGAAAAGTATACTAAACCCAGAAACAGAGTTGCCTTTCTGCTTCAACGTGTATTGGGTGCCTGCCTGCTGGGCATACCTTGCCTGCTTTTAATATTAATGTAAGATTTGCGGCACATAACCGTTTGTAGAGAATACTTGAATGCCAACTGCCCTATAAAGAAAATCTATTTTACGATCTGGCCATTCAGGACTAACTTGGTAGAAGACTGCAAAAAAAACATACAGTTGGTCTTTCCAAGTCCTTCCAGGAGAGTAAGCTTTACTATAACATCTGAAATAATTACGAAGGAGGAAACCATGCTGGGTTTAACCAACCGAACAGAAAGACACTGGACTGATCAAAAGCCAGAACCTCCCTACTGAACCTGTAAACGTTATGGCCAATGTGAGCCTCACAACACTACTCTCGGCCCCCCTTTGGCCAACTCTCCCTTGTCCACCTCCTTTCTCCTCTTTCTCTCTGACAACCCTTGACAAGGTTTCTAGACTAGTCCGATTTTTGAAGGTGTTGCCCAAACAGATGCTCCCCTGCTCCTCCAGAACCATCAAGGACAATATCGACAACCTCACTCCAGCCTTGGCCGATTTCTGAAAGGAACAAGTTACTTACCTTTAACTGTTGTTCTCCAGCATGGGTCTGGCATGGATTCACATGCTCATGAATATTCCCCGTCGTCAGGCTGGGAATCCTCGGTAAAGAAAAATCAGTATCAGTTTCGTTTCTGATCTGTCTTTCGTAGTAGTAACCAATCACTGATCTCTGCGTCATACTGACCACAGCCAATGACTGCCATCTCCCTAAGCCCCGCCTCTGGCAGCCATCTTCAGATTTGGTAGCACCTGAAGTGGCAGTATGACCAAGTGAAGAGCCGCAGAGGGCTAGGCGGAGGGTTCGCATGTGAATCCATGCCAGACCCATGCTGGAGAACAACAGTTACAGGTAAGTAACTTGTTCCTTCTCCAGCATGGGGTCTGGCATGGATTCACATGCTCATGAATAAAAGAGTACATAGCAGTACACACATGCACAACCACGGGAGGTGGCAAAGGCTCAACATTAAGCATTACATCCAAAACTCAACATTAAGCATTCTTACCTCCTCACCAGGCTCACCTTAGGCGAACAGGTTGCGCAGCACTGCTTGGCCGACCCTGGACTCCTCCCTGGAATCCCGATCAACGCAGTAGAATTTCGTGAAGGTGTGCGTCGACCTCCACGTAGCAGCCCTGCAGATGTCCAGCAAGGGCACACCAGGTAGGAACGCCGTGGTAGCTGCGATCGCTCTGGTGGAATGGGCTCTCGGACGGCCAGGCAGCGGTCGGTTTGCCAACCGATGACAGTACATGATACAGCCGGAGAGCCATCTGGAAATGGAAGCCTTCGAGAGGGCCTTCCCCTGATTGACAGGTCCAAAGTTCACAAATAGTTGCGACGTCTTCCGAAAACTCTTCGTGCGGTCCGCGTAGAACTTCAGCGCTCTAGCCACATCCAGCGAGTGCAAAGTCCTTTCAGCCGGCGACGAAGGCGACGGGAAGAAAACAGGTAACACCAAGGGTTCGTTGAGGTGGAAGTCCGACGGCACCTTGGGCATGAAGGAGGGGTGCGTCCTGAGCACTACCCTCGTGTCGTGAAAAGTCAAGTACGGGGGCTTGCAGGAAAGGGCCTGGATCTCTCCCACCCGTCGTGCAGAGGGCCACAAGAAACGCTGTTTTCCACGACAAGAACTTCAACGGAGCTGAGTGCAGAGGCTCGAATGGAGGTCCCATGAGCTTGGTCAGCACCACGTTGAGCTCCCACGCCGGGGCCGGGGCCTTCACCGGCGGGAACGATCTGAACAGTCCCTTCATGAATTCTTTCACCAGACGATGAGACCACAAAGACGTCCGTCCCGTGGTTCTGGTGTATCGGGAGATTGCAGCAAGATGAATCTTGATGGAAGCGTGCGCCAGTCCAGCCTTGGCCAGCGTCAGTAGGTACGGCAGTACTTGAGGAGCCGTAATCCGTAGAGGGTTAATCTTCTGTGTGTGGCACCAGACAGAGAACCTCTTCCATTTGTGTCCGTAGCATTTAAGAGTTGAGGACGCCCTGGCCTTTGCAAGAACCTCTCTGCAGTCGGCCGTTATGTCGTAACCTCCAAACTCTAACGCTGCAGGAGCCAGGCCTGCAAGTTCAGCGACTTCGGGTCATGGTGGAGGATGGCGTCTCCTTCCCTGGAGAGAAGATCCGCGTCCACTGGCAGCTTGATTGGCGGGGACGCTGACAAGTCCAGAAGGTCCGGGAACCATATCTGCCTCGGCCACGCAGGTGCGACGAGGATCATCCTGCATCGTGACCTCTTGAGCTGGTTGATGAGCCGGATAAGCAGCTTTAATGGAGGGAACGCATATAGGAACAGGCCCTCCCAGGGGAACGAGAAAGCATCGCCCATGCTCCTCGGCTGGGGAAACCTGCTGACGAACCTCCGGCACTTGGAGTTTGTCGCCGTCGCGAACAGATCGATCTGGGGTGTGCCCCACCGTCGGAAGAGGCGGTCCACTAGATCCTGTCGCAGTTCCCACTCGTGGCACGAGCGCAGCTCCCTGCTGAGCGAGTCGGCGATGGTGTTTTTTTATCCCTGCCAGATGAAACGGCACCAGAAACATCCCTTGGGCGACGGCCCAATGCCACAGATCCTGAGCCTCCTTGGACAGGGCTGGGGATCTGGTACCGCCCTGCTTCCTGATGTAGAACATGGTGGTGGTGTTGTCGGTGAAGATCCTCACCACCTTGCCCTTGAGGGACGGAAGAAAAGACCTGAGGGACCAAAACACTGCACGGAGTTCCAGGACGTTGATATGGAGGGACTTCTCCGTCGGCAGCCAAAGGCCCCTCGCGTGCAGATTTTCGGTGTGCGCTCCCCACCCTTCCAGGGAGGCATCCGTGGTCACTGTCTTCTGGTGGTCCGGGGTCTGGAAGTCCATGCCCACCGTCAGATGCGCGCGGGTGCCCCACCACCGGATCGCTCGTCGGAAGCTCTCATCAAGTGTGATCCTGTCCTCGAAGCTGCCCGTCGTCTGGATCCAGCGAGCGTCCAGGAACTCCTGTAACAGGCGCATCCGAAGCCTGCACAGGCGGATGAGATAAATGCAAGAAGACATCATTCCGAGGAGGGACTTGATGGACCTCACCCTTGCCGCGTCCGCAACCAGCATCCGCTGCACCTTGCCCAAGATGGCCCTCGTCCTTTCCTCCGACGGAGAGGCCAGAAGCGCCACTGTGTCGAGCTTCGCTCCCAGAAACAGTGCGTCTTGAGCGGGCACCAGGTGGGACTTGGCGCAGTTTATGGAGAATCCCAGGTCCGTGAGTAGTTGGACTGTCCTCGCCGTGTGCTACGCGGTGAGCTCCTTTGTCTTTGCTCGGATGAGCCAGTCGTCCAGGTAGGGGTAGACGTGGATCCCCTCCAGGTGCAGCCGCGCCGCCACCGGTGCGAGGCACTTGGTGAACACCCTGGGTGCCGACCTCAATCCGAAGGGAAGGGCTCTGAACTGGTAGTGACGCCCTTGGACCACGAATCTGAGAAACCTTCGGTGTCCCTTTAGGATGGGGATATGGAAGTAGGCATCCTCCAAATCCAACGACGACAGGAAATCGCCCTCCTCCAGTTGACCCAGGACGTGCTGGAGGGTGACCATCCGGAACTTCTATGCCTTGATGAATTTGTTCAGTCGTCGTAGGTCCAGGATGGGACGCCATCCTCCCGTCTTCTTCTTCTTCACGAGGAAGTATCTTGAGTAAACTCCGGAGCCCCGAAGCCTCTTTGGGACGAGCTCGATGGCGCCTTTCTTGAGCATTGCCTTTACCTCCAAGAGAAGTTGAGGGACGTGATGTTCCTTCCTGGCCACGGGGGGGACGCGCGGGGACTTCTTTAGAAACTCGAGCGCGTGACCCTGGGCCAGGGCGAGCAGCACCCAACGGTCGGTGGAGATGGACTCCCACACGCTGACGAAGCTCGCCAGCCGGCCTCCCACCGGGGTGCTTCGGTGGGGGCCCAACCCCACGGCCGGTTCAGTCCTGCTTCTACGAAGCTTTCCCGCCTTGTCCTCCTTGGCGACGACGGCGGGGTCCGCCCGACTTGCCTCGTCCCCTGTAGGCTTCCTGTGACGACGAACGGGCCACTTGACGATAGGTGGAAAATCCGCCGCCGGAACCTTTGGAGGCACCCTGCTTGCCTCCGCCGCTCCGAAAGGGCGGCCGTCGTTGCTGGAGGACACCAAGAGCCCGGGCAGTCTCCGTGTCCGTCTTGATGGCTTGTAGGGAATCGTCCACTGTTTTCCCAAACAGGTTGCTCCAGTCGAACGGCATGTCCAAGACTCTGGTCTGCACGTCCTGACGGAAGTCAGTTGCTTTGAGCCATTCACGCCGTCTAAGGCACACGCCGTTGCCCAACTGGCGAAATCCAGTGTCAGCGATGTCCGTCGCTATCGTAATGGCGTGGTCCGACGCCACTTCTCCTTCCTGCAAGATCTCTAGGGCCTCCGCCCTCTTGTCGTCTGGTAGGAAATCCAGCAGGGGGGCGATTTTGTACCACAACTCCCTGTCGTAGCGGGCTACGATAACCAAGGCGTTAACAGCCTTAATCGTCGTCGCTGCCGATGAGATGACTCTACGTCCCATTGTGTCCAACTTCTTTCCCTCGCCGTCCGGCGTGGAGGTTGACGTAGAGGCCGAGGCACCCCCGCTTTCTTCCTGGCCGCTGCGGAGACGACCGAGTCCGGGGTCGTCTGTGCCTGAAGGCACAAGGGCACCGCGTCCGGGACCCAGTACTTCTTCTCGTACCGATCCCTTCTCGCAGACGTTGTGGATGGGGTCTTGAGGAGGGCGAAACCCTCATCCCAGATATCGTCCAGTAGAGGTACAGCGAGGACCGTCTTCCTCTTGGTCTCGCGCCGTTGATAAAGGAAACCTTCCTCCTTCTTCTCTTCCGGGCAGAGCTGGAAAAGCTCGGATGCCCTGGAGATCATGGCATGAAACGATCCAATCTCGTCGGGCGCGGAAGCCCGGGGAGGAGGTGACGACGGGAGATTCTCGTCGTAAACCTCGTCGTCTGTGCCCGTCGCGGCCGTGTCAGTCCCCGTATCATCCCCACGGGTCGTGGAAGGGGAGGAGGGCTGAGCAGGGCGCGATGGTTGAAAAGGAGGTGGAGGATGAATCCTTCTCTTAGGAGGAGGGCTCCCAGAAGGGCCTGGCTCCGGGTCCCCCGTCGGGAGAGGTTCCTCCGTTGGTGGCAACGGCAATCTCATCCTTATCTCCGAGCATAAGGACTGTATAGCCAACAAAATGGCCGCCGAGTTGTCTTGCGGCACTGGTTGAGGGGATTCCGACGGGCGGTCAGGAGCCCCGTCGGCACCCTCAACGTTCTCGTCGTCTCCTACGTCGGGGTCCCTCCCGACACGCTGGTCTTCTTCCACGCCAACGCCGTGGCTTAAGACTTCGATCAGCTCCTCCTCAGAGGTTGAGGCCGAATCCACAACGACCTCCTGCCCCCCCCCCTTTTCTTCTCCGTCGGAGGTTTCACGGGGGTCCTGTCGATGGGCATGAAAGAGGACTCCCTCCGCGGTGGCAGGGAGACCCTGGGCCCCGAGGTCGCCACCACTGGTGTAGCCTCCACAGGCTGAGCCAGGGCCGCCGCGACTGTCTCGATAGAGGCCTTGGCCGGATGGATTAAGGCTTTTACCACCTAAGGTGCGCTCACCGCCTTCTCCTTAGGGGGGAGGGTCACCGCCTCGCCCCCCCTCCGATGGGGCCTTCGAGCTCGACCGGGGTCTCTCCGGGAGCTTCGCCGGGTGCTCGGCCTTCCTCTTACCCGAGCCAGAGCGTTGGCTCGTGGTTGATGGCGCCGGGGAGGATGCGCCCTGCCTG
Source organism: Ambystoma mexicanum (assembly GCF_040938575.1). Lineage (NCBI taxonomy): Eukaryota > Metazoa > Chordata > Amphibia > Caudata > Ambystomatidae > Ambystoma > Ambystoma mexicanum. Next base: position 24,189,390 of record NC_090930.1, read on the forward strand.
GCACCCGTAGAGCCCGACCGTTCGGCGCTCCCGGTGCCAGCGGACTCGCGGTGCTTGGCCTTCTGTTGGACCCCCGTCGCCGGGGCGCCCTCAAAGGTCTTAGAAGACCGCTCGGACTTCTTCTTCTCGCCTGACGGGCTCTTCCCTTCCAGCCAGTTGGCGAGACGCAGATGGCGGTCCTTCATGGTCCGCTCCGACATACTGCCGCAAAACGCACAGTCCTCCTCCACGTGCGTCTTGTCCTCATGCAGGCAGTAGAAAGGGAGTGTTCGTCCTCCTAAAAGACATTCTGAAGCTGGCATCCAGGGGAGACCCTGAACAGCTTTCCGGGCATCGAGCTTTTCTTCTCCTGGGCCATGATCGAGATGGGCCTGAGAAACTTCTGGAGTCCTCCAAAAGCGTGGCTCGACGAAGTCTTCACCCTTGAGGGGCGTAGAAGAATCCGACACGGGTCCCCGTTGATCGGATAAAGAAACGGTGGAGCTTGAGGCTCTTTTGACCGAAAAAGAGAAAATTTTCCTAGGAAAAAATGCGAAAAAAGCACTAAAGCTCGAGAGCAATAGCACGAGGATCCCAACACTTGAACGTGTGGTAAAAAATCTGAAGATGGCTGCCAGAGGCGGGGCTTAGGGAGAGGGCAGTCATTGGCTGTGGTCAGTATGACGCAGAGATCAGTGATTGGTTACTACTACGAAAGACAGATCAGAAACGAAACTGATACTGATTTTTCTTTACCGAGGATTCCCAGCCTGACGACGGGGAATATTCATGAGCATGTGAATCCATGCCAGACCCCATGCTGGAGAATCACTCTTTCGCCACTGGAACTTCCCCTCTACTCCTCAAGCAAACCCTTGTGCATCCCCTCCTCAAGAAGCCATCTGCCGATCCTACCTTTCTGGCAAACTATCGCCCAATCTCCATCACCCCTTTCCTGGTCAAACTCCTCGAAAAGCTGGTCATCTCCAAGCTTACTCTCCACACTGAATCTGTTGGCTGTCTCCATGCCCATCAGTCTGGCTTCAGAGCTGCCAGAGGCACGGAAACTGCTCTCATGAACACCTGTGAAAATCTACTCTCTAACCTTGATTCCAGTGCTACTCCTGTGCCTTTGACACAGTCAACCACGCCATCCTGATCAATCGATTCCTGGGCATCACACATCAGGCCGTGGAGTGGTTGACCGCCTTCCTCCTCTTGGACAGACCTTCCCAGCTCTAACTTGGTTCTTTTCTCTCTGCCACCTCTCTAAACCTGTGGCGTTCACCAGGGTTCTATCCTCTCACCCTAGTTTTTCAACCTCTACCTGGTCCCTTTGGCCTAACTGATCTCTACCTTCTCCTCTAACTTTCAGTGTTATGCGGATAGCACTCGGCTCTCCTTCAGGCTCCCCTCATCCTCCTCTCCTCTCTCGCTCATTCCTGACTGTCTATCCACAATTCAGGACTGGTGTGCCTCCAACAATCTCTTCCTTAATGCCAGTAACACAGTGATCCTTCTTAATGGGACTCCCGCTCCCCATTTCGCTCTTTCACTCACTCTGGCCGTCCTTCTTGGGCCCTCTTTCTTCACCTCCCTGTGAGGCAAAAAGCCTTGGTGTCATCTTCGACTTCACTCTCTTTCTACCAGCTACACCTCCTCAAAGGTACTCGCCTTCCCTCAGAAGCTCACTGTCTCCAGAGCCCTGGTTCTCTCTAGGCTGGACTACTTTAACAGCCTCTTTCTCAATCTAACTTCTGTTGCTCTCCGCCCTCCTCTGCAACTAATCCAAAAATAGGACTTTGAGACTTATCCTTGGCCTCACGCCCAGGGACAGTATCTCTCAAGCCCTGAAATCCCTCCACTGGCTCCCGGTGCCTACAAGGATCAAGTTCATGACCCTTTGTATTGTCCACAAGGCTTTCTGTGGCTGGGGCCCACAATACATCCAACACTTTCTTCCTAAATACCTTCCTTCAAGACCTTCGCTCGGCTACCTCCAACTCTCTAAGGTTCAGACGCTTCTCCAGGCAAAGAGGGAGGCGGTTAGATCGCTCTCCTCTGCAGGTGCCTCCCTCTGGAATGGCCTTCATGCCCCTCTCAAACTTGTGCTGGACCACCTGTAGTTCCAGAAGCAGCTTAAAACATTCCTCGGCTCCTCTGCTTTCTCTCTCTCCCTCCCTCCCCTTCTGACCTACCTGACCTACCGTCTGCCGCACCAACTGCTGCTAGGCCACCCTCAGAGTCTCACTGGGTACCAGGCTCTCTCTTGATCAGTCACCCCTGCACTGCCTCCGGGCTTCCATGCACTTAGGGGCTGTAACTAACCTCTACAGCCCCTGGTCTCCTTTCACCTACCTAGAGACACGCTGCCCCTCTCCTACACTTACGCTGAGCATCACTGCCCCGTTTCACCGTCCCTCTCCCTGGCACTTCTCCCCCTACTTTTCCCCTTGCAATTCTCGTTCTCGCACTTCTCCCCCCCTTTCCCCTTGCACTTCTCAAACTTGCACGATCTGACTGACACAAGGCCTAGTAGGATCGTTGGTCCTTTTCTCCCTCCGTCTTCCCCCCTGTGTCTTGTCACGCCTAGAAACACTTGTGTACATGCGCGTTATAAATGACTTAGCATATCAGTATACACAGGAGGGTGGAAACGTGTTCAGGGCCCCACCTTGCTGGGCGTTGTATGCAGTGGCGTTCCTGGTCATGCTGGAAGGGAGCCAACCTGCCAGGCTTGCCCTCTGGGTTTTCGTGACTTTGTGTTTTACATCTTCTCCATTCCAGATAACGTCATCTTCCCACTGTAGTTGTGTCACCATCAAGAAGTGCTCGTCTGCTAACAGTTTCCCCGATTCATCGGTCAACTCCTTGCCCTGTGGATAAAGAGAGGTAAAATGTCATCATTGCGCAGAATAAACTTCACACCTAGACATCAAAATGCCAAGACAACAATCTCAGACAACTAGCTTCACTCAAACAGGTCCGTCAACCGCCCCATTTATCCTCTTCTTAAAATGCTCAGTGAAGGGCGTGATGCAGTACAACATTAGGCAAAGGCCATTACACTATTCAACATTAGTCAAAACTCACTAGGCTGTACGACACTAGGCAAAAAGCACCACAGTACTCAACATTAGGTAAAGAGCACTACACTGTATGAAAATGGGCAAACACCACTACACTATTCAACATTAAGTAAAGATCCCTTGTTGGGAAGGAACTAGGGTCCCCCCACAGCCCCAAGCGCTTTAGAATTGGGAAATACCTCTTTTAGGCGCTACAATGAATTAGGGAAGGAGGGTCACTGGGAAGGTTCTCTTATGCAAATATAATCACATACACAGACATGGGCAGGCACTGAAAAGGGCAGTTATTGTTTAAATAAAAGGCGCAATTAACTATTAGCTGAATACATTTGTAATGACAGATCCTAAGCAAATGTAAAATCTTTGCTATAAAAGAAGTCTAGCACCATCCCATTAAGGATATGACCTGTACTAAAAATGGACTACAGGCATTGCCACGGTGTTCGTGCTAGCACTACATGCTCAGTGCACAAAATGCAGAAATATGAAAATAAGGTTTAAAAGGAGATTATAGGACCGGATGAAAACATGAATAGAATGAGTGAAATAGGGATAGAAAGAAAATTGTGTCTAAAAAATAAAGTGTTTAGGTTTTCCTGGGGCTAAGCCTCAAGGTTTGTAAACGTCTGCAGAGCTGCAGTGTGTTTGTATGTAAGGTAGCAAAATGTAGAGCAGCATGTTCTGCCAGAAACGGCTGACAATGAAGAAAGGAAGGATTTGGAGCATCCCTTTTATGAAAGGAGGACGGTTTGGTTTGGAGCTATGGCCCGTATCCAGTGACACAACTGCAGCAAGCCAGGAGTATATAAACTCCTGCTTGACATCACTATGTCAGGAGAAAGGAACGGATGAGGGACAGCAGAACACAGTTCAGGCAGCAGAGTTCTTTGCTACCATCCTTATTTTTTGTCAAGATTAAACTTGTTATCCTTCCAAGATAGACTCTTGGCCTTTCTTCCCTAGAGGGGTGCATTTATTCTGGTGTGAGCGTAATTAGGGACACCCTTATAATCAGGGCCACCCTTACACTCTACACTGTACAACACTAGGCAAAAAGCACTACACTATTCAACATTAGGTAAAGAGCAGTACACTATTGAACATTGGGTGAAGAGCACTACACTGTACGACAGACAAAAAGCACTACACTATATAACATTATATAAAGAGCCCTCCCCTGGTCAGCATTAGACAAAGACTATTTCACAGTACGACACTAGTCAAACACCATTACACTGTATGACAGCCAAAAAGCACTACACAACATTCGGTAAGGAGCACTACACTGTACGACAGACAAAAAGCACTACGCTATTCAACATAAGGTAAAGAGCACAACACTATACAACATTATGCAAAGACTATTCCACAGTATGACAGACAAAAAGCACAACATTAGGTAAGGAGCACTACACTATATGACATTAGGCAAAAAGCACTATGCTATTCAACATTAGGTAAAGAGCACTATACTGCACAACACTAGGCAAAAACCACTACACTATTCAGTGTTAAGTAAAGAGCACTACACTGGCCGACATGAGACAAAAAGCCCTTTACTATACAACATTAGGTAAAGGGCAGTACACTGTACGACACTAGGCAAAAAGCACTACACTATTCAACATTAGGAAAAGAACATTACACTATACAACAGGGAAAGTACACTACACTATACAACTTTAGGTAAAGAGGTCTACACTGTATGAAACTATTATGTATTCGAATTAGAAGTTTAAGAATTCTTGGCTAGGTCGGTCAGGTCTAACATGGCGACATTTTAGTTTCACTTCAATTATATAATATATTGTCAAAATAGACAAATGTTTGCTTTCCAAGGTTTTTCTGTAAAGTCGCGTCTCAAACAGTAAGTGGTAAAGCCAAGACAAAAACCACTCAAAAAGTATTCAAGAAAAGGAAAAAAGACAGAGAATGAGACTGCACCCAGTTTTAAGAAAATAATATTTATTTGTTGAGGTGCCCTTTGTGATGACACGTGTTTCGGTCCCTTAACAGACCTTTCTCAAATCAGGGCTGGTTATAGTGAATATACAGTAATTAAGTGCCAAAAATAACAAAAAGACAATGGGCCTCATTCCGACCCTGGCGTTAACCAAGGTGCTATTAGCACCTTGGTTGACGCCGTTATTTTTCCGACTCCGGCATGGTGAATGGCGGAATTACCGCCCCATTCCAAGGTTGGCGGGGTCGGTAATTCCCCATTCACCATGGGCCCTTCCCCATTCCCATTTTTGCCCCATAGGACTCAATGGGAATGGGGAAGGCGCTAATTACGGCACCGTAAATTACGGTGCCGTAATTAGCTCCTAGGTCCCTTTGCGGGTTGGTTTTTTAACGCCTGCAAAAAGCAGGCGTTAAGTACCAACCGTAAAGGGAACTCTGAATAGGGCGGTAAGGGTTTAACGGCACCGGTCTCGTTACTGGTGACCGTTAACCCTTACTGCCCTACTCGGAATGAGCCCCATTATGTTAGATCACATATTGTACATTAGCAAAAGAATGAACATAGAACAAAGAAACAAGTCACATATCCAATTCATATGGATGATAAATCAAAAAGTGAAACAATAATGTAAATTAAGATGACAGACAAAAATAGGTGGGGGATTGGGAGGGACAGGAAGGGTCAAGAGAAGGGCATAGAAGGCTCAGTTAGTTAATGCTTTATCTGTAATCTCATAATACTTTCTTACAGTGTATGGTAAGTAATAGTTGTATTACCTCTTATTCTTTGAACTGCCCCTATTATTTTAGCTTTTGCAGAGAATATCCGCTTCCATTAACCTCTTAAGTGCCATTGAGGTTCCCCCCAAGTGCCAATGGGTTTTTTTTAAAATCGCGGTATTCACCGCCCAAACCCGCCAGCATTTCCCCCCTCATTAACCCCTTAAGTGCCACCGACGAGCCGGCTCGTCGGTGGCAACCTGGAGCGGTTTTTACCGACGAGCCGGCTCGTCGCTGGCATTTAAAGGGTTAACGGGTTAGATCCCTTTAAAAAAAAAAAATCTTTAAAAAAAAAATGACAAATTATAAGTAACTAAAGCATTCTGCAGATGCCGCTCGGCATTGAGAGTCTAATGTAATAGGCAAGTTCCACCCAAGGTAATGCGCATCTTAATCCAGTTTCCTAGTTCCCAGTTAGTATACATAATTAGGTTTCCATAAAGATTAGTAGATGTTGCCAGTGGCTTTTTAAGAATCCTGTATTTCCAAATTAATAGTTGTGCGATCACAATATTATTTAAGTTATATAGATTAAATCTTAGTATTCCACAAGACTTGAGCCAGCGTGCAATTTAAAGATGCAGCACACTTGGTGCTCGCGGTCTTTCATTACATTTAAATTGTAAAGAGAGAAAGAGAAAAACTGCCTCACTTCTGAGACGGTCTCTCACCTGAAACTGCATAAATCGCTTATAATCGCGTGCCGAGTGTCCGAAGGGGGCGTCCAAAGGCGTCCCCTTCATTGTTAAAGAGTGAGTCGCCATGACGACGTAGTCCGTTCTCTAATTTTGAGGCCATTGTTGTTACAGTGTCGAAAGCGGCGGCCATTACTAAATGGAAGAAGTTATATGCTTCATGTTTACTCGACCTAGTCCATTTAAAGAACTAGGTCGTTTAGGTGCTTGTTAGAAAGTACTAATTGTTTAGATTCAAATCATCTCAAATTCCACCAATCATTTATTTGTTTATAAAAACGATATGCGTATTATAGTAAGTCAAATTTAATTCCTTGTTTAAATACAATCTGTGGTAGATGCTTGGGTGATGACTGCCTACTGCAAGAAAAAGTGAATTATTATCTCAAAAATATACACAGCATTTGGGGCTGATGCTGCGTATTTTCATCATCTGGTAGGATTCATTGCCTATTACTGCACCAGACCATTAGTCTTGAGCATATTATTATGTGCCAAAATGTTTATAGGGGTTGTCTCCTATATCTTAATCAATTATCAAACGGTTGTAAGCATAATCACAGTCTGGAGCATGATTGGATGCAAAAATGCCCTTTGATATAGTTAGTTGCCATTAGTGCTACCAGGCCAATAGTCTCGAGCATATTCTTTGGTGACATAAGTGTATACAGATGTTATATCCTAAATCTTAAACAATTATCAAAAAAGATTGCAAACATGATGACGTAATGTAAGGGTGATACATTAGTATGGTACCAATTCCTCAATCTTAGCCAATCTAGGAGTAATTACATATTTGGTGATATTTTGAGTAATCAGAATGATTAAATCTGGTCCCTTTTAGAGGAGAGACCATTTCATTGTCTGTGTTTAGGCCGAGAACTGTGGAATTAAGTTTGCATATTGTTCTCGCTTCCGCTTGTCTCAACTTTTTCTCCTTATTGCCACCTCTTTTTCCCCAAGGAGACTTTCTGGAGACCAATAAACTTGATGTTTGCCTTGTTGTCCATTTGGTGTCGCTCTTGCCAATGGGTGGCTTATGGTAACCTTGGGTCTTTGCTCCCAATTTTGGTCACGTGTTCTCTAATCCGAAACCTTAGTTCCCTGATAGTGCTGCCGATGTAGACCCGGTTACATACACATATGATATATGATATGATAAGGCACTTGTAACGCGCCTATACACAAGTGTTTCAAGGCGCGACGAGGCAGGGGGGGGGGGGACAAGGGGAGACAGACAACGATCTTACTAGGCCAGGTGTCATTCAGATTGCGCAAGTGCAAGGGTAGAGGGGGAGGGAAAAGTGCATGAGGGAAAGGGAGAGGGGAAAGTGCAGTACAGGGTTATTAGCATACAGCATACAGGATAATTAACAAGGGCCAGCTGGTGGCAAGTGCGAGGTAAGTGCAGACAAGTGCTGGGAAGGGGGGCTGTATGGATACAAACACAGTCCGTAGTGCAGGGGTTGCCGTGGAGGCAGTGCAGGGGAGAGTGGCTGGGCAGAGAACGGTGAATGGCCCAGTTGCAGATTCAGTGCAGTTTCAGTAGTATTAGCAGGGGAGAGGGGGAGAGAAAGCGGAGGCAAAGAGGAAGGTTTTGAGGTGCTTCCGGAACCGGAGGTGGTTCTCCTCAAGTTTCAGGGAGGCAGGAAGGCTGTTCCAGAGGGAGGCCCCTGCAGTGGAAAGAGATCTGCCCCCAACTTGTTGTTTGGAGAAGCGGCTGACCCTGAGGGAGTTGGAGGCGGATGAGCAAAGAGCTCGAGAAGGAAGATATTTAGGAAGAGAGAGTTGAAGGTATTTTGGCCCAAGGCCCCAGACGGCCTTGTGGACAATGCAGAGGGTTTTGAAGTTGATCCTCGCAGTCACTGGTAGCCAGTGTAGTGATTTCAGTCCTGGAGAGATATGGTCCCTGGGCTTGAGGCCAAGGACAAGTCTTGCAGTCCTGTTCTGGATGAGTTGCAAAGGGCGGAGAGTAGAGGCGGGTGATTTAGATAGAGGCTGTTACAGTAGTCCAGCTTAGAGAGAACCAGAGCTCTAGAGACAGTGAGCTTCTGGGGGAAGGAGAGGAAACGAAGGATACCTCTGAGGAGGTGTAGCTGGTAGTGTGACTTCTTAGATACGTCGGATATGTGAGGAGAGAAGGAGAGTGTGGAGTCGAAGATGACCCCAAGGTTTTTTGCCTTGCAGGAAGAGGGCCAAGAGAGGCCGGCCAGAGAACAGCAGGGAATGAGGGAGTGGGAGTGCCGATGAGTAGAATCTCAGTCTTACTGGCATTAAGGCAGAGGTCGTTGGCGGCACACCATTCCTGGATAGCAGAAAGACAGTCAGAGAGGAGGGAAGGAGAAGAGGAGGCCGAGGGTAGCCTGAAAATGAGCTGGGTATCATCCGCATAGCACTGAAAGTAGGGGCAGAGAGCGGCGATGTGGTGGGCGAGAAGTGCCAGATACTGGTTGAACAGCCAGGGAGAGAGGTTAGATCCCTGGGGGACACCACAGGTAGAGAAGAAGATGTCAGAGAGGAAAGACCCCAGTTGGACCTGGGAGGGTCGATTTGAGAGGAAAGAGGTCAGCCACGCCAGAGCCTGACCAGTGATACCGAGGTTATCACGGAGACGGTTGAGCAGGATGGTATGGTTGACAGTATCAAAGGCAGAAGAGAGATCAAGCAAAATGAGAACACATGGAATGTTAGAGTCAAGGTTCGAGAGCAGGTCCTCACGGATGTTCAGCAAAGCAGTTTCCGTGCTTCTGGCAGCTCTGAAGCCAGACTGATGGTCATGAAGACTACCAACACATTCAGCATGGAGATTAAGCTGGGAGATGGCCAGTTTCTCCGGGAGCTTGCCCAGGAAGGGAGTGATAGAGATTGGGCGATAGTTAGCTGGGCAGGAAGGGTCGGAAGAGGGTTTCTTAAGAAGGGGGTGCACAAGGGAGTACTTGAGAGGGGATGGGAAGACTCCAGAGGCGAAGGAGTGATTGCAGAAGTCAGCAAGGGCAGGAGCCAAGGAGTCAATGTGGTCCTTGATAGTTTTGGAGGAACAGGGGTGGACCTGTCTTGACGAGACTTTCATAGATCGGACTCGTCAGCAGAAAAAAGGGGAAAGGAAGAGAAGGAGAGAGGAGGGGTGGCTGCAGAAGAGCCAGGGGAAGGGCAGGGAATAGAGGGGGGGGGGGTTATAGGAGGAGAGTGAGGACAGGATGTCCTGAGTTTTTGAAATGAATTGAGAGGCCAGTGCCGTGCTGAGGGCCTGGGAGGGGACAGGAAAGGTAGAGACTGCAGCAGGGTTGGCCAGCTCCTTGCAGATTTTAAAGAGTTCGGCCGAATTGTTAGATGCCGCAGAGATGCGGGCTTGGATAAGGGCTCTCTTCTTGGTGAGAACGGAGAGCCGGTACTGCCTTTGGAGCAGGCGACAGGCCAGTTTGTCAGAGGATAAACATGAAGCACGCCATTTCCTCTCTGCCACCCTGCACTTGCGTTTAAGGGTGACGAGATCCGAGTCATACCAGGAGTTACATTTGGCTTTGGGCTTCAGGCGGATTCTCATGACAGGGGCAAGGATATCAAGAGTATCAGATTTAGCAGAGCGGAGAGTGGAGAGGGCTGCGTCAGGGTGGGAGTCAGCCGAAGGGGGCGGAGGGGGCAAGAAGGTGGCAGCGAAAGCCTCAACTGACACGTGCTTCATGGGTCGGATGACCGAGAAGGAAGGTGGCAGTGATGGGGGTGGCTTTGCCTGTGGGGTAGGGAGGGTGAGGTGGGAGGAGAGGAGAAAGTGATCACTCCAGGAGAGAGGAGTGGAGAGAGGGACAGAGAGGGGAAGGTCAGAGGAGATCAGGGTATCAAGAGTGTGCCCTGCAGAATGAGTCGGCCCAGACGGGAGAATAGAGCGTGAGAGAGAGTCGCAGAGGTTGCGAAAGAGTCCATAGGGGGGACAGGAGGCATCCAGGTGGATGTTGAAGTCTCCAAGAAAGAGGAGTTGAGTGGTTGAGGACAGGAGTGAGGAGGAGAGGTCTGCCCACTCGGAGAGGAAGGAGGAAATTTGACCAGGTGGCCGATAGATAGTAGCCACGGTAAGGGAATGGCTAGGAGAGAGAGAGAGAGAGAGAGAGAGTCGGCAGACAAGACATTCAAAAGAGGAGTAGGTCTGAGTGGGAGTAACACTGGCAGGAATCCACTCAGGGAAGATAAGGGCCACACGTCCCCCCGCACGGTTGGGCCTGGGCACAGAGAGGATCTTGTAACCGTCGGGTAGGAGTGTGTCAAAGCTGGTGACAGAGCTGGCCGTGAACCATGTCTCAGTGAGACCGAGTACGTCAAGGTCAAGTTCCTCAAGAAGGAGGCAGATATCAGAGGAATGTTTGACGGCAGAGCGAGAGTTAAGAGTGGCAATGTGGAGAAGTTTGCCATCTTTGAAGGACTTCCGGGGAGGGGTACAGATCAGAGGTATGCCCTGCGGAGGTGAAGAAGGAGCACGAGAGGGGGTGGGGAGGGAGGGAAGAGGCAAGTTAGTCAAGGACAGTGGAGGGGGCACAGCAGGAGAGGAAAGGAAGTTGATGAGGCGTGGGAAGTGTCTATCGAAGAGGTGAAGGTTGGCCCGAGGGCCTTGGACTAAGACGGTCCCATTAGCATAGACATTAATGATGGCCTTAGAGGAGTGGAAGGAAGCCAAGAGGACATCCCAACGGGTGCCACCATTAATGGGAGAAGAGGAGAAAGGAGAGAGCACAGAGACCATATGAAGGGTCCATAGGTCAGGAGAAGGCACGAAAAAGAGGATGTCAGTGAGAGTTTCCTTGGAGGAGGCACTAGTGTAGGTGTCAGCGATAGGGAGGCCTGGGTTGGAGACCAGGATGTCCTTTTTAAACTTTTTCCTACCAGATTTAGTGAGGAGAGCAGGATAGTCAATGGAGAAGCAGTTAGAAAAGATCGGTGAGATAGAGAGCACCATAGAATAGGAGGGAGTGGGTGGGGGAAGACAGGACAAGCGCAAGCGGACAGGAAGAGAGCGGCAGGCGTTAGTTTACCACGAATTCAGAACATAGTAAGCGTATCAGGTACACAGTGGAGAGGCCACCTAAGTTTGTAAATCCTGCGGGGGGAGAAAAAACCCTAGTTTACCACAAATTCGGAACACGTATTTTGATCTACAGTTAATGGGTTACCAGATCTTCAACGTTCTGTTATTAGTGCCGGTGAACGAGTCCGTTTTTTTGTGCGCATATTTGCACATTGTGCATGATTCACACTTCCTGAATCCATTAGTTTGTGCTTGTAACCAGGTCAAAGGTTCCTCCCTGTGTAGATCTGGAAGGTTCGAGGGACTCAGTTTATTTTTGAGAGTCTGAGCCCGTTCCCACGAACAAGACGGACATGAGCTAGCGTAATACACTAACATTGTAACAGTTCACCTCCTGCAGTGTATCATCGCTCCCAGCATGACCCGGCCAGCGGGCCTGGGCAATGAAAAATAACAGTAAAATGGTCATCAAATGACATAAAGTCTCTACATATTAATGCCAAGACCACTTGCAAAGTATGCTTTTCTCCACAAAATCTCTTATATTACAAAAGCCTGTAAAATGTATAAACATAAGAAAGCATGCTTCCATGATATAAGCAATGGCGAGCCCACACCATTGCAGTTGGGTGCTAATAATAAAGGAGCGTTCCAGGGGTCTATTTGTTATATGTATCACTGGAAAACTTACACTCCATGGTTCTGCGCCATAACCGAACTAATGCTGCTAGAGTACACGAGAAGACGAATGTAACCATACAGAGGGCTCATGTGAAGGATGCGCGAGAATGCACTTGTCATGCGTGTATGTCTAAGCCCCTTATGTGCCACCACCGTCACGTACGGTGGCGGGTCATTTTCTATGTACTCCACCAACCAGACTACTACCTCACTTACTGCAAATGTATATGCATATAACTAAATACTGTAGTTGTTAGAACATAGTGTACGAATACGGTGCTCAGACTGGATATAATCGAGACACATCCAGCAAAGTTGAAATGCATGTTTTAAAGTGATGTGAATAAGTATTATAGAGTGCTCAAATGTTTGTGATGTTTTTACCTAAAGTCGGCAACACACGAGGGAGATACCTTTGTGAATACGTGCAAGGCCATTCCCCCTCCCACCCTGCGAAGGCTGCCAAAACATGAGAGCAGAGGCCCGCGCCGCGCTGCTCCACCTCCCCCAACCAGACTGGAGCCGCTTCAAAGATGTGTAGCCCCCTCTGCAGCACCCAAGGCCACGGGCCACCACCTGCATTATTTACAGCACAGCAGTAAACCCCTGCCTGAACCCACGCTTCCAAAGGCGCCCCCTCGTAAACCCCACAACCCACCAAATCATCTTAGACTTATGGCCCTGTGCAATCAGGACACCCAACACTGTGGCAACACACAGTGGCACATTTATAACCACATCTAACACGACAGGGAGGCATGTACCATCCGTCCCATGCCCTGAAGCTTAGCCCCACAACCTATGGCCCCGGTCAACAGGACACTAGTAACCTTGCCCTGACGAATGACCATCAGACCCCTCACAAGGTGCATTCCTCCTGTGTTGCATTAACCTGTAGAATAACCTATTGGAAGATTTACTAAAGAAGATAATATTGCAATGACTGAATGACTGCGGTGTGCATGGCCTAGGGCAAATAAGTCAGGAAAAGACAGTCATCTCTGACACTGGCCGCGATGGCACAACAACACCGCCCGGATGAACTCAACCAACCTGCCAGGCCCAGCCCAACCCACGAGGCTGACCAGTTACGTCTTCCAGCCAAAGCCAACCGCATCGCAGCAGCACCTATAGTTAGTCATCGCCACCCAATCCCATCGAACTTGTGCCCCCTATAGTATGTAGGTTCTTATGACGTTTTTTGTAAATATATACGCCTGTCTTTGCTATTGTCAGACAGAGCGCTCTCGGAGTTTGCAGAGTTCCTTGCATGCCCTATTCTGATTGATAAACTCCCATTTAAGCTCACCCGCACTCTGTCCTGGCTTTATTCCCGATTTGGGAGAGTCCTTCATTGTCTCTCATTGCGGGGAGGATCGTGCTGGTTGGGGACGCTTGCTTTCAGTGGTGACCCCGAAAGCGTGATTATTACTATTACTATTATTCTTTCCCGACCTAACATTACCGTCCCCTTTTGGCACGAGAATCTCCGGTCGAAAAGGGATACGCACGGTGAGCCGGCTCCGGGAGGCTGCCCGCCAACGGCGACCGGTACACTAAGAAGTGCGCACTCAATAGAGAGAGGGTACGGGATCCCGGTTGAAAAATCCCCTTCGAGTACCGCTCGCCGGAGCCGGGGCTGAATGTTAGACTTGTGGTGGAAGATATGGCGACGGGATTGCCGTGTTCCCCAAAGACGCCGCTAGCAACACTGAATAGAGTGGATGAGCAATTGAGGAAGATAGTCCAGAAGCATTGGGAACCGATTGGTATAACAACGCTGGGAGATGTGTGACAGGATGGGAAGGCGGTGGAGTTTGACACGCTGGCAGAAGACACCGGACTACAGCAGGGACAGTACACCACTTCTGGTCAGAAATAGTATTGGAGAGTCAGCCCAACACGGCCATAGAAACATTTTATGATGCGTCAGATGGAGGCCAGACGGAGGCCATGAGGTCTCCCGAATCTACGAACTGCTGATGTCAAGGGTGGGAAAGGAGGTGACTCAGCTGAGACGGGATTGGGAAGAGGGTTCTGGGAAATCTATGAGTGATGGGTGGTGGGTGAGGGTACAAGGATACCACAAAAAAGTGTCCAGAAACGCGAGGTTGCTACAAATTCAGTTATACGTTACCCATAGAGCGTTCATGACCCCTCAGAAGATTGCAAGGTTTAAGAATGCAGGAACACAAACATGTCCCAAATGTGGGGAGGAGAATGCAGGACTGGTGCATATGTTCTAGGCATGCCCGGAAATAAGGAGATTCTGGAGGGAGATGGCCCATCGTTCGACCGAAAAGGAGATTAGGCTGGAGGTGGAATCTTTGTGGGCATGCATGGTGGGGGGGATCCCCATGTCGCGTAAGTCGAAACATGTGAGTAAACTCGAAGTCCTGGTTTATATACTTGCGAAGCGCAGAATTGCCATGAGCTGGAAAGCAAGTAATAGACCAAATGTAGAAGTCTGGTGGCACGACCTTCAGAAAGAGGTGGATGCTTGAAACGGTGGTGTGGAGTGAAGCAGTTAATAGAGGGGGAGATGAAGAAGCAGAGACATTGATAGCGTAGAGGCACTTAGTAGCTACACTGTCCAGGCCTGCCCAGACTGGCCCAGAAGACGAAGGCTCCTCAGAGGAAGCGGAGGAAGGCGTGTCCTCAGATAGAGTGGTGGAAGGCGGTGATGTGGGGTAAGCTCGAGATAGGGGAGGGGATTAATAGGGAGGCGGTGGACACATCAAGAAACTGCATGAGGTTTGAAATGTATAATTATTGTTCACCGTCTGGTTTTTTTTTGGTCGTTTGTTGAAATCAATAACTGTTATTAAAAAAATTAAAAAATAAAGTAGTATGTCCTAAACGGAAATCCGACCATGAAGAAAGGAAGACTGCAACACCTCTTACAGGGAAGAAGGACGGTTTTGGATGGACCCATACCCATATCCAGTGACCAAGTTAAGAGTATATACGCTCCTGAACCTAGCACCAATATGGAGGAGCTCCGAACGGAAGACGGACAGAAGATGCCGTTCAGGGAGCACAGTTCTTTGCCCCATCCTCAAGACTCTTGGCCTTGCTTCCCTAAAGGGTTGCATTCATTCTGGTGTGAGCGTGATTAGGGGTACCTGTATAATTAAGGGGTACTCCTGTAAATTGGACTACTCTTACACCTCCCTGGGCTGTGAAACAGGCGCAGCGTCTAGAAAGATATTGTCAGGCTCTGCCTCATGAGCAGGAGTAGCGGGCCAAGTCCCATGGTCATCAGTATTGATCCATGTGTCTGGGTCTTGGGAGGCAGGATCTTGGCATACATCATCCTGGTCTGGAACATATAATAAGTCTTCATCCTGATCATCCTAAAAACTATCCCCCGCGGGGTCAGCCATCTTAAGAACAGGAAAGGTAGAGTGGAAAACAGGGGACCAAAGTCTTGGAGACATGTAGGGCCTAGGGTCATCCGCAAAGGAGTGAGTCCTCTTACGAGTGCACTTAGCAAACCTTCCCAAGAAATCAATGAACTCAGACCTTGTCCATACATTCCTTTAACCTTGCCCTAGTATAGATATATGTAGTTGGAGCTTCAGGGAGTGGTAAAGTTAACTCTTCTTGAACAGGACCCTTTTGACCTTGTAAGGACTGTGACAGCGGAGAAGAGGCCTGGGTATAACCCTGAGGTAAACCAGGGGGTTTCTAGGGACCAGAACTATGTGAATCTGGCTGAGGAAGTGCCTTGGGCAACTTTTCCCTTAATTTAGGGTGCGTTTTACCTAGGGATGCGTGTTTCAACTTGTCTTTTGACAAGTCTGGTACAGGCGTCAAAACTTTAAGGGGAGCGCACTGAAAGATCGAAACCAGAAGGATCAACATGCTCCATTGAAAGTTTCGACTGCCCTGCGGGTTCCGGTAGCTTCTTTGTCAGTACCGTCGAGGGATGCTGAGGGGTTGTTTGCTTACCCTTTGTGGTGTGAGCATGTGTGCCCATCAGCAGTGGGTGGTTTCCATGTAGCAGTATGTTTGGCATGCCTAGTGGGGCTGGTGATGGGCACACGGGAGTCGGCAGACTCCACAACAATTTCTTCAGCCTCCGAACTGGAGCCATGACTGCTGGAGGGGTCCTCGTCCGATGTGACAATGGGATTCATCCTGCATGGCATAGGCCTCCCACTGCTTCATGCACCTTTCTTTAAGTGCCTTAGGCTTAAAGAGTCGACAAGCTTTGCAGCGCCACTCCTCATGGTCATGAGGTAAACAGTTATTACACTCCCTAGGAGTGCCCCTCCAAGGAAACTTCCTATTACAGTAAGGGCAAAATTTAAATGGAGTTCTCTCCATTATTAAGTAGAAAGATAGCAGCCAGACAAGGGAAAGAAGAGGGAAAAGCAAGAAAAGGCATTCTCTAAAGAGTAATGTCGAGGAGAAAGGCCCCCACTCGCCTTACTGTGATAGGCCGAAGACTGATGGAGAAGGCTGCCGCATGCCATCAAGAATTCAGCTGGGGATTTGTAAGACAGGAATCATCGAAGACGAAATAATATAGAGCACTAAATCTCATTAACACAAGGTCTGCATTAAAACTACCGACCAGTATGGCGGGAAAACAATCTGGGGGCACCTCGATGCGTGAGGGATCATGGGTACACTACATGTTACGTTAGGGATAGTATTACAGTCACGCCAATGTCGACATTCCCTTTCGATCTGCGAGGAAAAGATGTAATACTTTGCGATTACCACTAGATGTCAGACTATATGCACAGCATGGGATTCTAAGATTCACAAACATCAGAAACTATGTTTCCCTTTTTCTTTTTACATGTACTCCATTTTGGGTAACTTTTTCATGTTGCACACAGCACCTTACAGTGCAGTGCAATGGGGATACTTTTGTATCACCCTAGAATACTCTCAAAGGGATTTTTGGTTACTTTTATATGTGCCTAAAGACAAGCTGGTGGCAGCAGTTACCGTTTCACTATTTTTACTGTACTTTGTTAGCCTTCACGCTATTACCACGTTTGGCTAGTAACTGTGGCTGGTGGCCTAACATGGCGGTGCCATGAGGTTTTTTGATTGTTCTTTGGCCATTTAGTCTTTTAGCCTTCTTCCTGCCTTCTCAGGTCAGGAAAATACTTTTATGGTCAATCATTTGCCCGGGAAAGCAGTACTTTTCGCGAGCCAGTACATACCATGTGAGTTGCAAGCCAGAAAGTGTTCTGGGACTGGCTGGTCCCAATCCACAACTGGTTTCTGTATGTCAGGAGTGTATGCATGAGATTCACAAACAGTGGTCCCTGATTGGAAGATTGCTGGGGTGGTGTGTCTGAGGGGCACATCTTCCATTGGTTGGGCTGAGGTTCTGGGCTCAGCCATTCCCCAGAGATCTGAAGAGGAGCCAAGCATCCTGCATAGCGTGAAGACTTCGCAAGACTCGTGGACCGATCCTGAGAAGACCTGGTGACCAACCTTTGCTGCAGTCCCAGTGGAGCCCCATTTGGCTGCTGGTCTTAGAAGACCCTCAGCAATGCTTCCACCCTTTGAAGTGGTAGGAAAAATGACTTTCAGTGTCTTCTTGGTGCCCTGCAATTGTGAGTCTTCGGAAGCGTTCCTGGGCCGTTCAGTTGATTGATCAACTCCAGTTTGGGCAACCACCGTAGAAGTGTCACCATTCTGCATTTTGGCTCGGAACTTCAGAGGTCTTCAGCATGTGCTGTAAGCAGCCTTCCTGAGAAATGTCAGCGTCTCAGCATCCAAGGGTCCTGAGAGAGAAGGACTTCTTTAGCTGTGACATCTGTGACACCTGCTGTCATCATTCATTGGTGACCGTTGTTGAAACTGGCTTTCCCGCATCTAGTCGAGGATCCTGCACCGGTGCCTGCTGCGTTATTCCACAAGAAGAGGTTGCACACAGCTCCTGTACCCAACTGCAACTCTTCTTGCACCCACAGAACCTGGGCTTCTTCGACCAGAACCAACGCAAGTAGAACCAACCTCTGGCGACCCTCCAACGACCTGTCAAGTCTAAGGAAAGATCGGAGTACAGGGGGGTAAGTTACAATGGTACTTACCTGCACCCCTATCTCCACCCTTTAAAAGTTTGAAGAACTTTTAAAATGTTTTGTAACTTTGGGATTTGGCAATAATTGTTACTGAAAGCCCTCCAATAGCTAGAAAAAGGTTTTACGCACCAGTGAACCCCTTGTTCTGTCTTCTGGAACCTTCTTCGCATGCACAGGACCCTCCGCCTAACCTTTTCCCACTCCCTAAAACTCTTTGGAAACTTTGAATTTTTTGGCACAAAGCCCCATAAAACTTGGGGCTGGACTGGCATTGTGGAATTATTATTTTACAGTACCTCACTGCGATTGTTTATATGCATCTTACTATTAAATGTTGTTCTTACTCATTTTTATAGTGTGTTCTTGGCCATACATAAATGTAGTATTTTTTAAAAAACGAATTGTCCAAGTGTAATCCTTGATTGTGGACTCATTGTGGACCTCTGACCCCACTCACTTTCTCCTGAGACTTAGCCTTGACCACTCTCCATGCTACCTTGATTGGTTTGGCTGCACAAGCCATCCACCTGTAATCTGCATTACCTGGCCATTATCATGACTCAATTGTGAACATATGTAACTGGTTTCTCTAACAGCGTCACAATGCCCTCCGGCTGTTGTGCGTTTTATAAATAAATACAATAAATCAATACAGCTCCCAGAGTGTCCATGTCCTAAACATCTGTCCACCAGGCCAGAGTTTAGAAATCCAACCTAACAATCGCCAGGGGTTGCACCCGTAGCTCCTGGGCACCTCTCACCGGAACGAACGGCTGGTAATCCAGCCTCCAGCAACCCCCAGTCGATCCATCGATTCACCTGGGAAAATCGGAGTCAGGGGATGCAGGGGGGGGGGGCTGGTGGGATGGGGTAAGTGAACGCAAAGCATTTGTTCCCCCCTGTCCTCCATAAGATAACATTGAGAACACATCTCTTTGTACCCTTCCATTGTACTACTTTTTGGTCATCAAACCGGAGTAGTACAAACTGAAAGATAAGAACACAATTTACCTACCTGGGAACTTTGTTGCATCTCTTTTTAATTTTTTTAATTTTTTTTTTTAAAAGGTTACTTTATTTTGGTTGCAACTAGGTGAAGAAATGCCCATGAAAGGAAATACATGTGATCGACTGAAGACACGTCTCTGGCGTCCCTTGCATCATGCATTACCTCCCCCCCAACCCCAAGGTCCAGTTCATACCTCATGGCAGCAAGTGGTACACAGTTCGGAAAAGCTTGGCTTCCCACAGATGTAGTGATTTCAGTGCTGAACCATAAAACAACTCCTGGCCGTAAATTTATTTAGGCACCACCTTACCAACATAAAACCTCAGTACTGACAAGATAGAAAAATGTTCTGAATTTGCGATGTAACGCTAGGGCTTGTTCTGTCAGCATGGTCGCCTTATGATTTAGCACATTCCTGCAATTGACAAAGCCTGGGGTGGCCGAGATCATATAGCAAAGGTATGTCATACGACAGGCTGATGTAATCGCAGTGCCTTCCCAAGACCACATTTGTTGCCGTTTTTTAAACGCTTCTAGAAATTGCGAGAAATCTAGCTTTAAGTTGATCTTTAGACCATTATCAAGAACAAATACAGGAAAGGCTTTAAGAAGTCTTTTTTAGGCCCATAAGCAAGCCAGGCGACATGCTGAGAGCCAACCTTTGGTGAAATTAAAAAAAAAGTCACTTGCAACTCACACAAAGATTAAATATACATGCCGCAAGGATGCATCCCTGTCTAAGTCCAGATCGCACAGGAAAACACTGAGACATGTCTCCGTCTCCATTTAATCGCACCTTTACAGGCGAGTTCTCCTGTGCACCTGTGATAAGCTTCAGTAAGCCACTGGGAATCCACCAATTCTTCAATTTGGCCCACGTTCAAATGCAGATGACAGGTCAATTGAAGCAATATAGGTGCACGCATCAGGGGTTGCCCAGGTGAAATGTTGGCTATACCTTGAGAACAAGGCCGTTAAGAGATGTAGAATGGCCTTTCGAAACACCTGTCTGAAATATGGACAATCTAGATGTATCAAATGCCCATTTCTCAAGATCTTGAGCAAGATTGAAGAAAATGTTTTACTATCGGCGTCCAATATAGAAATTGGTCTATAGTTCGACGGATGATCTTAGACCCTTTTTAAAGATCGGAAAAATCAAGGTGATTTGCCAGGTAGAGGGAAAGGTCATGGTGCAAATAATTTAAAAAGGTGTCGGCTGCCACAAGATTATCTTTAGACACATAAAAGCAACCAAAAATCCCAACTGTAAAAGACTATTATGATCCAAAAGTATCCCCACTGCGCTGCATTGTAAAATACTGTGTGCCCTGCCAAAAACGTACCTAAAAGGTAAAGACAAAAGGGAATCAGTTTCCCAGTACTGATAGTCTGAAGGACTGACGAGTTCCCCATAA
Organism: Ambystoma mexicanum; assembly: GCF_040938575.1. Taxonomy (NCBI): domain Eukaryota; kingdom Metazoa; phylum Chordata; class Amphibia; order Caudata; family Ambystomatidae; genus Ambystoma; species Ambystoma mexicanum. Next base: position 24,210,076 of record NC_090930.1, read on the forward strand.
CAAAATGAGCAAAAGGTCAAGGAGGGAAGCGGACGGCTCAAAAGCAAAAGGTTTGGGGGCGTTAGGACAGTTTTTCTAAAATCCAACTAAGGGCTTCATAAAACCATACATCGGAGGCAGTACATAAGCTCCACTCTTAGTACAAGGCTGTACCACCTGAGAATGAGGTAGAATGGACAGAGCAGCCAGGCTTGTCTTAGGAGGGAGAAAGGGCTGTAGCTTGGTACAAATAGACTGTAGCATACTGTTATGAAAGGCTGCATGCAGTAACCCTGTGGGAGACCACACAGCTCTTATCCTCTTGGTATTGGGTAGCCCACCTTTTGGTATATGTCTGTACTACACAAGTTGGTAGAGTGACTGAGCAGCCACCTATCTCAAGAGGGGTAAATGTGGGCTGTAGAGCTGTAGCATCGACATCCACAAATACAAGTATCCAAATAGCACTTACACTCAAGGTTTTCTAATTATTATTTATTATTTAACAGTCAGTTTTTTTATTTTTAAATAATTTTTTTTATTTAAAATGGTTTAGTTTAAAAATAAACTTTCCATTTTGTCTTACGAGGCATCTTTCATACACGTTTAGACCATGTAATCACACGTTTTCGTTTGGCTGCAGTTCAGTTCATCTGGGAAATGTATCCATGATCTTATTCCAGAAATGAAAGATTATAAAAACCATCTTGTTTTCCTGTCCCAGCAGGATCCGGGCCCACCTGTCTTCTAGGCTCAGAGTTTCATGACCATTTTAAAAATATGTCCTGCAAACATTTCTCTCGTGTTGGATGGCAGGACAAGCCATTATGAGGTGATAAGAGTTTCTGTCGCATCTTGGTTTTTGCAAATCCTGCACAAATGCCCATGTATGTCTTTTTGTTTTATTCTCGCTGGTCTCTCTCTTGGGGGAAGAATATTTAGGCGTAGTTTCAAAAACAGCGCTCTTATTCTTTGTCTGGGAATAGTATCAGATATGGTGGTAATTCAATAATAGCTCTTACTTCTATTTCAGCTACAAGGTTATCTTTATATCGGTTCTTAAGTTTGATCTTGTTTATCCAGTCATTGTACATGATCTTTTACTTGCCACTTTGCGGTCTCAGTAGCACCATTTATGTAGCTATGTCCTCTTTTGCCAGGATATGAGACATCTGTTGTTTCCATTCTGTCAGTACTCTCGCATCGATAGCGTCTGTCTTGCTTCTGAATATCTCCAAGGCAGAGACTTTTTCTTCACCGGTTATCTTCCGGAATAGGTCTAGCTTTTTCCATATTACAACTGAGGTGAGGGATTGCAATGCTATCTTGAAGTGAACCCGTGCTACCGGAAAGAATTGTGGCAGCTTCATCATTTCTCTCCAGAATAATGCTTCAAGGGTAGGCCAGATTTTCTCTGACAGTTTTAAATAAACATTCTTTAAAAAGGGCAATCAAAATACACTTCATAACACGTTCTCAGAATCAAAATAAACAAGTAGAAACTCATTAGAGATGCTTCATACACACTTTCTACACCCTGAGGTGACTTAAATTACTAGGACAGTATTGGCATTTATATATCACTTTTGCACTTGGTAAAATTCTGAGGTTGTGGAAAGGAAAGGTTAAGGGAAGGAAAAGGTTAACAGGTTCTCAGAGCATGTGAGCACTTTCCAATCTCGCAATGAAGTCTAGATAGAATCGTACACAGCAATAAAACTTTCAAACAAGTTACCACTTATGATGGAGAGTTAAAATCAAAGCCAATGGGTCAGAAGAGTCTGCAGGGAGCCAGGAAAATCAAAGTCAATTTTAACAAGGCCTATGGAGCTGAGGCACCTCTTTAGATAGCACAAAAGTCTTGCACAAAGTTAGATAGTTTGTAGGGAATCACTGTTAGGTCACAAGTTGTTAGGCTTGTGAGGGTCCGAGCTGAGATCAACTCTGCAAAAAGCAGCTACTGTAAATATCAATTGAGATAATGCAAGCTACAGACAAAAGAGGTAAGTACCCCTTAGTCAGCACAGTAACTTAGGTTAGAAGAAGAGGATCCACCTGGCTTCTGTTCTGGTTGCAGTCTTGCAGATCCTGGGTTCCTGGGCCTCAGTCGTGTGGACAAGAGGGAGGACGTCTGGAGGACTCGAAGGTCGGTGGCAGCTACAGGCTCTTTTCAGTTCAGCGGCACTTTGCGGTTTCAGCTACCGGCAAATAGCACCACTGCGAATCTTGGACACTTGATGGAATTTCTTCGCTCTTTGAGTCCAGCACTCCGGTGAGGCGAGTCAAGCTTGGATCGTCCTGCTTCGGGAGGGTCCTCAGGATCTACCTGGAGCTCAGGTCCAGCTTAAAGACGATGCTCTCGACTACAGATTTCTCGACCCCGACACTCGGTTCCAGCAGCAGCAAAGAAGTACAGCCGGTTGGGGAAAGTTTTTCAGCAAAGTACATCTTGGGGTTAGTTGGTCCCACTAACCCAAGGGAAGAAGTCGTCCTCTCCGTAGTTACTCTAGTGGATTCGCAAAAGCAGTTTCAGCAGGGCTTCACCAGGCAGTTCTACGGTCCAGGAGGATAAAGGCTAGCTTCTCTTCACGATTCCTTCGACAGATGTTTCATCCAGTGGTCGACTTTGCCTCAGTCCAAGAAACCTCGCCTTTTATGAAGGTTTTTCCCATTCATAAAAAACCTAGATGTCACTCACACAGCAGGGTGGCTGTCGTGCAAGGACATTCAGCCAACCAATTAGCACTGGGTGCATTCAGGTAACCAAGGAGACTAAGAACAGGGAGTTTAGGGAACCACCCATGCTTGCTGCCCTGCCAGACACACTGGAGCCAGAGGTGGGATTCAATACTGAAGCCCACCAAAGGCAAAACGAACAAAGGGTTAAACTGAGTTTGGCACGCAGAGTAAATCTCAGGAAGGACCTTTCCAAGAAGAAATTGCAAAAAAAATAAGAAGAGCGGGGCCATTTTGACAAAATGGGCACCCACGGGTGCAATACTGCAGCTGAGGATTCAGCCTGCAGTACACACACACACACACACAATAGTAGGAAAACTAAACCACTGCAACCAGCCATTAATTGTAGAAAGGGTAACAAACATTTTACATGAGAAGGTAGACAAAAGGGATACTAAGTAACCCTTCAAGCACTGTAAGATAGTGTGTGCTGGGTCTACAAAGAGAAAAAAAGGTAAGTAAAGTCAATTTCACTTTACTACTCTTGGAAACAGTAGTTTATCCGAGAGAAGGTATTTAAACCTTAACAGAAATCCAAAGGATTTCTCCGTGACAGTGCACTGAAGGTGCTGTGTGTCACAATACCAAAATCCAATGGATATGGAGTTTGTCAGACTCCAAAACCAAAAAAAACACAGGATGCAAATCAGAGAAGATACATGAGTGGGGAAAAAGGTTTCACTCTCTCCAGGAGTCCTAAAGTCAAGCAAAAGAGATGGGGGTCTCTAAAGTAGAAGGGAATTAACACAGAAATGAGAATTCTCCCCAACACTGGTGCTTCCGTGACAACTCTGCTTTCTGGGGCCGTTGAACCCAGCAGGTCAGACCTGTCGGGCGCACAGGCCCGGGAAAGCAGAGTTGTAGTCTGCCGGTCCAGAAACGGTGCCAGTACGTTGCTACCGGCACCCTTATATCCGGACCAGCAGACTCGTAATGAGGCCCTATAACTCCAATCATACACTATGGAGAGACATAAAAATGTCACCCATAAAAAGAGTGAAAGGCTAAGTAAGAGGGACAAGGAGAAATAAAATCCAAAAATGCAAGAACAAAGGTCTGTGGTAGACACAGGTCAGGAAGAGTTATCACGAACATGAAAATCTTACCTAACAGGGGGTGTTAATAGAATATGGAGGAAAAGCTGCTAAAATAGAAATATTTCCAAACAATGCCCTACTACCTCACTTTGATTGGGTTTGGCTAAACTCTCAGGAGCTCATGTTCCAATGAGCTGTAATGTAAATGAAAGCCATAAAAGCCTTGAGTAAGGCTTTAAAGCATTCCATTCATGCCACAGCTAATTTTCAATCATTTTTATGGCAGACAACTTGCTTTTTCAACTCCTCCCTTCCACGTCACCATACAAAAGCTCCAGCATTTGTGCCGGCGTGGATTTTCATGCCTGCGTTAATGGTGAAGATCCTGATGGGATCCGCCAACTTTATGTACAAGCATAGAGCAGACGGACCTCATAAGGATCCATTGTACATGCTGCCTGCCATACTCGCATGGCAGGCAACATGTACAATTACAATTAAACCTTGCCCGACAGGTGTGTCAGGCAGGGTTTAATTCTAATTGATGAGCGCCACTTGCTATGCGAGCATGGCAAGCAGCACTCACAATTAAAAGTAAAACAATTAAAACAAAATGAAAGCAAAAAGGCGGCGTTCACACCTGTACGCCGCCTTTTGCCCTGCACATTTGCACACTGCCATGTAAATGACAATGTGGCGGCGGGAAGCCTCCTACATGTGCGTCAACACTTAATGGCTGCCCGCCACCAAATTATGAATTTATGGAACACAAGCTCCTTAGTGTCTTCTCTGTTAACCATGATAGGGCGGCCTCCCAAAATCCTCTCCACAGGGTTGATTTTGGAAATCCATCTGAACAAAAAGGGATCAAACTGAAGGGTTGCATCCCCAGTGAGACCTGGATAGGAATCCCTGGGGAAAATATTGAAAGCATCAGAAAAACAAGGCAAAAAGTTCAGGGAGCTCCAAATAGTGGCAAAAACAGGCTTTCTTCCCCACAGATACAGTGTCCAGCTCACTTGGATAGTAGTTCAGGACCCTTTGTCTCACTAAAGTCACCAGGGGTGAGGTCCTCCCAAAGCCCTAGTTTCTGCAGGAAGACTAGATGGCCCCTCATCTCCCCAACTCTGTAGTACTACTGCGGTTTCTGTGCTTCCATATGCAGTGTCCTGCTCCTTTTCTCTGCTGTGGGTAACTTAATCTCCCATAGCCTTTCATTGTACAGGTCTCTGCACAGTCTCTGCCTCGGAAAAGCTAGAGAACTTTGGATCTTGTATGGCATTTGTTGATAGGCTATTCCCACCTCCATGCAAGATTGGTCTCAGCTGCAGATCATTAGGGTGCGGTCAAGGCCACAAGATCACTTGCAGGCATTTTTACTGCAGGCGGAGAGCTCACCCTCTATTACTAGTACTGCAGGGGAAGACGATGTGTCCCAGCTTCAGTGGTTTCCAATACTTGGGGGGACTGATCTTGGATTTTCTGCTCCTTGATTTACCAGTGTCCGATTCTCCATGTCATACTAGGGGTCCCTTATCATGGCTCTCCTGTGTAGTAGGGGATGTTGAAGCTCAGTAATAAGGCTATTGAACATCAAGGAAATCCACATCTTTAGAAGATCTCTATGGCAGAGGTGTCAGTCTATCATAAGGGGCATGGTCTCGGGAGCAGTGCTCGGTTACACTCATGATTAACCACCTCTGGGTATTTGGCGGCTCTGGCTCAAAGGCCTGGCAGGCCAGCTTTCCTGGGTCGAACAGTCCCTTCCAGGCCTCGGACTTTGTCATAACACACAGGACTGGTGGTTAATTAACACTGGGGATGCATTGGCAAAATCATCACAGGAGCAGGCTCACAGACCTGGCAACCAATCAATCTAACTAAGTTTCAAAGACAGTGAGAGAAAATATGGTAAGTGTCCTAATGGTAAAGTGTAGAAGAGTTGTACTACGGGAAAACCTCTCGGCTATGCTTTTGAGTGCGCCATATGCCGCACTAGCCCCAAACAGTCTGATAATGCATACACAGTGGGGTTCCGATTACCCTTGTAAACTTGCTAGTTCTAGCTTTCATTTGTGTTCAGCTGATTTTCTGGTCCATGATATCAAGCCTCACCTCGCCTGCTTGCTGGACATCTGTGCCATCCTCATTCTGCAATTCTTTGAGTCTGAAGCCATAATCAAATCCACTTCCATCTTCAGGCACTCCCAGCATGTCATACCAGAGCTGTGCAGGCCCGTAGCGCCACTCTGCCACCTTAGGCTTTGTGTCTGCCACTTTATCTGTGTCGCCTGCAGACAGGGAGAATTTGGACTCCACAGGAGCCATCATCGTTATCTGGAAGAAAACAGGACAATGAAGTGAAAAGAGGGCTTCTACTTTTACATTGGCACAAGACAGAAGGACAGAAACATCACGGAATGGTAACAATTAGCAAAAACAGAGACGAATGGACAGTAACCGTGGAAAACCAGGTTCAGTGACTCGGGGAGGAGCTTCATTTCATCCATCACACAAGTACCCTCAACCCAAAAAGTAAAGCGGCTGCTGTGGGAAAAAAAAACGCTACTAAGAGCATGAGGACATATTTAAAAAAGGGCATCATTAAAAGACTTCCATACCCAGAGGGTCAGCACATTACCCTTAAGAATGTACACCCTGGAGACTAAGTTTCCAGTTTTACTCGAAGTGACTGCCCTTTCATGGGTCACAAACCATGCAAAGTGCATACTGTATCCACACTCTTATTACCTCACACAGGGGACCTACGTTTTCATTCTTCAAGTGGCAATTGACCAATGTTAGCCCGGAATATTCACACTGGGAGCCCATCAGTGTCGGGGCCCATATTTCTGAACGGAGGATAGCACAGGGGCAACGCGCTGGTCTTGGAAGCAAGACCATGCAGTGCAACAGAGGTTTGAATCCCAGATCCGTGCTTAGAAACCAAATTCATGTATTGTATTGGGCGCGTTATAAAAACCAATAAAATAAATAAATAAAATAAATTAGCTTCCATTCTTCACATTGGACAGGAACACTGTCCTGTGGCCCTATCAGGTGGGGACTGAGCTGTTCTTGCGTATGTCCATTTACTTTATCCAAGTTTCTCCATGCAGAAATATGCTCCAACTGAAGACCAACCACAAGCCCCCTTGTTACTTGATCAGATGCACCAGCGCAAGTGGACTTGTACATGGCCAGAACTAACCTCATCGTCTGACAGGCACTGCTCAGGTGGAGGTGGCGGGGCATACTCATACTCCCAGTGGGACTTCATCTCAACAGCGACCTCCATGTCTTCCACCACTATTTCTGCCTCAGCCTCCACCTCCCCTTCCTGGGTCTGCACATCCTGCGAAAGCTCCCGATGTTTCTTCTTCCGTTTCCTTCTGGCACTGCGCCAGACAGAGAGCACATTCTTTCCTGGACCGAACAAACGTAGAAAGCGCAGCACCTGTGGAATGGAGAGAGAACATGTATCATTAAATTAAAATGTGCACACAGAATAAAGGAGCGAGAATCTAAAACATGTGTTCTTGGTGAGCACCCCGATTTTGTTCTGTTTTTCTGCAAGGCCCTGATCATTTCCCCCCAATGAGTCCCCTCCAGGTCTCACTGGGGACAGGACTAATGTTACAGCCCTCACGGTTGGCGTTACTTCAAAAGGTCTCTGTGTTGGCTTCTTTTCGAAAGTTCTCGTTAGGTTTTCAGAACCACTACTGAATTAGGGGTTCTGAGAAATCAACCTTAGTGGACCTGTAAATGTTTCAAACAATCTAACCAAGTTCTCAATTTGTAACGAGGCTGAGCAGTACAGCTTGGACTGAGGAGATAAGGGGCTTGGTGTAAACTACAGCTACCATTCAGAAGAGACTGTTGAACAATAGAGTCCTGTGACAAACAGGGTCTTGTCCCTGTCAGGGGGAACAGGGGATCCTCTGGACCTGGGGTAGATGGTCTACCAGGGCATATGCCAGAGGTGATCTGACCACAGAGGGGAGGTGTGGTAATTGAGAGCCCTAGTCCCTGAATCCCCCCCACTGATTATTGATTCTGGTATCACAGATAATCACCCAGTTCTGGCTAGAGTTCTCTTTGCTAAGTTTAGGAACTTCAAGAACCACCATGCAATACAGTAGAGCCCAGCGGACTGCTGGAGAAAGCAGAGGGAAACCATTCAGATTCTGACACTCGGGTGCCTGCCAAACAAAGACAAAAGGAAAATTACTTACCACAGCTGAGAGCAAGTGGAACACCAAACCAACATCCAGCAGAGACTGACCGAAATGCTGTGCACCAAAAGGGGGCGGGGCTAAGAGAGGTTTATTTAGTGGTGCAATGTGATGACCCAACCCTGAGGAAAATATAGGTTTAGATTGGGCCCCAGAGTCAGGTAGAACACAATCCAATGCGGGTACAAGGGAAGGACAGACACAGGAAGTCACGCAAATAAATGACCCATAGGAATAAGATAGACTGAAAGATGTTCGGGTGAGATCAGGAGGTATAGAGAGAGACCAAGAGATCAGGCGGAGGATGGAAGAAAGAGCGGACTGCTGAAGAGGATCTAGGATCTAGGTAGGAGTGCAGGTGACTTATTGTGTGTGGAATCGAGCGGTACCAAGTGGAAACAGTGCATATGCGATTGTGAGAACGAGTGTCAGTGGAGAAGGGTGCAAGAGGGGGGTAAAGAAGCAGGTTGAAAGTGATAGTGGGCTGTGAGTGGTAGAGAGAAAGAAAGAGGTGGAGAGGAGGTAAGAGAGGACGATAAAAGAGCGGGGGGGAGTGAGAAGACCAGAAGGAGTAGGAAATGAGAAGAGAAGGAAGGGAAGACAAAAGAGGGAGTATGAGGGAGCAGGAGGGTAAGGAGTAAGGAGGCGCCAGACATTGGAAAGAAGCAAAAAACAGTTAGTGGGAGGAAGAGAAGTTCAGAGTGTTTGAGAAACTACAGGCACCATTATTATCATCATAATACAATACTTGTGGGAGTACAAAAATAGGGCCCCCTTAGGAAGCCCCAGAGGTAGTAAGCTAGTTAAGGCCTTGCCCTTTAGGCCCTTCCGTGGTAGATAGCAAACATTAAACAGTAGCGGTCACCAATATTTGAAATCCATGCTAACACTGGGTGCTAAGTGTTAAGGAGAATTCTCAAAAATGTGCCGATTCCCTTCACCTTAGAGACGCCCAGCAACTTTGCTGAATTTTGAGGACTTGATTGTTTTACCTGGAAAGAGTGTGAGCCTTTTTTCCCCACTCTTTCATGTATTTTGATGTATGTTTTACTCTTGTGTTCTTTGATTATGGGGTTTTAAGATAACTCCATAGGCATTGTTTCATGTGTGTTACACAGCACCCTCAGTGCAGTGATACAGGGATGTCTTTTTAGATATCCCAAAGGTTTAAATACCTTCTCTGGGATAAACTACTGTTTCCCAGAGAATGTAAGGTTAAATGGACTTTACTAGTCTTTTTAAATTCCAAGACCCAGCACCCACTATCTTCCTATAGAGTGCTGGAGTGGTTACCTAGTATCCCCTGTGTCTAAATACTCATGTTGCAGTCAAATGCTACCCTTTTCTATCGAAATGGCTGGTGGCAGTGGTTTTACAACTAACTACCACGATTTTTCCCGACCGCGAACACCAGTAGCTAAAAATCGCAGGAGCAATGTTTTTCAAGATGGCGCCTTAAGCCCCTTTGTTTAAACAGGACCCGGTCTTCTTTTTTCGCCATTTCTTTTTGGAAAGGTCCTTCTAGTGTTTGTCTCTGCGCGCCAAATCAGGTTTGGTCCCTTTTATTCTATGCCTTTGGCGGGCTTCAGGACTGAAGACGAAATCCTTGTTCTGCGGATCTTCTTGAGTAGATATTTGGAAGTGCTCGGCTGCCTTAATGAGTACTTAGTTTAAAAGAGGTTGATAATCTACAGGCGAGTCCACAACAGGCGGTCATTACCCACTGAGGAGTCTATGTTGTACATGCCTGTATCTGGATCACCCTCATCGTCCTCATTATATCCATAATAGAGATCTGCGGCCTCCTGACTATACAGGTCCTCATGATCTGAGTCCTAGTCATATAGTTCACTGACAGTGGGATCTTGCACTGGCTCACTGGGGCGAGACCTCTTAGCAGGGGGTTGAATAGGATCCCGAGACCCAGAGGCTGCTGCTGTAGTGGGGGTGGAGTGGAAGCTTGTAAAGTAAATCAGGGTTCTTTTCATAAAAGTCTGCCATGAAGGACATTCTCCTCATGACTATCGATATCAGCAGATGACCATTCTGCAGAACTAGGAATGACCCTTGGTTGAAGTGGCCTAAATCTTCTGGAGTGGGTGGGAATACAGTAGAAGGCGTGGCCTTTTTTTTTTTTAAGGTTGAAGATAGGGAATCCTGTACCTGAGGTTCCTTACTCTTGAAAGGAGCCTTCTGTGATTTATCTCCATGAGGGGTCTTAGAAGAACTCTTCCTAGACTCCTTTGATTTGGTGCGCCCTGCTGGGACGTGATTTTCTATTAGATGGGCTAGTCTCGCCTGTATGGGCCATTTTACCGTTTTCGCCATAGAACGTTGAATCTTGGCTACAGGCCTTTCCGAGGTCTAGTCATGCGATTCACAATCTCTTTATCCACGACGTCTGATCTGTCTTTTGACAGTTGTAATTTGTCATGTGGCGATCTTGATCTGGAGTGCCCAGAGAGACCTTTCCCTAGACGTCGTGCGTTGCCATTTGCTCGACCCGTGTGTCGATGCTCGGCAGTGGGTTGTGTGTTTGGTGGGGGGGATAGTGGGAGCGCTTACACTGCCGGGTGTTGTCCCCGTAACAGGGCCACCGGCCTGTCTGTTGGGTCGGGTGCATGCACCTGGGGCTCCAAAGTAACCCAGTCACCTTCGGATACCACAGCGTTGCTGCCGTCGCTGAAGGCACCCTCCACTTCCATGGCTTTGAGCTGCCTGGCGTGGTGGGCCCAGCGTTTAATCAGTCCTTCAAAGTCTTGGTTTGAAGAGTCCACACGCTCGACAACAACCATTGGCGTGATTTTGCGGGAGACACATGTTACACACAATGTGTTTATCGACCCACAGGAACTGGTTGTTGCACTTGGGGCACAAATTAAAGGGGTCCTTTCCATAATGGAATGACACAGCAGCTTGGCGAATGGAGTGTACGAAAAGGGGTATATGCATTCTAAAATGACCTCCCCCTCTCTCACTAATGTGTGGGCCAAAGCCTGTGGCGGCCTTCCAAAGCCGTAACGGATCAGTTGACGGGAGTCTCGACGGTCGTTTCTTGTTCTTCACCGGCATCGGTTTGTATCGATAGTCAGTGAATATAAAAAGGATAGCAAGAAGAATGTTATTTTGATAATAAAAGGGGATAAGCCGAAAGAGAAACTCTGTTATAAGCATCTATCTAGGATGACGGAAACAAACTATCTGAGGGACCTCGACGCATCAAGGACCATGGGTACAGTGGATGTCACACTAGGGATAGTATTACTGGCACGCACTGTCGACGTCCCTTTTGAGTTTCGAAAACAACAACTGTAATACTCTGCAGCTTCCACTAGATATCGACCTATGCACAGCATGTGAATCTAAGCAGATTCCACAAGCCTCAGAAATATATATACTGTCTATTCAGGACTATTAACTCTAAAACTGTTATAGAGGGTTTTGTATGAGTTGTTGAAATGGAGGAAACGCGAATTCAAGTCTACAGATTGTTCTAGTAAGAATATAGAGGAGCAAAGCCCTGAAGACTACCTGAATGGAAAGGTCAAAACACGTATTGGCAGCATACCAAGACAATAAGACATCGATATTTGGAAAAACCTATTAAGAGTTGTGTCCATTTTTTGGATCATGTTGCTATAGACAGTATATACATTGTGAGGGTGAAGCGCACATAGTTGGACTATTCTTCATTTTTCTGATAATGGTTTAGGGTTAGAGCCATATTCCAACAACCAGTGCTTGCAGATTACCCATTTAAAGGAAATCTTCCTCTCTACCCCCCACACCCCTTTTTTTCTGAAGCAATTTAAGGTACACAGTTCAATGAGGATTTAACCTGCTCTCATTTCATTTGTAGCCGAGCAAAGGGTTTGAGAAGAAAAGTATTTTGGAAGAGAGCGTAGGATGTAGTGCAGGCCCCGGCTCCAGAACGCCTGGTGAACAATGCAGAGAGTCTTGACCTTGATCCTTGGAGCCACCGGGAGCCGGTGGAGAGATACAATCCCTGGGCTTGAGGGCAAGGACAATTATTGCAGTCCTGTTCTGATTAGTTGCAGAGGGCATAGAGTAGAGTAAGGCAGATTGAGAAAGAGGCTGTCGCAGTAGTCCAGCCTAGAGAGAACCAGGGCTCTGGAGACAGCAAGCTTCTGGGGGAAAGTTATAATGGGAAGAATATCTATGAGGAGGTGCAGCTGATGGTGTGCCTAAATAAATAAACGTCCATGATCTGAGGATAGAAGGAGAAAGTGGAGTCGAAGATGACACCAAGGTTTTTTGTCTCACAGGAAGGTGAAGGAAGAGGGCCCAAGGAGGGCGGCCAGAGCGAGAGAGGGAAAGCGGGAGTAGAGGTCCCAATGAGAAGGATCTCAGTCTTTCTGGCATTAAGGTAGAGATCGTTGGAGGCGCACCAATCCTGAATGCAGACAGACCGTCAGGAATGAGCGAGGGAGGAGAGGAGGCTGAGGGGAGCCTGAAAGAGAGGTGAGCGTCATCCGCATAACACTGAAAGTTAGAGGAGAAGGCAGAGATAAGGTGGGCCCAAAGGGGCCAAGTAGGCATTGAAGAGCCAAGGTGAGAGGTTAGCGCCCTGAGGAACACCATAGGAGGAGAGCAGTGGTAGAGAGAAAGAACAACGTTGGACCTGGGAGGGTCGATGCAGGAGGAAGGACAACCACTCCAGGGCCTGATCCGTGATGGCCAGGTTCTCACAGAGTCGATTGATCAGGATGACATGAATGACCATGTCAAAGGCAGAGGAAAGGTCAAGGAGGATAAGGACAGAAGGCTTCAATCAAGATTAGTGAGCAGGTGAACACTTATAAACAAAGTGAAAGCAAGGTGGTGTAAAAAAGGTGCACACAACGGAACCTGAATGTGAAATGCATGTTGTGGCAAAACCAAGATAATGCCAAGGAGAGCATGACATTATTGTTGATTGATGTATCTGAAGAATACAGAAGCATAGCAAAGTGCCTAGGGTTATAGGTTGAGTGACCTGTAATGGGTGGACCGTGTGGTCCGACATCTGCGCCTGGACCGAGTGGCCTTTATTTGAAAAGAGCCAAGGAAAGCAAATGTGAAGAAGCTTGTATTCTGCTACAGTTACTTGTGCATGAGAAATACAGAGAGCGAAAAAGGAACCTTTGTGAACTATTGCAAAGCCTAAAGGGTTAAGGAGGTGACTTGGAGTTATTTTCAAAGTCAAGAGACCTTGTGAAATGTGAGCTGATTTCTTGGGGAAGGGATCCCCGAGAATTGGTAAATTATATTGACCCTAGAATTGTGTTGAAGCTTTGGGGAAAGGGAGCACCAAGGTCTTTTGAAACTGTGTTGAACTCTTGGGGAAAGGAATCCCCAAGGTTTTTTTGGAACCGTTATAAACTTAGGAAAATAACTCATTGTTGTTTAGAGACCTGGAAGAACTGTGTTGAACTCTCGGGGAAGGGAACCCCGAAGGCCTTTTGGAATTGTCCTGAGCTTGGAGAAGGGAACTTGAACTTAAGCCACGAGCTGGAAGAAGCTCAGAACTTTGTTTTGACCACTATTTCTTTTGATGCCAACATCCTTACACATTTTGTATGTTTAGTTGTGATGACAAGTATAGGTTCTGGACACAGACAGACTTAAGTTGAACGTACTGACAGACTCTCCTTAGTTTTCCTTCGGTAGGGAAATCCTACCTTAGCATAAGGCAAGTTAAGCCTTATTCCATCCTGACATTTAAGAAAATAAAACATATACTGAAGAAGTTGAATCTGTTGTCTGTGTCTTACTTCATGATGCCTTCACAGCTGTCTGTAAAATGGTGCATGTCACCATAAGCCCCTTTCATGTTTGCTGCACTGCTGCCACCCAAATCCCAGCCATGTACAGTGAAACCTTTGACACTTTCTTCAAACAAAGTTTATTTGCAGTAAGAATCAAATAAAAGTTTCAAACATCCAAGAATATGATTTTACTTGTAAGCAAGCTCGAGTTCCATGCAAATGGTACTCAACCTTCATACAAGCTACTTGACTATGCGAGTGGTCAAGTAGATTTTGCAAGGCCTGTACAGTTAAATACTGTTGGCAAAGGCCTAAGGTGGCAGGCAGAATGATGTTGAAACAAGTTCAAACAAATCATCACAGGCTTTATAAAAGCTATTGTGCAACATCAGTTCACAGTAACTAAATGTATTAAGTCCAGCTGTAACTTAGGAAAAAGTGTATGTAGGTTGGCTTTGGCCATTTTTGGGGTGCTTCAAAGGGTAGTCAAAGTTCTCCCATAGGAAGCAATAGGCTGAATAACCCAGACCCCATGAAGAGGATGTATTTATCTATCAGTAGGTAGGACAACAATCCATTTGATTACTCCAGTGAGTTTATCCCACTGCTAGCACACACTTATAAGATGGACTTTCAGAACAGGCCCCGAGGGAGGGTTCCGAGGGGCCACCCTAATATTCCGAACAGGGAAAAGGTGCTTAGGCCCAGCCAAACTCAATCAAGGCAGTGTAGCTGAGCAGTACAGATTAGACATTAGGAGACTACAAAAGGTGGTCTAAGGCTAAAATGAGACTCACAGAGTACTCAAATAAATCAAATTGGAGATGAATTATAAAATATTCTATTTATTAGGTCTCACACTATGCAAGGAAAAAAAGCACTTACACAGTACTACTCCATTCAATCTATACAAATATACATTCACCAAGGGGGTGACATCCACAGTTCTAGGATATTTGGTTAAGAACAGGTAAAAACGTATGCAGCAAAGCAAGTGAAGATAAAAGGAAGTGCACCCTAAGTGTGCCGCTATTGGGCTGGACACAGCCAAGTGTTTTTTCCATCTTTATTCAAGTAACTACTTGATCTTGTTGCTTTAGACTCTGGTATTGGGTCTTGGAACTTGTCTCTCGTCTCAACGGATTGCCCAATTCTCTGTTTTTGCTCCCGGTTTGCAGCTTTGCCTATTTGCCCCGCCCACCTCTTTCCAGCATCCCTATATATGCTGTGTGCACACGAATCACGCGCGCGCACCCGAAGTGCAACGTAAGTGTGCCGCTGTTAAAGAGTGCGGGGGTGAAGGGCGCAACAAGTCTCTTTGCATTTATTTCCACTTTTTGGTTACGTGTGTTACAAAAGCCTGTAAATACACAAGATGCTAATCCTTGATTTCACAACGCCTTGTTAATCTCTTGGGATTTGGGTCAGTAAGAATTATTGTAACTGCATTCTTGCTTAAACTACAATTAGGGAGGTGGACTCGCCTTCATATTCAGAAAGACCTTCGACATTAGAGTTATCCAGGACACTCAAATCCCCTCCGCTGAATCCTTGTCCATCAAGCTACCTATATCACACAACCACACGGCTACTATGCACCTTATTTACCGACCACCAGGCCCCATCACTTCTTTTATAGAGGACATTGCAACCCTGATAACCACAGATACCAAACCTAATTCTCAAACCATCTTACTTGGGGATTTTAATCTCGGTTTCAACGACCCTAAGAACACTAACGCCCTTGACTTAGCCAACACCTTATCTGACTTGGGTCACACGCACATAATTCACGAGCCCACTCATAACAAAGGCAGAACACTGGACTGGCTCACTCACCTCAACTGCTCTATTGACCTCTTAGCTAATGACCCTTGCATCTGGTCTGATCATCACAAAATAACCTTCTCGATCAAAGCCAACTCACCACACCTGGCGCCCATCATCGCCCCTGCCACTAGCACGAGAAATAAGAAAGACATTACTCCCGACAAACTTCTACCATTACTACTCCCCATCTTGAACAATACTGACTCTGTTGCTGACCCCACAGTCTTAGTGGATATCTATAACCAAGCTATACTCAAAGCATTGAACACTATCGCCCCTCTAAAATTGCGGAAACCCAAACCACAGCGTCACCTTAACACTTGGTTCACCCCGCAACTAAGAGAATTACGTAAAACCAAGAGAACTGCTGAGGCACTTTGGAAAAAACATCCCACAGTATCTAACAAGACTGAGCTAACCTTAGCCTCCACCAGTTACAAAGAAGCTATCCTTCTTGCTAAAAAAGACTCCTATAACAAAAGGATTAGACTTGCAGAATCCAACACAAAAGAACTTTTTAAGATTCTAAAAGAATTAGAATCCCCTATTGCCCCTATAGACAAATGTGTTACTGACGCCCTATGGTGTAGTAATATTCAGAAGGCCTTACTAGATAAAATAGCTCGCCTACAATCTAAAATCAATGCAAAAAAATCCCTACTACTAGCTGACCCGGACTACAAACAATTACCTAACAAATTACCTACCTTTAAGTCAACCTGTAAACCGTTCAGTTTCTCACCCCTCTCAACATGTGAAGTAGAAAACATCATCAGGAAACTCAAACCCTCAAACTGCCAAGGTGATGCCTGCCCTGCACCGACTATCAAAGCCGCTGCGCACAAACTATCACCATTCATCACTAACCTCATCAATGCATCCTTTAAATCTGGAATAGTTCCCGATAACCTAAAAGACGCGTGGGTCATACCACTCCTCAAAAAACCTACACTTGACCCAGCCAACCCGTCTAACTATAGGCCGATAACGACTGTACCCTTCCTGTTAAAAATACTGGACAGAGCAGCCTACTTACAAATACAGGCCTATTTAGAATCAAACAACCTCTTAGGACTTAGGCAATCAGGTTTCCGACCTAGACATGGTACGGAAACTGCTTTAATAGACCTCACGACTCAGATCCAAATCCTAAAAGACAATGGCAAACTAGCACTCCTCTTACTGCTCGACTTATCAGCAGCCTTCGACTTGGTCAATCACCAAACACTCTGTCACCACTTGAAAACGGCAGCACACTTCTCAGACACAGCCACAGCTTGGATCAGTTCCTTCTTGGCGAACAGAACCATGAGGGTCTTCTCTCCCACTGACTCTGCCGAACCCTCGCCAGTGCCCTGTGGAGTCCCGCAAGGCTCTTGTGTGTCCCCGACACTTTACAATATATTCACAAAGCCCCTCTTTGATATCCTTGACTATCTGGGTGTCACATATACCAACTACGCTGATGACACCCAGATACTCATTCCTATCTCGGGCAATTATGAATCAGACAGTAAAACCCTTAATGATATCTACTTAGTGATACAAGCATGGATGGCACAACACGGTCTCTGCCTCAATGACGAAAAAACTGAGCTGATCATCCTTGGCACCCACGCCAAACTCAAAAATCTGGATCATGCATTCAAATCCTTCACCATAGATGGCAATTTCATCCCTGTGTTAAATAATACCAAAACCCTTGGTATCTACATAGATGCTACCTTATCCTTCTCCAAACAAACTAATGCAGTAGCATCATCAGCCGCCTACACCTGTAAGCTGATCACTGCATGTAGGCCATTTATCTCCCCACCCAATTGCATTACCCTTGCTAGAGCATTAGTCCTATCCAAAATAGACTATTGTAATGCCCTTTATTTAGGCACTAGCCACAAAAACATCAACAAACTTCAAGTAATTCAAAATAATGCCATCAGGGCCGCCCTCAACATTCCCAAAAAGGCGCATATCTCGGAGACTAGACGCAAACTTCGCTGGCTCCCAGTTGAGCATAGAATATCCCTCAAAACTCTGGCCCTTACACACAAAGCCAGAGCCAACCTGGCACCAGCATACCTGACCAACCAACTTACACCTCACACCTCCTCAAGACCACTTAGAGCAGCACAAGCTAACACTATGTCTATACCGAGATTCAAACTTCATAACTCGGGAGCAGCTAGCTTCCCTGTACAAGCTTCCAAATTATGGAACACAATCCCAGCGCTTTTGCGAGCAGAACCTTCATTTTACCGATTCAAACATAACACGAAGCGCTGGCTTCACAACATGGACTCCTTGACAGCCTAACTTATTGCTCCTATCGTGATTGTCCGCTGACTTTATACTATGTATGTATAACTTTTTTGATCAGGTATAGTTGCACCTGCAACACTAAATATGTACATACTTGTAACTGTAACATAACCCTTTGCTGACTGCTCTTAATTGTAACTGTAACCAGATCTAATTCACGCGCCCGTATGCCCCCGGGCCTGGCTGCGCTTTATAAATAAATAAAATACAAATACAAATACAATACCTCTTGTGGTATATCACAGCTTCGACAGTGTTTGAAGGCGTGTTACGGCTGAGGTTGCGGAGAGTGATTTCGCACGCTGCTTGTCAGCGCACGCTCTAAGATTCTTGGTCCTTCACGCTGTGGAAGGGCTTGCCACTTGGCTATCTCCGTGTTTTGGCAATACTTTCTGTACACATTCTGGCATTTAAAGAAAAATTGCTAACTGTTTATGTAGCAGTGACAGATCATCTGCTATAATTCACACATGGTATGTACTCGGTGCTGTTGTTAGGAAACTTTGCATTTCATGCATAAATAGATTTCATGTAGATCTGTTTTGCTATATTTGATTTAACTCAAATACAAGTGTATTTGTGTTGTTGTGATTTACACTTTAATCATGAGGGGGGTATTCACCAGGCGTGGACTTGGCATTTCTCATTCTACCCCTTGTGTACTGGTCGCATGAAGATGTTCACGGTTATACCAAGTTCGTAATTGCTTGTGTTTTCTAAGTCAAAACCACTGACTATGGTTGGTAATCTTAGAAGTGGTCGACTTTGCAAATCCCCAGAGCGCAAACGGGCCACAAAGACTACGCCTTCTGTGCAATGTGTGGCTACTCCATTGAAATGTGATGTCTTATCGAAATATTTTTCTCCTCCCTTGCCGTTGGAACAATGTATTCCCAACATCAGCAGTGATATTAAGCCCATCAGCCTTTGCGCATATGCATGCCCAAATGCATCCTACTATGAAAGCCACCTTAGAATTGCATTCTTTTTCTCTTGAAAAGGCTTTTGAGATCTCACCTCCAACAAGCTTTTTAAGCATGCGCGAGAATTCATATACTGCCACTAGTGCTTTTTGCTACGGATTGTCCTAATGTTCCACCTTCTGATATATCAATCGTGGCTCCTGCAGTAATGTCAGAATTAGAAAAAAGAGTGCGACCCTCTCTAGGTACCTCTATGCCAGCTACAGCATCGATAGGCGGTGTGGATAATGTATGTGTCCACCATCACAGAACAGGTATCCTAGCTGACAATATTACCTCTCCAAAAGATACAGCTGATAACGGTTCTACTCTAGTGACGCCCTCTGCAAGCTCTCCAAAACTGAATGCTCCATAACAGGAGTCGCATGATCTCAATAAATCTGGGCTACCTCAACAACCACTATACTTGGCGGACAATCTTTTATTGACTGCAAGGATAACCTCATGAGTTTCCCAATTTGATGAAATCTTCCTTTGTAAAGCTGTATGGAAAGGGACCACAGGATCCTCCTGTGGACCTTTGTCTAGTATGTCTGTAAGGTCATCCTGTTGAAAAATTCTTGCCATCAGGGTTCTATAGGGGGTTTCGGCATGTTCCCCTGGGTCTGGTTTGACAAATTCCACTTCTGGGGAAGTGTCCAGCCCACTTGCCTCATGTAATGATTCCTGTAGGTCTTTCAACCTTCTTTCCTCAGAGGTAAAATCCTCTGCAGCCCGAAGGGTCTTTCTTGGTCAGAATCCTCCCCTTCTTCATAGATTGAAGATAATCTGGGGTACTCTGACCTCGGAAATGGTGTAAAACCCATTCTAAAGCAGAAGGAGCCAAACTTGTCATTATTGGGCGAGAAAACGTCGTTGTCGTCGACGCCGATGTGAAAGACTTCGAAGGCGCTGAGAAAGGCGTCGAGAAAACCGGAAGAGGCCTCGAGGAACTCGAGAGGATCGGGATCCTACTCGAGGATGTCGACGAAGTTCTCAGCGTCGTGCTGGAGGCTCTGGGTATAACCGTTGGCTGTGAAGTAGCCGTGGTTTTTTCTTTTATCAGCGTCGACGATCGCGTCGATTCGATCGACCGATGCGTCGAAGAACCCTTCGACAACAGTGTTGATGGCGCCGATCCATGCGTCGAAGATGGTGCCTTCCTACCCGATGGCCCGTGGCGCTCTCGGGTGGACTCTTTCGTCGGGTGCAACGAATCGCAGAGTTTCGATTTTTTGGGTTTTTCACCCAGGGTATCACCCTCAGCTGTCTTCGAGGGGGTCGAGGCCACTTTCTTGAAGACGCTTAGCATTTTCTTCCTGAATTCCTCCCACTCAGCCTGAGAGCTGTGTTTTGTGGGGAAGGAGACCCTTTATGGGGAAACAGAAGATGACGAGGAAGGGGATCTTCGACGTCTCTTTTTTGAGTGTCTAGATCTCGACGAGTGGTGGGAGCTACTTCGAGACCTAGAATGGGAATGCTTTCGACGGCGAGGAGACGAATGCCTCGACTCAGCCGAAGAAACTTTCGAGGAGGTTTTGACTGACTTAACTCTCTCGAGCTTCCCCTCGCGCTCCTTCAAGGCTTTCGCCATCATGGACATGCAGTCCTCACACTCCGAACAATGGCGCTTGACTCCCAAGCACCACAAACAGATCCTGTGAGGATCAGTTATCAACATTTTCTTTCCGCAGTCTCGACATTTTTTGAAGCCGGATCGCGGAGTCGTCGGTTCGGATGAAGAAGCCATCGAGAACGAGTTGGTTTTATCGAGGAAATATAAGAGGTTTATCTGACTGAACTGAGCAACGATATTCCGAGGTCCCACGAAGTGCGGAAAAACAGAACTGAGCAACGGACGCCGCACGTGGCTATTTATGGGCATGGTGACGTTGGTGCTGATACGGTGGCTGTCGAGGGACATCGACTCGGCGGACGTCGACGCACACCAGCCTCTACAGAGAAATAATTTCAGAGGCCAGCAAGCTGGAGACGAATTATCAAAGATAAGGAATACGTACGTCGGAGGACACAATCCCTTGAAAAGAGAGCCTACAGACAAAGCATTCAAAAGAGGAGTAGGTCTGAGTGGGAATGATAGAGGCAGGAATCCACTCAGGAAAGATCAGGGCTACACCCCCACCGGACCGGGAGGATCTGGGGGCGGAGAGGATCTTGTAGCCATCAGGGAGGAGATTGTCAAAGCTTGTGATAGAGCAGGCTGTGAACCATGTCTCAGTAAGACAAAGGACATCAAGGTCTAGTTCTTCAAGGAGGTGGCAGATGTCAGAGGAGTGTTTGACAGCACAGCGAGGGTTGAGAGTGGCAATATGAAGAAGGTTGCCAGCCTTAAAGAATTCTGGGGAGGGGTACAGATCAGAGGTACGCCCTGCGGAGGAAAAAGAGCCATAGGAGGGGCAGAGGAGGAGGAGAGGGGGGGGGGCAAGGTAGCCGGGGGGGGGGAGGAGGGGACAGCATGTTACACTTCGGCCACAAGGTTCCTCCAGTGCATCGCTGCCTTCCTCTGTTTCGCGCTGGAAATGTAGCGCTAATGCATCAGTCTGGCACAGGCATCGGTTGCCGTGGAGACTGTTTGCAGGCGAAACACTTCCGCGTCACGTGACGCGTTACGTGCATATACTGACAACGCACGTACGCGTTAGCCCCTTCCCCTTGGGGTTTAAGTTTGGCCTTGTTGAGGAGTTCGGTGCTGCTAATTGCGGTGTTAGTCATTACTCTTTGACTCGTCCTCCGTTATCTGAAGAACTCTTTTGCCAATTCAGGGTTCCGAAGCGGAACGTCCCTGGACTGCCTCCGTCCTTCCCGCTTGAACTCTGCTTACCTGGCATCTGACGCGGAACATCCCAGGACTGCCTCCATCCTTCCCGCTTGAACTCTGCTTACCTGGCATCCGACGCAGAACATCCCTGGACATTTCTTTACTGCATTCAAGTAAGTCTTACTGTCATACTTTTGTGCTCCTTTCCATACGCATCTACATAGAAAGTTGTGTATTCTGTCTAGGAGTAATTCTTTCTGCCTTGAGATACCTTCCATCCATCTTCTCATATCTAAAGCATCCTTTTGGGAACTCGTAAATTTCTGACTGCTTTTTCAGCTCGGACCTGTATTGTGGTATTCCAGCTCCTCTGTGTATTCCGAACGCTATGCTGATACATGCACCAACCCGTGACTAGTGCGTCCCTCGTGCCGTCCCTGTTACTACCCCATACTAATTTTCCTGTTTATCATTTTCTCCTTGTCGTTGCTTAGTTCTGCTAACCTGGTATTTTCTAAATACTAACTCAGTTTAACCTCAGATTATGAGCATCATTAGACATTCCTTGAGGAATCTAATTCTACCCGTTATCCAGATTATTGTGTGGGGTTTCTATTATAGGTCCCGACACAGGGTCAGAAATCTGTCTTCCAAGCCATAACTGCTTTTCCATCAGGTATTCACGGGTGTGGAGTTTTCTTGGTATTGTATGAACCAACTGCGAATTCCTGTTAACCATTTATTTAATTTCTTGCAGCATTGCTTTGGTGGTGCGTGTGTTCTCCGCTCTTTTGTGCGATCAACTCCTCTGTCTCCACATTGGAACAGCAGAGAGGTGTGTCGTAAAGAAGAGCCCCTCTTAGAGGAAGCCTGAATCGTTGTATTCAGGAGTACTGGAGATTGGTTACTGCTTCCTGTGCTACACTTCTTGCTGGGTCGTTAACTCATCGCCCCGAGCTGTCAAGTGTGGTGAGTAACAGAATTAGCAGCCTTGACAATGTCGACAGAGCCAAGAGATCCTTTGGCGCAGATAATTCAATGGTCACCGAATTACAGTCAGAATTGACTGGTGCTCAGGAAGCATTACGCCAACGCATGGATGCTATCCAGGCCTTGGTAACCACTCCGGAACCACAGGGGACAGGAGCAGGAGCTACGGCTTCGGGGTCCAGTTTTCCTGAACCAGCCCAGGAACCCGCTCCTTTAAAGCTTACAACTCAATCCCCGTTGGCCCCCCCGGAACATTTTCTGGAGGATCCCAAACATCAGACTTTTGTGAACCAATGTAAGCTACACTTCTTGTTTCGTCCTGCCTCGTTTCCTACTTCTACCACTAAAGCGGCATTTGTTCTATCCCATTTAGGGGTACCGCCGCGGCTTGGGCCAATCCTCTGTTGGAATCCAACAGCCATGTCCTTTATAACTGTGATGGCCTTCCTACTATGATGACCAAGGTGTTCGATACTCAATACACTACTCAGGCTTCAGACTCGGAGCTGCTAAAACATAGACAAGGGAATTCCACCTTACTTACATACTTGGCACGGTTTAACCAATTGGCTGCAGAGACGGATTGGCTGGAGGAGAAGAAGACCGCCGTTTTTTATCAAGGTCTTTCCGAGGAACTTAAGGACACCCTGTCCACAGTACCTGTAGTACCTACAGCCAATGGGGAATTGCTTGACTTTGTACTGCAAATCGATACACATCGGGCGGAAAGACAGGGAGAGAAGAGGTCGCCTTTTCCGGCCTCTACATCCTCGGATACCACCGCTTCCGATCTACCACCCCCAGAGCCCAAGCAGATCGGAGCTGTTAGAGGCCCGTTGACGCCGGCTCAAAGGGAGTATCACAGGTCTCACAACCTCTGCATGTATTGTGGCTCCGCAGATCATTTGTTACCTCAATGTCCCAAAAAACCTAAAAGAAAGGCGCGAAACGCCAAATCCCGACAGTAGACAGAGTCCCTACGTCGGGAGGTTCAATTTTGGACTCATCCAGACCTGTTCTTATTCAGTTGTTTTGCCTTCCAGTCACATTTTCTTCAGCCCAAGCAGTCTCCTGTAAGGCAACAGCTATCATTGACTCTAGCGCCACAGGCAATTATATTGACCGTTTTGCCTCGGCCTCAATGATTCCCTTAATACGGAAGACCCAACCCTAAACAATAAATGCAGTGGATGGTTCGCTCCTTGTTTCTGGGTTGGTGACGCATCAAACAGTGCCATTGCTCATGTCGACACAGGATGGCCATTCAGAAGAAATAACTTTTGACGTCATCAAAGCTCCGGTTTATGAGGTCATTTTGGGTATGCCGTAGTTACAATACCACAATCCACCCATTGATTGGGCTACACAAGTAATCCAGTTCCCTTCAGTGACGTGCAACACACAATGTGTGCTTTTCAATGGCGTTACCCAAGTGAATCCATCTAAAGCCTTGGTGGTTCACTCTTCCCATATTGGGGCGGTATTGTCATGATCTCTGCTTCCAAAAGGTCAGGGTTTTCCCAACTCCCTTGGAAGCAGATCCATAACCCAGGTTCCGAGTGCCAACCAGTCCCAATTGGGACCTTTTGGACCCAGTCCTGGCGCCAGTGGCACCAGGCTCATAAATATGCCCAGTCCCAGCGCTGGAAGCGCCGGGCTCATAATGCTTGGGTGGACTTACCTGCAGCAGACCATGCTGCTTACTTGCCTGCCAGTTGAGCCTCTGATCCTCTTCTGTTTGGAACTACTTTTCCTGTTGGGTGGGGCAGGAGCCACTCCCTAGATTCAGAACACTGGAACTCTTCTGGAAAGCAGGAACTCTTTTCTTACCCTAGGCGTGGCTGTGGAAGGAGACACCTAAGCACTACAGGAGGCTATTTAAACCACACCCGATGGATGAATCTTGCTTTGCGTTATTCTGCATCCTCTGCAGCAGAACGCTCATCGTGTCTTCTGCATCTGATCCTGGGCCTAAGGAAAAAGGCTTACCATCCTGAATCCAGTCTTCAGCAACACCTATAAAGACAAGAAAGAACAGGTTAGCATTACGGTCTTCAGTGACAGCTCTTGACTTACCTGGTCCATCGGCTGTCATCAACGCCTCGCGCTGCATTCCGGCATCTGAAAGACAAAGGCTTACCTACTCTTCGTGCGCTCCGGAGGTCTTCACACTGCATTCCGGCATCTGAAAGACAAAAGCTTACCAACTCTTCGCACGCTCCGGAGGCCTTCGGCGCTGCATCCCGCATCTGAAAGACAAAACAAGGTGCGTTTAAAGACATTGGGGAACTTTAATACTCACGTGCCATTACTCCTTTCCACATCTAACCCAGTGGGTATTCCGGCACCCTGCAGCCGCTCCGAACTTGTACCTGCAAAATAAAAAGACAGTTCGAGCGCATCGTGAAGCAGGCAACAAGCGCTTACTTACGTGCTTCCAGGCGCTTCTATTCATCACACGGGCTACATCTTCAACTCACTTCAGCCCGTCATCCGCCATCGCCGGAACCCTGCAAAACAAGAAACATCATTATTAAAGACTATAAAGACATTAGAATTACTCGAAACTTACCGTTCGTGCAGTAAACGATGGACAGCAGTCCTCTGAAGTCAAGAGGCCTGCTCCCCTTATCCAGTGAAGAAACTGGTTACAGCACCCTGCCCCGAGGCAGATGGAGAGCACAGCGTTCACTTACCTAAGGTGAGAGCGTTAACCTTTGGGGTTCTACAGGAGAAGAGAAAGGGAAGAAGAGAGAGACATTCAATAACCCAGTTCCTTAATCCCATGTTTTCTATCTGCAGACATCTTACCCTTCGAGTCAGACATACAGTGCACAGAGGTCCAGCCCAAAGAGCCAGCCGTGTGTTACACATCACCTTTGAAGATACGGTATACGCCCAGTCAAGACCGGCGCCTCTACGGGAATCAGGTGAGCGTTACAGAACGCAAAGCCTACCACAAAACTCCCGTCCAGGCGCTATGGAAACCTCGGATACCGACCAGCTAGCCCAGTTACTTGGGGAACTAAGGGCAGAAGTGCATGCAGCCCGTCGGGAAACGAACGCTCTAAGAAGGGAACTGATTATTTCCAAGGAGCGAACAGATGATCTCGCTAGACAATTGCTACAGTCACAAGCCGGACAGACCCCGTTACCCGCATCTGTGGGAAATCTTCCTTCTACATCCTCTATGAATCCAGTGCAGATCAACCTACCTGGGAATGTACCTCTGGCTCCGCCCGAACGATTTTCTGGTGACCCAAAGAGGTTTGCAGTATTTATCAATCAGTGCCGGTTGCATTTCTTATGCCGGCCAGCAGCCTTTCCAACTGATCAAGCTAAAGTAGCTTTCGTGCTTTCGTACCTTAGTAGCAATGCGGCAGACTGGTCGATCCCTCTAGTAAATCAAGATGATCCGGTCCTCCATGATTTTCAAGCTTTTCAGCTCAGTATGGAAAAACTGTTCGCAAGACATTCACAGGGGCAGGCCTTGGACAATGAGCTTCTTTCGTTGCGACAAGGTAATCAAGACCTTTTGGCTTATATTGCGTCTTTCAACAGACTGATAGTGGAAACTCAATGGCCTGAGGACAAAAGGATTACGCTGTTTTATAGAGGTCTACGTGGAGAGCTCAAAGATGTGTTAGCCCAAGTAGTGAATCCCCCACAAGATTGTTCGGACTATATAGACTTAGTCGTTCAAATAGATCACAGACTGCAGAACAGGAAGGCCGATCGTTCCAAGTTTGATGCTCGAGTATTTTCCAAACCGCCAACTCCTTCCAAAGGAGTAGACTCCGGGGAACCCATGCAAATAGGGGGTCTAAAAGGTCCTCTAACACAAAAGGAGCGGGAAAGGAGAAAACAGTTGCAATTATGCCTCTATTGCGGAAACTCAGGGCACTTTCTTCGAGACTGTCCGGTGAAACCTGCCAAGAAGGCAGTAGGAGCTGCAGTTACCAAAGTTACAAACTCTGAGCAGGGAAACGACCTCGCCCGACAAGAATAGAGGTCCTCTTGCCGAGCGTGAAAACCAGTTCCGTGACCTCGCATTTCGTGATACCTATGGTCCTCATTAGCCCTGATAATCCGGATCGATTACATGCAATTGAAGCTTACGTCGACAGCGGTGCCATAGGCAATTATGTGGATCATGAAATGGTTTTGAGGATGAATGTAACTCTTTGTCCCAAGGCTGTAAAGGACGTCATTACTACGGTGGATGGTACGGAGATAGCCTCCGGGCCAGTAACGCATACCACTCAAGAGGTGACGCTAGTAAGTCAAGATGGACACCATGAGAAGATCGTATTCGATGTGATCAAGGCCCCTCAGTTTCAGATTATTCTAGGAATACCTTGGTTAGAGAAACACAATCCTCTGATCGATTGGCGAGCAAGAACGGTCCAGTTTCCAGAATGTGTCTCTACTTGTCACCCTCCACCTGGTGTTGCACTGGCAGCAATTTCTTCAGAGACTCCCCAGTTACCTCCCGAATACCTAGAATACCAAGATGTTTTCCGGAAGGATAAGGCTAACTCTCTACCTCCTCATAGGTCTTATGACTGCCAGATAGACCTGATACCTGATCTACTCCTCCTTGTAGTAGAATTTATGCCCTCACCGAGCCTGAGAACCTTCACCTTCGACAATACCTGGATCAATACCTGGCAAATGGGTTTATTCGTCCTTCCAAATCCCCTGCTTCTTCAGCTTTGTTCTTCGTTCCAAAAAAGGAAGGAGACCTTAGAACTTGTATAGATTATCGCTCCCTGAACCAGATCACCGTTAAGAATAGATATCCGTTACCTTTGATCCCTGAACTCCTGGACCAAGTCAGAAAAGCATGCATATATACAAAGCTGGATCTTAGAGGAGCTTACCACTTGGTACGAGTAAAAGAGGGCGATGAATGGAAGACGGCCTTCCGCACCAAGTATGGGCTATTTGAATATCAGGTCATGCCCTTCGGACTTTGCAATGCCCCGGCCGCCTTTCAATATTTTATGAACGATGTCCTCAGAGAGCTCATAGATGTGTGTGTTGTTGTTTACATTGACGACATCCTCGTTTATTCTTCATCGGAATCTGAACATCGGAAACACGTGAAAATGGTCCTCGAAAGATTGCATCAACACAAACTTTTCGCTAAGTTGGAAAAATGTGTTTTCAACATGACTGAAGTTGAATTCTTGGGATTCATATTATCACCTGGCGGAGTGCATATGGATTCAAAGAAGGTCGATGCAGTTCTCAAATGGCCATCACCATCCTCCGTAAAAGGTGTGCAAAGCATGTTAGGCTTCGCTAACTTTTACCGCAGGTTTATCCCCGAATTCTCTCGAATAGTCCAGCCCATCACTGCCTTGTTAAAGAAAAACAAACGTTTTGAATGGTCTACCGAGGCGGAACAAGCTTTCCAGGATTTGAAGACTAAGTTTATCTCTGCACCAATCTTAAAACACCCTCGCCCCGAACTCCCCTACATCGTGGAAACTGATGCTTCAAGCCTTGCCATGGGGGCAGTTCTATCACAAAAGGACCCGGTAACCAATCAGTTGCATCCCGTGGCATTTTGGTCCCGCAAATTCTCGCCTCCTGAAATCAATTACACGATTACTGACAAGGAACTTCTGGCTATCAAGTCTGCCTTTAAGGCTTGGCGGCATTATCTGCTGGGGGCCCGACACACCGTTACTGTGATTACGGATCACCGAAACCTGCAATATTTGAAAACCGCAAAAGCCCAATCCTCTAGACAACTCCGTTGGGCATTATTCTTTGCCGAGTTTGACTTCATAATTACCTATCGACCTGGTACAAAGAACGGTAAAGCTGATGCCCTTTCTCGGATGGGAGTGGAAGAACACTTGATCAACCCTAAACCGGTACCAATCATTCCCGAACAAAGAATTCTGGGTGTAATCGCCACAGAATCCATAGAGGAAGTTAAGGATAAAGCCAGGCAACTTGTAACTCCAGCAGACATACAGAATTGGCATCTGCATGGAAAGGACTTTGCAGTAAAGGACAACTTATTGTATTTCCAAGAACGATTATACCTACCCAGCACAGATTTTCAGAAAAAAGTAATCTCTTGTTATCACGATTCTTTAATGGAAGGACATCCCGGTATGGCCAAGACCTCAGAAAAGATCAAGCGCTACTTCTGGTGGCCGTCTTGGAAAAAAGATATCAGAGACTTTATAATGTCCTGTGGAGTATGCGCCCAAAACAAGAGTCAAAAGGAAAGACCAGCAGGCCTCTTACGCCCTATTGACATCCCACCTCGCCCTTGGCATACGCTTTCTATGGACTTCATCACCGATCTACCTCCATGCTCCGGATACAATACGATTCTAGTAATCGTGGACTTATTCTCCAAGATGGCGCATTTCATTCCGCTCAAAGGCTTGCCAACAGCAGCAACTCTGGCCCGAGAATTTCTCGAAAAACATCGTCCGACTGCACGGTTTTCCTTCGGTTCTAATTTCGGATCGAGGTAGTCAATTTATTTCTCATTTTTGGCGAAGTTGCTGTCGGTCGGCTCAAATTGATGTGAGACTATCGACCAGTCACCACCCTCAGACCGACGGACAAACCGAGAGGACCAATCAAACTCTGGAACAGTATTTACGCTGCATGCTGCAACAAACTGAAAAAACTTGGAAAAACATCCTTTGGATAGCCGAATATGCCTACAATAACTCTGTCCATTCGGGAACTGGGAAAACCCCGTTTTTTCTTTTGTACGGCAGTCACCCTCGAACCTCGGAGTTGGATCCCCTCCAAGATCTTGAAACACCAGCAGTAGACTACCTGCATTCTACAATCACCCAAGCCTTTAAGGAAGCTGTTTCTCACCTTCAAAGGGCTAAAGAACAATACAAGAAAGGAGCAGATCAACATCGGAAGGAAGCCCCTCAATATCAAGTAGGGGATCAAGTCTGGTTATCCACCAAATATCTACCTCTAAAAGGGCCACGCACATTCAACCCAAGATACCTTGGTCCCTATTCCATCACTACCATAGTAAACCCAGTAGCGGTCAAGTTGGACTTGCCCCCGCACATGAAGATACATCCGGTCTTCCACGTCTCTCTATTAAAACCCGTGCAACCTCAAACACGACTAACTAAATCTCCAAAACCTATCCTAGTTGATGGAGAACTCGAGTTTGAAGTCAAAAGCATTCTGGACTCCAAGATCTCCAAATCTAAACTATTTTACCTAATTGACTGGAAAGGCTACGGCCCCCAAGAGAGATCCTGGGAACCTGCTGAATATGTCCACGCTCCTCGCCTAATCAAAAGATTTCACCGAACATTTCCTGACAAGCCAAAACCCCCGGAGAAGCCCGGTTTGGGAGGGGCCTTGAGGGGGGGTACTGTCATGATCTCTGCTTCCAAAAGGTCAGGGTTTTCCCAACTCCCTTGGAAGCAGATCCATAACCCAGGTTCCAAGTGCCAACCAGTCCCAATTGGGACCTTTTGGACCCAGTCCTGGCGCCAGTGGCACCAGGCTCATAAATATGCCCAGTCCCAGCGCTGGAAGCGCCGGGCTCATAATGCTTGGGTGGACTTACCTGCAGCAGACCATGCTGCTTACTTGCCTGCCAGTTGAGCCTCTGATCCTCTTCTGTTTGGAACTACTTTTCCTGTTGGGTGGGGCAGGAGCCACTCCCTAGATTCAGAACACTGGAACTCTTCTGGAAAGCAGGAACTCTTTTCTTACCTAGGCGTGGCTGTGGAAGGAGACACCTAAGCACTACAGGAGGCTATTTAAACCACACCCGATGGATGAATCTTGCTTTGCGTTATTCTGTATCCTCTGCAGCAGAACGCTCATCGTGTCTTCTGCATCTGATCCTGGGCCTAAGGAAAAAGGCTTACCATCCTGAATCCAGTCTTCAGCAACACCTATAAAGACAAGAAAGAACAGGTTAGCATTACGGTCTTCAGTGACAGCTCTTCACTTACCTGGTCCATCGGCTGTCACCAACGCCTCGCGCTGCATTCCGGCATCTGAAAGACAAAGGCTTACCTACTCTTCGTGCGCTCCGGAGGTCTTCACACTGCATTCCGGCATCTGAAAGACAAAACAAGGTGCGTTTAAAGACATTGGGGAACTTTAATACTCACGTGCCATTACTTTTTTCCACATCTAACCCAGTGGGTATTCCGGCACCCTGCAGCCGCTCCGAACTTGTACCTGCAAAATAAAAAGACAGTTAAGAGCGCATCGTGAAGCAGGCAACAAGCGCTTACTTACGTGCTTCCAGGCGCTTCTATTCATCACACGGGCTCCATCTTCAACTCACTTCAGCCCGTCATCCGCCATCGCCGGAACCCTGCAAAACAAGAGACATCATTACTAAAGACTTTAAAGACATTAGAATTACTCGAAACTTACCGTTCGTGCAGTAAACGACGGACAGCAGTCCTCTGAAGTCAAGAGGCCTGCTCCCCTTATCCAGTGAAGAAACTGGTTACAGCACCCTGCCCCGAGGCAGATGGAGAGCACAGCGTTCACTTACCTAAGGTGAGAGCGTTAACCTTTGGGGAGGAGAAGAGAAAGGGAAGAAGAGAGAGACATTCAATAACCCAGTTCCTTAATCCCATATTTTCTATCTGCAGACATCTTACCCTTCGAGTCAGACATACAGTGCACAGAGGTCCAGCCCAAAGAGCCAGCCGTGTGTTACACATCACCTTTGAAGATACGGTATACGCCCAGTCAAGACCGGCGCCTCTACGGGAATCAGGTGAGCGTTACAGGTATCAGGTGCTTCTACCTTATCTATCCCTTCAGAGTACCTGGATTATCTGGACGTATTCGACAAAAGAATGGCAGAGACGTTGCCTCGGCATAGGATCTATGATTGCCCAATTGATTTGGTACCTGGTGCTAAAATCCCTGCAGGAAGAGTATATTCACTTACTGTGAAAGAAGACAGTGTTAAAAGACTATCGATAAGGCTCTCGCTATGAGCTTCATCCGTATTTCAAAGTCTCCAGTGGCGTTTCCTCTCTTTTTTGTCCATAAAAAAAAAGGAGGGTGATTTACGTCCCTGTATAGACTACCGAGCACTGAATGCCGTTACCATAAAGAACCAGTACCCGCTTCTATTGATATCGGTTCTTCTCGATCAACTAGGGTCCTCACAAGTGTTCACTAAACTCGATCTCAGGGGTGCTTACAATCTGGTGCACCTACGAGACGGTGAGGAGTGAAAAACGGCCTTCAAGACTCGTTATGGTTTATATGAATACCTAGTTATGCCCTTTGGGCTCTGTAATGCCCCAGCTGCTTTCCAGGCCTTCATGAATGACCTGTTCCATGACATCTTAGACTAATTTGTCATAGTATATTTGGATGACATATTGATCTATTCCCGTACACTCACGGATCACATTCAACAAGTTAAAACGGTACTCCAGCGACTGCGTGAAAATAAACTATTCGTTAAGGCAGAGAAGTGTATTTTTCACGCATCTCAGGTGGAATTCCTTGGTTACGACCTGACAAGCCACAGGGTACGCATGAGCTAACCCCAAGTAAAAGCGGTACTGGAATGGCAGGTTCCTAAAACGATTAAAGCATTGCAATCATTCTTGGGATTTGCTAACCTCTATAGGCGCTTCATCATGGGTTCTCTGCAATCTCAGCACCTCTCACTTCATTGACGAGTGCTAAAGTACCTTATCAGTGGACCCCGAAGCACAGACCGATTCCGACCTTTTGAAGTCTGCGTTCACCACTGCACCTTTTCTGAAGCACCCGGATCTCACTCTGCCGTTTTTTGTGGAAGCTGACGCATCTGGGTTTGCTATCGGTGCCATCCTGTCACAGGAGTGTGCTCAGTCTGGCGAGATTCATCCAATAGCTTTCTTTTCTCGCAAGTTGACTGCATATGAAAGAAACTACACTATCACTGAAAGGGAGCTCCTGGCCATCAGAGAAGCCTTCTCCGAATGGAGACACCATTTACTGGGTGCCCAGCATACTGTCACCATCTATTCGGATCACAGAAGTCTATTGGCTTTCAAATCAATGAAATGCCTCACAGCCAGGCAGGCACGCTGGCATTTATTCTTTTCACAATACCGCTTTACCATTACCTACCGTCCTACAAAGCTCAAGTGTCAGCTGATGCTTTATCCCGCCTTCATACAGAAGAGCATTCTTTGGGTTCAAAACCGTTGCCTCTACTGCCGGATGGGGTAATATGCGGTTGTACAGTGCAACCGTCACTGCGGTTGATCATTGAAGAATGGGTATCTACCCATCCTACGGAGGTCACAGATCTCAATCTGGATCTCGTTGAAGGTTTACAGTTTATCCAAGGGCGTATTTTTGTGCCTCCTGGTCAGGCCCGAACTATAGCTCTCCAATGGGCCCATGATTCCATCATTGCCGCACATCCGGGCCACCAGAAAACCCTAGAAGCTCTACGTCGCTGGGCTTGGTGGACCTACATGTCACGGGACGTAAAGGATTACATAGCGTCCTGTGCATTATGTGCTCAATGTAAATCATCCAGATCCAAGCCTGTGGGCTTATTACATCCATTGTCAGTCCCATATAAGCCATGGCAAATGGTGTCTATGGATTTTATTGTTGAACTACCAGAGACACAGGGTTTCGATACCATCTGGGTGGTCGTTGACTACTTCACGAAATATGCCATCTTTGTACCCTGTTCCGGTTTACCTTCTGTACCCAGTTTAGCCAAATTGTTCCTGGCCAATGTCTTCAAGCATTTTGGGTTGCCATCCGTCATAGTGTCAGAGTGTGGTACACAGTTTACCTCATGATTCTGGAAAGCACTTACCAACTCGCTTTGCATTGATGACAGATACTCATCCCCAGACAAATGGCCAAACCAAGAGAGCTAATGCTACTCTGGAACAGTACTTAAGGTATCTTTGTCTTCAGTTTCAACAAACCTGGTTTACTGCTTTGCCACAAGCTGAATTTGCGTACAATAATTCTCTACACTCATCCACTGGTGTTTCCCCATTTTTTGCATTATACGGGTTCCATCCCCGGTCGCTGCCACTCGACCCTTCTCTTCCGGGGTCCAATCCGGCAGCTCTGGCTTGCGTACGTGACTTGGATCAGATACACCGTGACGTACAAAGTCATCTACTCCGGGCACAGGAGCATGCCAAGAAAAATGCTGATGCCCATCGGTCGCCTGCTCCCGCATATCGGTTGGGCATGAAGGTGTGGTTGTCTTCACGTAATCCAAAGATCGCTGGCAGGAGGAAGCAACTACCACGTTTTGTGGGTCCTATGTCATTTCTTCTGTTATAAATCCTGTTGTGGTCCACTTGGTCCTTCCGAAGTCATGACGAATCCATCCCGTTTTTCATGCATCTCTAGTGAAGCCGGTGGTTCCTTCCACCCGTTTGCCATCCCGTCCTTTGCCTGTTTTGGTGGCTGGCGAGGAAGAGTTTGAGGTGTCTCGCATCCTGGATTGTAGGGTGTCCCGGGGTTCCCTCATGTACTTGGTATATTGCAAGGGCTTTGGTCCAGAGGACCGTACCTGGGAACCCTTGGCGAACCTCCATTGCCCCGATTTGTTACAGGCTTTCCATTCCGCCAGGGGGTTGCCGGGGTGTTTGGGGGCAGATGCTGTTACACTTCGGCCACAAGGTTCCTCCAGTGCATCGCTGCCTTCCTCTGTTTCGTGCTGGAAACGTAGCGGTAATGCATCCGTCTGGCATAGGCATTGGTTGCCGTGGAGACTGTTTGCAGGCAAAACATTTCCGCGCCACGTGACGCGTTACGTGCATACTGACAACGCACGTAAACGTTAGCCCCTCCCCCTTGGGGTTTAAGTTTGGCATTGTTGAGGAGTTCGGTGCTGCTAATTGCGGTGTTAGTCATTACTCTGACTCGTCCTCCGATCTCCTTATCGGAAGAACTCTTTTGCCAATTCTGGTTATCGACGCAGAATGCCTCTGGGCTGCCTCCATCCTTCCCGCTTGAACTCTGCTTACCTGGCATCTGACGCGGAACGTCCCCGGACATTTCTTTACTGCATTCAAGTAAGTCTTACTGTCATACTTTTGTGCTCCTTTCCATACGTATCTTCATAGAGAGTTGTGTATTCCGTCTAGGAGTAATTCTTTCTGCCTTGAGATACCTTACGTCCATCTTCTCATATCTAAAGCATCTTTTTGGGAACTCTTGAAATTTCTGACTGCTTTTTCAGCTTGGACCTGTATTGTGGTATTCCAGCTCCTCTGTGCATTCCGAACGCTATGCTGATACATGCACCAACCCGTGACTAGTGCGTCCCTCGTTACTACCCCATACTAATTTTCCTGTTTATTATTTTCTCCTTGCCGCTGCTTAGTTCTGCTAACCTGGTATTTTCTAAATACTAACTCAGTTTAACCTCAGGTTAGTGAGCATCATTAGACATTCCTTGAGGAATCAAATTCTACCTGTTATCCAGCTTATTGTGTGGGGTTTCTATTATAGGTCCTGACACAGGGTCAGAAATCTGTCTTCCAAGCCATAACTGCCTTTCCATCAGGTATTCACGGGTGTGCAGTTTTCTTGGTATTGTATGAACCAACTGTGAATTCCTGTTAACCATTTATTTGATTTCTTGCAGCATTGCTTTGGCGGTGCGCGTGTTCCCCGCTCTTTTGCGCGATCAATTCGTC
Organism: Ambystoma mexicanum; assembly: GCF_040938575.1. Classification (NCBI taxonomy): domain Eukaryota; kingdom Metazoa; phylum Chordata; class Amphibia; order Caudata; family Ambystomatidae; genus Ambystoma; species Ambystoma mexicanum. Next base: position 24,245,397 of record NC_090930.1, read on the forward strand.
TTTCTGTCCACATTTGAACAGGAGAGAGGTGTGTCGTAAAGAAGAGCCCCTATTAGAGGAAGCCTGAATCTTTTTTTTTTTACTTTCTTTCTTTGACTTGACAACCCACCAGAGAACAAAAGGAGCCACATGGTACCAGCAATAAAACAAAAAGCAAGCAACATACATAATAAGCAGCACATCCTGAGTCAACTGCAGCACACAGAAGGTGAAGCATTAACAGCTGTATCAGGGGGGACAGCATTTACGGGGACCCCTCGGGGGAGGACAAGACAGAATTCGAAGGTGAGGCCATGGCGGACATATAGTCTCGGAACTTCCGCCAGATGTCTCTTGGCCTTGAATGTGAGTGTTGCATTGCGTTCCAGGACTCCTCAGTATCATGAGCCCATGCAATTGTCCTGAGCCACTGTGTGTAGGTAGGCGCTCTGGGGCGGAGCCAACACAACAATACGCAGCAAACTGCCAACAGCATGCAAAGACCTGCTAGTTTCTTAGAGTCGCGGGCCAGCTGAGGAAGTCATGGAAAAGTGCAGCGGGATGGGGGCAATAGTGTGTTCCAGAATGTCCGAAAGTGTGGAGCAGATGTCAGACCAGAATTGGGTCAGGCGGGGACAGTACCATAACATATGGATGTAGGAAGCTTGATCCGTGCCACACCTGGGGCAACTGGGAGGAACGCTGCAGAACATGCAATGTAGCCTAAATGGTGTATGATGGTATATGTGTAGCACCTTGAATTGTATTAATTTAAATTTAGTGTTATAGGACACATCGTGGGTGCGGGCACACATACAAGACCATCTCTCGTCAGTGAGCTCGACTCCGAGATCCTCCTCCCACGCGTGCCTCAGCTTTGTAAAGGTGGGGGCTGCTCTATTCTGCAATAAAGTGTAAAGTCTCGACACCTTAACCCTGAAGGAGAGGAAGGAACAAAGCTCCGCCACTATGGGCTCGTCAGGAGGCAAGGTGGGGAAATCAGGGAATCTGGATTTGAGATTCTTCCGGAGTGAAGAGCATTGTAGCCACACTGAGGGCCGGCGTTTGAGGGATAGAGGGAGATCAGGCCGCTCAATAAAGTTTCCCTGTTCGTAGGCATCCAGGAGTGTCAGAAAGCCAGCATCCGCCCAGCGAGATACCACTGATTGTGGAATATGTGGGACATCAGTGGAAAAAGTTCCATAATGACAGGTCCCCGTGGAATGGGTGAAGTGTGCCGACCATCGTCCAGAGTTTAGTCAATGCTAAGGATGTGCTAGCTACAGGGTCTGCGAAATCTGAGTCAGAGGGAGATGGTTTGAGGATCAGGGAGCCGATCACACGGTCACAGACCGTTAGTTTCTCCAGCCGAACGTGTGGGGGGTGATCAACGCTATTAAACCAATGTGAGGCAAACTGAGATTGGGCTACCACCCAGTATTTAATGAAATCTGGAGCGTTGAACCCACCCAATACCTTGGGGGCGGTCAGTGTGGACAGTTTAAGGCGGACAGCCCCCGAATGCCACAGGAAGGTGTTGCTTATATGGCATAGTGTTTTAAAGAATGCATCCCCAGGCCACACAGGCAGATTGGTAAATCGGTAAAGGAGTTGAGGTAATACTACCATTTTAAGTATTCAAATTCTGCCTGCCAGTGAGATGGGGTGTCTGGTCCAGCTGGAGGTCTTTGTAGCGAGGTTAGTTAGGTAAGTCTGGTAATTGTCTTCGTGTAGCTTTGCCGTGTGATGGGAGACTACCACCCCCAGGTAAGTGATGCTGGACGGAGACCCGTTGAATCCACATAAGTCCGAGGGGGGGGATGTGTGGAGTCCATAAGTGGGAATAAGGCAGACTTGGAGCAGTTTATTTTTAAGCTAGATATGTCCCCAAAGCGGGCCACATCTGCTAGTATATGGGCGAGATTGGTGTCAGGGGACCGGATGTACAGAAGGGTGTCATCTGCGTAGAGGGAGACCACATCGGATTGGCCGACTGTGCGCAATCCCCTATGTGAGTGTGATTGGCGAACCATGTCAGCAAAGGGTTCCATGGCTATAGCGAAAATGAGCGGGGAGAAGGGGCATCCCTGCCGTGTGCCTCTGGATATCTGGAAGGGAGTGGAGCACCTGTCCTCGGTGCGAACTCTGGCCGATGGGGCGGTGTGGAAGCCTGAATCTTTGTATTCAGGAGTACTGGAGATTGGTTACCGCTTCCTGTGCTACACTTCTTGCTGGGTCGTTAACTCATCGCCCCGAGCTGTCCAGTCTGGTGAGTAACACAGCAGGAGATGAGAGGAAATTGATGAGGCAAGGGAAAGAGGAGGGCCTTGGACCATGACAGTGCCATTAAGGTAGACATTAATGATGACTTTAGAGGAGTCGAAGGAAGCCATGAGAACTTCCCAGCGAGTGCCACCATTAATGGGAGAGGAGGGGATAGGACAGAGCACAGAGAACAAATGAAGAGTCCATAGATGTTGCGAAGGAACGACAAAGAGGATGTCGGTGAGGTTCTGTCTGGAGGAAATATTGGAGTAGGTGTCGGAGATAGGAAGACCAGGGTTAGAGGCCAAGAAATCCTTTTTGAAATTCTTCTCACCAGACTTAGTGAGAAGGGAAGGATAGTCAATGGAGAAGCAGTTGGAAAAGATAGGAGAAACAGAAAGCGCCATGGGGGTGGAAGCGAGGAGAGGATGGAGAAGCTAAGGGGGGCTAAGGCAGGTAGGTGTGGGACAAAAGAGAGTGGTAAAGTCACCGGACAGGCAAGCTACTGAGACGAAACAGTATAGAAGCAAATTACAAAGAATTTAGCAATGGGCAGCAAGATTTGACTTTCTAGCAAAAGGCAAAAACAGCAAGAATTGACATTCCAGCAAAAGGGAAAAACAGCAAGATGTGACTTTCCAATCAGGGATTCAGATGTTAGCAAAAGGTTTTAAAAAGCACTACACATCAGGATGACAACATGAGAGTAACAAGCAGATAGAACAGTGATAGTCAAAGGTGGTAGGAGTGAGTCCAGAAGGAGGGAACTAACCCATAGTTCTGGAGGTGACAATGTCAAGGCAGTCCCGATTTCTTAGAGGAGTGAGGTGGCAGCATCATTGTGGTTAAGGAGCAGGGAGGACCCCAATTAGCACGTGAACACGTTGAGACTGTTTGGTCCCACCAGTCAAGGGTTGAAGGGGTGGACACCCCGCTCAGGGCCTTCGCAGATCAGGTATTACAACAGGGCTTCATCGGGTCAGACGCAAGAAGGGATGCTGGGCATCTTCATGAGTCTTCCTCAGATCTTCAATCGACTGTTCTTCGACACTGGACTCTTGGCTGCAAAGATGATCTCTAGAAATGGCTGACGGAGTCCTCTTCTTATTCAAAATCCAGCCTGGAAGCAAGTCCAAGCACATCAATGGTAAAGATCTGCACCATTCGAAAACAGCCAGTAGTTATCCAATCAGGGACAACTATTGGTTTCACTCGTGCCCTACACCCTGACTTTCAGGCTCCAGGAATGTGGAATGGGACCATAGTCCCACCCCATTCTTGGGCCATGCACACACAAAGGCATTGCTAGGCCGCAAACACAGCAGCTTTCCTGTGCAAGTACATGACTTTAAATGGGATTTCCTGACCTGGCAAGGCCGGAAGGATAAACAACAATATGGCCAACAAACAAGTGAAAATCTCCAGTGTGGAGATTTTAGGGCACTAGCCACATTTAGTAGCCATATGCGGTAAACGTGAATTTGTACACTAGAAACACCACAAAAATAGTAAACATATAATTGCAGCCACTAGTTTGTCTTTAGGCAAATATATAAGTAACCAAAAATGCCAAGTGTAAAAGACTAGGGTCATCCAAAAGTATCCCCATTGCCCTGCATTGTAAGATGCTGTGTGCAATGTTAAAATGTTACAAAAGTGTAAAAGTCAAAAGGGAAACAGTTTCCCAGGAGTGATCTGTTTCCCCATGACAAAATGAGCAATAGGCCAGGTGAGTGAAGCTAAAGACTTCACTTCCCTGTACAAAGGTAGGACAGGTTAAAAAACAAAAACAAAACGTTTGGGGGTCCATAGAACTATTCAGGGAAAGTTGCTGTTAGGCAGAAACCTGTGCAGTTCCCTTAAGGACCACCGCAAAAGATTTAAGACTACAGGTGTTTGGCAGTAAACCCACTTGGTAGCAGTCTGTAACACACAAATTCACTTGGTAGCTGTGGCTGAGCAGTCAGACTTCCCTCAAGAAGAGTTAGGCAGTATACAGAGCATACAAAATTGGTACAGAAATACAGTAGCACATGCAAACACCGACCAGAGCTTGGGTGTAAAAGTATATAATTATTTATTTAACACACACTTATAAAACAAACTAGCACTAAATTGGTAAGATAAGTTCAAAACACAATCACTATTATCATATGTACATCCCTGATTACTTGTTGGACAAGTCTTAGTTAACACCACTTATTTCCAGACAGAGGTGAGCGCTTAATGTTCGATGGCACTCCAACAAGTTAAATAAAAAGGGAGGGAAAAGCAGAATTATGGAAGCATACACACTAAACACTTTTTAAAGAACCACAGCAAGTTAGGAATGCACAGTCTATTGGTGAGCGAGGAAGTTTAGGTGCCAGGCTCACTTTCAAGGGAGCCAGGCGGAAGGTGCCCAAGATCAGACAGTTACACAGAGTCTTCGAAGTTTGTAGAGGTAGTTCGAAAAAGGTTTAGTTCAGTTCAGAAAAGTTAGCTAAGGTGTCCCAGGCTAACCCAGGTTCGAGAGACGAGGATTTAACACACCCCGTTCAATCGGTTGCAAGGGAAGCCAGGCGGAACACGGTACCTTAAATGGAGAGGATCCTCCAGCGGGGGCAGTTGTTCCTGGCAGCGGGTGCAAGTCGCAGCGTCGTCCAGAGGAAGAGAAGATCTCATCGTGGAGGAAAGATGAAGGTCGTTGCACTGCCAGGGAAGAAACCAGCCGCGGAGATCTCCGGTACAAAGGTACTAACCTTTCGGTTCGCGGTAGTGGTGAAAACGTGGTATCCCAGTTGCTTGGCACAGGCAAGGCGGCCACGAGATGCTCCAGGAAGGCGAAAAGAAGGTAGACTGGTTATCCCCACCAGTCGAAGGAAGAAGACTCTCTGGGCTGGAGATCTCCTCTGTCGGGAAAAGTGGTGAGATGGTTCAGCAGGGCTCCACCAGTGGTGTCGTCGTTGAAGGCCGGCTCAGCTTCTCCCTCCTCGGATTCTTAGGTCCTGTGGCGACTTCTGAAGTTCCAGTCCCCAAAGCCCTGCTTTTATGCAGCATACCGCCATTCACTCAGCCTAGCTGTCAATCAAACATGCTAAGTGGTGAGCCGGCCGGCTCACCACTTGGGCCAATCACACAAGAGTGCGACTTGAGTTACCAAGGTAACTCAGTCCAGGGTGCCTAAACCCCCTCCCACACCCCCTGTGGTACCCAGACAGAGTGGCACCACTTTTGGAGGCTTCTGTGGAGAAGCCCGCCAAAAAGTGGAACAAAGGGCTCGACTTGGGTTGGAGTCACAGAAGAGAACACAAACGCCATTTTAGAATCGAGTTCTGGCAAAAAATACCAACCGGCGAATTAATATTAAATAAATAAACCGGCGGTATGTTCGAGGCTATAAGAATTAAATCATTAAAGTTGGTAGCCTCGAACAATGGGAAAATCCCATAGAGATATATTTGCGGTCGAATATAAAAAGTAGTATCCACTGCCACCAGCCAAAACTCGATCAGGGGGGACGGAGACGTGCCCCCTCGAACAACAGACCCCGGGGCAATCGAATTGCCCCGACCAGTACGTCCACAATATGATGGTTTGTACTGGTTCCTGTTCATAATTTGGGACTAGCAAAGCCAATGGTGACTTTACATGCCCTGGGAGACAGTAGTCAGTCCCAGGGTATGGAGTCTATGTTGGGGGGTCGATACGACACCCCTGGGTTACGGCACGGAGGGTGCTGTGTAACCCACATTAAAAAAAAAACACATGAGACCCTATGGAGTAAAAGACCCCATAGCCCATAAAACACATGGAAAGTTAAAGGAACACCTCAAATCATGTCTAAGAGCGGGAGCAAAAAGAATCTCACTCTTAGCAGGAGAGAAAAAAATAAACCCCAAAAATCCAGCAAAGCTGCTGGGGGACTCACTAGGTTTGGGAAATTAGCCTTACAGAGAATTCTCCCTAACAGTTGCCAACGAGAAATCTTTCCTAAAAATCACCAGGCAAGAGAGGTAGGGTCAGGACGTTGTGTCCATAGAACCTTGTGGTGGGAGGGGGGGAATGGAAACAGGTACACCAACTCACCCGCTCCTCCCCAAGACTCACAATTCTTGAGAAACCACCCTCAGAGTTCCTAAATTTGGTGACCTCCACTTTCTTCTATCCTTGGTCCGGTTGTAGGGAGTCTGGGGGCAAAGGGTACAGAGGTTGTTTTCAGTATCAAGATTGGGTCCGGCTAGACAATGATTCCGAACTCCTGTTAGGAAGTCTATGTCATACACTTTTCAAAGGCCCCGTTTCAGTGGTAGTTGCTCGCGGTACAATTGTTATAGAGTTTTACACTTATTTATTTAGGTGGTTAGTTCAAAGAACTTTCACATACAAAAAGGAAAAACTGACACATGATTACACATTTTACAATGTAGTCCACATATCCACTTGTATACAATTTAAACATTCATTCATTGTTACATATATTCAACTCGATTAATCAATTAATAAAGTAAGTATAACATTGATAAATCCATTCAGGGAATCAGTTCATTGGGTTACAGTCTTTAGCAGAATATTTAAGGTACAACATTACATGATTAATTGATTTAATTTGGCCGTTTCCTCACTACACTTGAGAGGGTCTGACAAGCTTGCCGAGGCCGGGACCCCCTTCCAGACTCGATACAGGGCAATATGGACACATTTGTTGTCCGAGTTAAGGCAGTATGCCCAAAAGCCATAACCTTTGATACCATTGTATTTTGCATCAAATGGGCCTAACAGTTTCATGTAAAGAGGAGCAAATTCTCTGCATTCAGTTAAGACGTGATGGTCAGACTCTAGTTTATCCTGAACCCGGCAATTCCAGCAGATTCTCGCCACTTTTGGGATCAACAACTCAGGTCCAATATTCGCAAGCACAGGCAGTTTATTAACTTGCAAGAGTAGCAAATATTTGCAGAGTGCCGGCTTGGGCACAGTTTCAAGTAAGGCTGAGGTTCCTTATAGGAGTGTGATGGAAACGGGCCCAGGTCTCCGTAGCTCTTTAAGGGGCTCAGGTGAGTAGTGTTAGAACACCAATCCAGTGATGAACCCATCTCTCTGGGTAAAGTAGTTCTCCCAGTTTGGAGTCCAGTCCACTTTTTTGAAGGTTTCCTCAGCCAGTGTGGCAAATCTATCTTTTCTGTACTTTTGCTTTTCTTTAGTGAGTAATCTCAGGAGGGGCCACACAGAAGCTAATCTGGCTTTTATGTACAATAGGCATCTTCTTTTCTCTACTTGAGTAGCTAGTGAGGTTAGCCCTAGTTCCAGTCTTATAATTTGACTAGGGACGCTCAGGCCCACACCCAGAACCCTTCTCCAAAACGTCCCTTCCAGTACCTTCAACCAGGACAAGTCTTTCATACCTAGTGCATCTAACCCATACAATATTGAGGCACAAAAGCTTTGGTTGTTGAAACAGTATACCAATCAAAGTAAAATGTCTCTTTGATGCACTTAACCGTAATTTGAGTAAGGGCGATCGCCTTGCGTTTTCTCTAAGCAATTATTGCCCCATAATTAGCTTCTGTCATGTCGAGGCCCAGATATTTATACTGTTTTACCCTTTCAATAACTTCTCCCTCTACCACCAGTTTGGGGACAACCACATTTTTGGGAGCAAGGTGCATGTATTTGGTTTTACCATAGTTCATGGTGAGTATTCACACAGTGCAACCAAGGTACGCTATAAAGAGCTGTGATCACAAAGAATAAGGCCATCTGCATACAGTAAACAGTTTAACTGACCACCAGCAATATTGGAAGGAGGATTGTCCACCACAAATAGGCTGGGAGATCTGCTCGATCCATATTGAATAGTAAGGGGGCCAATGAACATCCCTGTTTTACCCCCCCCCCTCTCAGGTTGTATGGGAAGGGACAGGTTTCCCCACTATCAAGCCTAACCTGCACAGACGTATTCTCGTGTAAGCTACTTGTGGCATATAGAAGGTCAGCAGGCCACCCATAGTTCTCCAGTTTGTTCCATAAGCGATTTCTGTCAATTGTGTCAAAAGCAGATCTAAAGTCAACCAAGACCATATGCAGGCAGGGGTTTCCCTTAGATTTAGCCTCTCTAATTAGCCTGTCAATGAGCCAGTGACAATATGCTGTCCCGGAGCCAGCCCTAAACCCATCTGGAAATCATTTAAGATCTTAAATTCATCAGCCCATTTCATCAGGCTTTCAAGGATTACGTTGAGCATGGTGAGAAGCCGGAGGTTCTTAGGCAACGTTCTCTTGCCTTTCTTGTGGATGGGCAACAAGATTGAGTTTCTCCATGAGCTCAGAACTCTGCCTTCTCTGCAGACTTTTTGGAAAAGAACAAATAAGAGCATTGACCAATATTCAGGCAATTTCCTCAAGACTGCATTAGATAAGCCATTAGGGCCTGGGGCTCTGGAATCTTTGAGTTTCTGTATTTTGGTTTCGATATCTGCCAAGTCGAAATCAGGCACAAAGCTTCTCTCAATATCAGGACTATCCATCACCGTGCTCTTTTCTATAGAGAATGTTTCACTGATGTATTCAGTCCAGGTCTGTTCACTACTACCACTACTGTCGGAGCATTCTCAGTGTTAAATTCGGTCAACATGCTCCACATCTTTTTTGAGTAATTGGCTATGAATTTGAGGAGATCCTGCCATTGTGCTTTCTGAGTGACAATCTCCAGTCCCATTTTCTGAAGCTATTTTTTATTTGACAACATGCTTTAAGATGTACCTATTGGTCTTGGTTAAGCTGTTTGATTCCTCTATTCTCCTCTTTGCTTCTTGTATAGCCTTGTCGTAATGTGGTCTGTACCTCGATTTGTTCAGCATAACATAGCTTCCCTTGTGCACCATCAACTGGGTCATAGTTTCCTTGATCCAAGATTCAATTTCATCTGCTGTGAGCACAGCTAATTGTTCATGTTGGGCATCAGGTGGTCTGGTCACGGAGAGGTGCATCTTTTCTAGGTTTCTCTTGGACCATCTAATTCTGTTCCTGCTACCATTTGTTTCAATATCACCAATTTTGATCTCTCTGTCAGTACCCACGGTATTAGCATAATGGAGCTAGAAACATTTGACCTAAAACATTTGATCACTTTTTTTCAGTCAAATTTAATTTAATGCATACATGTGGGTGGGTAGGGGAATAGATTAGGTTGAGAGGAAGTGGGGGGCATTTTAGACCGAAAAAAGGTCACATCAATCCCAGTCAAACAGGGAATCCAACCAGGCACTCCTCCTCTTCAAGGACTTGCCTGGTCTCAAAATGGTTGACTGGGTGCCAACTTGTTCTGTTTCATCCATTTCATTCTCAAAGCAGCATTTAGCATTCAGATCCCCTCCAATTATCACCATTTTGTGCTTTGTGCTACAGAGGATTTCCGCCATACTTTCAAGTATAATATTAGTGCAAGCATTGCCTGGAGGGTCATAGATGTTTATAATAATGTAGTTTCCTTTACCATGTATCAGACTAATTCTTACTGCAAGGATGTTGGAATTAGGAATACTTAGGTGGATTCTAGTAGCTTGGATCGAGTTTTTGACACCAACAATTAGTCCCCCATAAGGGTGTCCCCTGAGGCCTTTTTTTCGGCCAAAAACTGGAACATCCGCTTTCCATCAATGTGTAAATTAGTAACAAGAGTAACAGAGTTTGACACTAATGGCAGTTGTACTGCATTATCGGTACGACTGTGCACTTAAGACCAAGATATATGGTAATTGAATTCAGTTAGCAAAACAACATACGATAAAGTAATTTAGGAAGGAAAAAGGTAGGTTAGTAATACAGTAGCAGAGCTTAATATTCTAGAGACACTTTCTTGGCAAACTAACTTTAAATTCCAATCCCTAACTATACGAAAAAGTCAGATCAGAGTGGATTCAAAGTCTTAAGAAACAGCAGAACAGCAAAAGTTCCACAGAAAAATGTTAGTCTCTAGGAAGAGATAATTGTAGAATTAACACAACGATGCAGGCACTGCAATTAACACACCGATGGAGACACTGCAAAAGAACTCACTAAAGGGACCAAGAAGAGGCAGAGTGGACACCCTGGAAATGCTTGTAGCTAGATTCTCGTCTATGCAGCAGCGACGGACCCGGTCACCTGATTCCTCGGTCTGGTGACGAAAGGAAGGACTCCGAATGGGATGTCTCAGCAGCAGTCTCAAAAGAGGACCCTGGACATGGATTTCCTTGGACACTCTGGTTTTGGCACGTTTGTCTCAGCACCAAAAAAGAACGTTATTCACCCATTCCATCTTCTTCGATTCTGGCATCCTGCACTCTGGTGGTGAGGGGATATGGACAAGTTGGATCACGTCTCTAGAGGTTCATCTGGAGCTCAGCAAAGACTTAGACGGATTTGGCCTCTCAAGGACATTGCACTGCAAATGGGTCGCAGGTCTCCAGCTATGGAATGGCACAGCACCTCGGGAGATGGCTCAAATTGTAGTTCGTCTCAGGGCTGGTTTGTCGCACCAGCCAAAGGGAAGGAGTCGTCCTCTTCGGAGCTCCTCTGTTGAATGGAAAAAGGGGTCAGGACAGCAGTAGTCGCTTCACGTAATGCAAAGGGGCTGCAGGCGTCTCTGGTCTTCTTCAGCTTCGGTTACTTCAGTTTCCAGTGGTTGACTTGCCTTTCACCTCAGGAACCTCACCTTTTATTCAGTTTCACCACAAAAGCCTCTAGAACCTCTCAGCAGTTTACAGAAAGGGGCAGTGGCTGTCCAATTAGGACAGCCAGCCCCCCAGTGGGCACTGGTACCATTCATGTTAGAACATAGGTGACCCTATTGTGCACAGTCGAGACTGAATACAGTCTGTGGTATGAAATAGCACAATCGTTGGTAGAACATGTCCACTGCAACCAGCCATAACTAAAGGGTGGTCTATGTGAGTAAAACATCACAGGAGCAGAGAGACGGGAAGTAGGGGAATCCACAATTCTAGGATATTTGGTTAAGAACAAATAGAAACGTATGCATCAAAACAAGTGAAGATAAAATAAAGTTATATTATTAGAAGCAAAAGCACAGTTTTTGAAATTCAAGTTGGAACGATGTAACACACTGTAAAACAAAGGAAACAATTACAAGGGTCTTCAGATCAGGACAGAGAGGAAGGGCTTAACTCGGGCTTGGCTTCAACGGCCGTCCTCGGGTCTTCAATCAGATACAGCTCTTCAAAGAGCTCTTGGCTCCAACGACGATCTGAAGAATTGCTGTAGAAGTCCTCCTTTTATCCGGACTGGTCGCCCCTAGTCCACCAATGGGAAGGAGCTTCACCAATCGAACTGGCAAGGGGTGTCTAACCCTGGACAGCCTCTTGTCCCCACATTGACCTAGCAACAGACATACCACAGACAGAGTGTGGATACGAGCCAAACCGTCCCAACCCTCACATCCAGCCAGATGCACACAGCGTTGCCTTAACCAGGAAAGCCAAGGCTTTGCCAGGGAAAGGGCTTCCCTTAAATGGTGACCAGGGCAAAAACAAGTGGCATAGCCATTCAGAGTACTTACTACCCCCAAAAAGGCATTATGCAGTAAAATACAAAAGGTCAAGTCAGAAGTCAAACAATAGCAAAGTGTAGGCGGGTTCCATTGATGTCAAAGCAGAGAAGGCTGCAAAAAGAAAATCTTTACTTACAATAGGGTTGGACAAAAACTGCCTTAATAGAGGTAAAAGAAGTACAGAGTGATGCAGCTTTGCTGACAGCAGCTGTCAGGCAGGATTGTATGCAGTAACCCTGTAGGAGACTGCACCAGCCTTGTCCTCTTGGCAATAGGAACCCAACCTTTGGTATAAGTCTGTACTACACAAGCTAGTAGAGTGACTGAACAGCCAGGCTTATTTCAAGAGGGGTCATGTGAGCTGTAGGGTTGCAACATAGAGTTTCACAGTGACAAGTATCCAAATAACACTTATACGCAAGGTTTCTTGATTAAACAATTATTTATTAATTTAACAGTCAGTTTTAAAATAAGCCTTCTTTAGAAGGGTGCACATATGTAACACTGAAATATACTTCAAAAATACACACTCCGTTTCAATAAATCAGTAGATCCCCTTTAGGGATGCCACACAGACCCTTCCTACACCCTAAGGTGCCTTCAATAACTAGGACACTGGGGACATTGATAGATCACTTGCACATTTGGAGCAATACTGAGTTTGGCATCAAAAGGGAAAAGGTCAGGGAAGGAAACAATGGTTAACAAGTTTCTCAAACAGCTAAGCACTTTTGAACCCTCCCAATGCAATGTATATTAACCCTTTCCCAGCTATACAAGTAAAGAAAGTATGACTTTTTGGAGTGACATATCAAAACAAAAAGTCAGAGGTTAGAAGCGTCTTCAGGGAGCCAGACAGCCAATGTCACTTGAGCAAAGAATAGGGGAGCTGAGGCACTTCTTGAAGGTAAGTAAAAAGTCTTGCACAATGTTAGAGAGTTTTGTAGAAAATAAAATCACTGTTGGGCCACAAGCTGGGAGGCTTGTGGGGGGCCAAGCTGCAAGCAACTCTGCAAAAGGCAGCACATGCAAGTCTCAACTGAGAGCAAGCAAGCTACACAACAAGTAGGTACCCTTCAGTTCACAGTATCTTAGGTCTGAAGAAATTGGTTTCAGCTGGCTTCTGTTCCTGTTGTAACATGGCAGATCCTGTTGTTCCTGGGCCACAGTCGTGGGGACAAGAGGGAGGACATCTGTGGACTCCTGCACTACGATTCGAAGGTCGGCAGCAGCAATGGGCAAAGTTCAGATCAGCGGCACTTAGCGGTTACAGCTTCTCGCGAACAGCACCACCGCGGGAGCTTTGCTTGCTTCGGGGGTCCAGCACTGTGTTGAGGTGGCTCGGGCTTGGTCATCTCTGCTTTGAGGGAGTCCGGAGGATCTTTCTGGATCTCAGGTCCAGCTTAAAAACAATGCACTCGATTCTGGTGTTCCTGTCCCTGGCACTCAGTTCCTGCAGCAGCAGTGGAAGTACAGCCAGCAAAGAGGATTTCCAGATGAGTTCGTCTTGGGGTCGATTGGTCCCACCAAACCAACAGGAAAAGTCATCTTTTGCAGGGCTTCTCTAGTCGAGGCGAATTCAGAGCTTCAGCACTGCAGCAGGGCATCACCGGGCAAACCAACGGTCCAGGAGTTGCAGCAAGCTTCTCTTCCAAGTTCTTCTTCGGATTTGTTCGTCCAGTGGTAGATTCTGCCTTCCTTGCAAAAGACCTTGCCATGTATTCACGTCTCTCCCATTCATTTGCACCCTAGTTCTCACTCACACAGCAGGGCGCATTCCTGTAACCAAGGAGACTAAGCACAGGGAGTTTCGGGATCCTTCCTCGCTTCCTGCCCTGCCAGACACTCTGGAGACAGAGGCGGGTTTCACCGTAAACCCCGCTAAAGACAAAACGATCAAAGAGACCAGACCTGGTTTGGCGTGCAGAGTAAATCTCAAGAAGGACCTTTACAACAAGAAATGCCGAAAAAAAGAAGACTGGGGTCATTTTAACAAAATGGGCACCCATGGGTGTCTTACTGCAGCTGCGAACGCAGCCCGCAGTAAAAACAAACAATGATAGCAAAAAGCAAACCACTGCCACCAGCCATTAATTGTAGAAAGCGTAACAAAAAAAGGTTACATGAGAAACTAGACAAAGGGGATACTAAATAACCCCTCCAGCACTTATTGTGAGATAGTGTGTGCTGGGTCTAGAAAGTTACAAACTAAGTAAAGTCAATTTCCCTTTACTGCTCTGGGAAACAGTAGTTTAACCAAGAGAAGGTATTTAAACCTTTGGGAAATCTGAAACCTTCCCTGTGCCACTGCACTGAAGGTGCTGTGTGTCACAATTTAAAGATGATGCCTATGGAGTTTGTCAGACTCCAAAACCAAAAGAAACACAGTGTTCAAATCAAAGAAAAACACACGAGAGAGTGGGGAGAAAGGTCCGACTCTCTCCAGGATGAGAATGAAAAAGTCCTAAAGTTCAGCAAAAGAGCTGGGGGTCTCTAAGGTAGAAGGGAATAAGCACATTTATGAGGATTCTCCCTAACACCAGCCTAGAACACGGACACCTTGCATGGGTGAGATAACTTACAAAGGGACACCAATTGGGATTTTTTGCAATACCCATTCACTGGGAGCATTATAGGGTAACCTGGCAGCACATCTAAACATGAGTTGCAGCCTTCAGATCGGGGTATCGAGCACTTTCCACATTGGAGCGAGGAGTAGTGTCTTTCTGGTCTGCCTGTTGGCTGAATGGAGTGTTTTACACACCTACTGCTGCCACGAGTGAGGAGGGGTGGCTTACCCTGAGACCCTGCAGCTGAAAGAATCACTCCTTCAGAAACATCAATTCCGCAGCGGACGTGGACGGGAAGTGATCAGCTGTGATCACGGCGAGCACAGTGCTCGGACTCAGAGTTCAACTGAATTATTGGGTGCGACTGGAAACCTGCCCCCGTGCCCTACTCCAGCCTGCTGTCTCAGCCCACACCTTAAAGGTAAAGAAACTCAAAATTTCTTAACTTTACCTGTTGTAAGCACTGACGTAGACACTCACATGAGTTGTGTGGCCGGGAGACTGTGGGCACTTTGCCTTTGATCCCGGCCCCACCGAATTAAGCAGGTCCTTTGAACGATTGGACATTTTAACAGGGCCTTTCAAAAACCTGCTCATCCATTCGACAAGCTAGCCTAAGACATATACTGACGTGGCATTCTTGGCACGCCAAGGCTGAGTCTAACATCACTTGCAACCAAAATGCCACCCACCAAGAAAGGCTCACACCCGAAGTATAATTTACGTAAACAAAAGGGTCAATCTAAAACACTGGCAACTAGCATAGTGGAGTGTGTGGATGATAATTCTAAAGTAAATAAGAAAGCAAAAAAACAGATCTTGCCTAATCAAGCAGTAATCACTGGCTTTTTCCCAGTCAATTCTCTGACTGGCTCATATCAGAAGTCGCAAGCAGTGGATAAACCTGAATCTCCTTTATCACAGCCTCGCACAAAGGACAACATTTCGTCCACCCCTAATAAGATTCTAAGGCCAGCCCCCTCACTGAATCAAGCACCTACATTATCTATAGTGAACAAAAAGAACATGGTAGAGGCGCCTGGCAATCGTATCTGCCTTTTAAGAACTTATATCAAGAAAAGGAACACAACTGGCTAACACGATCGGAATTCCTAGTAAGACTTCATTTAGTTCCACAATTGAGAGTGCTTAAGTCTGATGACTTTGAATTTGTGAAGCCTTTAAAGGGTGTAAATCCAAATGTTCCAGCCATTCACTGCAAATTCTTAGCTACAGCTCCAATGCTCATGAGTTACAAAGACGACTTGTTGGTAGTCGATGTGCAAATGGATGCTGACCTGGACAAAGAAGCCCAAAAAAGACAAAGAAGAGTCCAATAGAGGGGATAGAGGGCCTACACTTCCGATAGGCAAGGAAGTAGGGGTGGCTGAGTTTCAGAGTGTTCTGAAATGGTTAGCAGATTCCCTGCCTGAAGTTATACTACAATGCTGAGTGTTTACAATCTTATCACGGAATTGCAGAGGCTTCTCCCATCTGTTGTCTCCCGCAGGCTCACTTACATACATAATTAATCATACGTGTAAATGCTTACAAATAACATGGTCAACTACACCTATGATAATAGATGGCTATACAGTCTATCAGTCACTTGCTAAGAAGGGCGAGCGAGGAAGACCTTATGGTGGTTTACTCCTTGGGGGTTGCCCATACAGTACATTCTAGTCGTGTATATACCAATTATGACAACCTTATTTCCACTGAAATGGAATGTTACCTATATGGCAACCTTTAAAGGATCTTACTCGTCAGCATGTATATGCCACCTGGAGCTGTATTGAGGGAGCAAATATAAGAAGCCATGCATGATTTCCTGGTATCTTGGACCCTAATCCCCGGTAACTGGGATGTTGTGGCACCAGGCGACTAACTGCCATCTGACAGGGACTGGGGGAACATCATCTGATCCTAAATTGAAACCAAAAGCACCATGATCCAAGCTAAAAATGATGCTGAGGGCCTTTATTGGCTGAACTTTTTGATTGTTGGGAGCTTGAAATGGTGAATGGTAAGACAATTAACGATTTCCCCGGCAACTACACTTGGAAGAGCGGCAAGCGCCGTGGCACGTTGGACTATGTATTTATTTGTTATCCCAGTAATGGCATTGCAGGTGAATGACATGAGAATAACCCCAAATATTTGGAGTGACCACGATGCATTATTTCTTACTTTAGATATTTTAAAAAAAGACTCCAACTGTAAGCCTATGGGGAACCGGCATCTAAATCAGGCTGTGACACGTTTATGCTGAACTCAGAAGAACCCAAGGCAAGCTACTTGTGCTTTATCTGAAGTCTGTTCCTCAGAATTTTACCAATGTTATGCAATGTCCGCATCTGCAATTGAAAATTGGATATGTACATTTACAGGTTTACATGCAACCATAGAAGCGGGTACGATCGCTAGAGAATCAAATAACATTTCTATGATAGACAAATTAGAGATGCCAAAAGAACAAAAAGGGCCGAACTTCGAGCAGAAAAGAAATCAAGTGGATCATTTGAGGCCTGCTATTCCATCTCTTGGACGATTAAAAACAGATATAGAGCTGTTAAAGCAAGGAGATGTTCTGAGAGGAATTTACGATGGCAGAAAACAGTACAAATAATCTGCTCGAAAAAAACAAAAAGTATATGGTCCCTCTTGGGTGAAGCTAGGAGTACAGGAAACACCCAGTTAATTAATCCAATTGGATCATTAGAATGGGTTAGCTTTCTTGAAATTCACAATGCACCAAAAAGTGTAGAGTGCGCAGTCCCATTAAACACAGATCTACCTTCTCCTCCATGCGAAGTATCCTACGATCAAATGCTTGATAAGATCAAGAAGCTAAAATCTTCCCGGGCCGCTGGCCCAAATGGGCTGGCTAGCAGAGCAATTAAGAGCGAGCCGGAATTCTGGGCTAGATTACAGACAATTATGTTTTAAAAAAGTCTTACTTGAAGGTAAAATACCACCAACCTGGCAGACTGCTATGCTAATTCCAATGTTTAAAAAAGGTATCAAGTTAGACCCCAATAATTACAGGTTACCGTCTATGCTTTATTCCACTGGCTAGCTCTTTGCTACTTTGCTACTCAATGAACTACAATCCTGAGTAGACAAGTCAAGCATTTTGTGCAAATTCCAAAATGGTTCAGACATGGTTATTCCACCACACATAATCTTGCTATCATGGAAATATTGCACTCTAGAGCTAGGAAGAGAGGGAATCCACCATTATATGTCCTCTACGTAGATTAAAGCTGCGTTCAATTCAATTTTTATTTTATTTTATTTTACATTTATAAAGCGCTCCCACAGCCCGCAGGCATCGAGGCGCTGTTACAGGAATTGTTTGTTTTTCTTAGTTGCGTAATTGTGTTTTTTTTTTTGTCTTAGTTACGTATTTATAACGCGCTTAAACACCCAGAGCTTTCTAAGCGCGGACCCGGGGATCGAACCTGTTGTTGCTTCGTGTCGTCTTGCTTCCAAGACGCGCACGCTGCCGCTGAGCATTCCTCCCGGGACACAATACCAAGAGAAAACGTATGGTTTAAATTGAAGTCTATGGGCTGCCCTGAAGGACTGCTTTATTACCTTAGATTATTACATCAAAATACCTCTGTGTCACTTAAACCCGACCAACAGGGCAACAGGACTAGCAAGGTAATGCAGAATAGAGGGGTGAAACAGGGCTGTGTTATGGCCCCTTTACTCTACAACCTATATGTATATGACATACCGGAGGCAATTACATCAGCCCATAATTGTCCCCCTAGGATAGGCCAAGAGCCTTGCACGGTTTTAGCCTACGCGGACAATTTAGTAATTTCCGACCATACATTTAGCAGTCTGCATAGATCGGCTCAAGCACCATGGGCATACGCAGACAGTAATGGTCTCACAATCAATCGTGAAAAGACACAAATTATGGTATTTACCAACAAGAAGATTGCTCGTCCTAGACTATTTGTGATTCTAAAATGTGTATGCTCCCTATTACAAAATACCTTGGTATTGAATTCGATCCCAGCGGCGACTTCACTACGTGCAGAAAAAAAAAAAATCACGAAACAGAGCATCACAGACCACCGTGCTAATTCACAATTAGACTATTAAACGAGGAGGTTTTACCTGGTGGGGCACAAGCCAACTCTATATCCAAGTTTTTGTGCCCATGATAACCTATGGTTTAGAAGCACTCTTACATATAGATCTCAAGTGGGTCCAGTTTACTGAGGGTAAATTCTGGCGGAAGATTCTTGGTTTGCCGTGTTGTGTTCCGATGGCTATTATTAGACTGGAGTAAGGCCCAATTTCTTTAAAAGCCACAGTCTTGAAAGACAGCAAAATATTAGAGTCTGCTAAACATCTGCTGCCTGAGTGCCCTAATATGTTTAAGACCTATGAGCTTTATTTTGGTATATATGTTTGTTTATTTATTTATAGGGCGCCAGAAAACCCTTGGGTAGCTGGGCGTACAGAATAACAAGAATGCTTAGAACTGGTTACAGGTTGCATATTACAGGTTGTTGGTAACAAATTGTACACAGTAATTACATTATGTACATTCTATACATGTAAGGGTGGAAAGGTAACAAATTATATACAGTAAATGCATTATGTACATTTTACATGTAAGAGTGGAGGGGTATGTGTGTCATCAGGTCACAATGCTCAGGGTCACCGGTGTCAGAGGTCGTTGCGTCGAAGCCAGGTGCGGGTATGATGCCTGAAGCTGTTGTAGGGCTGGTCCCTTAGTTCAACTGGTAGGGCGTTGCAGTACTGGGCTGCTTGCACAGGGAAGCCATTACCCTCCTGGTTTTTTTAGTCGGAATCTAGGGGTTTGGAGGCAGAAAGAGTTGACTGTTTTGGTTGGTCGTGCAGTGGTTTTTCTCATTATTCTATCCCTAAGGTTTGGGGGGGCTGCATTGTTCAGACATTTGAATGTTAGTGTGACAATTTTGAAGGTGATCCTATCGCTAATTTTTAGCCAGTTGTATTTTCTCCGCACATTCGAGATATGCTCTCTAGCTGGGAGCTTCAGGGCCGTTCTGAGCGCGTTGTTTTGTAGGGTTTGAAGTTTATTGATGATGTATTTATTTGTGCCTGCATAAAGTGCATTGCAGTAATCCAGTTTTGAGAGGATTAGTGCATTGGCTAGGATAATGCAGCTAGCTGGTGAGAGGAAGGGTCTGCATGCTTTAATAAGTTTACCGGTGTAGGCTGTAGATGAGGGCAGGGAGTTCACTTGTTTCCTTGGTTCCTTATGGACAAAGTGGAATCCAAATAGAAACCGAGGGATTTCACCTCTTTGGCAACGGGGATTATATGGCCATCGATATTGAAGGAGCTGTAGTTGGAGTCGAGTTTTTTTTAGGTTGTTGGGTGAGCCTAGAATGAGGATCTCTGTTATTTCGTCATTCAGGCAGAGGCCATGGGTTGCCATCCATGCCTGAATGAGGGTGTACATTTTCTTTACTAAAGCTGTATCCATAGTGAAATTGCCCGAAAGGT
Source organism: Ambystoma mexicanum (assembly GCF_040938575.1). Lineage (NCBI taxonomy): Eukaryota > Metazoa > Chordata > Amphibia > Caudata > Ambystomatidae > Ambystoma > Ambystoma mexicanum. Next base: position 24,265,260 of record NC_090930.1, read on the forward strand.
GGATGAGGATCTGGGTGTCGTCTGCATAATTTGTGTAGGGGACACCCAGTCTATCCAATTTGTTGAACAGCGGTTTAGTAAAGATATTATACATCGTTGGCGAGACACAAGAGCCCTGAGGGACTCCACATGTTGTCTGGATAGGGTCTGAAGTCTCTAAGGTGGAGAAGACTCGCATGCTTCTGTTGTCGAGAAAGGATTGGATCCAGGCTATGGCTTCACTTGAGAAGTGGGAGGCTGACGCTAGGTGTTTGCTGAGTACTGCGTGCTCCACTAGGTCAAAAGCCGCCGACAGATCAAGGAGGAGTAGCATAGCTGTGTATCCTTTATTGATGAGCTCGTCAATTTGGGGTTTGAGATCTATAAGGGCGGTCTCAGTGTCGTGTTGCGGTCTGAAGCCCGATTGACAAGTGCCGAGGAGTTGGTTGGTCTCCAGGTATTTTTAGATTTGGGGATAGGCCACTCTACTCTGTCAATTATCTTCAGGAGGAAAAGGACAGTGATGGGCCTATAGTTGGTGGGGATAGAGGGGTCTAGGGTTAGTTTTTTAAGCAGGGGGAGAATCCAGGACTCTTAAGCTGCTTGGGACAGTGCTAGATCAGAAGGAGGCATTGATGAGTTTAGTGATGAAGGGGGCAAGGTCTCTAGCGGCATCCTTGATTATCTGGGCCGGGCAGTAATCGCCTTTGCAATTGGACGGTTTTAGTGACGCAATGATTTTTTTCAGTTTCATGAGTGGAAACTTTAGAGAATTTGAAGGGTGTTAGGCTAGGTTTGGGCGTGGGCATGCCGGGAATTTCACTAAGAGAGAGCAAGGCTTTTTCTATAGCAACTTTTGATTGTAGTGTTTTTACTTTATCAGCGAGGGCATTTTGGATATTGGAGTGGACGAAGAGTGGCAGTCTTGCAGGAGAGTCTGTTGCCCAGTTCTACTCTTTTCAGCGTGGGGGAGGACCCTCACATATAAACCCTTTCTATCCGCGGAGCGGACGCGGAGTGGACGAAGAGTGGCAGTCTTGCAGTCATGTCAGCCAGGGCTGCAAGGGCAAACAGAGAAATGCGGGAAACTGCCATGAACCCAGAGCAAAATGAGCCTCTAAGAGAGCCTCCAAGAGAGGAAGAAATGGAAGAAGAGGGCAGACGCCTGAGGAGCGCCAAACTAAACCAGAAACAGCTGAGTCATAAACAACAACAACAAACACCAACATTTATGGATTCCCCAGAGACATTACCTCAAATGGGCTCCCCAAAACCGACGCCCCAGCAAGCGCCAGCGAACACCATAAAGGTATATCCAACCAAAAGCAAAGTCTTCCGGCCTCCAGTCTCAGAAGATCCCAAAGCAGCCCAGCATGACCCCCAGGAACGATCAGCCTTAACTGGAGGAGCAACTGATGACAAATGGGCAAAGAGCCTGGAAATCAAGACAGCTGAGGCCATGGCTGGCCGGAAAGACACCCGGCCGCCACTCCTAGCCGCCGCGGTTGAGCGGGACCCCGCGGAAGCGGCCCTCGAAGGAGGACCGCGGTCCGCGTGGGACGGCGGGGAGGGGCGGACGGGGCAGGAAGACACGGCCAAGGCGGACAGAGCCGCCGGGAGAGCGAGCCTCGGAGTGGGAACTAGGCCTGCCGGTCTGGCGCAGCACCCAATACCTCCCTCCCCCGGAGCCCAGCTGAGCGCTCCTCGCCCCACGGCGGGAGCCCTCGGAGGAGGGCTGCCAGACGTGGAAGCTGCTGAAGGAGGGGGGGGAAAAGAGACAGATGGCACGACGGCCCCAGGAGAGGCAGAACCGGAGGAGGTGGCGGGCACCCCACCCGAAGAGAACGGGCAGGGGAAGCCCGACGGAGAGCTGCACATCAACGGAGTACCGTCGACGTGTTCACTGGCGGAAAGGAAAGTGAAAGTGGTGGCTCTCATTCACAAAGAGGCGGAGGAAAGTGCAGAGACCAGTTGGGTCCCAGAAAAAATCAATGTACAAGGGCCATCAAACCCCAATAAAAAGAAAAGACAGAGAACAAGTTCCCTGCCTCTCAAGAAACTCAAGAACCGTATAACAACGAAAAACAAGTTTAGCAGCAGAACGAAAAAAGGGCCCCAGAAGCCCGAACAGCAACAAAAAACACCTGACCAATTGTTGATCAATACAAACGAAAACGACCCACCGCGAGGAGAAGGAGGGGTACTTAAAAACTCAATAAAAGATTATTTCTACGCAAACAGCAGACATAAAGCAACAAAAGAGTACCCGCAGAGGGAACTCACAGATCTTGAAATACTCGAAGCTTTAAACGACTGCCTGCCGGTAGCAAAACTACGCAGAGTTGAGCAATACGTTAGCGACAACCGGCCGCACAGTAAAAGACGGCCCTCAGGAGAAAGCAACAAGCCACAAGGGCAGTGGATTGACAAAGTGGGGCCTGAGGGGGAACCACCGTGCCCGACACTAGCCCAAAAGATTTCCACGAACTCACCAAGAGGCCAGCAAAATTTGAAACCGACAAAAGTCACAGAGAAGGGGGAATTGAAGAGAAACTCGGGCAAAGACCTAGAAATGGGGACTGTCACGTCTGAGTACATAGAAAACCCCCACACCATCCAAGAGGAGAGCCTCATTACAGTTGACCCAAATGACCCAATGGACTTAACAACAGAAATAAAGGAAGGCTCCTGCAACTTCAATCAGGCAACACCCTCACTGCCCGAGGGTATCACCTTGAACGTTGATAACTTCACAGGAACATACAGAGATAAAGTAAATAAGACACCAAATAAAATGCTGGGTCCAGAAAACCTCAACCAAGCGGGGCTCTGCAAAGTCCAAAACGAAAACACGACAAAAGGTAGGCCACCCATAGCAGACCCAGACGAATCTAATCAAGAAAACCTTACGAGACCCCATATCAACCAAAACTTGAATATGGGGGGAAATGACATTCGAAGTCCCCACATCGACAAAAACCGAAAAGGAAGAGCCTCACTAGAAACAACAAGGCCAAGTCGAGGCAGCTGGTCAAATCAGACAACAATCTTAACTGAATCCCCCTTAAGAAGAACTCCGTTACAGCACTCGACCAGCCCGACGGATTCCTCAAATAAAAAAAAAATGGACTTACTGTCAATTATGTCATCAGTGAACATTGCACTGGCACCATTTATGAAACTTTACGAAACTATCGCTGACTCCTTGAAAGACCACACAAGCATCCAAGCGATGATCCACAGTAAAGTTATCTTCTTGGAAGCTTACGTTATGGCCTTGGAAGCCAGAAAATCAAGCACAGCTACAATAAACGACGAGGGTTCGCCTCCACGACAAAAAGAGCAGTACGAAGACAAAGAACAAAGGCCGGTGAACAAAACGAGGGGGACTCAAACCACAGCTACTATAGGCCATACAACAAATAATCCACCAACAAAGGGAGTAAACAAAGAGGTGAATCTAAAACAAACTGAGACCCAACCAACAAAGAGACCACCATCTAGACAACCCCCAACTGGAAACCAAACTGCAGAAGGTATTTTTCAACTTTTCACACGACCAGTAAAACACAAGGAAAAACCACAAATGAAGGACAAAGAAATAGAGCCGAGGCAAACAAAAAATCCTGAAATTTCAGAAAAAAGAATCACCAGTTTATCACCGCCAATAACTGAAACGCCAAAAAAAAGAACCTTTACCCTATCCCCATCAACAATTGAACGCATCGAAGATGAAGAATTGATGAATCTGAGCCAACATCTGGCAGAGAATTCGCCCATGAGTCCAGTTGCACATTGCTCCAGTGAAGCACCAACATCACAATCACACAAAGGAAAGGAAAATACAGAATTCATAAGAAGTAACGAAGAAGCGACTAGAGGAAAAGCAGCAAAAAATTATAGGGAAAACGTGAAGAATGCAATAAACAAGGGCGCCAGTCCGATTGACGCAGAAAGACAGACAACGCCAAAAAGGATGCAGAAAGAAACAAAAAAAGAAAACGGAAGGTCGAAATCGAGACCCAGAGACAATCTGACCTCAGGAAACTGGAAAAAAGAACAAAGATACAACTCCTCAAGACAGAAAGGGGGTGAACGCGGTAAATCAAGAAGGAGATCGGCAGGTAGACGGAACGATCACAAACACATAAGAAAGCCGTCTAGAAACATAACACCGGGTAGACCGCGTTCCCAATCCACGAACGCCCATAACAAACCCAATACTGAAAAACGACTCAGCTCGTCACGAGACAAAGGAGAAACGATCTTTCGGTACAGATCCAGAACACAGAAATACAACCTAAAACCGAAAAAAGTGGACAAAGCTAAATGGCGTATAAAGATCACACAAGTGAAAGAAAACAGAGACGAAATAATCTTGAACCGAAACTCAGTGTTAACACTGTTTAAATACATTCGAAAGCTGAATAAAATAAAATCAGAAGATCTGCTTGTAGTAGAGCCAAGCCACGAAAATACAAAAGCAAAAACGGTACTCTATGTAACATCAACAACGTTGAAAAACCTGATCCTCGACTGTAGTGAAGAGCTGGACGAAATGGGCTACGAAGTTAAAGTGCAATCAAACAAAAGTGAAGAAGACAATAAAAGGGAGGCTGAAAACACAAGGCGTACTAATCCCAGTAAAAAGGAAGCAGACAGACACCCAATAAGTGCCTTAGGAAGAATGGGTCGCAATAAGTCGTCTGAAAAAAACAAGGACAGAGCAAGAGTCCGGGGAGCTGAAGAGAAACTGAGGGAAAAGCGACAAGCCTCGAAAGAAAACAAAAATCACGAAAGTCTTATAAAAACCAAAGACACAAAAAAACTTAATAAGGCCAAGGAAATTTCAGAAATAACAGCCAAACTCCCAACAGAAAAACCTCCCCAAAAAAGATGTGAACCCACGAAAGACATATGGTCCTGGTTGCCCAAAATTCTGAGGGGAAAAAAGCAAACATAGCAACCAGCGAGAGACGAGCACAGTCTACATGACAGACGTCGCGCGACCCCCTCAAAGTGCGAACTAAAAATGTGCTCGTGGAACACGAGAGGACATACCCACTTATTGTCTCCAAAAGACATGGACCTGGGATTATACGATCTTCTATGCCTCCAAGAAACCTGGCTGACTGAACCCCCTGCAATAGGGGGGTTCGAAGTCATCCTTGCACCAGCCAAACAAGGAAGTCGAGGAAGACCTTCGTCGGGATTACTGATCGCAACCAAAAAAGACTCAGGGATCAAACTAGAAGAAACATTGATCAGCAACCAAATGATCCTGATGGTTAAGGCGGCATGGAGACGGTGGAGCACCGTTAAAAACGCCTACGAGAAAGTCACCTTAATCGTAGTAAATACCTACTGGAACCCCGCAAGTATAGAGCCTACCGCCTACATAGAAAAAATGGAGGACGCGATAGATGAGGCACTATCGGAACATCTGGTAACATACTTCCTCATATGCGGTGACCTGAACGCTACGTGTATGAGCTCGGAAGAAAGAGTGGCGCACCTAGGCCACAACTCAACAGGCAAACAACGCGGCAACCTATGGGTCAAATTGATGAATTCAAGAAACCTTCACAATTTGCACGAAGCATTCCCAGACCCAAATCGCCCGCCATCATGGGAAATGAAGGAACTGGCAGGTACAATAGACTACATCTACGTCACTGAACCATTACTGGCAATAACGAAAGATTTTGAAATTACAAGAGTCACAGCCAGCGACCACAACCCCCTGTCAACAACCTGGATGTCAATAAGGCCACAGAACGAGTATGTTGAGCACCAAGTCATAGCCAACACGAAGGGAAATCGTCTATACCTTACAACTGAGGCCATCAAGGAAATAGAAAAAGGATTCAGCTCAATGCTAAATCACTTGGGCAAAAATACTACAGATTATACGCCATTCCTGACGAAGTTTAAGAAGACTCGTAAAACAAAAACAAACAGTGAAAATCCCCCAAGACATGTGTACGACCTAACACTGGTGGAGAAACGTCGGGCACTGCGAAAAATACAGCGCAAAGCAAAATCTTCAGGATCTCCAGGGGCTGTGAGAGCGGCAGAAGCGGAAACCAAACTATACAAAGCATGGGTTAAAGGCCACAGACTGTCTCTCTACCAACAAGATGCTGAAATCATTCTAAAAGCGATAAGTGGCAAGAACACAAAAGAATTCTGGAAAATCTTGAGAGCGGCTAACGAAACCCAAGAAAATACAATCATAAACGAGATTGGGGAAACTACTTGGACAAAACATTTCACTACTATGTACCAGGCACCAAGTTCCAACTTAAAATTACAGGTCGGAATGTCTACGGAGCCATGGATAATCATTGACGACCCACATGAAATCCAAATGAAAATCAGAGGCTTAAAAAACTCTCACGCCCCAGGACCCGACGGGATCACAAACTCCGATCTAAAAACACTTGAAAATGAGTGGCCAAGCCTGCTAAGCAAAATCTTTGGCAGAAGTTGCAACTTAAAAACGATACCACCCTCATGGAAACAAGCAACAATCGTTCCAATATTCAAGAAAGGAGACAAAAAAGACCCGAAAAATTACAGACCGATTGCGCTCCTGGACGTCATCGGCAAAGTGTTTGGTTCAATGCTTCTCGATCGCTTCAAGATCTGGATGGAGGAATCACCCTGTAACGACCCACTCCAAACAGGATTCAAAAGAAACCTGGGCACGACAGCCAACATCCTAATACTAAACGTGCTGAAAAACAGAGTACTGGAAGGAGGAACGAGAATTTTTGTGGCATTCATCGATCTGACACAAGCATTCGATCGGATAGACAGGGCCCGCCTATGGTCCAAACTGGAGACCTGGGAATGTCCACCGTCTATATTAAACCCGATCAAAGCACTATACACCGACACCTCAATACGCATCCGACTTGACCAAAACGGCCTGCTATCAGCACCCATCCCAACAGCGAGAGGAGTGAAGCAGGGGTGCCCGCTGGCCCCGGCCCTGTTTTTGGCATTCATTGGAGACATCCAAAACGAGGACCCAACAATTAGAGCATTTCCCCCAAAAATATGCAAAACCCCGATAACACGTTTGCTTTATGCAGACGACCTGGTCCTAATGGATCATACACCGATTGGTCTGCAGCGTCAACTGACAAAGCTCCAAGGGTATATGCAAGAAAACAAACTGGAAATAAACGTAAAGAAAACAAAATTCTTAGTACTGGAAAAAGCGACCAGGAAAACAGAAAAATTGAAACTAACTTTGGAAGGATCACTGATCGAGCGAGTGTTTAACTTCAAATACCTAGGAGTAACCCTAGACTCCTCTTCGCAAGACAAAGCCATGCAATCGGTCCTGATGTCCAAAGCCAACAAATTGGCAGCCCAAGCCAGGGCCATAGACAAAAAGTTTGGAAGATTCTCACTTATCCCTGTGCTAGAATACTACAAGAAAAAGGTGATGCCGACACTAACATATGGGGGAGATGCTATGATGAACTTACCACGATCCATTTGGACAAAAATTGAGGCAAAGTTCTGGCGAAAAGTCCTCAGTCTCCCAAACTCGACCCCAATAGCCTCAATTCGACGAGAGCTCAGTTTACCCTCTCTCAGAAGTTCAGTCTCACAATCGTCTCTAAGACTGTTCAGGAAATGCCGGATGGCTGAACCACCATCAATATACTTTCTCATCAACCTCGAAATAGAAAGGAATACAAGCAAAACCCTCAAAAAATGGAAAGAAGAAAACTTCAGCTTGCTAGAACAGGTCAATGCAGACGAAGAACAACTAATAAAGTACCCAAAGAGAACCTTCACCAAAATCAAAGAACTCGACTGGATAAGCACCCTGGAGACAGCAGGAAAAAACAAACTAACCTTACACCTGCCGTCAACCACGAAAAAACTCAATGAACTCCAGGAATATATAAAGAAGTTCCCATCCAGGAAAGGGAGAGACATGCTGATGAGAGCCCGTCTAAATGTCTTGCAGACAAACGAGATCCTGACAATTAGAGGCCAGTCGGAGAACAATAATTGTCGATTTTGTGAGACACAAGAAAAGGAAACAATCCGCCACTTGCTCCTAAAATGTGCCTCAAACCAACATATAAGAAGAAGATACTTAAAAGCAACCTTCTCAGATTTCATCATAGAGGACGAAGAAACATGTTGGTCTCGTTTGATTGGAGGCGACAAAACATCATGGCAAATAGCATCCTACAAAATCTTGGAAGCCATAAACTGGCCGATAAAGGCACATTTTTAGAGAGCTGTTCTCATTTTATCATCTTCTTTCCTTTTTATCTTCGCCACGCTTACAGACACAGACAGAAACCTCAAACTTTGTAAAAATCTTTTGATTAAATACAAATAAAAAAAAAAAAAAAAAAAAAAAAAATATTGGTACACCATTGCTTGTCTTTGGGTACGTTATCAGGTGGTGATATGGAGGATTCGAGTTCTCGCAAGATTGCGAATAGTTCCTTTGTATTGGAGCATGCTTTGGAAATTTGGTCGTTATAGACTTCTTTTTTAGCTTGGATGATTGCTTTCTTATAATTCGTAGCGCACAGTTTGAGTTTAAGTTTATTTTCAGCTGTAGGGGAATGTTGCCATACAGTTTCAAGTTTCCTTTTTTCCAGTCTCAGTTCTTTTAGATGGGGGGTGAACCAAGTATTAAGGTGGGATTGTTGTTTACTTTTACAGTTTTTCAGTGGGGCGATGGTGTCCATGGCTATGGCCATGGTGTTGTTGTATAGTTTAACCATGGTGTCTGGGTCAGAATCAAATGGCAAGGCATTGATGGTTGGTAGGAGCAGGGGTAGGATATTGTCTGGTGTGATGTTTTTTCTGGATCTAGTAGGAACAGATAGTGCCATTGTTTTTTCAATTCTGGGCATCTTGTTAAGTAGAAATTGATGAGGAAGTGGTCAGTCCAAGGCTGGGGTGTAATTTTAGTGATAGTAGTAGGGCAGTTGGAAGTGGCTACCCATGTCTACATATGGCCCTTTAGCTCCGCTGCATTAAAACCATGAGATTTCAATTGCTTACTGCAATCTACAACGTCTGGTTGACGATTGAAACCCTACTGGGTATTTCAACATAGGGAACTGCAATGTTCCCTTTGAAAGAGAGCCTCCAACCGTTGCAGGGCGGAATACGATACGGGCACTATGTGCCATATGTTGTGAATGCACAGGAAGAGTCTCTTACTGTGGGCACGAACTCATGGGACCGAATTCGCTCTTCTATTGCCCATTGCCTTACACCTTGCTTTTCATCTACCTGAATACGATGCTTTCTGCGAGAGGCAAAATATGGGTCATTGCACAATGTACATATTATATATGGTCAGAAGCACTTTTATTTTATTTTTATTTTCATTTATTTTCTTTTGAACTGACATTTTCTTTGAACTTGTTCTTGTATATTATTGTATATTTTATGTTTGGATTCTGTGTAATTATGTTTAAAGTTTACCTTTTAAACTGAATCACATTAATAATAAATAAATTGAGGCTTTGAAGAAAGACTCATTGTTGAAAAAAAGAAATAGGCCATGACACAGGACACACCAGCAAAAAAAGAAGAAAACTAACAAAGTTGATGTTCAAACGGTACATGTTACAGGATAATATTGCAATTGTCTCCCATATTCAATAAAGTGATAGGATTTCTAATGGAATCCTTTCTGTGGAGACCGGTCAATACATACCCTTCCTGGTCTGAACTCAGGGAAGAGGTCGGTGACAAAGGGCAGCTGCTTGGTGGCATCCCGCTGCATGATGCCTGCTAACGGCAGAGTCAGATTGTCGTCTTTGGACTCATCCTGCCTGGCCTCCTGTGGGCCCAGCTCAGACTCTGAGTCAGAGGAGCTGCTGAAGTCCATTTTCTCCAGGGCAGTGGAGGACGGAGCAATGATGGATGGGAGAATGATGCTGTCGCCATCTTCTGAGGCTGAAAGAAATAAAAGTTAGGGGGAAAATAACAACATTATCACAATGAAAGACTGTAGAAATTATTCTTCTGCATGACACACACTGCCAACCAATGCACAACTAGGCAGTTGCGTGAAATTAAGATGGAAAGCTAGATCTCATGAAAAATGCCAGATGAACGAATGAAGAGGAATCCACCTGGATCAGGACACATGCTGACGGAGCCTTCAGAGGAGAGGTGGGGGAAAGGATGGCCAGACACAGGGAGACTTACAGAGGAGACCACACAAAGAAGGATGTCATACATACAGATGCTTTGAGAGAACACCCAGTTTGAGAAGGAGGTAGCAAAGTCTAGGCACAAACAATCCTAAAGCATTTCTTGGCTCCCCAAGTGGAGCTGTGGTAAAGTGATCAGGTAAAGCGACGGAATGAACAAGAATCAAGGTGTGAAAGTTTTGTAATAATGGTCTATCCAAATGAGCACTACATTATAAGGGATTTTATTAAAATCAAGTTGTCAGGATGGTAAGTGGTCAAGAGGATAGCCATCTTGAAATTGTCACTTTAATGGTTCAGTTAGAAACTTGTATTAGAATAGCAAGTCTGTAATTCTCACCGTTTGTGGTCTTTCACTACAGTGTCCAGCATGCACTCATTTTGTTTCATAATTGTATATGTGCATGTGACTATACTATTCATTATGCCATTTTTCCCTTCTGCATCCATCTATTCCGACAACTGAGCCACATAGATCAAACATGGCTGTCAAACTTGCTCTGTTATTGTTCAGGGGATTTGTCAATTTTGCAGCTTATACTCCATTGATATTCACCATTACTTGGCATCCTGGCCACTTTTTAGGTGAGCGAGCAAGATAAAACTATGTGCCTTAAGAAACAGCATTTAAGCAGTTCTTGCCTAGCCAGGTAAGCGAAAGCCCCAACATTTTAATGAATGATTCATAGGTAGGTATCTGGATGGTTCTATATTCCTTCATCGAGGACTATTTTTGTGATCGGTTTTTAACAAAAATGTTTTGCTGAAATAACCCATTGAAAATGTAATTTTTTATTTTCTATTATTAAATTTTTTTTATTTTCCTGACCCCACGCCCAACACTTTATATGCCCTTTCCAACACCCTTATATTTTTTTGATGGGTTTTCTCTGTGAAATATATTTTCGAAAAAATAGTCGATGAAACCATGGTATACGATCTGGATAGGGGTTTAGGTCCCCTTTCATCAAGACTCAGCGACCCCAACCAACTGCGCGCATGCCTGCCCACGCCCACCCATTCCATGATGGCCTGACCTACTTGACCACTGTTTAATACATGCGCAATGTTTTTTGTTAGTTTCGGCTGATCGACCCTCTGTGGGAATGGTGCCAATTCCATTTCTTGTTGTTTGTTAAACGACGGGTATGCCGGCCTTGTTGTTGTTAACTAATAAAAATAATGTATTTTAAAAAAAAAGAGACTTGGCGAAAGCCACAAGTACATTTTTAAGAGTTTAGAAACAAAGCACCTCGATTAGAAAGCACTAGCTATAAATAGAAAGCATCAGAACAGTGCAGGTCTAAAGCGTGGTCCATCCAATGAGAGTTGTAATAACTAGGCAGCCAATCCCAATAAATGGTTCCTCAAAGCATTATTTGGGAGAGGTGACTCAATAGCCAAATTTCAGACTGTGGAACCAAAATGTTGAGGTGCATGTCCCCACTTTGCCAACAGTAGAGTAATGTGCTGTCTAATGCTGGGGGCAATGCTGGGCTCGTTGCCGATTATTGTGGGATTGAGGTCATTCAATTGAAAGGCATCTAACAGACCCCATCTCACAAGCCCAAGGCAAGATTATATTCATGTCTGCTTGTTTGACACGAAAAACAGCCCGATTTCGTCCAAAATTTCAAATGCCAATGTTCACATCATGAATAATGATCTGCAAGTCTGTGTCACACGAGGACCATAAGCTTGTGATCGTATCACGCATTTCTTTTGTAGGGTGCATTTAAAGCTTTAAGCTTGTCTACTAAAGCTCAGATGAGCTTTTTTAGGTTAGGCTAGGATTCCAGCGTGTGCAGACTTGCATTTATGAGGCGGACAACAATAGTGACCACTCATATAATGCCCAACACAAAATAAATATTTTTCTTTAGTTACTCATTCAAACACTACAATTTTGAATATTTATGCGCCTAATGGGAACCAAGCCGCTTTTTTTTGAGATTCTGGATGGAGTATTGGACCAACTGGGCTGTACAGAGGTTATAATTGGGGAGACTTTAATACTTCGAATGAAATGAAAATAGATGAAACTACCCGGGGAAGTTCTTACACTAAAGCTAAAACGTGAAAGGGACTTTTAAGATTGATAGATCAGTGGGATTTGCATGACATTTGGCGGGATCTTAATGGGGAGAGAAGAAGTTATACTTTTCGTTTGATGGTACATGGAACGTCTTCATGTATTGACTTCTTTCTTGTCCGTAGAAGTCTATGTTTGAACGTTTGTAATTCAGCAATTGGTAATGTTAATTTCCGACCACGCGCCTGTTTTTTGGCATTAGATGAATCTGCAAGCGGTTTGAGGTCTAAGAAACAATGGCATATGACAGCTGCTCTCAGATTCGGAATTTGGTAACCATATAGAAACAGATGTATCACGGTTTATGAAGGATAATATGCATTCAGTTGACTCCATATTGGTGATTTGGGATGCGTTGAAGGCAACATTGCGTGGTAAAATTAATAGTTCAGCTTCATACAAGAAACGACAACGGGAGAAGGTTATGGTCAAACTAGAGGACGTGTATAAAGCAAGTGAGGTACGCTATTGTGGTTGTCCAAGTAAGGAGAATATGTTGCTTTGTAACATGTGAAACAAGCTTTGGATTGTGAACTTCATCATAAGGCAGAGATGCACTTATTCTTTCGCGACAAGCTTTCTGGGGATGGGGTAAGCGGTCAGGAGCCTTGGTGGAAAACCGTATACAGCAGAAAGAGAATAGCAGACAGGTGCTTTTTGTTCTGGATAAGGGAGGAACAATAAGGAGAAAGAATGAGGAAATCTGTGAGGAATTCAGACAATACTATGTCTCCCTATATAGGGCTGTTGAAATTGTGTTGGAGTTAGAAATTAATTATTATCTCCGTTCAATAGAAATGCTAAGCTGAACGTGGGCCAAAGATTAGCTCTTGATGTGCCAATAACAGCAGAGAAAATCGAAAATTCAATAAATGCATCGGCGAATGGTTAATTTCCTGGCCTTGATGGATTCCCAATAGAGTTTTATAAAATTTTTAGTCAGACCCTGGCCCCTTTTCTTGCACAATTTTATGCAGAGATCATGCATAAAGAAGCGGTCGCTGAGTCAATACAGACTCCATTAATTAATGGTTATTCTGAAACCAGATAAAAAACCCTCGCTGTGTGAGAATTATCTGCCTTTTTCTCTTTTGAATGTTGATGTAAAGCTCTTAGTGAAAATATTTGCTAAAAGATTACATGGCTTGCTTCCCAAACTGGTTCATAAAAAAATCAGACAGGTTTTGTAAGTGGATGGAACTGCTTGACGTTATTTACCTAAAGAGGCATTCAGCAGATGCATATACGGCTGTCAGTATTGATGCAGAAAAGGCTTTTGACAGGGTAAGTTCGGATTTCTTATGCCAAGTCTTGCTTAAAGTAAATTGTGGACTTTTTAGAGCCTTATATAGTGGTGCAAAGGCGGCTGTAGCCGTTAATGGTTGTCGATCAGAATGTTTCCTGATTCAAAAAAGGGACTCGTCCGGGCTGCCCCTTTTCTCCATTGTTGTTTGATTTATTCTTTGAGCCTCTTGCCGTTCTGCTCAGAAACCATCTAGGTATAATGGGCATTCCGTTTGGGGAATACATCTCAAAAGTCCTCTTATATGCAGATGACCTTTGGGTCTTAATATGAAATCCAGAGTGCTCATATCCGGGAACTTCTTTTGACATTACAGGAATTTGGTAGTTTCTCTAATTATAAGGTGAATGTCACAAAGACTCACATTTTTCCAATTACCCTTTCATGTCATAGGGGGTTATTTGAGGACATATGTTCCAAATATGCTCCTCTGAAATTGAAACAAACTAATCTAAATCTTGGGATGGACCCGCATTGGCCCTACTACGCACACAGGTGCGACAAGCAAACAAACTGTGGCGTCCAACAAATTGGATAGTGATGCAGTTAAGGCTAAGGGTGCATCAAAACTGTATAAAACAGTCCTATTTGAAACTAAAAAGGAGTTCCTACATAGGCAAATCGAGCAGGCAGGGAACCAAGCAAAGGCACTGTTCGCTGTGGTTTCTAGGAAAAGATTGTGTATATTCAGGAAAATATTGCTAATGTGAGAGTTCTAAAAAATAAAAATGGGAGGCGCCAACGGTAGAGACAGATAGAGAAGAGAACATGGAAGATAAGAACAAGTTACTTACCAACTGTAATGTTCTTTCGACTGGATGTTCCTCCCACGTATTCCTCATCTATGATATCGTATCTCCCAGCTTCGCTGCTTCGGAAAACATTTTCGGCAGAGGGTGCTGTGCACGAGGTTGAGCCATTGATGTCCCTCGGAGTTCGCCATAGCGCGTCGACGTCACTCGAGATAGGTTGTGCGGTGCCTGTTGGTTTCAGTTCTGTTTTTTCGATTATTAAGTAGAGGAACCAGATAGGCGTGCTCCAGACACAAAGGTCTTCGCAAACCTCAACAAGCAAACTTGTAAATTGTACAGCGGGTTAGGATGGGTGGGGCGATGAGGAATACGTGGGAGGAAAATCCCGTCAAAAGAACATTACAGTTGGTAAGTAACTTGTTCTTCGAATGGATTGTGTCCTCCCACGTATTCCTCATCTATGATAGACTCCCAAAGCAGTAAGAAATTTGGAGGTGGGAGTACTATTTAACTTTTTTCATGTACAGAATGAAGTACTGCTTTTGCGAATAAACCCTCTTGGGAGGATGAAGTATCTAAGCAGTAATTCTTAACAAATGTGTGAATTGAAGTCCAGCCGCGGAAGTAGACATGCCCCTCGTGGAATGAGCTCTATGTCCTTCCGGTGGATATTTCCCTGCCAGTCTGTAACACTCCATAATGGCTCGAGTAATCCAACGGGATATAGTTTGTTTTGCGTCAGATAATCCAAATTTGGGACCAGTATAACCAACAAAGAGCCTGTCTTCTTGATGTAATATTGACATTCTGGGAATATAAAAACTCAGAGCCCTTTTTGGGTCGAGTCGGTGCAGTCTCTCCTCCTCTTTACCCAAATGAGGGGGAGGGTAGAAAGATGGAAGTAGTATTTTCTGCGACAGGTTAAAGTCAGAAACTACCTTCGGCAAGAAGGATGGTTTAACTTTAAGGATTACCTTGTCTTTATGAAAAGTAGTATAAGGTGGTTTACATGAAAGAGCCTGCAACTCGCTTACCCTGCGGGCTGATGTTAGCGCTACAAGAAGGGCAGTTTTCAATGTCAAGAGCCTTAATGGACAGGAATGTGAAGGCTCGAAAGGTACACCCGTTAGACATTTCAAAACAAGATTTAAATCCCAGGCCGGGTCATGAAATGGTATTGGTGGGAACACATTAGTGAGCCCTTTTAGAAACTGGATGACTAACGGGATTTTGAAATATGAGACCTCCTCAGAGGAGCGCTTGAAAACCGAAAGTGCGGCCAAATATCCTTTCATTGTTTCAATCTGGAGCCTCAGATTGGCTAGATGTAGCAGGAAAGAGAACACTATGGGAATGCCACACTGAAAAGGGTCCACATTCTGGTCTTTGCACCAGTTACTGAATTTATTCCAACGACACCGGTACAAATATTTTTTTGCTGGCCTTCTGGCCGAAAGCAAGATCTCCATTACGTCGTCTGGGTTGGTCCCATTCCTTTTATCTCAGCCTCTCAGAAACCATGCGTGAAGGCTGAGTGTTTTGACCACTAGATGGAGAACCCGACCGTCCTCTTGCGAGAGAAGATCCTCTCTCACTCGTGGGAGACTGTGCTCTGCCTGCTCAGAGCATCCGCCGCCGTATTCTTCTCTCCGGCTAGGTGAACTGCCGATAGAGATATTCCTTCTTGTATTGCCCAGAACCAGAGCTGCATTGCCTCTCTGCACAGTGGTAGTGACCCTACTCCTCCTCTCCTGTTGAGGTAGTACATGGCCACTGTGTTGTCCGTCATTATCAGGACATTTTTCCCTGTATCAAGGGCAGAAAGGCCATCAGCGCTAGTCTGATTGCCCTCAGCTCCAGCAGGTTGATATGTAGTTTGGACTCCGATGGAGACCAACGACCGCGATGGTTGACATGGGCTCCCCACCCTGTAAGTGAGGCATCCGTCACTTACGTAATCTCCGGCCATGGTTGCCAAAAACCTTCTCCCTTGAGGATATTGTCCTTGCAAGTCCACCATAGAAGGTCCTGAGCCACTCTGCTCGGAACTTGCACAAGGTCTGACATATTCCTCAAAAACTGGGACCACTGAGTTCTGAGGGCCCACTGAAGGGACCTCATCCTCAGTCTTGCCTCCGGCACCAGAAAAACACAGGATGCCAGGAGACCGAGCAACCTCAGAAAATCATAGGCCGGTAGACTCTGGGCATTCTGGAACCGTGTTACCATCTGCAGAATGTGCTGTGCTCTCATTTCGGGTGGCGATTCTTTCCCTGGGGCAGTTTCCAAGAGCGCTCTGATGAATTGAAGCTTTTGAGAAGGTATCATGTTGGACTTCTTGTAATTGAGGGAGAAGCCAAGCCTGTGGAGGAGGTGGCAGGTGATCTCCTGGGCCTGTTCGGTTGAACGAGCCCCGATTAACCAATCGTCCAGGTAGGGGTAGACGTGAATCCCCCCTCTCCTGAGACTCGCTACCACACCCGCCATCAGCGTGGTGAAAACCCTCAGACGGAGGTGAGCCTGAATGGCAGAACTCAAAACCGATAGTGAGAACCACCAACTGAGAATCTAAGGTACTTTCTGTGTTTGAGATGGATTGGCACATGAAAGTAAGCATCCTGAAGGTCCAATGATACCAACCAGTCTTGGAGTTGGAGAGCCTGAAGGATCTGAGAAAGGGTAACCATCTTGAACTTTGTCCTTACTGATGAATTTATTCAAATTTCTTAAGTCCAAGATGGGTCTCAGTCCTCCGTCCTTCTTGGGGATGAGAAAGTATGGGGAGTACCAGCCCTTGTTCCTCTCCGCTACAGGTACATGTTCTATCGCACCTTTCTTTAGCAGGGTTAACATTTCCTGCACAAGGAGGGGGTCTGGAATTTTGGCAGAGCTGGTCCCGGTGGATGATCGAGGCCTTTTTTATAAATGCAAGGTAGTAACCTAGGTTTACTGTTTCCAGTGCCCAAACATCTGAAGTAATGCCCCGCCATACCTTCAGATGTCGAGAAATCCTGCCTCCGACCGGGGTTTTGTGGGTGAATGCCTCAAAGCGGGCTAGCGTCGGGTGCAGTAGTGGCTGAGGGCACAGATAACGCTGCTGAGGTTGATTTCGCACCTCTTACTCGTCCACCTCGAGGAAGCTTTCTTTGTCCTTTATGTACAGCTGTCCTTTTCCCCTACCAAATGAGGAGTAGTATTGAAAAGATAGACCTCTCCAGGAAGATGACCCTGAGTAGAGGCGTTGAGGAGGTCAAACGGAGGCGCTAAAATACTTAGCTGCCGCCCTGGAGGTCTGCAGCTACTCCAAACGGTCATCTGCCTTGCTACCGAACAACCTCGAACCGTCTAAAGGCATGTTAAGAAGCTTGTCCTGCACGTCCTGTGCAAATGGAACAAGTTACCTACCTGTAACTGTTGTTCTCCAGCATGGGTCTGGCATGGATTCACATGCTCATGAATATTCCCCGTCGTCAGGCTGGGAATCCTCTGTAAAGAAAAATCAGTATCAGTTTTGTTTCTGATCTGTCTTTCGTAGTAGTAACCAATCACTGATCTCTGCGTCACACTGACCACAGCCAATGACTGCCCTCTCCCTAAGCCCCGCCTCTGGCAGCCATCTTCAGATTTGGTAGCACGTGAAGAGGCAGTATGACCAAGTGAAGAGCCGCAGAGGGGTAGGCGGGAGGGTTCGCATGTGAATCCATGCCAGACCCATGCTGGAGAACAACAGTTACAGGTAAGTAACCTGTTCCTTCTCCAGCATGGAGTCTGGCATGGATTCACATGCTCATGAATATAGGAATAAATAGCAGTACACACATGCACAACCACGGGAGGTGGCAACAGGCTCAACATTAAGCATCTCTTACCTCCTCACCAGGCTCACCTTAAGCGAACAGATTGCGCAGCACTGCTTGGCCGACCCTGGACTCCTCCCTGGAATCCCGATCGACGCAGTAGAATCTCGTGAAGGTGTGCGTCGACCTCCACGTAGCAGCCCTGCAGATGTCCAGCAGGGGCACACCAGATAAGAACGCCGTAGTAGCAGCGATCGCTCTGGTCGAATGGGCTCTCGGACGGCCTGGTAGCGGTCGGTTAGCCAACCGGTGGCAGTGCATGATGCAGCCGGAGAGCCATCTGGAAATAGAAGACTTCGAGAGGGCCTTCCATTGATTCACAGGTCCAAAGTTCACGAACAGCTGTGATGTCCTCCGGAAACTCTTCGTGCGGTCCACGTAGAACTTCGGCGCTCTAGCCACATCCAGCGAGTGCAAAGTCCTCTCGGCCGGCGACGAAGGAGACGGGAAGAAAACAGGTAACACCAAGGGCTCGTTAAGATGGAAGTCCGACGGCACCTTGGGCATAAAGGAGGGGTGCGTCCTAAGCACCACCCTCGAGGCATGGAAAGTCAAGTACGGTGCTTTGCAGGATAGGGCCTGGATCTCTCCCACTCGTCGTGCGGAGGTAATGGCCACCAGGAATGCAGTCTTCCACGACACAAACTTCATTGGTGTGGAGTGCATCGGCTCGAATGGGGGCCCCATGAGCCTGGTCAGCACCACGTTAAGTTCCCACGCCGGGGCCTTCACCGGCGGGAACGACCGGAACAGTCCTTTCATAAACTCTTTTACCAGTCGATGGGACCACAGGGACGTCCTCCCTGTGGTTCTGGTATATCTGGAGATCGCCGCCAGATGAATCTTAATGGAGGCATGGGCTAGCCCAGCCTTTGCCAGCGATAGCAGGTACAGCAGCACTTGAGGGGCCGTAATCCGTAGGGGGTTGATCTTCTGTGCTCGGCACCAGATAGAGAACCTCTTCCACTTATGACCGTAGCATTTGAGAGTCGAGGACGCCCTGGCCTTTGCAAGAACCTCTCTGCAATCGGCCGGTATATCACAGCCTCCAAACTCTAGCGCTGCAGGAGCCAAGCCTGCAGGTTCAGCGACGCCGGGTCGTGGTGGAAGATGGCGTCTCCTTCTCTGGAGAGAAGGTCCGCGTCCACCGACAGCTTGATGGGAGGGGACGTTGACAAGTCCAGAAGGTCCGGGAACCAGATCTGCCTCGGCCACGCCGGTGCGACGAGGATCATCCTGCACCGGGACCTCTTGAGCTGGCTGATGAGTCGAAGCAGCAACGGCAACGGACGGAACGCATACAGGTATAGGCCGTCCCAGGGGAACGAGAACGCATCGCCCATGCTTCTCGGCTGGGGAAACCTGCTGGCGAACCTCTTGCACTTCGAGTTCGTCGCTGTTGCGAACAGGTCGATTTGGGGTTTGCCCCATCGTCGGAAGAGTTGATCCACCTGATCCTGGCGCAGTTCCCACTCGTGACACGCGCGCAGCTCCCTGCTGAGCGAGTCGGCGATGGTGTTGCTTTCTCCTGCCAGGTGGAAGGGAACCAGGAACATCCCCTGGGCGACCGCCCAGTGCCACAGATCCTGTGCCTCCTTGGATAGGGTTGGGGATCTGGTGCCTCCCCGCTTCCGTATGTAAAACATTGTCGTGGTGTTGTCCGTGAAGATCCGCACCACCTTGCCCTTGAGCGACGGGAGGAACGATTTGAGAGCCCAGAACACGGCTCGGAGTTCCAGGACGTTGATGTGCAGGAGCCTCTCCTCCGGGAGCCAGTCTTCGAAGGTGCCCGTCGCCTGCATCCAACGGGCGTCGAGAAATTCTTGAAGAGGGCGCATCCGTAGTCTGCAGAGGCGCACCAGGTAGATGCAAGAGGACATCATCCCCAGGAGGGACTTGATGGACCTCACCCTGGCCACGTCCGTGGCTAGCAGGCGCTGCACTTTGCCTAGAATGGTCTTCGTCCGTTCTTCCGACGGGGCCGCAAGGCGCCTCACTGTATGGAGCTTCGCTCCCAGAAACAGGGCCACCTGCGACGGCACCAGGTGGGACTTTGGGTAGTTTATGGCGAATCCCAGGTCTGTGAGTAGCAGGACGGTCCTCGCGGTGTGTTCGACAGCGAGCTCCCTCGTCCTTGAGCGGATGAGCCAGTTGTCCAGGTAGGGGAAGACGTGAATCCCCTGCAGGCGCAGCCGCGCCGCCACTGGTGCTAGGCACTTGGTAAAGACCCTGGGGGCCGACTTCAATCCGAACGGCAGTGCTCTGAATTGGTAGTGGCGTCCCTGGACGACGAACCTGAGGAACTTTCGGTGACTTTTGAGGATGGGAACATGGAAGTATGCATCCTCCAGGTCCGACGACGATAGAAAGTCGCCTTCCTCCAGATGTCCCAGTACGTGCTGGAGGGTGACCATCCTGAACTTTTGTGATCTGATGTATTTGTTCAAACGACGAAGGTCCAGGATGGGGCGCCAGCCACCCGTCTTCTTCCTGACGAGGAAGAACCTTGAGTACACCCCGGAGCCCCGGATCCTCTTCGGGACAAGCTTGATGGCGCCTTTCCTGAGCATCGCCCGTACTTCCAACAGCAGTTGCGGGACGTGATTTTCCTTCCTGGCCACAGGTGGAACGTGAGGGCACTTCTTCAGGAATTCGATAGAGTGTCCTCTTGCCAGGGTATCCAGCACCCAACGGTCGGTGGAGATGGACTTCCACACGCCAACGAAATTCGTCAGCCGGCCTCCCACCGGGGTGCTTCGGTGGGGGCCCGAGACCACGGCCGGTTCAGTCCTGCTTGGAGGTGGTGGCCTTGCAGCCCTGGCCACCTTGCCGACGGCGGCGAGGCGCTCCCTGCTTGCCGCGACCCCTGTAGGCCTCCTGAGACGAGGAGCGTGCCGCCTTACGGTAGGACGACGAGCCACCGCTGGATCCCTTGGAGGCACCCCGTCTGCCTCCGGAGCTCCGAAAGGGCCGTCGTTGATGAAGGGCTCCTAGGGCGCGGGCCGTCTCCGTGTCCGTTTTTATGGCTTGGAGGGATTTGTCCACCGCCTTCCTGAACAAGTTGCTGCCGTCGAACGGCATGTCCAACACCCTGGTCTGGACGTCCTGACGGAAGTCGGTCGCCCGGAGCCAACCCCGTCGTCGTAGGCAAACACCGTTGCCCAGCTGGCGGAACCCGGTATCGGCAATATCGGTTGCCACCGACGCCACCTCGCCCTCTTGCAGTATTTCCAGGGCCTCGGACCTCTTGTCGTCTGGCAGGAAGTCCAATATGGGGGACAGCTTAAACCAGAGCTCCCTGTCATAACGGGCCACGATCGCCAGGGCGTTGGCCGCTTTGATC
This sequence comes from Ambystoma mexicanum, assembly GCF_040938575.1. Classification (NCBI taxonomy): domain Eukaryota; kingdom Metazoa; phylum Chordata; class Amphibia; order Caudata; family Ambystomatidae; genus Ambystoma; species Ambystoma mexicanum. The sequence continues at coordinate 24,286,806 of NC_090930.1, forward strand.
GTCGTCGCCGCCGACGAAATGACCCGCCGCCCCATGGCGTCCAACTTCTTTCCCTCGCCGTCCGGCGACCGAGACGACCGAGTCTGGCGTTGGTTGGGCCCTGAGGCACAGGGGAGCGGTTTCGGGAACCCGGTACTTCTTCTCGTACCGGTCCCGTTTGGCTGGTGCCGTGGAGGGGTTTTTGAGAACCGACAGGCCCTCCTCCCAGATGTCATCGATTAGAGGCACCGCGATGACAGTCTTCCTCTTGGCCTCCCGGCGCTGATAGAGGAAACCTTCCTTTTTCTGCTCCTCCAGAGCTGGAACAATTCGGACGCCCTCGCGATCATGGCGTGGAATGAACCAATCTCGTCGGGCGGCGAGGCCCGTGCGACGGGAGACCCGTCGTCGTCGCCGCCCTCAGAACCCGTCGCCGAGCCCAACGCACCGTCATCTCCCGACTCGTGGGAGGATGAGGAGGGAACTGCAGGCCTTACGGGGGCGAGCGGAGGAGGGTTGGGTCCTCCATCGTTTGTTCTGAGGACTTCCCGACGGGCCAGCTTGCGGGTCCTCTGGCCTGGGCCGTGGGAATCTCGTCCTTATCTCAGAGCATAAGGACTGGATTGCAGACAAAATGGCCGTCGAGCCATCCTGAGGCCTGGGTTCCAGCTGAGCCGGAAGGGAAGGCTGCTCTTCCTCGCCATTGTCGTCTTCCTCGGTTATCTCCCGAGGATCTTCCTTACGGGATCGAACCTTCTCGAATTGGACTTCGAGGTTCCTCACACGGCCTCGGTCAGTTCCTCCTCCAAAGCTGACTCCGAGCTCGAGGAGGCTACCGTGCCCCCCCCCCTCGCTTCTTCCATCATGGCGGCCACGACGATGGGCTGAAAAGAGGATTCCCTCCTTGGCGGCAGGGAAACTCTAGTCCCGGAGGCAGTCTCCGCTGGCGGGGTCTCTGCCGGCTTGGCCAGAGTCGCCGCGATCGCCTCGATAGAAGCCTTTGCCTGCTGGGTAGGGGCCTTCAACACCTTAGGTGCGTCCCGGGCCTTCTCCTTCCGGGGAGGGGCGACGCCTCGCTCCCCCTCTTCCGAAATCGGACGGGGCTTCTCCCGAAGCTTACCCAGGGTCTCGGACTTCCTCTTCCCCGAACCGGAGCGCTGGCTCGTGGTTGACGGTGCCAGGGAAGGTGCGCCTTGCCTGGCGACCGAAGAGCCCGACCTTTTGGCGCTCCCAGAGCCAGCGGACTCACGGCGCTTGGCCTGGTGTTGGGCCCCCGTCGCTGGGGCGCCCGCACAGGACTTAGAAGCCCGCTCGGACCCTTTCTTCTTCTTCTCACCCATTGAGCCCTTCTCCAACCAGCTGGCGAGACGGGATCGACGGTCCCTCATTGTCCGCTCCGACAAGTTCTTACAGAACTGGCAGTCCTTCTCTACATGAGTCTTGTCCCCATGAAGACAGTAGAGGCATCGCAAATGTTCTTCTTCCTTAAACACATTCTGCAGCCCGCATCCATGGCAGCTGCGAAACAGCTTGGGTCCGGGCGACGAACTCGCATCCTGGGCCATCTCGAAGAAGTCCGCGAATCTTCTGGAATCCTCCAAGAAGTTGATTCGACGAAATCTTCACCCTTGAGGGGCGTAGGAAAAACCCGCAAAGGGTAGCCGTTAACGGGAGTAGAAACGGTGGAGCTTGAGACTCGATTAACCGAAAAAATGTGAAAATTCACCTGAAAAAGCACGAAACACGCAGTAAAAGCTCGAGAGCTAAGCACGAGGACTCCCAACACTTGAACGTGCGGTAAAAATCTGAAGATGGCTGCCAGAGGCGGGGCTTAGGTAGAGGGCAGTCATTGGCTGTGGTCAGTATGACGCAGAGATCAGTGATTGGTTACTACTACGAAAGACAGATCAGAAACGAAACCGATACTGATTTTTCTTTACCGGGGATTCCCAGCCTGACGACGGGGAATATTCATGAGCATGTGAATCCATGCCAGACCCCATGCTGGAGAACCTGATTTTCTTAACCACGCAAATCTGCGTAGTACTGTGCTCGCAGCCATGGATCTGCTGACGCTGTCAACCGTATCTAAGCCTGATCGGAGGCACTCTCCCATCGCCTCCTTGCCGTCTTTTACAATATTCAGAAAGCCTTCCCTTTCTTCGCCTTCTGGAATATGTTCAGCCGCTCCTTTAATGCAGTCCCACAGGGTATGTGTAAACCCTGCCAGGGTACAGGTGATGTTTGTGGATTTTAGAACCATACTGCCCGAGGTAAAAATCTTGCAGGCCCAAGCATCCACCTTCTTATCTTCTCTATCAGGGGGGATAGAGGGATAAGCTGAGTGTCTGGAAGCCGTCGCAGCCTGGATCACCAAACATTCAGATGCGGGGTGTTTCCTGAGGTAATCAGGATCAGTAGACGATGGCCTGTATTTTCTAGTGAGGGTTCCATCTATAGCAGAGCTAGATTCAGGTGTTTCTCAATTTGCCTCTACCTTTCTCTGCAAAAACCTGTGGAAGGGTAGTGCTGGATCTTTTTGCTGCCCCTGATCCAGAATATCAATCAGATCATCTTGCTCAAAGGTTGGCAAGGCCCTACTCCACCCCATGTAATCCGTCACCCTATTCATGAGGTTTCTGTACCCCAAATCAGCGTGATCCGTAGGGTCAGGTTTAGTAAACTCCAACTCTGGAGACGTATCAATACCACTGGCAGAGTGGAGGGAGTCGCATAGATCTTTTAACTTTCACTCAGGGTCAATCAATTCTTCAGGCATATCTTTAGAGCCATACCTGACTCCCCAAGGAGAAACTTCTCCTTCTGAGGCACTTTCCTCTTCAAATATGGAGGACAAAGATCTAAAAGAGTCAGACCTAGGTACAGGTTTGTACATTTTTTCTTTTTCCTCGAGGAACTCGACGGAATCGTCGAAAGCACAGATGGTTTACTCGATAGCGCCGTAACCGTCGAGGTTTTTGGCGTCGGGTTGACCGGCCCCAATGGTGTCGATTTAACTGTCAAGGTCATCAACATTTTTTGTCTCTTCGACAAAGTCGGAGATGTACTCTATTCTCTAGTCGAAGACTTCGACCCCTTGGCGTTGGGTCGACAATGTCGTTTCTCCGACTTGCTACTTGCCAAGGTAGTCTTTGACTTGCCTGCATCGTCCAGAGTAGCGACCGGTGTCATGCTCTTGCGAGGCTCTTTTGAGGGGATTTCGAGGCTGCGTTCTCAAAGATTTGCATAATTTTTGTTCAAAATGCCTCCCATTTTCTGGGGGAATCCGATTTGGTCGGACATCGAACCAGCTCCGTGGAGGAATAGGAGAAGGAAGAGGGAGACCTATGACGTCTCTTTTTTGATTTCTTGGAGGAAGTCGAAGAATGTTCCGATCGATTCCTCGATCTAGACCTCTTCTGGTGTTTGTCGAGCGGAATCTTTAGATTCTGATGATTTTTTTTAATTTCTTCAAAGAGCCCTTCGAAGCATCTGCTAGCTTACGCTTACGTTCACAAAGCTTTCTCCGTCATCGATTGACAAGAGCCACAGTCGCCGGTCGGGACCCAGGCACTAAAGGCAAACTCGGTGGGGATCTGTGATAGACATTTTTGCCTCACAGTCTTTACACTTTTTGAACCCCGATTTCGGGGTAGGAGTCGATGAAGGTGACATTTTTCTCGTGAGGAAGAAAAACGAAGCGCGCTGTGTCTCGAAGCAAAGCTCAGAAAAACGGAACTGAAACCAACAGCGCGGCACAAGCTATTTGTACCACGAGTGACGTCGACACGCTAAGGCGACCTCCGAGGGACATCAACGCCTTCACCTCGTGCACAGCACCCTCTGCCAAAAATAATTCTGAAGCAGCCAAGCTGGGAGATACGATTATCATAGTTGAGGAATACGTGGGAGGACACAATCCATTCGAAGGAGGGTTTTCACTTCCAATGTGTGAATGAGAAACTTATCCAATCCTTGATACTTCAATTGAAGCCAAGCAATGATCTGGCATTTGCGGCCTTTGTGAATAAATCATTACTGGAGGGCCAGGTTCCAAGTGCTCTAAAAAGAGAGCACTGGTGAAACCTTTGTTAAAAAAAAAAAAGAAAAAAACCTGGATCACTTTTCTTAGAGAGGCACAGCTCCACCTCACTGACGAGGCTCAACCAGGCCGAAACATGTGTCTGGGGTTGCTGTTGGTACTCTTGATCAGAAGAGAATTGCCTGGCATTTCAGTGCTGGACTGCCCTTGGGCAGGACAAAGACTGATATGTAGTGGAAATTTCTCTTCTGTGAAAGGATGGTGATATATGATATGATAGTGTTTCAAGGCGCGACGAGGCAAGGGAGGGGGAAGAGAGGGAAGACAGACAACGATCCTACTAGGCCAGGTGTCATTCAGATCGCGCAGGTGCATGGGAAGGGGGGAAAAGGGGAATTGTGGGAGGGGGCGGAGAGGACAGTGCAGTGCATGGGAAAATAGAATAAATAACAATAGGTAAAAGTAAGGCCAGCGGGTGGCAAGTGCAGGGTAAGTGCAGGCATCATGTGTCAAGTGCTGGTAGTGGGGCTGTAGGGATACAGAAAACAGTCCCCAAGTGCGGGGGTTGCCAGGAAGGCATTGCAGGTCTGCGACTGGTGGGGGAGGGGACCTGGGCACCGAGTTTAGAGGGTGGCCAGGTAACCAGTGCAGTTTCATCCAGGAAGTCAGCAGGGGAGAGGAGGAGAAATAGCAGAAGCAAAGAGAAAGGTTTTGAGGTGCTTCCGGAACCGGAGATAATTCTCCTCAATTTTCAGGGAGGCAGGGAGGTTGTTCCAGAGGGAGGCCCCAGCTGAAGAAAGATCTCCCACCAACTTGTTGCTTGGAGAAGCGACTGACCCTGAGGGAGTTGGAGGCGGATGAGCGAAGAGCTCGATGGGAATCGCACATCACCAGTTTGCGCAGATGTGGCTATCACGGTTGTCTTGCCCACATAGGAGCAACTAGGATAAGCGTAGTTGGTTCCTTGTGTGACTTGTTCACCACTTTCCTCATGAGAGGAGTTGGGGGGAAAAGCGTAGGCAATCTTTCCTTGACCAGTTCATCCAAAGGGCGTTCCCCTTCGAGCCTGGCTGGGGGAACCTGGACGCGAAGTCTGGGCATTGATGATTTTCGCTTGTGGCAAATAAGTCTATAGTTGGGAAACCCCATTGAGAGAAGAGGTGTTCTACGACTTCTTCGTGTAGATGCCACTCGTGTTCCTCTGGTAGGGGAATTCTGCTCAGTGAGTCTGCTAGAGCATTGAGTTCCCCTGGAACATGTTGTGACGACAGGAACATTTTCCGTCGGAGTGCCCATTTCCAGATTTTCTGTGCAAGTCTGGATAGATTGGAGAACGTGTACCCCCGTTTGTTGATATAAGACATCGCTGTGGTGCTGGCTGTTAGGATCTGCACCGACAGGTTTGTTAAATGGGGTTCGAATGCTTGAAGGGCTTTGAATACTGCCAGAAGTTCCAGCACATTGATGTGGTTCTGAGCTGCAGTGTCAGACCACAGACCCTGAGCTGTGTGGTGAAGGTAGTGAGCCCCCCACCCTGCCAGTGAGGCATCCGTCGTGACCACTGCCTAGATCTGTGGGTCGTAGAAGGGTTTCCCTCTCGTTAGGTTTTCTCTCGTCCACCAGTGAAGATTTTTTACAAGTGTTGACGAAACGACCACTAGCTCGTCCCACTGACCGCTACCTGAGACCATTGTTTCACTAACCACTCCTGTATGGGACGCGCAGGGGCACGTGAGGAACCAGGTATATGCAAGGTGCCATCATGCATTGCTTTGCGCACCTTTATCTGGCGGCCGGCCTGATAATGTGGTATTTGCAGTAACAAATTCTTTACTCTTTCCTCTGAGGGAAAGACCAATCCTTCCTCTGTGTTTAGGATAGCTCCTAGGAACTGTTTGGAAGTGCTTGGCACTAGGCTTGATTTTTTTCTCCTATACTGAGATGCCCAATTGAAAGAGGAGGTTGATTGTTGTTTGGATGTTTTGTCTGAAAATCAGAGGTGATTTCCCTGTTATGAGCAAGTTGTCCAAGTAAGGGTACACTGGGATTGCTCCACTGCGCTGCCACTACCGCCAGTACCTTTGTGAATACCCTTGGAGCCGAGGCTATTCCAAAGGGCAGCACCTTGAATTAGTAGCGCTTATTCGCCATCTTGAAACGCAAGAATTTTCTGTGTGCTGGGAACATTGAAATATGAAAATAGGCATCTTTCATATCCAGTGTTGCCATGTAATCCCCCTTTTTTAGTAGCAGGATTACCACTTGTAGCATAGTCATGCACAACTTTTGTGGCTTGACATACTTGTTTGCAGGGTGCAAATCTAAAACAGGGCGTAGTTAGATTTTTTTTGGCACAAGGAAGTAAGTTGAATAAATAACACGGTTTACCTGGTTGGTTGGGACCACTTCTATGGCGTCCTTTAATAGAAGCAATGTTATTTCTTCTAGGAGGATCCGCTGATGTTCCTCCGAGTGGACTTTGACGTGGGGGTGGGGGGGTGGTCGCGAGGATGTTGAAGTAGTTCTATGCAGTAGCCCCCTGCTACCGTGGACAGCACCCATCTGTCCGAGGTGATACCCTCCCATGCGTGGGTGAAGTTGGAAATGCATCTTCCTACTGGGGATGCATGGGAGGGTACCTGGAGCGGAATGTCACTTGCTCTGAGGTGGGGTGCCACCTCGAGCTGGGCCCTCTGCCCCAACCACCACAACCTCTGTGTTGTCCTTGTGGATAGCCTTGGAAGGCTTGTCCTTGATTGTTGGCATAGGAACCTTGGCCTTGTAGCCGGATCCTCTCTGTGAATTTTGGCCCCGAAAATGGTGAAAATTTCTGTTACCCCCTTTGACCAGTAGGCTCGTTTGTGAGCTGACCTAAAGATTTTAGAGTGTCATACTCAGCCTTTGCTGTCTGAGTGCGTCTTCTACAGCCTTGCCGAAGAGCACATTAGGTTCCACTGGCATGTTTATTAGAGTGGCTTGTGTTTCTGGCCTAAAGCCTGACTGGCGAAGCCATGCATGCCTCTTTATAATAGTCCCCACTGCAATGACTCTCCCGTCATGGTCAGCTGCATCGAAATTTTACTTGAGGAGACAAGTAGATACAGCCCTTCCGTCTGCTGCCACCTAAGCTAGTTGTGATTTAAGTGGCTCCGGGGCTGACGAAAGTAATGCAGAAACCTCCTCCCATTTATGGCAGTTATAACTTGCCAAAAGTGTAGCGTTGTTAGCTATTCTCGTCTGGTATATGCCCATTGCATATATCTTCTGGCTTTCCTTATCCGATGGTGTCGCGGAGGAAGCAAGGGGTGTGCCTGCTCTTTCTTTTTGTGGTGACCACCAATGAGTCTGGTTTCAATTGGCCTGATGGTGCAGGCCTAAATAGTTTTTCCACACGCAGGTCAACGGCCCGTGTGAGATAAGGTGCTTCTAAGGAAGGTTGTATTTTGCGTTGAACCACTTTTAGCAGTGGGATATAATGACCTGTCTTTTTGTCCCCCAATATTTGTTCAGCGAAGTCTCTATCCTCCTGTACCTCCGGTGTGTCAATTCGGAAGTGTTCCGCAGCTTTGGCTAAGACTTCACTGAGGAGGGGTTGATTGTCGACTGGGGAATCTACCACAGGGGGGTCCTGATTAATAGGAGAATATATGGAGAACATGTTTGCCTCCTGGTTAGCGTCTGGGTCTTCATCATCCCCATAATGAAGTTAATCTGTGTCCTCCTCATTAAGTTGAGGGTCAGATGTTTCCACAAATGAGAGATCCTCTTGGTCTTCTGGATGTATTTCAGGGTCATATAGATCTATAACTTTGCTTTGTACGGGGACATTGGTGCGAGACCTCTTAGAAGGGGGTTGAGAGGGTAAGGCAGGAGGCCTGAGAGCCAGAAGGGGCTCAGGTGGGAGGAGTGGAGTGAAAACTTTCAAAGTAATCTGGGTTCTTTTCATAGAAATGTGCCATAAAGGTCATTCTTCGCATAACCCTATCAATATCTTGTGAAGACCATTCCTTCGAACTTGGGATTACAATAGGTTGAGTGGAAATACCCATATGCTCCTCAGTGGGAGCTATAATCTTTGGTCTAGAGCATGGGTGCACAACATACGGCCCGCGGGCCAGTTGCGGCCCGCCATGCCCTTTTGACCGGCCCGCGAGGCACAAAGACTTTCCTAATGGAGGGCGGCCCGTGGCCGCCCTCCATTAGGAAAGTCTTTGTTGTCTTCCGGGCCGGTGAAAACACTGGCCCTCATTGGCTCAGCACACACACGCCCACGTCGCTCCTACGAGCCACGTAATGCGTGTGTGCTGCACCAATGGAGGGCCAGCACTACGGCTGGCGTGGTCCATAAGGCATTTCAGCCTTGGACCACGCCAGCCGTAGTAAGATTCCAGCATTCCAGATTACCTGCCGCTTACCTGCCTGCCTTCCAGCACGTCTCCGGTAAGTGGTCTGTTTGTGTTTGTGTGTCGGGTTTGTTTTGCTTTATGTTTGTGTGTGTATGTTGCGGGGGGTGTGTGTCGGATGTGTATGAATGTTTGTGTTTGAATGTATTTTGTGTGTATGTTGAGATGTGGGGGCGGGGGGGGTGTCGGATGAGTATGAATGTTTGTGTTTGATTGTATTTTGTGTGTAAATTGAGATGCGGGGGTGGGAGGGTGTGTCGGATGTGTATGAATGTTTGTGTTTGAATGTATTTTGTGTGCATGTTGAGATGCGGGGGTGGGGGGGGGGGTGTCGGATGTGTATGAATGTTTGTGTTTGAATGTATTTTGTGTGTATGTTGAGATGTGGGGGCGGGGGGGTGTCGGATGTGTATGAATGTTTGTGTTTGAATGTATTTTGTGTGTAAGTTGAGATGCGGGGGTGGGGGTGGGGGTGTGTGTCGGATGTGTATGAATGTTTGTGTTTGAATGTATTTTGTGTGTATGTTGAGATGCGGGGGTGGGGGGGTGTGTCGGATGTTTATGAATGTTTGTGTTTGAATGTATTTTGTGTGTATGTTGAGATGAGGGGGTGGGGGGGGGTGTCGGATGTGTATGAATGTATTTGAATGTATTTTGTGTGTATGTTGAGATGTGGGGGGGTGTGTGAATGTATTTGAATGTATTTTGTGTGTATGTTGAGATGCGGGGGTGGGGGGTGTCGGATGTGTGTCGGATGTGTATGAATGTTTTGATTTGAATGTTTTTTGTGTGCTGAGTTGGGGGTGGGGGTTTGGGTCTGTATGGGTGCTTGTGTGAGAGTTTGCTGATTTGGGGGGGTGGGGGGTTCGGGTCTGTATGGGTGCATGTTTGTGTGCTGAGTTGGGGGGTGGGGGGCTCGGGTCTGTATGTGTGCATGCTTGAGTGTGTGTGTGCTGAGTTGGGGGTGGGGGTTTGGAGTTCGGGGGTGGGGGGTTCGGGTCTGTATGGGTGCATGTTTGTGTGTGCTGATTTGGGGGGTGGGGGGTTCGGGTCTGTATGGGTGCATGTTTGTGTGTGTGCTGATTTGGGGGGTGGGGGGTTCGGGTCTGTATGGGTGCATGTTTGTGTGTGTGTGTGCTGAGGTGGGGGTTCGGGTCTGTATGGGTGCATGTTTGTGTGTGTGTGCTGAGTTGGGGGGTGGGGGGTTCGGGTTTGTATGGCTGCATGTTTGTGTGTGTGTGCTGAGTTGGGGGGTTTGGTTGGGGGTGAGGGGGCCATGGGGCATAGTGTTTGGTTGGGGGTGAGGAGGCCATGGAGCATAGTGTTTGGTTGGGGGTGAGGAGGCCATGGGGCATAGTGTTTGGTTGGGCGTGAGGGGGCCATGGGGCATAGTGTTTGGTTGGGGGTGAGGGGGCCATGGGGCATAGTGTTTGGTTGGGGGTGAGGGGGCCATGGGGCATAGTGTTTGGTTGGGGGTGAGGGGGCCATGGGGCATAGTGTTTGGTTGGGGGTGAGGGACATGGGGCATAGTGTTTGGTTGGGGGTGAGGGGCATAGTGTTTGGTTGGGGGTGAGGGGGCCATGGGGCATAATGTTTGGTTGGGGGTGAGGGGGCCATGGGGCATAGTGTTTGGTTGGGGGTGAGGGGGCCATGGGACATAGTGTTTGGTTGGGGGTGAGGGGGCCATGGGACATAGTGTTTGGTTGGGGTGAGGGGGACATGGGGCATAGTGTTTGGTTGGGGTGAGGGGGACATGGGCCATAGTGTATCTAGGGTCAATAAAATAAATATAAGTTAATTAAACAGGCGAGATACAATAACTAAATAGAAATAAATTATAACAATGGAAAATGTGTAGTACAAAATGTAAGTTTGAAATGCAAATAAAAATCGTTACCCCTCAAAAACATTCTTTTTCCATGTGTTTAGTACAAATTGGGGGTTTAAAAAGCCTCCTGCCACGCCCTGCCTACCGCCCCGCCCACATTTACTTTTCAGCCCACTATAGACCTCATGTAAGGTACTTTCGGCCCTCTGTCAAAATCAGTTGTGCACCCCTGGTCTAGAGTCTTTGGGTTTCTCTATGGGCTTGGACAATATTCCCTTTTGTGATGACTTGTCCCTAGTAGGTCTCTTGTCCCTATGATGGGTCTTGGAGGACTTTTTATGATGTTTTTCACCACCCTGGTTCCCAGAGGAGTGTTTAACAGACTTCTTGGTGCCTGCCGTTTTATCAGACGAAGAACTTTGAACTTCGGGTGTGGGAGCCGAGGCTTCGTCCGCGAACGATCGGCCTTCGGAAGGAGTTTTTTGTGCGACACCCTTGCCATCTTTCGACGGTTGAACCCTGTTGTGCAGCAATCTTTAAAGAGATTGCCCAGAAAACCGGGACTTGGTGGACCTTTCACGGGGCGTCGAACGTTGTCGAGTTTGACTCATCTGCCGAATGTCGACTGGGGTTTATGTATGTGCTTTGTGGTGTGTGCTTTTGTAGCGCTGCCGCCGCCGGGTATAGTCCTCGTCCTCACAACATGGCCGCCGGCCTGTCCTACGGGGTCAGGGGTTTGCACTGGAGTAGCCGAAGCTGCTCCGATGCCCTCACCGTCCGAAAGTGCGGCGTCGCTGCCATCGCTAAAGGCCCCCTCTACCTCCATGGCCTCAAGTTGCTTGGCGTAGTGGGCCCAGCGTTTTGTGGAGCGGTCCTTTAACGTCTTAGGCTTGAAGAGCCTGCACGCTCGACAAGACGTTTCAACGTGGTCTCTCGGGAGATACAAATTGCAAACTAAGTATTTGTCGATCCCCAGGGGAATTTACGATTACACTTAGGGCAACATTTAAATGGTGTATTTTCCATAAGTATGGGTTATGGAAATGACAGCTGGGCAAACAAAGTGTAAGAAGGGGAGAATATACATTCTAAAATGGCCTCCCCCCCTCTCTCCCTACTGTCTGGGCCGAGGCCTGGGGCGGCCTTCCAAGGCCATACGGTCCGTCGCAATGGTCTCCGACGGGCAGTTTTCTTTTTCTTTCACCGGCGTGGTGTTTCGGCAGTCGATGAAAGGATGGAAAGAAAAACTACCGTAGTTGTATACAGTCAATGGCTTATCGCCGAAAGGAACTCTGCTATACGCGTCCGTCTAGCATGGCGGATAAAATTAAATCTGAGGGACCTCGATGCGTGAGGGATCATGGGAACAGTGGTCGTCACACTAGGGATAGTATTAATGGCACGCCCTGTCGACGTCCCTTTTCGAGTTTCGAAAACAACAACTGTAATACTTTGCAGCTTCCATTAGATGTCGGCCTCTGCACAGCATGTGATCTAAGCAGATTCCACAAGCATACATATATACAAGACTACAAGCATCCACGCGCCTTCTCTCAGAGGGGAAGAAGGGTGGGTCGCATGTGAATCTAAGCAGATACAAGCATCAGAAATACGATTACGGTGAGTAATGTATCTCTTCTGAGGCTTGTGGAATCTGCTTAGATCACATGTGGTGCATAGATTAGCGAGCAGTGTTAGAATAAGGAGGTGGGATATGAGGAGGCTCATGAGCAAATAAATGTCTTAGAACCGCTTGTCCCACTTGAGTATCTGTCTTGGAATGGGTGTCAATGCAGTAGTGCTGAGTAAAAGTGTGAATAGAGCTCCAAGTAGCTGCCTTGCAAATGGTGTCTAGGGGTACATTTGAAATGAAAGCCAGAGAGGCCCGATGCCTCTTGTAGAGTGGGCTCTTGGCGTGAAACGCAGAGTTTTTTCAGAAAGGGAGTAACACAACTGGATACAGTTAACAATCCACTTAGAGATGGCACCTTTAGAGACGCGATCCCCCTCTCTGCCTGTAGCTACGGAGACAAACAGCTGGTCTGTTTTCCTTAGCGGTCTGGTCTTGTTTACATAGTAGAGGACCGCCCTACGCACATCTAGGGTGTGTAGTTTCACCTCAGCCGAGCTTTGTGGGTTTTGGAAGAAAGCCGGAAGCTCGATGGACTGGTTCACGTGGAATTTGGAAATAAAGTTAGGTGAGAACCTAGTTTGTGTACGCAAAACCAGTTTATCCTTGTGGACTGTAAAGAAAGGATCCTGCACTGACAGAGCCTGAATTTCGCTAACCCTTCTTATGGATGTAATAGCTACGTAGAAGGCGGTCTTATAAGTCAGGTGTCTGAGACTGCTTTTATGCATGGGTTCGAATGGGGGGCCCATGAGTTTAGCTAACACCACATTAAGGTCCCAACCTGGTGGTGGGTTTGAAATAGGAGGGTGAAGTCTCTTTACTCCTTCCATGAAGGCTTTAACTACTGTAACTTTCCACCACAACACCTTGTTATGGGAGGTGGTGTATGCTGACAGAGCTGCCAGATGCACCTTCAGTGAGTTAAAAACCAATCCTGCATCCAGTAGGTGGACCATGTGTGTAACAATAGTTGAAGGAGTGCAATCAACTGGGTTGATTTGTCTATTCTGGCACCAGATAACGAATCTCTTCCACTTGTCAAAGTAGCAGTGCCTCGTGTTAGGTTTCCTAGATTCTTTTAGGATGTCCATACATCTTTGAGGTAAATTGAGATGTCCAAACTCTATGACCTCAGGAGCCATGCTGCTATGTTCATTGAGTTGGGTAGAGGATGCACTGTTTGACCTTGATGCTGGGACAGTAGGTTGTACCAGCCTGGGAGTTTGATGGGTTCGCACATCGCTAGTCTGCGTAAGTATGGGAACCACGGTTGTCTCACCCACATGGGAGCAACTAGGACGAGTGTCATCGATTCCCTCTTCAACTTGTTCACCACCTTCCTGATGAGAGGAGTTGGTGGAAAAGCGTATGCAAATATTCCTGACCAGTTCATCCACAGGGCGTTCCCCTGGGAGCCTGGTTGTGGGAATCTGGACGCAAATCTTGGGCATTGTCTGTTTTCGCTTGTGGCCAATAGGGCTATGGTGGGGGAACCCCACTGAGAGAAGAGATCTTCTACGATTTCTCTGTGTATACACCATTCGTGCTCCTCTGGGCACGGAGGTGGATCTCTGGAGATGGGAGGGGATCTCTGCTTAGTGCATCTGCTAGAGAATTGAGATCCCCCTGGCACATGTTGCGATGACAGGAAGATGTTCCGTTTGAATGCCCATATCCAAATTCTCTGGGCAAGTTTGGACAGATTTGGCGAACAAGTCCCTCCCTGCTTGTTTATGTAAAACATGGCTGTAGTGCTGTCCGTCCGGATTTGCACTGACAGATTCAGCAGGTAGGGCTCGAACGCTTGAAGCGCTCTGAATACTGCCAGAAGCTCTAGCAGGTTGATGTGATTCTTGGCTACTGAGTTGGACCAGAGACCCTGAGCTGTGTGGTGGTGGAGGTGAGTTCCCCACCCTGTCAGGCATGCATTGGTTGTGACTGCCGCCTGTATCTCGGGATCGTAAAAGGGTTTCCCCTTGGACAGATTTTCTCTTGTCCACCAGTGAAGGCTTTGTACCAGTGTTGGCGAAACGACCACTAGATCGTCCCACTGACCACTTGCCTGAGACCACTGTTTCGCCAACCATTCCTGCATGGGACACATGCCCAGGCGCGCGTGGGGACCAGGTAAATACATGATGCCATCATGCCTAGAAAACGCATTGCTTTGCGTACCGTTATCTGACGACAAGCCTGATATTGAGGAATTTGCAGTAGAATTTTCCGAATTCTCTCCTCTGATGGAAAGGTCAACCCCTCTTGTGTGTCTAGGATAGCTCCTAGGAACTGTTTGGAGGTGCTTGGCACCAGACTTGACTTTTTCTCGTTTATTGAGAAACCCAATTCGAAGAGGAGGTCGATCGTCCTTTGAATGTTTGTTCTGCAAATTACTGGGCTCTCCCCCGTGATGAGCCAGTCGTCCAGGTAAGGGTACACCGGGATTGTCTCCCTGCGTTGTTGTGCCGCTGCCACCGCCAATACCTCGGTGAATACGCTTGGACCAAGCCTATCCCGAAGGGCAGTACCTTGAACTGGTAGTGCCAACTGTCCACCTTGAAGCGCAAGTACTTTCTGTGCGCTGGGAACATGGAAATATGAAAATAGGCATCTTTCATGTCCAATGTTGCCATGTAATCCCCCTTTTTTAGGAGGGGATTACCTCTTGGAGAGTAGTCATGTGAAATTTATGGGGCTTGACATACTTGTTTGCAGGCCGTAAATCCAATACTGGGCACATTGTCAAATCTTTTTTTGGCACAAGGAAGTAAGTTGAATAAATACCCTTGTTTACCTGTTGTCCCGGGACAAGTTCTATCGTGTCCTTTGCTAGAAGACTGACGATCTCCTCGAGGAGGATCTTCTGGTGGTCCAAAGAATGTATTCTTTGTCATTGAGGGTGGTTTTGGGGATGCTCTAACAGTTCTATGCAGTATCCTGCGGACACTGTGGACAGCACCCATCTGTCTGATGTGATCCCTTCCCAAGCTTAGGTGAAGTTAGAAATGCGTCCCCCTACTGGGGATGCGTGAGAAGGGACCCTGAACGGAGCGTCACTGTTTTGGTGGAGGCGTGCGGCCGCCTCTACTGGGGCTGCCACTACCTTTACCACATCCTCTCTCATTACCCCTGCCATAACCCTGGGTAGACTGTTGGCTGTTGTTGTTCCATTGTGTACCCTGGCCCTGGGAATAGTTAGACCCTCTCTGGGAATTTTGTCCGCATGGGCGAAGAAAATTGCCATTCCTTCTCTGGTTTGGGGGTTTATTGGTTAGTTGGCCTAGGGATTTGAGTGTCTCATACTCGTCCTTGGCATTTTTCAGCGCGTCCTCGACCGCCTTTCCAAACAATAGATCCGGCTCCACCGGTTTATCTATCAATGATGCCTGGGTTTCGGCTTTGAACCCAGACTGTCGCAACCAAGCATGCCTTTTGATAACAGTACCTTCTGCTATCAATCTGCCAGCGTTATCCGCGGCATCAAAGGTTGCTTTTAAAATGCAACCGGACACGGCTCTTCCTTCTGCCGAAACGCGTGCCAATTGGCTTTTTAAGGGTTGTGGTGTGGAATCTATGAGTGCCGCGACTTCTTCCCACTGGTGGCAGTTGTAACTCGCCAGCAGGGTGGTGGAGTTGGCAATCCTTGCCTGGTAGGCGGAAGTGGAGGCTACTTTCCTGCCCAAGCCATAAATCTTCTTGCTCTCCTTGACGGGAGGAGCTTCCAACGATGACAAGGGTGTTTGTCACTACCAGGGAGTCCGGTTTCAGATGTCCTCTTATGTACAGTGGGTCTGTTTGGGCTGCCCTGAAAAGCTTCTCAACTCTGGGGTTTACTGCCCTAGTGAGATGGGGATTAACAAGGGAAGGGTCTATCCTTCTTTGAATTGACTTAAGGATAGGGATGGTCTGGGCAACAGGTCTCCTTTCTCCCACTAACTCCTTGGCAAAGTCCCTCTCTTCCTGAGCACCCTGGGTGTCAATCTGGAAGTGTTCTGCCACTCTGGATAGCACTTCATTCAAGAGAGGCTGGTTATCGACAGGGGAATCTCCTCCTCCTCCTCCTCCTCCTCCTCCTCCTCCTCCTGGTCCTCCTCCTGGTCCTCCTCCTGGTCCTCCTCCTCCTCTTGGTCCTCCTCCTCCTCTTGGTCCTCCTCCTCCTCTTGGTCCTCCTCCTCCTCTTGGTCCTCTTGGTCCTCCTCCTCTTGGTCCTCTTGGTCCTCCTCCTCTTGGTCCTCCTCCTCTTGGTCCTCTTGGTCCTCCTCCTCTTGGTCCTCTTGGTCCTCCTCCTCTTGGTCCTCTTGGTCCTCCTCCTCTTGGTCCTCTTGGTGGTCCTCCTCCTCCTCTTGGTCCTCCTCCTCCTCTTGGTGGTCCTCCTCCTCCTCCTCCTCCTCCTCTTGGTGGTCCTCCTCCTCCTCCTCCTCTTGGTCCTCCTCCTCCTCCTCTTGGTCCTCCTCCTCCTCCTCTTGGTCCTCCTCCTCCTCCTCTTGGTCCTCCTCCTCCTTTTGGTCCTCCTCTTGGTCCTCCTCCTCCTCCTCTTGGTCCTCCTCCTCCTCTTGGTCCTCCTCCTCCTCTTGGTCCTCCTCCTCCTCTTGGTCCTTGTCATCCCCATAGTAGCCGTCCCAGTTTGTTTTTCCAACATGCCCAAATCTGGATCCTCACCAAAGGATGGATCTCCCTGATATTGGGAATAGGGCTGTATACTGAAGGGGTCTGAAGTAGGAGCTTCAATCCGGGACTTCTTACTTGGGGGTATAGGATCCCTAGAGCTTGAGGGAGTTGACCCGTCGGGGGTAAAAGAGAGAAAGTGTTCAGGGTTTTTGGCGTAGAAATCTGCCAATGATGACATCCTTGACACGACTATGTCATCACTAGACCATTCTCTTGAACTGTGAATGATTCTTTCTTGAAGGCCTTTCCCTGTATTATCTTGACTAGCCCTACTGGTTTGAACAGGGGTCTTAAGGATAACAGAAGACCGAGACTTGTCCATCTGTTTATGTGGGGTAGAATGTTTCTGAGGTGTGGAAGGAGGCAAAGATCGCTTCCTCTGTTGTTTTTCCCCTTCCCCGTGGGTGGAAGAGTGTTTACCCCGTTTTTTTCACCCCTTCGGAGCCTTTCGACGCCTGGCGCCGAGGTTAGGGGGTAGTGTCCCTATCTCTGGAGTGTGGCGGTTGGGACTCAGGAACAGCCGCTGCGCGGCCTGTTGACGCCAACTCCTGGAGTGTGATCTGGAGATAGAGGTCGGCTTCGTCTTCTGACAATCGAACCTCCGTTACCTTGGGGAGCGAGGCACTTCTGGCAACAGTGGATGGTTGCCTGGAGTCATGCGGCGATCTTGATCGAGAACGCCCAGAGGACACCGATTTGGACCGTTCTTTATGTGCCTCTTTCCGAGTACTCGGCGTGGGCGTCGAGTCTCGGTTGGACTTCATGTGTTTTGTGGAAGTGCTGTGGGTGCGCTCGTGTCGCCGGGGGGTCTTCTCCATAGCCGCCCTGCCGGACGACCTTCCGAGGTCGGGGACTTGCGCTTGGCTGTCAATTGCGCCATGTTGCCCTCGCCATCCGAAAGCACGGCGTCGCTGCCATCGCTGAAGGCGCCCTCTGCTGGCATGGCCTCTTGACACCTGGTGTGGTGGGCCCAACGCTTGATCGAACGGTCCTTGAGTTTTCGGTTTGAACCTACTACACGTTCTGCGGTTAGCGTCAGGATGGTCCCTCGATAAGCAGAGATTGCACGTGGCGTGCCTGTCAACCCAAAGATACTTGCGGTTGTACTTGGGGCAAAATAGGAAAAGGGTACCCTCCATACGCACCTTGTGGCAGCGGGCGAATAAGTGTAGGAATATATAAGAATGTACCTCTATACCAAAAGAGTGTAGAGTATGTCCACCCCTCACTCTCCCTACTTGCAGGGCCGAGGCCAGAGGCCTTCCTAGGCCCGGGCCGAAGCCAGAGGCCTTCCTAGGCCCAAATCCGTCGTGCAGCTCTCGGCGGTCGATTCTTTCTCCGTGCCGGGGTCGAGTGTGGATGTTTGGTGACTCGACGTTGGGGTGGAGAAATGGAGAAATAACAATATTTTAGCAAAAGTATGGCTAAGGCCAGGGAACTCCGCGGAATGCTTCCGACCAGTATGGCGGAAAAAAACAATCTGAGGGTCCTAGACGCGTGAGGGATCATGGGTACAGTGGACGTCACACTAGGGATAGTATTACTGGCACGCCCTATGTCGACGCCCATTTTCGAGTTTCGAAAAACAAACTGTAATACTCTGCAGCTTCCACGAGATGTCGGCCTATGCACGGCATGTGATCTAAGCAGATTCAAAATGCCTCAGAATATATATATATATATATATATATATATATATATATATATATATATATATATATATATATGATACATTACTCGCCGTAATCGTATTTCTCATGCTTGTATCTGCTTAGATTCACATGCTGTGCATAGGCCGACATCTAGTGGAATTCTCTTTTTCTGCATTTCTCGACTTTTATTCACCTCACCTCTCATCTTCTCTCTGTCATTTTCCCTTCTAGATTGGACTGTTATGATGTGTTTAAATAAGTATTCTACTTTACATTAAAATTATTGTATTTTTGACTCATTATAAATGTAAGTGTTAAAAGAATAAATACAATTTGGGGAAAAAACAAATAAACAAACAATGGACTGCCTCTATAGTCAGTCTATGTTCATATGCATGTATGTCTCAGGGTTTTGTAAAGTGCAACAAAACAGAGGCATCTTAGCCCCGTGGTTAAGGTAAACAGTACTGCAGACATCAGTGTGGCAGTAAGTTAATAATCCATCCAATTCTTGATGAACAACAAGCATTTCTTAACTGTTGCTGGCGCAAGGTTTCTACTACCAGATAACTTCACCAAGATCTGGGTGTTGTCAGTGAAGTAAAAGAATGAGATAAACACCTTTATAGTTATGCGCATCAGGGGACAGATATGGAGGTTGGAAACTAGCAGCGCTAAATCTGAATCCGGTGATACCCGCAATTTAATGATTTGGGTTCTGAAGAAAAGGTGCTCAGCATAATGAGCCAAGTGCGAAAGGCTAATAACGATTGAACCCTTGTAGGGCTTTGCCATGAATTCCCAGAGCAGAGAATTTAATGGGGGCGTGAGGGGCAATGACTTAATATCAGGGCCCTGTCGACTCTCTCAGCTAAACTGGAATCTCTATAGTAACGAGTTGAGTCCTGGGTGCAGCTATAAAGCCATACTAGGTCGAGTCAAAAAGAGCAGAGTCCTGTACCGCAACTCGTTCAAGCTGTTTTGCCAGGTATGGAAGCTGGAAAATAAGTTGAAAGTAGCCAGGATTTGTCAGATCTAGGGATATCTTTTTCAGAAGCTCTATCAACACAGCTTATATCCAATCAAGGGTAACAATTCCATGTTTGAAGGAGGAGACAAACAGCAAATTGATATTTTTAAGCAATAAAGCAAAAATATTGTGTGCTACTTTAGATGGTGAAGTCTCTAGTGGTGACCTTGAACATTTAGATCAACATGGGAGATACAGTGCATCTTCCTCTCTCAGTGTCGGGAATCAAGAATGCATTCATGCTGAGTTGCAAGTGTAACCTCCCTGTGTATAATAAGGCAAGTGAGCACTGTAGGTGTGGCCAGTTCACATCCAATCTTCACAAGTTTATATATATAAAAAGAAGTGTGGTGGTTAAAAAGAGACTGAAGGACTGATATCATCAACCTCAGGAGGATTACAGCGCTCATTTAGAACTGAAAAGGGGTATTTTGTTGAATTGGGAGGGTTATCAATTCTGATTCTAAAGTATTTTCTTTTTTTACTTTTAAAAGATGTTCCTTCAGGAGTGTTTTCAGTTCTGGTTTATGATATTGTCTCCACCGACTTTCAAGATGGCTGACCTTGCTACGCTGTAATCTGATTTCAAATCCATTTCTTACAAGCCCGTTTTTAGCATCTCCATGCCCTAATGGCCTGAGAAATGCAACCCAATGGGGCTACCATAAGCTTCTGCAGTCTATCTAATTTCCATTCAGAGTTAGTGCTAATAGAAAATATAGACAGTTTCTCAGAGACAGCTACTCTAGTAGCTTGCTTCCAGTGGCAGGTAAAAGGTTTCATCTTCACCTTAGATGTAAATGAACGGACATGGGTGATTGTGGGGGTGGGGGGTGGGGGAATAATTTTTAAAAAAGGAGCGATGCAGTAGTGGTTGGACCAGGACATGATTAACAGATGAGATACTTTCAAGCGTGTTGTTGAAGAGATGTACTGGTCCAATGTATGGCAGGATTTAAGACAAAGAGAGCGGACCTCTGCTGTAAGACCGACAACAGGTAAGAACTCCAATAACTTGCCCGTGCCTGTTGACTGTTCACACCAATAATTCAAATCGCCCAATAAGAGTGGGTAAGAACTATCCAGTGAGAGTTCTGCTATTAGCAGTTCCACCAAGTGATGGACAAAGAAGGTTCTGTAACCAGGTGGGAAGTAGATTATATTTTCATAGACTGACTTATCGAACATCGGCTTAAGAGCCAAAGATTCAGCTGTTAGCAAAGTAGGTGCTAGAAGCACTGTCAGGGTTTACAGACAATTCTCTAAGATGAGTTGACCAGATACATCTTAAAAATGGTGATATTACCAAGGCCTCTGCCTGACAAAGAATGTATAGGTTTACCCCTAAAATTAAATCATGTATACGCACACAATTATTTACCACTGATCTTGCAATGTACAGAAGCCTAATGCTAAAACAAAGGGTGATGTTTGGAAGCTCATCAATGAATCCTAAACACTGGTGTTAAGATGGATTTTCAAAATCAATCCTTGGGGTGGGAGGATTTTAGGAGGCCAACCTATTACAGTGAACAGGAAAAAGACACTAAGCCTAGCCAAGCCCAATCAAGCTACTGTGACAAATTCAAAGAATTCACCCCTTCTCCTCAAGGGGAAAAAAGATCAGGGATACCAAAATATGTAATGCCTTGCTATCAGAAAGAGCTGTTAACGTCCCAAACTAATTAAATAAATGTAGATCCCAAACTAATTATATCAATGTGGATGAGAACAAACCTAAACACCTATGCCTAGGGAAGAAGAAATCCCCTTTTGAGGTCACGAACAGTACCAGAGATGAAAGCTCCTATGACTTACAGTGGATTAAACATGAAACTCTAAACACTAAGAATGGAGACTCGTAAATTCTAATTCCTCAGTAAAACAAAAACCTTCACTATACCCTTATAATACTCCTTTAGAGAATTTAAATAAGGATAGAAATAAAGTTAATAATGATATTGTCATAAAAAGAATTAATTTGAACATTGTGGACTTAAATTTTGAATACCGAGCTGATATTAAGGAGTCAAATGGGCAGAGCAGAAACATTGTGAACACAAAGAAAGGTTATGGATACTGTTACAAGAAACAAGTGAAGTACAAATATAAAAAGCTAACACGATCCGTCTCTCTCTTCGTCCTCCTCTTGACTCGTCTTCCCCTTCTCGTCAGCCTATTTCTCTTACTGTCCACAATCTCAGCATTCATTTTGATACTAATCTTCCCTTTTCTTAACACATTTCTATCACATCCCGCTCCTGTCGCTTCCATCTTTTCAGCATTTGGAAAGATAGACCTCTTCTAACTTTTAGTGCCACTAAGCTTGTAATCTCCTCAATTTTCTCATGACTATTCTAATACTCTGTACTTCTCTTTGGTCTCCCTGTCTCTCGTCTAGCTCCTCTAAAGTCCGTTTTTAATTCCTCTATTTGTCTCTTGTATTCTCTATCCATTTGATGACTATTTCTACCTCTCTGGCCTCTCTTCAATGGCTATCTTTTCATTCTCAACTGAAATTCTATTTACTCTGTATTTTTTTTTTATTATTATTTGTATGTGTCCCAAAGGAACTTTACAAAAAAATAAAGAAGAAAGTCTTTGTTTACATTCCAGGTGTCTTAGCGGGGCACGACCCTGGTTTTATATTAGCAGTTTCATTGTGTGCTCCAGAATTTTCACTGCTGCTAATAGCCAGGTTGTTCGGTCTCCTCCAATTAGTCTATGCCACCATTTTTCTTCGTCCCACCCGCGTTCTTCCGCTCGTAGATAGTTGAGGTACGTGTATCTGAGGTGCTGATTTTTAGGGCACAACATAAGAAGGTGGCGGATTGATTCAGTATGATTTTCACACAAGCGGCATTTGTTTGTTTTTGAGAGCCCTCTGATGGAACGGATTTCATTTGTGTCAAGGAGTTCCCCCCCCCCCCTTCTCACCTGAGTTTGATCTTTGCTGGATTTCTTGATCGATGCCTTCTTGCGTACTGCTCGAGTCTTGAATAAGGCTGCACGAGTCTCTTCCGACTCCAGCGTGCGTTCAAGTACCAGGATGCAGGGGTCCAGGAATCCAGGAAATAACAGGGTGCGCAACTAGCACACGAGTCCAGTAATCAAGAAGGAAGGAAAGGGACTAGAATTGGGTTAGAGTGGAAGAAGCGAGGGAAACAACACGTCTGGTCGCTACTTCGCAATAGCATTGAGACGCGGAGGGCCACGGGAGTGTGGCATATTTATGGAACGTACTACGTCCGCCGTGAAGGCTGGTGCGAGGCGTGTCACGTGATACGGCCATGTTGGGAGAAACAATGAATGCAAGCCCCGCCGTGACAAGGACCAGGAAGTCCAGAAGGGGCGCGTTCTGTGGGTCATGACAGCATGCCTCCTCCGAAAACCTGTTCCACCAGGTTTGCCCGGGTGTATAATGTGAAATCTTCTGAGTAGTCGAGGGGTCTTGAGATTAGAAAGTGGTTCCCAGGTTCTTTCACTAGGAGGATATCCTTTCCATTCAACCAGGTATTGAAGCGGACGCTGTTTATACCTGGAGTCACATATTCGAGATACTTCAAATTCCAATTAGTTGTCGACCAGTGGAGGAGGAGGTCAGTGGGATTTCCGGGAGGATTGGTGGTAGGGTTTTAATAAGGATGTATGGAATACTGGGTGAATTTTCTTCCAAGAGTCTGGTAGACAATTCCGGTATGAAACTGGGTTGATAATTTCCTTGATGGGAAATGGACCATAGTACGGAGGGGCCAACTTGTTTGGCCGTAGATGCCAGGGTAGTAATTTCGAGGACAACCAGACTTGATCACCGATTGCATAAGAAGGACCTGGTATCCTTTTTAAATCTGCATACCTCTTAGTCTGTGTTCTGGCCTTCTCTAATTTTTCTTTGGCCTCTTGGTGTACGTTGATGAGGGTTTCAATCCAGGAGTCGACAGTAGGTACTGGTGTAGGATGAGGGAGAACAGAGGGTAGAACTGGTGGATGGAAACCTTGGCTACAAATAAAGGGGCTGGTCTTAATTGCTGAATGGTCAGAATTGTTGTAGGCGAATTCAGCCACGTAGTATCAGGAGCGACCAGTCATCCTGAACCTTGGTGGCGAAACATCGAAGATACTGTTCCAGGGTCTGATTAGCAGGTTCTGTGGCCCCGTTGGTCTGGGGATGATAACCAGATGAGGGCGCATTGAATTCCCAGAATAAGACAGAGATGTTTCCAGAATTGAGAGACGTACTGAGGTCCTCGATCAGATATGATCTTGGAAGGGAGTCCATGTAAACGAAATATGTGTTCCATGAAGATTCCAGCAAGTTCGGACGAGGATGGTAACTTACAAAGGGGTGTAAAATGAGCCATATGAGTAGACAAATCTATGGTAACCATGATGCTCGTGTACCCTCGGGAAGGTGGTAATTCCACAATGAAGTCTGTAGCAATGAATTCCCATGGCCTTGTTGGCAGCGATGGTTGCATTAGAAGACCCGCCGGTCTCTTGTTATCATGTTTGTTTTGACTGCAGACAGCACAAGCGTTCATGTACTGCTGTACGTCGGACTTCATTCCAGGCCACCAAAACTGTCTTTGTATGAGACGGAGGGTGTTGGTTATGCCACGATGTCCAGAGTGAAGGGTATCATGACAGAGGTTTATCATTCTTTGTTGTAATTTCTGTGTAGGAATGACCAGTGCATTGTCCTTGAAAAAGTATCCTTCCTTAAGTCTTAGGTTCCATGGATTCTTCCTTGAAATACCCTTCCAGAGGTCAGAGGATTGGGTTTGTACCCTAATTTCTTCCAGGAGGTTGACTGCTTGAGCTACAAAGAGCGTGTGGGGAAACATCTTAGGATAGGCCTTGTCTTCAGTAGTTACATAGTCAGGACGTCGAGATAAGGCGTCAGCAATCATGTTTTGCAAAGAAGTAGGCCCAACGCGCCTGACGACTGTTCCTGCACTCCAATGATTGTAGAATTTGAAGATTCCGATGGTCCGTGCGGACCTGAACTGGATATCTAGCACCCAGAAGTAGATGTCGCCATTCAGTGAAGGCCTGGCGGATGGCTAACAGTTCCTTTTCCAGGACAGAATAGTGTGTCTCACTGGGAGTCAGGGTTCGTGAGAGGTAAGCAATGGGGTGTTCCAGTTTATCCTCAAGTTTCTGTTTCAAGACCGCTCCTATGGTGTAGTTAGAGGCATCCGTTTCCACCAGGAATGGGTGATTTATGTCTGGTTGGGTCAGGGTGGGGGCTTGCGTGAACTCTGTCTTCAATCGTTGGAATGCTTTGTCTTGCGGTGTAGACCAGATAAAGGGAGTTTCTTTCTTCAAGAGAGCAACAATCGGCTGGACAATCTCGGAAAAGGTAGAAATGAACTTCCGGTAGAAGTTGGCAAGCCCCAGGAAGGATTGAACTTGTTTCATGGAGGTGGGAGCAGGCCATGCCAGTATGGCCTTTACCTTTGAAGGGTCCATACCAATTCCTTCTGTGCTAAGGATGAATCCCAGGTAGTGAACAGAAGTAACGTGAAACAAGCATTTTTCGGGTTTGGCTAAAAGTTTGTGTTCACGGAGTCGTTGCAGTACTGCCTTTACATGCTCTTCATGCTTTGGAGGATCCTTGGAAAAGATCAATATGTCATCCAGATAGACAATGACGAAGAGGAATAACATGTCAGAAAACACCCTGTCCATAAAACGTTGAAAAACCACAGGGGCATTAGCTAGTTCAAAGGGCATGACTAGATATTCATAGTGACCAAAGGGTGTTCTAAAGGCTGTTTTCCTTTCGTCTCCTTCCCGGACACGGATCAAATGATAGGCACCCCGGAGATCCAACTTCGTGAATACTACGGCGCCTCTCACAGCTTCCAGGATATCCGAGATCAGGGGTAGTGGGTACCAATCTTTGAGGGTGCATTGATTTAAGCCACAATAGTCGAGGCAAGGTCTGAGTTCCTTGGTGTCCTTCTTGGGAACAAAGAACAATGAAGCACCCGCTGGAGATTTTGAGGGTCTTATGGTGCCGTTTTCAAGGTTGGTATCCAGGTATTCTCTGAGGGCCTTTTTCTCAGGTTCGGAAAGAATGAACATTCTGCCAAATGGAATCACTGCTGAGGGATCTGTATCTATGGCACAGTCTTCAGGTCTGTGAGGGGGTAAGGCCTGGACTATGGCAGTTGAAAATACATCAGCATATCCCTGATAGGCCTCTGGGACTTCTATGATATTAGAAACCATGAGTGGTGTTTTCAGGTCTCTTGGTGGTTCTTTAAGGGGTGTCGAGGAGAGGTCCAGCTTTAGACAGTGGGACATACAAAACTCTGAGCCTAGGAATAGTGATCCTGCTGTCCAATTGATATACGGATTGTGCTTCTATAACCAGGGCATACCCAATACCATGGGGTAATGGGCTGACTTAATGATGTCGAATGTAATCCGCTCTTGGTGATGGTTTATGGAAAGTTGGATCTCTTTTGTCTGCAGGCTTATGGGTCCTGAAGAGAGGGGTCTTCCGTCGATTGCTTCCACCGGCTGCATGGTGCTTCGTGTCTCGTACGGAATATGATGACCAACAACCCAGTCTTGATCAATGAAAATTCCCATAGCTCCGCAGTCCACCAAGGCCAGAATGGGATAGGTCTTATTCTTGGAGGGCGACAGGAAGGCTTGTAGCATCACCAAATTGTTTTGTCCAGGAGCGTTCAAGGATGGAATTGATGTGGAGCAAACATCTCTCTCCCGAAGCTCTGCTCCATCTAGGAACGGGAGCTGGCGTTTCCCGAACGCCGAGGAGGGGCCAGAGGACACTCCCTAACTAGGTGTTTGTCTGAGGCACAATACATGCACAACCCCATATGAATCCTTCTCATTCTTTCTTGCAGGGATATAGGTCCACGGAAGGCTCCTATCTGCATGGGTTCTGGTTCAGAGATTGAGCCTGGGTTTGTGTCCGCCTTGGTGGTACTCTCAAACGACGGCTTCGGAGAATTAGCTTTGGATTTCTTCTTCTCTGCCTTTCTTTCCTGGATACGAAAATCTATTTGCATGGCAAGGTCCATTAGTGCCTGGAATGAGTTTGGGCGAGCCACTCTGGCCAACTCATCCTTAATGTCGTAAATCTCCCCCCGTCTCACCTGTGATCGGGATCTCCCTTGTTCGGCCGCAGGACTCTTCGGGTCTTGAATAGGCTCGCCCGAGCCTCGTCAGGTTGCAGGACGCGTTCAGAGTTCCGGGAAGTTCGTGGTTCCAGGGTATCCAGGATAGCGATGAACGTGTAAGAAGGGGGGGAAATCCAGGAACAGGATAAAAGGCAAGGAAGGAAGTAAGAGGATCAAAGGAAACCAATGTAGAGAGTAAACACATGTCGGGTCACTACCGAAGATAGCGTTGAGACGCGCGGACCCGCAGGGGCGTGACCAATTTATAGTACGTGTCACGACGTGAAAGCTAGTGCGTAGGGTGGGAGGAACAAGGAGTACAAGCCCTTCATGACAATGACCATGAGGTCCAGAAGGGGCAATTTCGCCGGGACATGACAGCATGCCCCCTCCGAAGACTGGTTCCTCCATGCTTGCCTGGGTGAATAAGATGGAATCTTCTGAGCAAACGAGGGGTCTTTAAATTAGAAACTGGTTCCCATTCTCTCTCGCTATGGGGGTAGCCTTTCCACTCGACCAGATATTGTAGTCGACCCCTCCTATACCTGGAACCACATATCCTGGACACCTCATTTTCCAACTGGTCGTCCACAACAACAGGTGTGGGTTTGAAGGGTTTTCGAGTAGAACTAACTTAGGGTTTCAACAGGGAAGTATGGAAGACTGGATGTATCTTCTTCCAGGAATCCGGGACCTTAAGTCGGAAGGAGACAGGATTGATGATCTCCTTTATAGAAAATGGACCATAATAGCGAGGAGCTAATTTGTTTGGTCGTAGATGTCGAGGTAACAGTTTCGAGGCTAGCCAGACTTGATCGCCAACTGACTAGGAAGGTGATGGTCTTCTCTTAGAGTCCGCATATCTTTTGGTTCGAGTCTGGGCCTGTTCTAACTGATCCTTGGCCTCTCTTTGTAAGTCGATCAGCGTCTGAATCCAAGAGTCAAGGGTAGGTACCGGAGTAGATTGAGGAAGAACTGATGGTAAAACAGACGGGTGATAACCATGACTGCAATAGAAAGGGCTGATCTTGAGAGCTGAATGATCTGAGTTATTGTAGGAGAATTCGGCTAAAGGTATAAGGAGAGACCAATCGTCTTGAACCTTGGTGGCAAAACAACAAAGATATTGTTCCAGGGTTTGATTTACTCGTTCCGTTGCCCCATTGGTTTGTGGATGATAGCCTGAAGAAAGGGCACGTTGGATTCCTAGAACACGACAGAGATGTTTCCAGAATTGTGAAATATACTGAGGTCCCGATCCGAAATAATCTTGGAAGGAAGGCCATGAAGATGAAAAATATGTTCCAGGAAAATTCCAGCAAGTTCTGAGGAAGATGGTAGTTTATACAATGGTGTAAAATGAGCTAGATGAGTGAACAAGTCAATGGTTACGATGATGGTTGTATATCCTCTGGAAGGTGGTAATTCAACAATGAAGTCAGTGGCAATAACTTCCCAGGGTCTGGTTGGCAACGTAGGTTGTAGAAGCAGACCCGCCGGCCTCTGATTATCGTATTTGTTCTGACTACAAATAGCACAGGTCTTGATGTATTGAACTACACTAGACTTCATCCCTGGCCACCAGAACTGTCTTTGTATAAGATGGAAGGTGTTGGTTACTCCTCGATGGCCGGAGTGAAGAGTATCATGGCATAGATTCATTACCTTCTGTTGAAGTTCTTTTGTCGGAATGACCACTGAATTGTCCTTGAATAAATATCCTTCCTTGATTGTTAGACGCCAGGGATTTTTCTTTGATATGTCCTTCCAGAGTTCAGATAATTGAGTCTTTACTCTGATTTCTTCCAGGAGATTGATCGCTTGAGCTACAAAGATTGTGGGTGGAAACATTTTAGGATAGATCTTATCCTCCAAGGGAACGTAGTCGGGACGCCGAGAAAGGACATCGGCAATCAAGTTTTGCGATCCAGGAACATGTGAAATTTGAAATTGATATTGAGCAAAGAAGTAGGCCCATCGAGCTTGTCTACTGTTCCTGCACTCCGTGGAT
This sequence comes from Ambystoma mexicanum, assembly GCF_040938575.1. Taxonomy (NCBI): domain Eukaryota; kingdom Metazoa; phylum Chordata; class Amphibia; order Caudata; family Ambystomatidae; genus Ambystoma; species Ambystoma mexicanum. The sequence goes on from NC_090930.1 coordinate 24,315,206, forward strand.
TGTAGGACCTGAAGATTTCGATGATCAGTACGGACTTGAACTGGATATTTAGCACCCAGGAGTAGATGTCTCCATTCAGTGAAGGCATGACGAATAGCCAATAACTCCTTCTCCAGGACTGAGTAGTGAGTCTCGCTGGTGGTCAGGGTCCATGAGAGATAAGCAATGGGATGTTCCAACTTATCATCGGATTCTTGTTTTAAAACTGCTCCTATGGCGTAATTGGAGTCATCAGTTTCCACTAGAAAAGGACGATTTATGTCAGGTTGGGCCAGGATGGGGGCCTGAGTGAATTCTTCTTTCAAGCGTTGGAATGCCTTGTCTTGTGGTATAGACCAGTTAAATGGAATGTCTTTCTTCAGGAGATTAACAATGGGTTGAACAATCTCGGAAAAGGTGGGAATGAATTTCCGGTAGAAGTTGGCAAGCCCCAGGAAGGATTGTATTTGCTTAAACAGATGTTCGGGCGGGCCAAGCCAGTATGGCCTTCACCTTTGAAGGGTCCATACTAATTCCTTCTGAACTAAGGACAAATCCCAGATAGTGAACTGATGTAACATGAAACAAACATTTTTCTGGTTTGGCTAAGAGTTGATTTTCACGGAGACGTTGAAGTACTGCTTTTACACGTTCTTCATGTTTCAAGGAGTCCTTGGAGAAGATCAATATGTCATCCAAGTAGACGATAACATTGAGAAATAACATGTCAGAGAACACCCTATCCATAAAACGCTGGAAGACTGCGGGAGCATTAATCAGACCAAAGGGCATGACTAGGTATTCAAAGTGACCAAAGGGTGTTCTAAAGGCTGTTTTCCATTCGTCTCCTTCGCGGATACGGATCAAATGGTAAGCACCTCGGAGATCCAGTTTCGTGCATAACACTGCACCTCTCACAGCTTCAAGCATATCCGAGATCAGGGGTAGTGGGTATCTGTCTTTCAGGGTGTATTGATTTAGGCCCCGATAGTCCAGGCAAGGTCTAAGCTCTTTGGCATCCTTTTTTGGAACGAAGAACAATGAAGCACCAGCTGGTGATTTTGAAGGTCTTATGGTGCCGTTCTCAATATTAGTGTCTAGGTATTCCCGGAGGGCTCTCTTTTCGGGTTCTGAAAGGATAAACATCCTGCCAAAGGGAATCACTGCTGAGGGTTCAGTATCTATGGCACAGTCTTCGGGTCTATGTGGAGGTAAGGATTGAACAATGGCAGTAGAGAATACATCAGCATACCCTTGATAGATCTCTGGAACTTGTACAATATTGGAAACCATGAGTGGTGTCTCTGGACACCTTGGTAGACTTATAGAAGCTGTGACTGAGGTATCCAGGTTTAAACAATGGTTCATACAGAACTCCGAGCCTAGGAATAAGGATCCGGCCGTCCAGTTAATATATGGATTGTGCCTTTGTAACCAGGGCATGCCCAGAACCAAGGGGTAATGGGCTGATTTTATAATGTCAAACACAATTCTTTCTTGATGATGATTTATGGAAAGATGGATCTCCCTTGTTTGCAGACTTATGGGTCCTGAGGAAAGAGGTCTTCCGTCAATTGCTTCCACTGGCTGTGAAAAACTTCTTGCTTCATATGGAATGTTATGACTTCTGACCCAATCTTGATCAATGAAGACTCCCATTGCTCCGCAATCCACCAAGGCCAGTATGGGGTAGACCTTGTCCTTGGATGGCGATAAAAAGGCCTGTAATATCACCAATTTGTTTTGTCCAGGAGAGTTCAAGGATGGAATTGATGTGGAGCAAACATTGCTCTCCGGAAACCTTGCTCCATTTAGGATCGGGAGCTGGCGTTTCCCCAGCGTCGGGGAGGAGCCAGAGGACACTCTAACTATATGTTTATCTGAGGCACAATACATGCATAAGCCTGTGTGTATCCTCCTTAACCTTTCCTGCAGGGAAATTGGTCCCCGAAAGGCTCCAAGTTGCATGGGTTCAGAATCAGTGCTCGAATTCTTGGCAGATTCTGTCCTTGTAGTATTCTCTGGGGAGTTTCTTTGAATTGAGACTTTATTCTTCTTCTTTTCGGCCTTTCTTTCTTGGATTCTGAAGTCTATTTGCATAGACAAGTGCAGGAGGGCCTGGAATGAACTAGGACGTGCCACCCTGGCTAACTCGTCCTTGATCTCTTCATTTAGACCTCTGCGAAACAAGGTAAAACTGGCTTCCAGAGGCCAGTCCGCCTCTTTGGCTAGCTGTTTGAATCTGGTAACATAGGTCAACATGTCTTGGGATCCTTGTTGGAAGTCAAGTAACTTCTCTTGAGCACCGTGGACCAGCTCTGGTCGTTCGAACATGGTCTTGAGTTCCGCGATGAACCCTTCATAATCATCCAAGAGAGCATCCCCTGAATTGAGTAAAGGAGTGGCCCATGTGAGGGCATTACTGGAAAGATGCAATATTATGAAGCCCACCTTAGCCCTAGGAGTTGAGATATAGTAGGGCTTGAAGGTAAAATGTACCAAACAAGAATCCAGGAATCCACGTAAGGTCTTTGTTGAACCATCGTATTTATCAACCACTCCTCCCAATAATACGCTGTCCTTGTTCGCGGGGTCACGTGACAAGACAAGCTGTTTTAGTGCCGCATTCTCGGCTTTTAAATTCTGCATCTCTGTGGAAAGTTCTTGCATTCCGCGCATCAGTCCTGAATAGCATTCTCCATGGTAGAATACGTATTGATCGTTTGGCGTCTCAAACTGTCGTAAATCTCCCCCCATCTCACCTGTGATCGGGATCTCCCTTGTTCGGCCGCAGGACTCTTCCTGTGGATGGTTCTTGAATAGGCTCGCCCGTGCCTCGTCAGGTTGCAGGACGCGTTCAGAGTTCCGGGAAGTTCGTGGTTCCAGGGTATCCAGGATAGCGATGAACGAGTAAGAAGGGGGGGGGGAAATCCAGGAACAGGATAAAAGGCAAGGAAGGAAGTAAGAGGATCAAAGGAAACCAATGTAGAGAGTAAACACACGTCGGGTCACTACCCAAGATAGCGTTGACACGCGCGGACCCGCAGGGGCGTGACCAATTTATAGTACGTGCCACGACGTGAAAGCTAGTGCGTAGCACGGAGCTTGGTACGGCCATTTTGGGAGGAACAAGGAGCCCTTCATGACAATGACCATGAGGTCCAGAAGGGGCAATTTCGCTGGGTCATGACACTTAATCTCCTCATTCAGTCCTCTCCTGAAAAGGGTAAAACTCGCCTCCGGGGACCAATCAGCTTCCTTGACTAACTGCTTGAATCAGGTAACATAGGTGAGCATATCCTGGGATCCTTGCTGAAAGTCTAACATGTGTTCCTGGGCACTATAGACCTGTTCTGGACGGTCAAACATGGTCTTAAGGGCTTGTATGAAGCCATCATAGTCATCTAGAAGAACGTCACCGGAATTAACGAGGGGCGTGGCCCAGGTTAAGGCGTTTCCTGAAAGGTGGGAAATTATGAAGCCCACTTTAGCCCTTGGAGTTGAAAAGTAGTAGGGCTTAAAAGTAAAGTGAACCACACATGAATCCAGGAATCCTCGAAGGGTTTTTGGTGAGCCATCATATTTGTCCACTATACCGCCCAGCAATACACTTTCTTTTGTGGCAGAATCGCGGGATAGAACTAGTTTGTTGACTTCAGCGTTTTCCACCTTTAGATTCTACACCTCGGTTGATCGCTCTTGCATGCCAGGCATCAGGTCCTGGACGGCCGCTTCCATGTACATATCGAGTTCGGTCGGTTGGCGTCTCAAACTGTCAAGGAGTTCCCCCCTTCTCACCTGAGTTCAATCTTTGCTGGATTTCTTGATCGATGCCTTCTTGCGTACTGCTCGAGTCTTGAATAAGGCTGCACGAGTCTCTTCGACTCCAGCGTGCGTTCAAGTACCGGGATGCAGGGGTCCAGGAATCCAGGAAATAACAGGGTGCGCAACTAGCACACGAGTCCAGGAATCAAGAAGGAAGGAAAGGGACTAGAATTGGGTTAGAGTGGAAGAAGCAAGGGAAACAATACCAGGAGCTACGGAGCACACGTCTGGTCGCTACTTCGCAATAGCATTGAGACGCGCGGGGACGTGGGTGCGTGACATATTATGGAACGTACTACGTCCGCTGTGAAGGCTGGTGCGAGGCGTGTCACGTGATACGGCCATGTTGGGAGAAACAATGAATGCAAGCCCCGCCGTGACAAGGACCAGGAAGTCCAGAAGGGGCGCGTTCTGTAGGTCATGACATTGTGTCCAGTAGGTTGAGCCTTATCCTTAATAGAGAGTTTCGAGCCACCCTGCTAGGGAATTTTTTTAAGTATCTCATTGGGTCGTTTAAATTACTGCACGGTTGAGGAAGTTGCTGCAGTAATTTGTTTTTTGTGGCTGTCTCTTGTGTTTGGATCCAATCTAGATCTTTCAGTTTTTTGATCACTCTTGATGGGTTTGTAATGAGGTCGTCCTCGGAACAGGCAACTGACTCCAATAAGGCCCTACTTGCCAGTTTCCAAGCTGATAGCATTTTCACTTTTTCTGCTTGTAATTCTTTATTTAGCAGACCGTAGAGATCTTTCCCTTCCTCAGTGATGCATTTTCGATATAGACGTAAAGCATTGATGTTTACTGTTGCCGTAAGCGATAGAAGGCTGAGTTCCCGCCGTATTTGCTGCCATAGATGTTGATTGTGGCAGGGACAAGACCGCCTTCCAGAACTGCCCTTCTAGTTTTGGCCAAAGTTTCTTTGGTATCAGAGGCATAGCCTCTGCTCTGTAGGTGATTGACGGGACCACCTTTTTCTTGTAGAATTCTATGACTGGGATGGTGGAAAATTTCCCAAATTTCCTGTCTATCGCCTTTCCCTGCGCTGTCAGCTTTATTTTCTTTTCAAGATTTTTCTGCATCGAGGTTTCTTTTCTCATGCTGTCCATCATCACGCCCAGGTATTTGTATTCAGTTACCTTTTCAATCTCTGTGTCTTCTAGAAACCATTTGTAAGTCTCCTGTCTCTTTTTCTTTTGGCCTCCATCGAGGATCATAATTTTGGTTTTATCTTTGTTTATTTCCAAGTTGTTTTCGCAAGTGTAGTGAAGTAAGTTAACTGTCTCTGGAGGCCAATCTGATATAATAAAATGAGATCATCCGCGTACAAGAGATGGCGTATTTTAACAGTTGCCAAAGATGGTGGAAATGAGCGGGAGAGATCTTCATTTGCTCCGTAGTCGCCTATATAGGCCAGGAACAGCGCTGGGGCCAGTGGGCAGCCTTGTTTCACACCTCTGCCCGTTGGGATTTCTGCCAAGAGGTTGCCTAGCTGTGACAGTCGTACCCTTAATGACGTGTTCAAGTGTAGTGCTTTTATTGGCTGGAGGATGTAACGCTCACCTGGCTCCCACGGAGGCGCTGGTCTGGTCTGTGTTGCTGTGGCCTCTTCAAGCGTGATGCGCAGAATTCGGACCACCGATTGAACAGGACCCCCAAATCTTGCTTGTCTGGCCCGTAGGAATATCCTTCTGCAGATGAGAAAGGGGATTAACTGTCTGCTGAATAATGTGCTTGCTCCCCCTTTTCCCCCTTCGTTCTTCTCGGACTTCCTCCAAAACCCCCGGTTTAAGCTCACCTTATGGTTTGGAAGGATGAACTCTCCATCCTGCTTCTGGTGCAGGGGCGCGCGTTCGTCTAGTTACTTCACTGGTTTTCAGAATGGCGCTGGCAAATCCACTTGACTTTTCTGAGCGATACGCCGTAAGTATGAAGATGCAAAAGTTCAAGTGTGAACCTCCTTTTATGTTGTTTTTCCTAACCTGTGATCTGTCCTTTATTTCAGGTGCAGAACAAAGGCGATGCGTTGAGGGGTTAAATTGCTGGTGGTAAAATCAGGTGAGTTAGTGATGAGGGCGACCCCTCTAAATGTCTTTATAATTCCCCAGTAATGTCTTTTGTCCTTTCCCCATAGGGGCCGGGTGCCGTACCTGCCAAAGATGTGGCGCCGACCCGAGATGTGGAATGGTTCACCAAGAAAAGCCGGTAAGTAATATGGCTGAAAATTCGGCTTTCCTCTTGTGTTCCCTTGCTCACCTTTTGTCTCTTCTTCTCTCCCCTAGGTGCTGAGATGTGGCGAACGGTGCTGAGAGCCGCGATGGAGCCGGGCGGCGTCTCGGGAACAGGTGAGTGAAGCGCGGCGCTGCAGCGAGCAACGCAGTGCTTTTAAATGGAAGTCTTCCTTCAGGAATGCTGGCGTGAAGGTTCCGGATGCAGGTAAGAAGGTTGAATAAGTTCTTGGTTTTCACCTTTCTCTTCTCTTCTTTCCTTACAGGTGTTCCAGGTTCGAGGCGGGTGTGGCTGGAGTCCAGGTGCAGGAGCAGACACGGTGAGCGTTCAGCTGCTGGGATGCAGAACAACGCGAAGCACGTGTGGCTGTCCGGGCGTGGCTTAAATAGCCTTGGAAGAAGTTCCAGGTGAGTATTCTTCCACAGCCCCACCCAAGCAACAAAATAGTTCCTTCAGAAAAATAGTCCCTCCTAAGCCTCATTTGGCTTGGTTCTTCATGCAGCATGGTCTGCTTCAGGTAAGTGCACCAAACACTTCCCCTTATGAGCCTGGCGCCAACGGCGCCAGGACAGAGTCCAAAGAGCCCCTATAAAGGGCCGCTGGGCTTTTACCCGGGGGAGTGATGCCTGCTCCCAGGGGTGCAGGGCCTGGCCTGGTGCTCCGGGGGTAGGCATCATGACAGCGGATCTCTTGAGGACAACTCCATCTCTCCAGTTTGTCCCAAAGGCGATGGCTGCCGACTAAGTCGAAGGCCTGGGAGAGGTCAATAAAGGCCATGAAGATTCAGGGTTTTCCCTCCAGGACTTTACTTTTGAGGGTGCTAATGGTTAATATATTTGCAGCAGTTCCCGCGTTTCTTTTAAAGCCAGTTTGAAAGATGTCGTTGCAGGGTGCCGTCTTTGCCCAAGTTTGGAATCTTTTTAGGATCAGGCTCCCAAACACTTTTCCGATGCAATCCAAGAGTGCTATGGGGCGATAGTTTGATGGATCTGTGATGTCACCCTTCTTGAAAATTGGGACAATGATTGCTTTAGTCTACAATGGCGGAATGGATTTCTGGAGAGCACAGTTTTAAAAAATGTTCTTGATGAGTGAAGCCCATTCTACTGGATTAGCTTTCAAGTCTATATTTGATATCCCATCCCGGCCTGCCGCTCAAAAGTTTTTCAACTTTTTGAAGTGATCTTGGATTTCTTCTTAGTCGTCTAATGTCAGCCATGCCAAAAGCCTCAAGGGTCATCCGGAACGGAAAGAGGTTTAAAAAGGGAGGTGAAGTGGTTGATCCATTTTTGTTCCGCCATGCAGTTTAAGCTCAAGTTGTTATTAGACGGCGACGCCATTTTTAGCAGGGACCAAAACTCCTTTGCTTTGTTACCGCAGATTGCTTTCAACATGTTTTCGGCATCTTGCTGGTAGAGTAGGTGCCGTCGATTTTTTACCCAGTTTAGGTATGTTTTTCTTGCAGCCAACAGATCTTCTTTATCTTTTGGAAGTTTTCTTAGTCTTCTTTCCGTCCTTCGCAGCTCTCGTCGTTTTTCTGCCAAGATTGTGTCGTAGGAATGCTTTGGAACGTTGGAATGGTTCAACAAAGCTTTGTTTTTCACTGAGAACTGGAGAAGGAGAGGTAGGTAATCTAGATTATCGTTTTTCATTTCCGTCTGCCCTCCGAAAATGTACCTTGCGGTTAGCTTTTTCACCAAATCGGCTGTTAGTTTCAGTTGGTTTCCCCGTGCATTTGGTTCCACCCCCAAAGGATACCGGGCCGGTGGGTTGAAGGAATTTTGCAAGGATGTTGTTAGTTGGTTGTGATCACGGTCTTTCGTTTTAAGGACTTCAAAGTTTATCACCTTTCCCAAAAGCTGGCGTGACATGAAGATGTAGTCGATGGTCGCGTGTAAGGGTCCTTGCTCCCACTTGGGGAGACAATCAGTTTTTGGGAATGTTGGATCAAGGTTAACAAATTTTCTTGAAGCCATTAAGGATGACCGTTGACGTCCTCGTTTAGCTGCTGGTGTCGAAGATGATTTTTGCCCTGTCTTAATTGTTGACACTCGGCACTGTGCGTTCAGGTCGCCGAAGATGATGATAGATGATGTCCGATATGTAGATTGAATCTCGTCCAGGATTTCCTCCATCATAGTCAGATATGTGAGTTGATTTATGGCCGCCAGGTTCCAGTATGTATTCACAATAGCTAGTTGCAAGTCCCTAGAGTTCTTCGTCTCCGTCCAATCCATGAGCACCGCCTGAATTGATAGATTTGATAGTATTGTGCCCTTTATCTTAAAACAAATGTCTTGTCGACAGGCTACGAGCAGACCAGAAGTGGGACGTCCTAGAAGACCTCCTTTGTTAGCGGGAGCTAGGGTGATGTCATACCCATTCAGAACCAGTGTTTTGGATAATCAGGTCTCTTGTAGACAAATAATGTCAAACAGAGCCAAGTTGGCGTCGCCCGGCGTCGTCGGGTGAAGATGTCCTTGAGTATTCCATGAGCAAAGACGAAGAGCTGGGGTGTTGTGCTCCGTTTTCGGGACCTCGTCCACCCTATTTCGCCGGCATGAGAGTTGCTATTTTTTTGATTGTGTCAGTGCCCTTGGGAGCCAGGCCCAGAGTCCCTGAAGTTTGTCTCTTGCCTGGGACTTTGGCACGGAGCTTTCTTTTTTTGATCTTGGTCTATCAAGCGGATTCCGACTTGTCGGTCTTCTACCTCCTTTCAGTTTTAACATTTTGGTTGGAGGGTGGTCTGTCCTCTATGATGTTGGGTCTTGCCCTTGAGCTATTTACCGCCGGAGAGTTCTGCGTGGCAGTGGTGGTTTTTACTGACCTTTTGTGTTTGGTCTTTTTGCTTGATTTGTGCTCGATGGTGTCACTTCTGCTTGAAGTCACAATTTCTCTTCTTCAGTGATTTTCCGATGGTACCCTTTCAGCTTGAGCCCCCTCTTGCTCTCTTTTTTGGCATTTTCGGCTTTGATCTTTCAGAGTGTAGCCCAGGGAGGCTAAGGCCTCATTTGCGCGAACTATTTCATTCTTTACACTCCTAGAAACCAGGTGTAAGTACGCATTGGCTCTGTGGTTTGAGTGAAAAGGATCTACAATCTTCAAGTCCGCTGACTTTATCCGATGTAGCGTTGGAATGAGACCAAACAGGGTAAGTATGCCTCGTCCATTGAGGATTATATCAGCCTTATTTTCTGCGTGTTGTTCCAGTTTTATAGGTGACACCAATGGGTGCCGATTTTCCTTGTGATATTTCAAAGTTCTGGAAGCATATTGTGTTTTAGACAGTATTTTATTGTTGTGGCTTTGCCTCGGACTTTGCCGGTATTTTATCGTAGCAGCCTGGTCAAATCCTCGCCCTTTACTCTTGTAGTGTCTGGACTGAAGGCTAAAGTCCCTCTCACAACTAGTGGGGGAGGGAGGAGACCGTGTAGGTGCAAAGGAAACTACTCGAAAGCTAGGCGGGCTGGATGTCTTCTTCTTTTGGGTCTGATGTAATGTTAATCTTCTATCTTCCAAGTTACTGAATGAAAGAGATACTTCAACTTCAGTGCCGAGGGGTTCAGCCTGGAAGGAAAATTTCATAGGTGTTGCCATGTCTTGGGTCCTAATGTCTTTTTTGGTTTAAGGTTTCAAGATCGCAGTCAATGTGTTGTGAAATGTTCATCAGATCTTCGTCCGCCAAAAAGTCTTCCGTTGTTTTGGGCGCGCAATCGCTTTCTTTTTTCTTTTCCAATTGAAGAACGAGAATGTTCTCCTTTTTTCCAGCTTCAACCACTTTTATATTTGTGCACTCGTCAAAATTCTGTTCTTTTTTTTCCCTTGGGTTTGGGACCTGGGAGCAGTTTTTTTGTTGTCGTCTGCTTTTGTCGTGGAAAACAGCGAGTATGTAACGTCTTTTGCCTTTGGGGCTAGTTTTTGGTGCTGAGGACTCGGCCGAGGATCGTCTGTGATATCGATGACATCTTTATTTAACGCTCTAGGATTTTTGACCTCTGAAGCCTGCCGCTGGTCTGCGCGAGGTGATGGTGGTTGACGTGGTATAGGAGGACTTGCACCGGACGTTTCACCCCCGTGGGATTTTTCTTGGACGGGAAGGTGGACCTCCTTCCGACTATTTTCAGGGTTGTTAATTTGATTCTTTAGTCGCTCGTCCGGGGCGGTGATGTAGCCTTCCAAGAAGATTAATTTTGAATGCATCATCGCTTGGATGGTGGCGTGATCTTTTAGATTTGCATTTATCCCTTCATATAGTTTGGTGAATGGTGCCAAGGCGATGGCTGACATAATAGATAAAATATCCAGGTTTTTTTTCGAGGGGGACTCATTTGATGTATCATGTTGGTGAGAGAGTTTTTTTGATGGTGGAGTTCTTGTGTGGCTTTCATTGAGCAGCCTTCTGGTTGTAGGGGTAGAGGGTAAGTCTAATGACCCTCGCCTTTCCCGATCTACAGTAGACTTTTTTATTCGCGGGGTCAAGAGGCGCGCCCTCCAAAACGATTCTACTTGACAGCTGGAGTTCACTACAGATCGAGCGTGTATCTTGATTTAAGGGACCCAGCGTCTGTCCCATGGTTGCCCTGTTGACATTTTGATCGTAAGATGCCAGAGGCACGCCAATTGATGGAAGTTCAACTTGTGGCGCTCGAGGTGTCTTGTTTTTCAGCGGCTCGTTTTCGTGGTTTGGACTTTGATGATTTCTTTGCGTGGTGTTTTTGATCCCACCGGCTGTTTTTTCCTGGAGATTCTCTCTTTCCTTCCGGCTACAGGGGTTAGTTGGTGTCAGACTTTCGATAACCCCAATTGGTGTGGCTAAAGCTGAAGTCCCTGGATTGTGCAGGGGCGATATGGTCAGAGGGGTTGGAACCGAGGGGCTCAAGAGAGAACTAAAGGGGGCCTTTTGCACTATTAAGACATCTTGAGTCTTTAAAAGCTGCTCTACGGTCGTTGCCCTCTTTCTAGTCTTCTGAGGTGGTTGTCAGATTTTAACAGTCTCTAGTATTTCCTCGTCCTCTTGTCGACGTAGTGGATTAGGGGCAAAAGCATTGAAAAAGTCTGTGACTAGGCTTGCCACTGATGGCTTCGTTGATTCTGGTTTCCATAATGTTTTATTTAATTTTTGACCCCCTGTTTTTATTGTGGAAATTTGGAAGGCTGTTTGTAGTTTTTTCTGAGGTTTTTGTTTCTGAGTTCCTTTCACTTCCAAGGGTCGCTTTTTTCTTTTTTCAGATGAATCTGTCTCGCTCCATCTTCGTTTTTTGGGATTTTTACCTCGAGAGAGAGAGAGAAGTCGTCACTGGGTGAAAGGCATCAATGGAGCCCTGCTCGTGTATATCTGATTTATCCAAACCTTTTTAGTTTTCTTGTTGCAGGACTGAAAGGCCCTGAGGAGAAAATGAGGCTTTATGGTTTATATCCGAGTGCACTAGGGCTACTGTGCAAATCTGCATAGACTGAGTGATGTGTGTTCCGGTTTCGCCCTCTGTTGCTGTTTCCCCGCACAGCGGTGCGCCCCGTTGTATGGGCGGAACTGTAATCGGGGAGGAGGAGGGCGTGTTCTCACTCCTACACGCCGCCTCCGCTGCCGTGCAAACAGCTTGAAGCACGACCGCGTTGCAGTCCGAGGGCAACCCCTCCACGCCCCGAGTCCGCGAGTCCACTGTCCGGTCCCCGGCGAGGTGCGCCCCCCCCGCTCACAGGCCTCGGTCCTCCTTCCGGAGGCCACCAAGGACTGGAGCTGTGACGGGAGTTTCTGCGGCGGGGACAAAGTGAGTTGAAAACGCGGTGCAGCAGGCTCCTCCGAAGGTAAGAAGGCTCGTTCTTCATCCGGCGCCACGGGCTCTCGGACCTGGCCGGAAGGGTTCCGCGAGGGAGGCTGAACCATATTTTCCACTCGCTCGCCCACTGGATACATAACTGAGGTGTGTTGTAAAGTTTGACTCAGTTTTGACAGTGAATGTTTCTGGGGCAAACAAGATTGTGTTTGTTTGATTATTGAAGGTAAACAAAGGCGCATGCTTTGGAGCAAGCGTCCCTCCTCCTTTCCTGTGTCGAGGTCCATTTCCCAAGTCAGTGAGGTAGCCGGGTCTGGCGCCGGGGCCATGTCAGCCATACACAGACTGCAAGAGACTGCACACTCGAAGCCACACTCCTCTCGAGTTTCTCCTCTGTATTGTATTCACATACCTCTATGGTCTTGCTCCTATTTATCTCACATCTCTTGTTTACTTCTATGTTCCCTCTCGTGCTCTTCGCTCTCAATCTCACTTTCTTCTAACTGTACCCGTGTCCCCCATGAGCATCTTCACGGTTCTGCTCCTTCTCTTTGATGGCTCCCCTCTATTAGAATGCTCCCCCACTCTCTTTACGATCTATTCACTCTCATCCTACTTTTTGTGCTGCCCTGAAAACCTTCTTACTTCAATCTTAATTGTATTTGAGTCTCATTGTAGTTTTTAATTCTTGTCTATGGTATTAATATCTTCACTGAAATGTACTGTAAATTGGTTTTGTAGAGCGCCTTGGCGTAAGACGCTATATAAATGACAAATAGGAAATACAAAAAAGGGAACCAGACTTCAACAAGTCAACCAGAACTATCATTGCCAAAGCCAAGAAGGAGTGATATTAAAAGAAAGCTAATCATAAACCCTATTACTGCAGCCAAGAGAAAGTGGTTTTTAAGCAAGCTTTCTACCAGCAATTCAGAGAAAGAGCAATACAACAGAATGGTTATAAACAATGTTGCTTTAGACCAAGAAGGGCAACAGAGTGTCAGGAAGGCTGCCCTTCTTGTGGAAAGTATTCAGAAGGAGTAGCGCATAGCCTGCATTGCACGAGGAAATCACAAGTGTGTAACAAACAGCACTAGTGTGGTTCTTGGTTCCCCTGAAGAGATTCTAAATTTGATGTCGTGAAACAAGAGGCATTTATAATTTGTTGGAAGCTTACCTTTACCACAGAAGTACTTGTAGGCAGTAGTTTACTAAGGCCTGGCAGGAGAGTACACCAGATCAGAAGACACTATAGCTCTTTTTGTTCTGTTCTGGCAGGAGAGTATACCAGAGCAGAGAACTTTGTAGTACTAGCCCTGGCAGGGGAGTAGACCAGGAGGAAGTCGAAGATGCACTGTGGTGTGGTGATGAAATATTGTAAAGAAGAAGTGGCAGAAACACTAAGATGGTTGTGTGAATTGCTGCAGAATCATCCTGACAAACATGCATCACTGAAGCAAGTATTGATTGAACTGCTGCTGAGTTATCCAATAACGATGAAACAAGTGTTTTGTGAACTGTTGCAGAAAAATCGTAGATATTTTTTGTTGTTGATTCTAATGAAACAGGAAAGCGCTATTGGTCTAGGACTAGTTGCTTCAAACTCTTATCAAAAGTTAAAAGAGGAAAACCTTGTGGAATAAATGTGTACATACATTTGAACTGTTGGTTGAGTTCAAGGTGGAACAAGGGGACTTAACTGGAACCTTTGTTGTCAAGTTCGAACCAAAAGAACAGAGTTAGAACTTCATTAGAAGACAGGATTTCCTTATTCTTTGGAACTGTTGAATAGAATCCTGCTTGAATGTGGGGAAGGGGAATCCACACAGATTGGAAGGAGAAACAATTATCTGATTGTAAATCTGTTATATAGTTTTGATTCGTCTTCTTTTACCTTATTAAGTGTTGTATGTATAATTATGAGGGACAGACACCTTTTGTTAGAGTGTTTCCTTTAGTTTATTTTAGGCAGGGAAATACTCGTCAGAGTAGGCGTATATCCAACCTTTTAAGATAATAGAATGGTATCTTTTGAAAAATCTTCACAAAGTTGACCGCCTCACATTTCCGACCCTTAGACTCCCCGTCCATCCCCCCACCTCAGCCCCATGGGGCAACAAATGTCCAAGGCAGGGCTCCATCCCAATTCCCTTCTCTTCCAAGACTTCAATGTTTATTGGTTATATCGGAATTGAATATGTTACCAATGTACAGTGCCCCTTGGGTGGCTGTCTTTATTACTGACCTGTAGTCATTCGCACCTGTTAATAAAGCTGATGACCAATTGTTGAGATGGATTTCTAGATTCAGGCCTGGTGGACAGATTTTAGGAGGCCACGCTAGTTATAGTGAACAGGGTAACTCAGAGAGGTTAGCCAAAATCTAATCAAGGTGGGCGTGGAGAGCAGTTAAGGTTATTCTCGGGAGAGTGTGAGTGGGGTCAGGTGTCCACAAAGAAGCCCTACAGTGAAGCACATAATAATTCAATTTACAAAAATACTATATTCTAGACCCAAAACGCATCAAACATGTATACAGTCACCTTTGCAGTAAATGGATTGAACCACTGGTTGATGCATATCCAGCTTCCAATCACGCACATTGCACCAGTCAAAGATTGATAGCCACCCAAATAGGATGGTCACCACATTGAAACCTTTTGTGGCCTCCTCCCAGGAAAAGACTGAGAATATTGGTTCAAGAGTGAACCATTCATACATCTGGTCATGGCTGTTCGCAGATCCCAACCTGGAGTCTCTGCAAGGCCATGACCATATACGTTTCCATGTCTACCAGATAAACGCAGCCTCGCTGTGGAGTCTCGCTGGAGTTCCGAATCCAGGTCGCCATTTTAATAGTGACCTTAAGGGTACAACTGGGGACGGGAGGTGAGGCTTATTCTCCAATGCATCTCCATAGCCTACTGAAATAACACAAAGAGCTGTCATCAGCCAAGGAGTTATATGAGGAGACAAACAAGCAGTGTGACCTGTTGAGGGAGGAGGGGGGGGGGGCTCCAGGATGCCTCTGGGGCACCATGGCCTGGGGTACTAAGGGACACACATGAGCACATAGCACAGAGGTACATACCTGGTAAAATCCTGCATGGGACAAAGAGGTTGGTGGACCAGCAGGGAAAAGCAAACATATTGGGGGACTCACTGAGAGTCACAGATTACGACTTTCATCATCCTACCAAGACATTTACAGTAAACCCTAAATGCTGTATCATTTGAATCATTGACCTTAAAACACTAGAGGTTTTCTGGCTAAATGTGTAATATTGGGGTCTGCTGTTGCTGAGAAAATAATACCCTTAACTGATGAGTAGTCTTGCTATCAGTGTTGTCTTTTGAAAGTGTGAAAAGGTTCTACTCTAACTGTTTTCTAAGAGTATGGCCCTGGGTAACTCCAACGACATTACAGAGAATCTATTGCCCAACCCCCAGTCACATCCTCACAGCAATACAAAATAACACATTGTCGTTCTCTCCATGTATCAGCTGACGGCCATTCAACCGCATTATTTGCAGTCACTCAGCATCTTGGAAGCACTAAAGAGGACTGGGAGCTGTGAGGAATCAAAGGAATTTGTCCAATCTTCACAAGGGGAGGCCACCCCCTTTGGGACTAGGGAGGTGAACCCCTATGGAATACGGTATTGGGATCCCACCAGGGATGAACACTCCTTAGAAAACAGACAATTCCTAGATAAGAATCTATGTTATCCTCCCTTGTCCCAAGAGACGAACGGCTTTATTGGTTGTATGGGAGTTAACATATGTGATAACTGGCAACTGTATACACAAAGGGATTGTGTGGTTTCCCACTCCTTTAAGGTACCATTCACATTCAAAGAGACGGAAGACGGGCAGACATCCTTATTGTGGGGAAAATAAAACTCCAATCAGATTTGACTAAAGGGGAGGAGAGCCGGCAGCAGAACAGCAGAGGCCTAAAAACCCCAATCTGCGAGATGTGGCAGGAGACCGGAAGCACATGCCCACCATGCTGGATTCAGAGGAGGGCAAGCCTGTGGAGGGTGCCATAGCGACAAGTAACAGGCAAGGCCCTGTGAAACGGCAGCAGGACAGGGACCAAGGCTTCAAACCACACAGAACCCAAGGAAGAAGGTCAGAAGGGGAAGCGAAGTCACGCTCCTGGATGACCTGTGTGCTGCTCAGAAACAGAAGGAACACTGTCGCTCCTGGGAGCCAGGTGGTGATCAGGAAGGACCCAGGAGACCCCAAGGCAGGGTGAAAGAGAACCGGCCCCAAGGCAGGGTGAAAGAGAACCGGCCCCAAGGTTAGGGTGAAAGAGAACCAGACCCCAAGGTTAGGGTGAAAGAGAACCAGACCCCAAGGTTAGGGTGAAAGAGAACCAGACCCCAAGGTTAGGGTGAAAGAGAACCAGACCCCAAGGTTAGGGTGAAAGAGAACCAGACCCCAAGGTTAGGGTGAGGAACCAGATCCCAAGGTTAGGGTGAGGAACCAGATCCCAAGGTTAGGGTGAGGAACCAGAGATCCCAGGAAGGGGTAAAAACGAAGAGATACATTGGAGAGAGGACAGCAGGATTCATGGGTGGGGAATCCCAGTAAAATACCTGGTGATGGCACACGCACAAGAAAGCACAATAAGACTGAACGCAGGCCAAACAAGGGATGTAATATTCAGAAATATTGTGACCTGCCTGGAGCTTTGGAGCCCCTTGTCTTTTGAGCAAGAGACATTACGGTTGGGTCAGAAACCAGCCACCATTTTTTTGTTGTGTAAACAATCTGATTGTAGAGAGTAGAATAGGTTACTGGACAGCGGACTCAAGTTATTTTGTAAGACATCCCGACGAGCACTCTTGAGAGGTTAAAAATTAAGAAATCTCAAGATGCCATCTTGTCCATCCCCTGACTGCAACTTGCTACAGTGCATGCCATACTATTGAAAGCAATATTAAGGTCAAGTACTGTATGTTCAGGACACACCACTCAATTTGCTTCTTCTCATTATTTAGAGATCAACCCAGGATGTCACCTGGGGATCACAAAGCCCCTCTGAAGACATTTAATTGAAGGGTTAACAGTCGATGGATTATTAAGAGGGTAATGGAGCAGTCTATATTTCTATGTTGCTTAGGGAGAAGGAGGCTCACTCTAAACTCCCTACAGTTTCTGCTTTTAATCACTCCTTGTGGTATAGTGGTGTAACTTTCTTGGGGAGTCAGATTGAGGGTGGAGCTGATGCGTGTCCAGACCTGGGGGCTCGGCCCATGGGTTGGGCAACAAATGGAAACTGGTCAGTAGTTGTGTGGGGAATAGATGAAGGGAGGATCAAAATACAATACCCCCCACTCCTTCCAGCCAGACAGGCATTAAGTGAATTCCATTTGCAACTTCACCGTTTACTGCATGAAGCACATACACATGAATCGCCAAGCTCCTTTGTTCTGTCCCTCTAATCCCTCATCCGTGCAGTGCCACACCATGTTTGCTCCAGTAGTAGCTCCCTCCAGACACGTTTACGTCTGTCCCCAAAAAAGCAGTACAATGACTCACCAGAAGAGCCAGTCTGACCTTTCTCCTCATCTTTTCTCCCTGCGACCGGAGGAGGTGGAGGCGGAGGCATAAGCTTGGAATCAATGTCCTCACAGTCAGCATCATAGTCGTCGTCATCATCATCTGCAGGAATGATAGAGAAACTGGTGAGCAATTGGACAAAAAGGCTGTGTCCATCAGAGGATATCAGCCAGTGCCAAACACTGCATACACAAATAATGACCATCTGACCGCTATTGAATATGTATGTGTTGTAAAAGAAAAGAGAACAGAAATAAACTATTTTATTACACCTGGATACACTATGCATAAAAAGCAAGGTAAGAATGACCATCACACTATTACCATACACATATGGGATACATTACTCACAGTAATCGTATTTCTGATGCTTGTATCTGCTTAGATTCACATGCTGTGCATAGGCCGACATCTAGTGGAAGCTGCAGAGGATTACAGTTGTTGTCGAGATTTGAAAAGGGATATCGACAGGGCGTGCCAGTAATACTATCCCTAGTGTGACGTCCACTGTCTATTGTTTGGCTTTCGCGCTTCCTTCAGGATATCCATACACCTCTGTGGTAGGTTAAGAGGTCTGAACTCTAGGACTTCAGGAGCCATGCTGCCAAGTTCAATAAGAGGTTGAGGTTGCACTGTTAATCCTCCGTGCCGAGTGAGTAGACTAGTCAGACACGGGAGCTTGATGGGATCGCAAATCGCCAGTTTGCGCAGATGTGGATACCAAGGTGGTCTTGCCCACATAGGAGCAACAAGGATGAGCGTCACTTGTTCCTTGTGAATCTTGTTCACCACCTTGTTCATGAGAGGAGTCAGGGGAAAAGCGTAAGCAAATTTCCCTGACCAGTTCATCCCTAGGGCGTTCCCCTTCGAGCCTGGCTGGGGGAACCTGGACGCGAAGTCTGGGCATTGACTGTTTTTGCTTATAGCGAACAAGTCTTTTGTGGGGAAACCCCATTGATAGAAGAGGTGCTCTACGACCCCCGAGTATAGTTGCCATTCGTGTTCCTCTGGTAGGGGATCTCTGCTCAGTGAGACTGCCAGAGAGTTGAGTTCCCCTGGAACGTGCCGAGAAGATAGGAATATTTTCCGTAGGAGTGCCCATTTCCAAATTTGTTGCGCTCGCTTGGACAGATTTGGAGAACGAGTGCCCCCGTTTGTTGATGTAAAACATTGCTGTAGTGCTGTTGGTGAGGACTTGCACAGACTGGTTCGCTAGGTGAATCTCGAAGGCCTGAAGGGCCTTGAACACTGCCAGAAGTTCCAGCCGATTGATGTGGTTCTGCACCGTAGCATGAGTCCACAGACCTTGCGCTGTGTGATGAAGGCAATGAGCCCCCCCACCCGGCGAGTGAGGAATCTGTTGTGACAATCACTTGCACTTCCGGATCTTGGAAGGGTTTTCCCTTCAACAGATTTTCTCTTGTCCAGCAGCGAAAATTTTGTACTAGTGTTGGCGAAACAACCACTAGATCGTCCCACTGACCGCTTGCCTTGGACCACTGTTGTGCTAACCACTCCTGCATGGGTCGCATGCGCAGGCACGCGTGTCGTACCAGGTAAATGCAAGATGTCATCATGTCTAGCAAACGTATAGCTTTGCGCATGCTGATCTGGCGGCCGGCTTGATAATGAGGAATTTGCAGTAACCCGTATTGGACTCTTTTCTCTGATGGAAAGACCAACCCCTCTTCCGAGTTTATTACAGCTCCTAGGAACTGTTTGGTTGTGCTTGGCAGTAGGCTTGATTTCTTTCCGTTTATTGAGAAGCCCAACTGAAAGAGAAGGTTGATAGTTCTTTGAATGTTTTTCCTGCAAACTTGGGGTGTCTTCCCTGTAATCAGCCAGTCATCCACGTAAGGTTAAACTGAATTGCCTCCCTGCGCAGGTGCGCTTCCACCACCACCAGTACCTTGGTGAATACCCTTAGTGCAGATGCTATGCCGAAGGGTAGCACTTTCAATTGGCAGTGCTGGTTCATTATCTTGAACCACAAGAATCTTCTGTGCGCTGGGAACATTGAAATATGAAAATAAGCATCTTTCATATCCAATGTTATTATTATTATTATTATTTATTCGGATTTGTAGAGCGCACGCCAGCCCGGGGGCATCGTGGCGCTTGTTACAGACTTGTCTTAGTTACAGATAATACAATACAGATAAAGCAGTGTTAACAAAGGAATAACAAATATTTACAGTGGGAAATAAGGTATTTGTACAGAAGCAATGCAGAATATTTACATGGATTCGTAGGGGTCACTTTATTGTGCAAGGAAGGAGGTCTTCAGTTTCCTACGGAAAATCGGGAGCGAGTTTTCCGCCCCGATGTCTGCAGGGAGGGCGTTCCAGGTCTTGGCGGCAATGTAGGGGAAGCTTAAGCCGCCGGCTTTGGCTTTTTTGATGTGTGGGATGCAGAGTAGGTTGGTGTATTGCGTTCTGGTGGGACGGGCAGAGGAGGGTTTGGCGATGGTCTCAGATAGATAGGACGGGGCGGAGAGAGAGAGAGGCATTTGTGAGTGAGGGTGAGGATTTTGGGTGTGATACGTTCTTTAACCGGGAGCCATTGGGCCGACAGTCTGGCATGGGAGATGTGCTCTCTTCTTGAGATGCTGAGAGCGGCCCGGAGCGCATTGTTCTGTGTGACTTGGAGTCTGTTCAAGTTTTTAATTGATGTGCCCACTAGGAGGGCATTGCAATAGTCCAGTTTTGCTCCAATGGTTGCTCTGGCTATGGAGAGGCAGTTGGGTTTGGAGAGGTAAGGCTTCATGGCGTTTATGAGTTTAGTGGTATGGGCAGATGAGGAGGTGATGGCGCTGACTTGTCTGTTCAAAGATAAAAAGGAGTCTATGTAAACCCCCAGTGTCTTTACCGCTGTGGAGACAGGGATGATGGAGTTGTCAATGGCGAAGTTAGCGTACAGTATGTCCAGTTTGTCTAGGGTGCTCTGTTGACCCAGTATCATGATTTCTGTCTTGTCTCCATTTAGGCAGAGGCCATTTACTGCAATCCAGGCATGGATGATGGTGTAGATCGAGTGGAGTGCCTTTGCGTCGTCGTGGTATGACCCTGAGAGGGGTAGAAGTACTTGTGTGTCATCAGCGTAGTTTGTGTATGTAATGCCGTAGGAGTCGAGTTTGTCAAAAAGAGGTTTAGTGAACAGGTTGTAGAGAGTGGGAGCAGTGCAGGAACCTTGAGGGACTCCGCAGTGGATAGTCGTGGGAGTGGCGTTGGCGATATCCGAGAAGACTTTCATAGCTCTACCCTCTAGGAAGGAGGTGACCCATAGAGATGATTCTTTGGAGAAGTTGGCAGAGTGAGTGAGGTGTGAGGTGAGGGTCTTGTGATGAACTAGATCGAAAGCGGCTGAGAGATCTAGGAGGAGCAAGAGAGCTGGCTTGCCCTTGTCCATGATTTGTGTGATCTGATTTTTTAGGTCCACCAGGGCTGTTTCTGTGCCGTGTCCTTTCAGGAAGCCTGATTGCCACGTTCCAAGGATGGAGTGGGTTTCCAGAAATTGTTGGATTTGGCAGTGTGCAGCTTTGTCCAGTAATTTCAGGAGAAATGGCATTGTGGTTATTGGTTTGTAGTTGTTGGGTTGTAGGGGGTCGAGGGTAGGTTTTTTTTAGGAGGGGTCGGACCCATGCTTCTTTGAGGCTAGCAGGGATAATGCCTGTAATTTGCCATGTAATTCCCCCCACTTTAGCAGAGGGATTACTTCTTGTAGCGTAGTCATGCAGAACTTTTGTGGCTTGACATATTTGTTTGCAGGGCATAAGTCTAATACTGGTCTTATTGCTAGATCTTTCTTTGGCACAAGGAAGTAGGTTGAATAAATGCCCTTGTTTACCTGGTTGGCCGGGATGATTTCTATGGCGTCCTTTTGGAGCAGCAATGCGATTTCCTCGAGTAGGATGCGTTGATCTTCTCTCGAGTGAGTCTTCCGGCGTGGGGGGTGGTTCCGGGGTCCCTCGATGAGCTCCACACAACCACCCGCCATGGTGGGTAGCACCCATTTGTCTGAGGTGATTCCCCTCCCATGCTTGGGTGAAGTTTGAAATACACCCTCCTACTGGAGAGACATGGGAGGGCACCTGTCACTGTTTTGGAGGTATGGTACCACCTCTACACGAGGAGGACCAACCTCGGCCACAGGATTTGCGCTGCCCCCTTGGGTAACCTTGTGAGGCCTTGCCTTGATTGTTACATCAGGATGCTCCCTGATTCTGATTGGAGCCTGAACCCCTCTCTGAATTTTTTTCCATGTGAGCAACAGAAATTACTATCAACGACTTTAGTGTATCGTATTCTTCTTTAGAAGTTTTCAAGGCATCTTCAACGGCCTTTCCAAAGAGTACGTTGGGCTCAATGGGCATATTAAGAAGCTTGGCTTGCGTCTCTTGCTTGAAGCTGGACTGGTGTAACCAAGCATGACGCTTAATAATGGTTCCCTCTGCAAAAATCCTGCCCGCGTTGTCAGCGGTGTCCAGATTACTCTTTAACATGCAGCTTGAAACTGCCCTGTCTTCTGCAGCCACAATGACCAATTGTGTCTTAAGGGGTTCAGGGGCTGATGATAACAAAGCTGATACTTTATCCCATTTATGGAAGTTAAACTCGCCAGGAGAGTGGTGTAAGTGGCTATTCTCACCCGAAAAGGTCGCTGAAGAGGCCACCTTCCTCCCCATTGTGTACAGCTTCTTGCACTCCTTGTCCGGAGGTGCTTCACAAGATGCTAGGGGTGTACCCGCTCTCTTCCTTGTTGTTGCAACTACAAGAGAGTCAGGATTGAGCTGTCCCCTGATATAGAGAGGGTCGATGGAGAAGGTCGGAAGAGCTTTGATGTAGGGATTAACTGCCCGTGTCTGGTTAGGCGTTTCTAGCGAGGGTTGTATCTTTCCCTGAATAGACTGCAGGAGGGAAATGAACTGAGTGGCAGCCTTCTTCCCCCGAAATGTCGTCAACAAAGACCTTGTCTTATTGAGTTTCCTGCGTTTTTATTTGGAAGTGCTAATCTGCCTTGATGAGCATGGTGTTTAGTAGTGGCTGGTTATCCTGGTTGACGTGAGAGTCCATGATATACATGTCTGGCTCTTCATCATCATCATCACCATAGTAAGGATTTGCGGCCTCTTGGGTTACATCGAGGTCCTCGGTGTCAGTTTCCGAGTCATACAGGTCAATGACTGAGGGGTCTTGCTGCAATGGAATAGTAAGGGTATCGGGGCGAGACCTCTGAAGGGGGTTGAGAAGCAGTGGCCGATACAGGAACCTGAGAACTAGAGGGCGTTGTTGTGGGTGGGGTGCACTGAAGACTCTGGAAGTAATTTGGGTCTTTTTCAAAAAGATTTGCCATGAAGCTCATCCTTTTCATGACCCTATCAATATCCTTTCATGTCCATTGGCCAGAGATAGGAATGGACATAGGGTCCGGTGGAAACCCTTGATCTTGAGGAGTGACTTGGACCTGTGTTAAGTGTTGTCTCTTATTCTTTAGGGCTCAAGATAAGGAATCCTCTTCCTGGGAGTCTCTACCCTTGAGTGGGGACCTATCCTTATGGGACCTTTCCCTGTGAGGGGA